>NC_133037.1:1953750-2603333 GCF_048771995.1 Taeniopygia guttata
CGCAATTACGAGCTAATTACTCAATCAAATCGCGGGCGTAAATACAGCGCTGCGCAAAGATAATCAGAATGTTCTTTGTACAATGTAAATTAATGGATAACACGAGGTTTACCATTGCAAATTAGGGCGATTACACTTGGAATGCTCTGTTGGCCGAGAGTTAATCCCTGAGTTTTCCCCCTCATCAGTGGGTAAAGCGCTGTGTGACAAGTGGCAGGGGGTGACAGTGCTCTGAGGCAGCGCAGAGAGTCACAGAGTCACAGAATTACAGAATTACAGAATCCCTGAATCACAGAATCACAGAATAATGAGGTTGGAAGAGACCTCTAAGATCATCAAGTCCAACCTCTACCCTAACACCTCATCTAGACCATAGCACCAAGTGCCATGTCCAGTCTTCTTTTAAATACATCCAGGGCTAGAAGACAATTCCAGTGCTTCATTATTGTTTTAGTGAAAAATTTTTTCCTAATGATAGTAAAAGGGTTTTAAAATCATGGGGATCTAGGGTTAAAAGGAAAATTAAGCTTAGTAGGCCCTAAAAAAAAAAAAATACCCTGGGTACATGTAGGCCTTGTACCTTGCTAGAACTGAACCTGTGTAGCTAGTACATGATAAATGATATAATTGTTAGATGTGATGATTGTTTAGTAATTAAATATAATTACTGCTTAATCATAAGAATAATCATGAGAAACTGTGGTCAGGGGCCTAAGAAAGACCACAAGAAACTCATGTCAATGTATACAATAGAACAATATAAGTTGAATAATGAATATGTAAGTTATATAACGATAGAATAGAAAATACATTCAGCTCGAAAGCCGTGTCGGAGTCTCTGCAATTTTACACCTTCCAAATCCTGGGTTTTTTCTGTTGTTTCACCAACATGCAGAAGGCAAATCTACCATCTATTCATAACAGCAGTGGGTGGCTTGGCTGGTGGCTGGGATGTGTTTGTCCCTTCCCTAAAGGTTGTGCATGCCTGGCGGGGTTTGGGTTATCCCAGAGCTCATCCCTGGCTGTCGTTGGAATAAAAACTGGAATAAAAGGATGTCTGCAGTGGCTGCTTGCTGATTTTCTATTGACTCCTCTTTGAGGCTGAAGGTGTTTCTCATTACTTTCAGATAATACAGCGAGGAAGGCAATTTAGCAGCGCTGACCTTGTAATGATGTTTGTTTCTCCTGGCGTTGAGGACGGGTTTTATTACTCATTCCGTGGCTCTCGGGCTGATTTGGGATGATGTGGAGCACTTCCTAGGCTTGGCTTTGTGGTCACTAATCCTGACTCAAGGCTTGGTTTGAGCCCTGCTCTCACCACTGATGAGGGGAGAGTTTGGCTTAAATGCACCTGACCTAAAAGCCAAATCTCCTGCAGATTAATTAACACTTAATTAATGCCAAATTAGGCAGTTCTCTGGCAGTACAATGCAGGAAGAGAGCAGCAACCTGTCCTTTCATACAATCCCTCAGAACATCGTGGCCAACCTCAACCATTTATAACATAAATCTGCAAGACTTGAGGGTTTTTTTGGGTATTTTTTTCCTTTCTGCTTTATGACCCTTTTTTTTTTTTCATTCCATAATTAAACTTCTCAAACTCTATCCTCCAAATGGCAAGAAATGTAGTCTAAGTGGAAGGAGAAAGGACACCATGCTGTGGCTACAGAAATAATGAATTCCTCCTAGGGTCGTAAAGGCACATACTGATTAAAACTACAACTTCACCGTGCAAAAAGAGGCCAATTTGGTAGCTTAAATGGCTATTTTTTTATTATTTCCTTGATAAAGGCATAAATGGTGCCAGAAGGGTTATTATAAACTGAGGTCTTAATTGTTTCTGAGGATTTTACACCTTGCAATGACATACAAATAGATCCAATGAAAAGTGCTCAAAGACTGGACAACCTTGAGGAATCTCTCTAAAGCAGCACTGAATGCATCCCTACATGAGATCTTGAGGATTTTCAGGGTGTTCAGAGAGTGAATTTCAAGCAGAATGGTAATTTTATAAGTAATTTTTTCCTGCTGGGAGCCACAATGATGCAGGATTATCGTGGGCTCACATAACATGCCATTTTGGCAGGAGAAAAGTTATTATTTCTAACTTATAACTGTATTACTCTTTTTTTTTTTGTCAGTAATTTATAAATCCAAACCAAACACTCCAATAGCTTTAAAAATCTTTTCTGGCATGTGAATATTTTCCCCTGTGTATTTATGTGCCATTTATGTGTTTTTCTCTGTGTATTCCCTGTGCTTTACCACCACACTCCTCCCAGCCTAAGCCTGGGGGATCTTCACAGAACATCCTGAGCTGGAAGGGTCATCAAAGGTGCACAGCTCAGGCTGGGTCTTGATGCTGAAGAGGACTGAACTGAGATTAAATTCCAAGTCTAAACTAACCCAGCAGAGAGAGAGGGGTCACAGATACGGCAGTGAGAGTCCCCAGCCTGTGGTCATGACCACAGGGAAGGAGGGATTTGAGGAATCCCAAAATGAGCAGCACAAGAGCTCACCTGGAGCTTGAGTTTCGCTCCATGTGGGAAGGGAAGGATCACAAGAAAAGGTTTTATTTCCTTGAGGTGAAGGCTGCCCTAGAGCAGAGGCTGGGCAGAGTCACAGAATAAAGCAGGGATTTATTAAAGGATCTCCTCCATGGATCCACCTTGGGCAGCACCAGAGCCCAGCCAGGGCTGCACCCAAATGAACCAAAATGGCACAAAATGGACAACCAGTCACAACCAGTCTCACTTTTATAAGAACTTTATAGGTTCTGCTCCATTGGCACCTTGGAGTTCATTGTCCCATTCCAGCTTTAGCCCAGGCAGTCCCATCCTGCTTGTTTTTCTCTCTCCAGCCCACGGTGTTTGTGCTCCTGGGCTGAGATTTGGATCATTTGTCCTTGGTGCCCAGCTGGAGCAGGAATTGTTTTGTCTCCCTGCTCTGTGAACAGAACTCACCATCCCCTGATATGAAGCTCAGAACTGCACATTAAAGCAGCACAGAATGTGAAAAATATAAAAGCTAAACCCTGAGGCATCAGAGGGATCAGCTGGAAGATGAGGGCCAGGCTGGACAGGGCTTGGAGCAGCCTGGGACGGTGGAAGGTGTCCCTGCCCATGGCAGGGGTGGCACTGGATGGGCTTTAAAGTCCCCTCCAACCCAGACACTGCAGACCTCCAGTGCTGTCCTTGTGCAGTTTGTTCAATCCAGGGAGGAACCTGAGTGCAGAAGACAGGGCCACTCAACTGGAAATCTCTATTAATATTACATTTTTTGCTTACAAAATACAACACCATCGTGTCTGGGACCTGCAGGTCACACAGCTAGCTGGGCTGTGTCACCTGGGGGTTAAACACGTGTGATTAGCCATGGCTCGTTAGAAGCATGACTGCACTAATTGATGGAAAGCTCCCGCTGCATCCCGGTGACATTATTATTGTTGGGATTAAGCAAAGGTCCCTGCAGAGCAGCGACAGCAGCGCTTCAGGAGACTCTCAGATCCCACACAGCCCTTCCCCAGCACGCTGAGCTGCTCCACACAGCAGCCACCACCCTGCACTCCCTGCCAGGTGACAGAGGGGACCCTGCCACCCACCCCAGGGACACGACACAGTGATCGGGGAGAGCTGAGTGCTGGCTGTGACCCGGGCTGCTGGCACAGCATGGCAACACCAGCTCTGGGACAGGGGACAGGAGCTCTGGGACTGCTCTGGGACAGCTCTGGGACAGCTCTGGGACAGCTCTGGGACAGGGGACAGGAGCTCTGGGACAGCTCTGGGACAGCTCTGGGATAGGGGACAGGAGCTCTGGGACAGCTCTGGGACAGCTCTAGGACAGCTCTGGGACAGGGGACAGGAGCTCTGGGGCAGTTTTGGGACAGGAGCTCTGGGACAGGGGACAGGAGCTCTGGGACAGCTGTGGGACAGGGGACACCAGTTCTGAGAGAGGGGACACCAGTTCTGGGACAGGGGACAGAGGCCCTGGGATAGGGGACATGAGCTCTGGGACAGCTCAAGGACAGCAGACACAAGCTCAGGGACAGGGGACACCATCTCAGGACAGGGGACATGAGCTCAGGGACAGGGCACAGAAGGTCTGAGATAGGAGACACCAGCTCTGGGACAGCTCTGGGACACTGGACACGAGCTCAGGGAGGGACAGGGGACACCAGCCATGGGATGGGGAGCACACTGGCTCCCAGCTCCCTGCTCATTTGGGACACACAGATGTCACACAGGGAGTGAGCTGTGTGCCCACGTGTCCCTGTGCTGGCAGTGGCACAAGGACAGGGGACACAGGAGGAACCCAAACAGCTCCTTCCAGCAAGGCCAGCTGGGAGTGAGGTGCTGATTTTCAGTTTGCAAATTATGAGCGTGAGAATATAAAGGCTCCCTTACAAAAGGGAGAGAGAGAGAGAAACAGAGCACATTTTCCTCATTCTTCAGCTCTATTATATCTCTCTGTAGGAGGTGAAAACTGGCAATTACTCTGGGAGATGCACAGGTAGGAAGATAGAACATAAATCAAAATAAAAAGAATCTGAATGCATTCTCCAGTTATTCAATGGATATTTATTCAGCCAGGTTGCTTGGGAAGGCCTGGAACAGCACATTAGGAGAAGTTTCTGGGATCTGCCTGGCGTTTCTTGGCAATCAGAAGGAAAGGAGATGAAGGGAAGCGATGATCCTACAGGCAGTGCACAATCCAAACAAAGGCATTTGGAGAGGAGAAGGTTGGCACAGGTCATGTCGACACAAATAGTATTTCTACGAGGTGTAAGTGGCTCGTAGTAAACACACGGATGAATTTTGGAGCACTTCAAGCAGCTTTATCCCTGCACTCCACGGGGATTTCAAGGGAACAGAAGCCAGCAGAACACACAATTTTAAAGACCATATTCTGGCGTCAGAAGCCCCAGACCTTTGGGTATCTGAAGGTCAGAATTCGGATGAACTCACTGGAATTCATATTCATCAGGAAGAAACAAAGTAAGTCCTGGGAAGCCCATTAAAAAAATATAATGTGCTTTTTTCCTCAGGAATTACTGTGAAATTGGGTGTCGTGTATCTGACTTAATGCTCTAATGGCAGGAGTGGAGCACTGGGGGAGGATTTACAGGAAATATCTGCTCCTTATCTGATCAGAGGAGGAAACCAAAGTCTCGCAGCCTGACACTCCAAGGTGGCTTTGCTGTCAACTTAAACCTCCAAAATTAACTATTTATCATTGGACTAAAACACAGCTCAGATCAGTCACGTTGTTCAAGCTCAAAGACTCTCAGACCCCAAAGGAATAGACCAAAAAAACCCCACAAAGGCAGGCAGGAGAATACAGAGACACACAAAAAAGGAGGTGACCTGAGCAAGAAATCCAACACCAGCCCTCAGGCTGGAAATGGTGACAAACCTGCTCCAGGGCTGCTGTTACCAGAGCAAAACACCTCCAAGAACAATTTCTGTGTAAGAAATGATTCAGGAGATTGCCAGCTATCAAGAAATCGTTCAGGAAAAAAAAAGTCTTTTTGGAAGGTTTCTCCTAATGGAAAATGCAGGAGCTCATCACGAGGGCCTCGCTTTTCAGGAGGAGCTGCAGGGGCTTGGCTGGGGCTGGGGGAGCTTTGCAGAGGGATTTTAGCTTAAAAGCAGGTCCTGGAAAACAAGTGGGAGCACGTCAAGGAGGCACAGGGGCATCTCCAAAGGAGGAGGCAGAGGAGGAGGGCTGAGCTGAGCAGGGGTGCAGGAGCTGCAGCTCCTCAGCAGTTCCCGCTGAGGAGCAGTGCTCATCCAGCCTCTGCTCCTGTCCTCTGCTGAGGGTAACCCCAAGGATTTATACCCCAGTTACTACATTTGTTTGGCTCATATTCCATGAAATTATACAGAGTTATATTATGGATTATAGTGATGTTATTCAAAGTATGAAAACAGCAGCATCAGCAAACCTTGCACTCCTACTTTACACAAACAATACACCTTTATTTACACAAACTATTTACCCCTACTTCACCAAATCTGCTGGTATTAACTCAAGAGAATTCTGCTAAAAGACCAAGGGAAATCCAGGGAAATCCAAAACATCTCAAGGCAGCGGCGCTTTTCAGCAGCACACTTAGGGTAGAGCAGAAAAGCAGGAAGGGTAATGTTTCAAAAGGTGGTTTTAAATAATAGGAAAAGTGTAAATATCCACCCAAGTGGTTGGTGAGGGGATCTGTGCTGCCTCCATGGCAGAGCCTGGGGCTGGAGCAGCTGGGGCACAGCTGGGAGCGCTGCCTGCAGGGATGGAGACAGGAGCCCAGGGGACAGGGGGGAAATAATGGATGTTTTCAGCTCCTCTGGTGGGATATTTCTGATGTAAATATCTGACAGACTGGGGATTGCAGCTTTAAATTTTTTTTTTTAGCGTCAGGATAACTAAAATGAGATTATTTATGCATGAATGAGATATCACAGCCCCCAAAAAGCTAAGAGTGAATGAATTCCTCTGCCTGCTGACTTAAAGGATGAGGTCCCAGCTGAGGGCTGCTCACTGGGGTTTGTGCCTTAAGACAGCTCAGACAAACTCCTAATTCCTCCTTCCTGCCCTAATTCCTCCTCAGCCCCACTGGTCCAGCCTGAAGGATGCAGGTCCCCCCTGGACCAGGGTAGTTACAACCACTGAATCATCTGACTCTTCCTCAGCTGCACTGAGGAACTCAGAATCTGCTCTCAAAGCTTTTCTCCACTTGCATCAGTGCAAGAGTCCAGGATGCCCTGTTATATACTCTACAACCATTAAATAACCCAGATAGTGCTACTTGCACATGGGGAAAATCAAATATCACAATGCATCAGCATTTGGTAGCTTCTCTATCACCTTAAAAAAGGTCAAGCTGCCACCCCAGAGTGGGTTTTTAAAAATTATCTTAATTATTGGGCTTTCCCAGATTTGTTTCAAGAGCACAAGGCGCTCCATCTCGGATGGAGAAGGAATTTTGCCTTTGCCCAAAACAATATGCAGCGTGAAGGAAATTCAAACTGACACCATTTCAAGACAGCAAAGACAAACTGATTTAGCAACTCTGACAGGCATTTATAAGTAAAATAAAATGTGAATCTAATTTTGGCCTACTGCACCGAAATAATGTGCAGCATGGTTTGATGTCATAAGATGAATATTTCATACATGAACAGCATCTTGTTTGGGAGGGAGATTTTTCCAGACACCTGTGGGAGATGGAGGAGGCTTCACTGCTGTTACTCAATGAGTAACCTGAGAGTAACTTTTAGACCCTTATTGACTTTTTAACTGTTTTGCCAGATGTCAATATGTAAAAGTAAAAATCATGGCTGGGCCTTTAATTGTAATTAAGGGCCGTATTGATCAGCTAAGTTCTGTCTTGCCTCACGTCACAAAACCCACTGCATTTCAGAAGATTCCTGCCAAAAAGTGCTTTATCCCCATGGGTGGGAGTAAAAAGCAAAGGCTGAACTCTGCAGCCCATTCTTTTTCAAAGCACATTGATAAGGAGCAGAGCAGTGAACTGGGGCAAAGTTGGGTATTTATAATGTCCAGAGCATTTTGTTTTGATTTGCATCGAGTTTCAAGGTTCAGCAGTTTAACAGCCAGCACGGCCACGTTTTCATTTCCTTCATTTCAAATTTCGAGCACAAAGCATCACTAGGTTACATCTCCAAAAGGAAATCAATCCCAAATTCCACCTGGCAGTTCACCAGGCTATGGAGAAAACCAGCCCAGCTACTGCTGGAGTTGTGCTGAGTTTTGGCACAAAACATTTGCGCAGCCCTTGAAGCTGCTCAGTTTGCGGCCTGAAAAATAAGCAGTGAAAAAGATGCACATAATTTAAATGACACTGAATATTCAATAATGGAAACGACTTAAATATTAGAAGCTCTTTGATGCGTGTTTCTGGGGGAGCTGCGTTTGTCCTTGACCTTTGCTTACTCATTACTTTGTCTACGCATAATTAACACATTCATAATATCCCATAAATGCCACTTATTGATACTGTCCCAAGGGCAACTGGTTATCTGGGAAGAACATGGCCACATTAACATTTCCTAACTCATTTAGCTCCTCTTCCACATTAAACTGAAGAAAGCCATTTGTCACATCACCCCGAGATGTGTTTTAAGCAGGCAATTTTTAACGAGGCAATGGTTTAAGTGTTGTCAGGGCACGGTGACAGTCATTTAAAGGGACAGCTCTAACGAGGCCAGCGTGGAAGGACTCTGGATGGAGCCACCTGCAGATTAAACACAGAGGTTGGGAATGTCGTTTCCTTCCTGATCTTTCACACTTTTCCCTTATTTTGCCACAGCAAGTGGTGGTGTAAGTGGATAAACCCATGGTCAGTGACCTGTGCCCTCTCCAGGGGTGACATCCCCTGAGGTGCCAGCTCAGCCAAGGTGTGAGGTCACCAGGAGCTGAGATGTTTAACAAAATCTCACCTCCAGACCTCACTGCTTTGAGAGATGTTAAGCATCTCCTGCAGCAAGGCCAAACCCAAGAGGCTTCAGGAAAATTAATAATAATAAATAATAATAATCTTGCATCTTGTTTCCCTCCAGAACACGTTCTCCATTATTCATTGACACAAACTAAATATTCAGGGCCACTTCAGATTTTTCCCAAGCATTCCGTTCACTGCACTTGACTTTTATCTGGGAATTATTTTTAAAGACTTCCCTAACAAATCTCTGATAAAACACATGTCAGCACTTTGGCAGGGCTGGGAATTTTTTTTTCCTGAGCTCGAGTAAAATTTAAAAATGAAAATTGGACTAATTAATTACTTCAGATGGAAGAAGAGAGGAGGATTTCAGCACGGGGCAGAAATGAAACAATGCAAGAAGCAATAATTGGCGGCAGGGAGGAGTAGATCCTTGGGCTCAATCTCCCAAAAATGACCTGGAGGAGTCCTGGCGGAGGAACAGGTTTTGGGATGACAGCCTGACCTTCTCCCTCCTGAGGGAATGGAAAGGACAAGGTGCCAAAGTGGGAGGAGGTGGATCCTGGCAGGTGTCGGAACTCCAAATGTCCCTCAGACATTTTTGGATGTTCCAGGCCCAGGTCAGAACCATGGCTGTGCATCACTTTCGGGGCCCAGGGAAAGGGAAAGATGCAGAAAGTGTGCTGGAAATTCAGCTGCATCCTGGCTGGTTAAAGGTCATGGGATTATGGGATGGTTTGGGTTGGAAAGGATCTTAAAGCTGTGTCATTCCATCTCCTGCCATGGGCAGGGAACATCTCCCACCATCCCAGGGTGTTCCAAGCCTGGCCTTGGGCACTTCCAGGGATGCAGCATCCTCTGGACAAAGCTTAGCTACAAGTGTGGCCGTATATTATTAAATTCTTAAATAATCCCCACTAAAAGTTCAACGTTTCCAAGTCAGAATCTTCCCGTTCAAGAAGAAAGGCAGAGAAAAAGTGGTTGGTAAACAGACAAGGAATATAATCCATGAGACTCCACCAGGGAAGAGGAAAATGAATAAAGCCAGAAACTGCTACCAGGTTTTCATTTTGCACTTCTACAAAAGAAGAGGGAACAGAAATGAAATATAATCAGTGAATAAGGAGCAGGTGATGTAAGGAATCAATACCCAAGTAATCAAATAACACAGCTGACTGCTAGAATAGACCAGATCCTGCAGCATAACCTGCATTTCAGTATTAAAAAATAAAAAAAAAAAAATCATAAACAGCCTTGGGCAAATACTGGATTTTTCCCTGCTAATGTTGATTTAAAATATGCAAATTCATTCAAAAGCTCCAAGGTGTGGGGAGTGACTGTTAAACCTGCACAACAGTGACCATTAAACACAGTAGCAGCAATTACACAAAGGGAAACAGTTTTCCTTGGAAAAAGGAGACTGTGCACCATGGAAACCTCTCTCCGAGCTCGATCAAGTTCAACTGAAGAAGTAAAGTGGGCAAAGTTTTACCCTTCTTCTTTTTGGATAATGGGGGCAGAGCTCTCCCTGAGTGTTTTTTGAAAAGTGTGAGACAGGAGTGGTTGTCAATCCACAGGAATAAACCCACAAACTCCTCACAAATCCCAAATCACCCATTACAAATTCCCAGCTTCTCTTTTGAGGGCGGGGAGGAAAATGCTGAAAAAGGCAAACCTGAAGATGAAGTACAGCAAAAAACAGAGCAAGTGTGTGATTTGCCCAACCCTCCCTGCTTAATGTTCCTCTCCTCTGGCAGGACCTGCACGGAAAATGCATCTGGAAGTGCCCAGGGTGTGTGACAAGTCCCTGGCAGATGATGGATGGATCAAACCCAGCAGCTGGAATGCAGAATGATAAGGTTCAGAAATGAAGGGGGTGAGTGACAGTGGCTGAGGAGATGAGCACAGCGGGACCTTCGGAGCAGGAGCTGCATCACCTCTTCCTTCATGAAGAGGATAATCAATGAGGTGACAACAGCAGTAATGCATTTCCAGCCAGGAATATTGGGCATGAAAAAACCCTCCCTGTGCTTTGGTGTTAGTTGGGAGCACGAGGAGGGGTTTGAAGGATGCCCAGGGGCTGTGCCAATTTTGCCAGCGGGTTTGGGAGCTGGAAAGGCTCCCCTGGAGCCAGCCCAGCCATTCCTGCACCACAGCATCACCCCCAAAGCCATCACAGCCACCTCAAAGGCACTTTTATGATTTCTAAACAAGTTCAGATCCAGAAAAGGATAAGGAAGTGTTTAAATTTGTAATATGAGCAAAAGGATTATAAAAAATAGAGAGAAGGGGGAAGAGGCATTTGGGATCAAAGCATATTTGCTGCTCTGACCGCTTTTGTAGCTCTGAGAATTTTTAAGAATCTGGTATCTTGTGTCGTTAGTGAAAACAAACAGTCCCATAAATGAATTCTCAGGAGTGTCCTGTTTCACTGATATTCCACCAGCCAAAGGAACTGTTCCACAGGAGGTTTCCAGAAAGCTGAAAATCCCTCTGAAGCCCAGCACATCCCTGCTAAGCCCAGCCTGACTCTGCCCAGTCTGCCACGCTGCAATTTCCAGCTAATAGATGGAGCCATTTGCAGGGCTGGAACATGAGGAGCCCTCCAGCACAGACACATTTCCTGATTTCCTGATTTCCTGCTCCTCCTGCAGCACTAATTCCACTTCCCTGCACATCCTGCCCGTCCCAAGGACATCCTTCCTCCACACCAGCCTCAGACCACAGCCCCATTAAGCAATCAAACCATGGGTGCCCATTAGCTGCTTCTCCTTCTGCTGTTTGCTTGTTTGGTCTCTCTTTGCCTTTTCTTCCCAACTTGCACAATATTTGGGTCAGCAACTTGGAATTCTTTGCCTCTTGCATTGTCTCACACACCCTGGCAGGTGTGATGGGAAGTGCAGCTATTCCAGTCGTGTTATTTATATATAAAAATTTGCAAAAGTGACACAAAAGCCCAAACAGCCTTGGGGTACTTGGCCACCTTCAGCTCACAAATGGCCACGACAACTTTCCTGCTTTCTCCTTTTCAGATTGTGAATTTCATTGAAGAGAGATTCCTCTTCGTTGGCGTAGAAAAGAATCCAAAAATCTTGAACAGAATAAAAAGGGCTTGGATTGGCAGGACAAGGGGGAATGGTTTCCCACTGCCAGAGGGCAGCAGGAGATGGGATTTTGGGAAGGAATCCTTCCCTCTGAGGGTGGGGAGGGGCTGGGATGGAATTCCCAGAGCAGCTGGGGCTGCCCCCGGATCCCTGGCAGTGCCAAGGCCAGGCTGGAGCAGCCTGGGACAGTGGGAGGTGTCCCTGCCATGGGGCTGTCCCTGAAATCAGATGATCTTTAAGGTCCAGTTCAACACAAACCATTCTGAGATCCTCTTAAGTTATTTTTCCTAGTGCTGAGTTAATCCTGGGGGAAATCAGTGGAATTCAAAAGGCTTTTTTCCCCACAACTAAACACCTAAGTCAGCTCCTGTTCATCTAAAACTCGGTTTACTTTAGCAAGGCTAAAGAAATCAAGCTGTCCATCAATTATTTAAAGTGTTTGGTCCTGATCCTGGCTCCACACTTAATTTCACCACAGCCTTAAAGCTGGAATCATCCACAGCCAGAGGCTGGGACAGAGAAATGGCTGGGAAAGAAAAGACTTGGATTGACTTTTGGGGTGAAATGAGTTATTTTGGATGTTCTGAGCAGATGGTGGGGGTGGATCCAGAGCTGGCTGGGCAGGGAATTATCCCTTCAGTCCCTGAGCTCAACCACCTCCATCAGCAGCTCCCCTCACTGAGGGCCTGAGCTGAACTCTGGGGCCTTCTCAGCAGAGATCCTGAAATACAGATGTAGAAATTTAAAATAAAACCCCAGGTATATAGTTATGTCTATATAAAAGTCTACTCAATGATATAAAAATAGAAGTATAGCTAACACTGCAAATCTTTGTCCTTACAAGAAGGGGAGAAATGCATTCTTCTGTTCCATGGAATTTAATTAGTTCCTAAATTTAGGTTCTGTCAGTAAAGTTACAGAGGATTCACTGCAGTTGGATTTAAATATTGGGTGATATTTTATATTTCACACAGTGCTAATGGATGACATTACCTTCGTACAGATATTGTCAAGTATTTCTGTGTAAATGCTTGGGTCTATTCATAATGTTTTAGTCAGCTAAATCATATTTGATTGCATTTAAAAAAAAAAAAACCCAAACACTTCCAGTCCTAGATATTTGTTATTTGAAAGGAAGAATTCAGTGAGACCCTGAATCCCATGAGCTGGGAAAGGCTGATCTAAAGCAAAACCACAGGTGCAAAAATAATTAAATCTTTTAAGCATCAGAGTTATGATGCAATCCGCAGGGGAGAAGGAAAGAAGTCAGCGCTGAAATTCCTCCTCTGCCATAAACTTATTTCTTCCAGTTGCTCAGTACCCTAAAACTCAAAGAATTTGGGTAGAACTTTCTAGAAATTCCAGTGCTTCAACCTCTCGGTGTCTCCTGTGCAGCTCAGTTCTTTATCTGCAGGAGAAGAGCACAGAACCAGCTCAGGATCCACAGGGGCCATCAAACACCTGGAATTTGAAGTTCATTCTGAGCCTACAGGAAGGGTCAAACCATTCTCCATTTGCTTCCAACTGCTGCTGCCTCAAACTGCAGAATTCCCACGGTGTTTTCTCCTGGAGACTCTGAGTTTGGACAGAATTTAGGCCAAACTTACTCAAAATTCACTCAGAGTCAGGATCTGCCCCCTCAGGCTGGTGCAGCTTGGGAAGGGTTTTATAAATCCTCAAAAAGCATTCCCCCAGCTTCTTTTTAAACGGTTTTGTTTGTTTTTATGGAGCAGATTCACACAGCTTAAACTCCTCTGCAAGATCTGTGCCTCACACAGGGCTGACATCCCAGGGAGAGCAGCTGCATGGTCCAGCACTAGAAATGTCATTTTAAAATGTGACCCCAAAGTTCATTTTTGGCAGATGGGATTTTCCAGGTAGAGAGCTGAGCTCCCTCCATAATATCTCAACTCAATTTAAGTTTGATCTATAAGATTATTTTCATTCCAACCCCTTTGGACACTTGCAACAACAACATTTCCCTTCTCCCTACACGGATTTAATTCGGTCATGCACTGCAACTCTGCTTAGAAAGCTGCTTAGTGGCAATGTTTCAGAAATCTGAATCAAATTTTCCTGAGTGAAATAAAATTAGTTATCGAGGAAAGGATAATCCACTTTTCTAGGGGAGGTGGTTCCATATTTTAGGTAATGGTTCAAAAATACAATAATAATCTTAATAATAAAAAGGCTCTGAGATAGAGTGAGTGCTGATGGCAGGCTGGCTATGGGAGCAGTCTGGGGATAAACTGGTAATCACTGGGAGCACTGGCTGGGCCACAGAATTACAGATTTGCACCAGAAACCTCTGAACTTCCTGACTTCTCCAGGCCTGGATCTGCCAAGTGCTGCAGAGGCATTTTAAGCTCCAGAAGTGAGTCCAGGGCTCACAGAGCTGCTGATGTGGCCAAACCCTGCAGGGGTGGTGCTGAGCAGGTCCCCAGCTCTGAACATTTTCTGGACCCCTTTTGGTGCCTCCGACCCCCTGGGCACCCCACCCACCCCTTCAACCTCCAAGCCCTGCAGGGTGATCAAGCCAATTACCAATTGTACCAATTACACCATGAAGGGCTTGGTGATAATTCCCAAAATCCAAGTTCCAGGAGCTGCTGGTAAACGAGGTCACCCTGCCAGCCCAAGGGTGAGGTCAGAGCATCGTCTCTCCTCATCCCAAATTCCTCAGCTATGCCCTGCCCACCTCCAGGCCAAGGAATTTGGCAACTCAGAGAGGACTGGAACCTTCTCAGGAGCTGGGATCATCCTCCAGCAAGAGAGGCAGGATCAGGAAAAAAGAGTAAGAGCAAAATGCTGGCCAGGGAGATGACCTGCCATGGAATTCCAGTTGCAAAGACCCTCTAAAACCACAAAGTCCAACCATATCCCAGCACAGCCAAGGCCACCACTCACCCATGTCCCCAAGTGCCACATCCACACAGCTTTTAAACCCATCCAGGGATGTTCCAGCAGTTGCTGCTAATTGGAAGGTGATCAAGCATCTCCTCACAGTGCATCTTCCTTCCCAGTGGCAAAAATGACCACTGGTGGTTGGTGACCTGTGAGCATCCCTCACAGCGTGACACCATCAAATCTGATGACATTTCCTCAATCAAACCCTTTTTCTGTGGACCCCCATGAAATAAAAAAATCCTTTCAAACAATTGCATCATGCCCCCAGAAGAGCTGACAGGGAGCTGCAGGGGTTTTATCCCCAATTTCAGCAGGAGTGGAAAGCAGCAATCCCAGCCAGCTGGCAGGAGGGCTGTGCTCTCTCCATCCCTCTGGGAATTCCTGCTCCAAAGCCACACAGTTTTTATGGAAAACCCTTGGCCAGTGAGACCACACAGCTCCCAAGCTCCGTTTAGCTGAGCAAGCAAGGCTGGGAACCCATTAATTTGCTGGGTGAGTTATGGTTCCCTGCAGCACCTCTTGTTCACTGTCAAGGTTCTGCAACAATGACAGATGCAGCTACAGCCAGCCCAGAACTCCAGAATTTGATCTCCTAAATCATCCCAGATATTAAATGTCTCAGCGATAAGCCTGGCAAATGAATTCCTCTGGAGCTCACACTTGGTGCAGAGCACGAGGCAGGAGGGAGTCCCCTCACAGCTCCCTGGGAAATGATGCAATTTCCAGGAAATTATCCCTGGAAAGGAACCAGAATCCCAGGAAAATTCACACGACTTCCAGTGGCTGCTAAAAGGAGCTGCAAATCCACCTGGATAAGCGAGGCAGCACTGTGGGGCATTAGGAGCTCACCAATCCCAGTTTTAATAGCAGGAGATGGACATGCATATCAAATTCCCACTTACCCCAGTAAATAAACAGAAAACGCTGCAGCAAAATAAAGAACCAGAGGAACATGGGCAGAATGCTTAAGCAGCAAGACACAGGCTGGGTTTCAGTCTGGCTCTTCTCAACCTCACTATCAATCTTTTTTTTAATTTTTTTTTATTTTTTTTTTGTTTGAAACCATCCCCTTCCTTCAGCCACAGCAGTCAAGAGAAGTGAGCAAATTTCACCTCAGCTCATTTATAAAGAGCACAGAACTGTTCAAAGGAATTCTCGCCCAAAGCAGATTAAGGCACGCAGAGGGTGGAACAATTGCTACTGCTTTTTAATTTCTCCAAATCACCATCAGATAGATGACAGTGCTTAGCACGGGAAGGGTTCTGCAGGCTTCATAAACAATAGAGGTATTACCCATTATCACACAAGTACAAATTAGTTTGACCTTTCCAGCTTTTTCATATGAGGCTTCCTTTTTTCCACTTGACTAGAGAAAATATTGAGTCAAGCCATGTCCTGCACTCTCCCTTCTCAGATGTATTTGAGCAGTGTTTCTTTCCTAAATCTGCAATTAGAAGAGACCCATTAAACACTGAATTCACCCGAGGAATTCTCTGGCTCATCCAGCTCATGGCTGCTGCTCCCTGGGAGAGCCTCAGCCTCACTCCTGGCTTTGCTCCACACCTGCTTTTCCCACAGGGGAACAATGTGGGATGTGATCATTTCATATTCCATGGGAAGGGTTGGGAAACAGCAAGGAAATGTTGTTGTGGCAGCAGGGATCATCATGGAATCATGGAATTGTTTGGCTTGAAAGGGGCATTAAATCTCATCCCATCCCACCCCTGCTCTGGGCAGGGACACCTTCCACTGCCCCAGCCTGCTCCAAACCTGGGCTTGGACACTTCCAGGGCAGCCACAGCTTCTCTGGGAGTTCCAGCCCCTCCCCACCCCTCAGATTTATTCCCAAGATCCCACCCATCCCTGCCCTCTGGCACTGGGAGCCATTCCCTGTGTCCTGCCCCTCCATGCCTTGTGCCCAGTCCCTCTCCCTGGAACCTTCTCCCCTCCGGGGGAGCACCCCCAGCTCTCCCAGCCTGGCTCCAGAGGGGCTCCAGCAGCTCCATGACCTCCTCTGGATTTGCTGCAGCAGCTCCATGGCTTTTCTGTGCTGAGGGCCCCGGGGCAGAGGGGGAAGGATGCTCAGCTCCTCCCATCCTCCCTGCCCGCAGCCCCCTGCCTGACCCATGAAAATCAGCACGGGGATTTAGGAACTGCATTAACACCAAGTTCCCCTTGTAAGGCACCCGAGGAAGCCTTTGCATGTCCCCAGGCAGCCCTGCAAGGGTTAAAGTCATTCCTCAGCACTTTCTGCCAGTGATTTGGAATGTGCTGGGTGCAGCACAGGAATCCTCTGGTTCTCCTGATGGTTTTGTGAGGAAATCAAAGGAGCTGGAGAGGAGCAGGCAGAGGGTGATGCTGAGCCAGCCAAACCTGGGAGCAGCAGGGAAAGAGGGAAAACAGCACGGGGGGAAGCAAGGGGGACACTGAGCACAGAGCCTGCCAGTGACAGGGTATCCCAAGGAGAATTTTGATGCATTTTTGTGTCAATTCCTCAGAATTAGGGACGCTGAGAAAATTATAGTGCAGCAATTGGGGTTGGAGGTGTTAAATCCCCATCCCAGCTAAAGTTTTCTCCTGCTTTATCCCAGGGGATGGAGCAGGGTGTTCCTGGGTCCTGCCTTACCCCAGGGGATGGATCATGGTGTTCCCTGATTCCTGCCTTATCCCAGGGGATGGAGCAGAGTGTTCCTGGGTCCTACCTTATCCCAGGGGATGGATCATGGTGTTCCCTGATTCCTGCCTTATCCCAGGGGATGGATCAGGGTGTTCCCTGATTCCTGCCTTATCCCAGGGGATGGATCAGGGTGTTCTTGGGCTCTGTCTTACCCCAGGGGGTGGAGCAGGGTGTTCCTGAGTCCTGCCTTATTCCAGGGGATGGAGCAGGGTGTTCCTGATTCCTGCCTTACCCCAGCCCATGGATCATGGTGTTCCCTGGTTCCTGCCTCACCCCAGCCCATGGACCATGGTGTTCCCTGATTCCTGCCTCACCCCAGCCCATGGATCATGGTGTTCCCTGGTTCCTGCCTTACCCCAGCCCATGGATCATGGTGTTCCCTGGTTCCTGCCTCACCCCAGCCCATGGATCATGGTGTTCCCTGGTTCCTGCCTTACCCCAGCCCATGGATCATGGTGTTCCCTGGTTCCTGCCTCACCCCAGCCCATGGATCAGGATGTTCCCTGATCCCTGCCTCACCCCAGCCCATGGATCATGGTGTTCCCTGGTTCCTGCCTCACCGCAGCCCACGGAGCCCTGCCCAGAGCCCCGGGATGCTCCGTGGGGTCCACGCTGTGGGCTGAGTGCTGCCACCCTGTGGGTCCCTGTCCCTCCTGTGTGCCGGGATGCTCAGCACACACCTGAGCCCGGGGAGCTGGCAGGGCTCAGAGGAGCAATCCAGCTGTTCCCAGACAAGCACACCGCGCTGGGATAATCCTGACAGCTAATTCTGGAGCTGGGGATGTTTATAAATAGGATTTAGAACAAAGAGGTGGCTGAGTTCTGAGCAGAATAAGAACAGATGTTACGATTCAGGCTCATTTGTAAGGCAAAGGTAACTGATGAATTTACACAATCCCTGTTTACTCACACAGATCCAGACCGGGTGGAAATCCTGCTCTGTGCATCACTAACAGCACATTCAGGCTGAAATCACTCCTGTGCTTCATATTTCATTCATTTCTGCTTCCAGCTATACATGCACAACAGAGGGCATGATACATCTCCCTAATTGAACAATACAGATCAATTAAATATGAAAAGTCGTTCTTGGACTGAAACCCTCTTAGGCAAATGTTCTGCTCTTCTGCTAAGTAACTCTTTTAAAAAGCTGGGAGCTGAGTGCTGTTCAGAGGGGGCTTCATTTTTTTTTTTAAGACTGGGAGACAAAGCCCAAAAAGATTCATCCATTCATTCATGACAAGAGGAGAGAGCTTTGACCACTGAGCAAAGTAGCAGCGAATAAAAAGTTCTTATTTACTTATCAGTGCTGTTTGAGTGAGGTGAAGAACCCCCTGCACGCTGCAGAGATCACCCAACCCATGGCCATGGATCCAACTGGACAGAGATCTCTGCGCCAGCTCTAGCTGGAAAGGTGTCAAAATGAGGAAAAATGAACGATAATTATCATTAACAGGAGCTGTTAAAGGGAAAAGCTCTGCCCTGAACAGCTCCAGCAGCCCTGGGGCTGTCCCCGATGGCTTTTTGGGTCTCCACACTCCCATCACTGGGAGCACAGAGATGCAAATGTGGTTTGTTGTCTGTAAGAGTTCCCTGTGGTCTGAATAAAAGGAGTTTAATAAACAACGCCCATCACGCAGGTAGGTCATTGCTGCAGCACCACTGATATTAAATCACCTCCACAAGAGAGGTTTTTGCACCACGATCACCCGGGATGTCCTTTGTTCCCTTCTTAGGCTCCAATCAAATGCAACGCCCTTCCAAGCCTAATGTAAATTGGCCTTAAACACCACATCCCTTCCCCGGCTAAACATTTATATAAATAAATGATAAACACGGGTTTCGCCCGAGGCCAACAAAGATACAACACTGCCAGAACTGCTGGAAAAGCAAATCAGTCTGGAGCTGGGAGCAGCTCAGCTCAGGGTCTCCTGGAAATCTGGAGAAAACCAAGATGAACTGTTGGGCCTTTCAAGCACAACTTGCTCTCAACAAGAACTGGGGAAAGTCCACATGGGAGGGCTGAGTCTCACTGAATCCAAAAGCCAAAGAGGACAAAAGGTGGGGAAGAACCATTCTGATGCTTTTCTTCTGTCTTTATGATCACTTATCTCAGCAGAACTGGGTACTGGCTAGATCAGAACATGAACGAGGATGTCTGGCCAGATCTGAGACATCTCCAGCAAGTCCTCAAGGAACACAGCATCAGCAGCTGAACAACTAAGCTGCTTCCAGCTTGAGGAAGAATTAATAGAAGCAACAAATGTGGCAGAACCTCGTTTTTGAAACCTTTAACACAATTTTTAAAATAAATCCCCGCCATTTTGAAAATATGACTGCAGATGATTTTTTTTTTTGTGTCCTTCTGAAGTGCAATAAGTGCATCACTTACCTCACTGGAGGCCACATGCTGATACATCTGTGCTGTGATTATGACCCTAAGCAAAAATCCCAATTTATGTTGCAGAGGGAAAAACTTCCCCTTTCTGCTCCACCTTCCTAAAGCTGAACTCTGCCTGTGACAGCCACCAGATTGTTTTCAAATGCTTTGCCCCTGATTTTTCTGAGGCCTTGACTGTCACTGATTTAACCCAGCAATTAAAGACACCTCAACAACTCATTCTTTTTCTTGGTGCTGGGCTGGGATAGATCTTTACCCTGCAGATTGAGATAAAATCTCAATCTGAGTCTGCACCCAGGGAATAGCAAAGAATGGAGTTATTTCCCACCATCCACACATTCAGAACCCTGTTTAGTGCAGGAAACACTGCTCTCTTGGTTGATAAGGAGTGTGAAGCTCATTTGTGTTAGGAAGAGAAGCAGATTTGACACAGATTTGACATATTTCCTTCGAGCATCCCCAGATTTGGTGGCTGCTGGGAGGAAGAGGCAGGGGAGAGTTGTGCACTGGCGTGAAGCAGTAAATCAGCAGGGTGCCATCATTATGGATTTGCTTTGCTAATAATAAAAGGAATTAATCACTCCTGCCATGATATCCATATCTGCACTGGAGTAACCGCGGTGGCAGAGCGCGGTGAAGACGAGCGCAAGGCTCGGCCCCGGCGGCTGGCAGCTGACATTTGTGGATTTGGGGTTGTTATGTGTAGTTGATATAATTCACACCATTTCTAGTATGATATGTGTGATATTGAATATTTGTTGGAGTATACATGTTTGTATTAGGACTCCCCACCACCCTCACAGGCGAAACTTGGTGTATGTTAAAACCCGATTTACACGTAAAAGGATGTGGCTCGGCCAGGAGATGGGCCATGTGTGGAGAGAAACAGGGACACCAGGAGATGGGCCATGTCTGGAGGGATATGGGGACACCAGGAGATGGAACATGAGATATGGGACACCAGGAGATGGGCCATGTGTGGAGAGATATGGGGACACCAGGAGATGGGACATGAGATATGGGGACACCAGGAGATGGGACATGAGATATGGGGACATCAGGAGATGGAACATGGCTGGAGAGATATGGGGTCACCAGGCACTGATCATCGCGTGAACCACCCGAGATGGATCTCATGGAAATCCTCGGCAGATCCATGGGAATGCAGCGTTCCCGTATATTTCATCACAGGATTCAACAACTCCGGACACTGAATTGTTCTTCCTCATCACCAAAAAGGAAAATCTCATTAACCTATGGACTCTGAATGGAAGAAAACACTGACTGCCGAAATCTTGGCCTCAGGCAGAATTTTCCCTATAAAAACACTTGTGCCAGGATGGAGGTGTGTGGGCATGGAGGAAAACCTCTGCTGAGGCTGACTTCTGGTGCCGACCCCGGGCTCGGCTCTGTTCTTTCCTTGTGGCTGGCTAGCTAGAATTTGATTGCAAAATAAATATTTTACTTTTTCATTTTAATTTGGCTGGACATATTTTCATTTATAACAGGGTGCTTCACGGCACTTTGCTGTGTTTGTGATTACCTCCCTGCCAGGGGCTGCACATCTCTCACCCAGCAAGCAGCACGGGCTCCCAACGGGAAGGAAAATTCCCACTTGTTGCACCAAAGGCTCTTCAAAGTGAGCTGAACCCTCCGTGTGAGCCCCAGGTCAGCAGCACATCAGAGCAGAGAGACTTCCCCGGGTCACTCCAGGCCAGCTGTGGGAAGAAACCCCAGACTTGCTCTATTCTAACAGGGCTAAAAATAGACCTGTGATGATTTATGAACTTTCAAAGGCAGCAGAGTGTTTTTAAGCAGCAGCAGCTTCTCCTGCTTCCCTGCTTGGCGCCAGGGCTGTGTCCACCCTGCCCTGATGGGAACCAGCCCCTCCAGGGTGCTCACCAAACAGAATTAAACAAGACCACAAGAGCAAATAAAAAGGCAGTGATCTATTTGTCTTGTGGGTATTATCCTTCCTTCACTCCGCCTCGTCTTTACCCCTGAGTTTAAAATATTCTTTTTTTTTAAAATCAACTCCACAGAACTGTCAGACAAAGTCAACTCCTGAAGCCAAGGTTAATAAATCACGTGGCACCAGAATATTTACAAAATTACTCTGAAATTTTGCATCTCTGGGAGAAATTTTGTGTGAGCTCACTCCTGATTTCCAGCTGTCCCTGATGGGGCAACACAGGAGTGAGTTTGAAACCAAGGAAATGTTAATTCCAGTAAATAAAGACAGTAACAAGAAAGCCTTTCATGCATGAAGAGGTCCAAGTTTGGGAACCAAGGTGGGCTCTGCTCACTGGCTGCTGTCCTTCCCTCTGGAACAAAGCTCCTCAGCCAAGGGCTGGAAATCAGCACTCAGGAATCAAGCACTGGTGGGATTAACACTGGAAAATCAAGGCAGGACCCCCTGGAGGAGGGTGGCCGAGGTCTCAGGGAACCACCCCAGGGGCAGAGGTGTCCTTGTGGCCCAGGGCAGAGGACACTCACCCTTGCCAGGCACACCTGCCCTCCTCAGCATCCCCGGGGAGCTCAGGTGAGGGGCTGGCAGCCCCAGGCATCCCTGTTAACCCATGGAGAGCCAGGCTTTGGAGGCTGCAGCATCTCAGGAGGCTGCCTGCACAGGTGAGCTGCTCCTCTGCTGTCATTCACATTCCCTACACACGTTTTGTCGTTGTGGAGAGCAGAACGAGCTTAAAATTCTGGGAGCGCCAGACAGGCTGGGAGAGAGCTCAGCTCCACTGCAGAAGGATGGGAAAATCCTTCCAGTTCCAGAGGTTTGCCAGGATCATTCGACTCCAACTACCTGCAGGCACACCCTGCTTCACTCCCACCACCCAAAAGCTGTGGGGTTTTGGGGCAGGAGACCCTCAGAGCCTCTAAACACCTCAGTGGTGTTGAGAAACACACCCAGAGTTTGGGGGGGCTTCCTGCGAAGGGATGCGTCCTGAAATCCCCCAAATTCTTGTCAGAGGGGTTCGGCTGTGCCAAGAGTTCAGCACGGGAGGGAGAGGTTGCCGCTCGCCAGTGGAAGCCATTGTCTCCAGCAGGCTGCCAAGGGGAAATTAGCGGTGTGCACACCTCTAAATGAGGCTGTACAGCGAGGAAAGAGGGATTAGCCGTGTAAACTAAGTCCTTTTGGTATTAGATTAAAGAGGGGAGGTGACTTTGAAGGATTATTCAAGAGCCATTTAAGCAGTTTTCAGGGACTTACAAACGCAAGGTAAAAATGCAGCTCCCTCAGATCCAGAAAAGAAGCAAAATTCAGTTTCCCGGCCAGAAAAAGCTTCTGGGGGACCCCGTTAAGTGCAGGGCCCCACCATCATCCTGCTCCCCACCTCGGTGCTGGCTGTGGAGCGCGGCTGCAGCATCACCTGCACACCTGGGCTGGAGCTGCTGCGGGAGCCACAGGGACAGGGAAGGGGCTCCCACAGCCCCGGGGATGGCTCACGGCACCCCTGGGCACGCTGCCAGCACGGGGGCACAGCTGGCACTGCGGGGCAGGGCGTGCTGGAGGTTGGAAAGGAGCTCCGGAGTATCGCGACCATCGCAAGAGGAGCTGCCACCAGTCCCCGCTCCCACCGCGGTGGTTTATCCGCTGGGATGCAGGTCCCGAACCGAGCCATGGAAACCGGAGGATAGGCGAGCACAGCCACAAAAACTGACTTCTGCCTCCAGCCAAACGTCCCCTGCTTCCCCGCACCCCAGGGTGCCTCATCAGCGTGCTGGCTCTTAATCCTCTGCCTAAATTAATCCAGCCAGGGAGAGGAATACGTGGTTCCAAGACACCAGGCTGCTCTATCGAACGAGCCCTCCACGGGGAAAAAAACCCTTCTTTGGCTTAGCTAAATTAAGGTGACGGGTAATTAGTATGTAAGATACAAACTATTGCCACTTGTTATGCAAGCAGCATCCTTTAATTTGTAGTTTCGAGCGCAAGCCGTTCCTGTCTGGGATAAATAAAACAACACGCTGCGGTATGTTGCTCACGACACGGGAGCAGCAGCAGCCTGGGGAAAGCAAAAGGAGCTCCAACTCCAGCCGGGAACGCGGCTGGAGCCGGCAAAAAGTTCTGCGAGCGCCTGGAGCAGCCTAGCGGGAGCATCCCCGCGTCCGCCTGCCGGGATGCGCCCGCTCGCACTCGGGGATGCTCCGGCTCCCACTCGGGGATGTACCCGCTTTCACCCAGGGATGCTCCGGCTCCCACTCGGGGATGTACCCGCTTTCACCCAGGGATGCTCCGGCTCCCACTCGGGGATGTACCCGCACTGACTCAGGGATGCTCCGGCTCCCACTCAGGGATGTGCCCGCTTTCACCCAGGGATGCTCTGGCTCCCACTCGGGGATGCTCCGGCTCCCACTCAGGGATGCTCCGAATCCCACTCAGGGATACTCCGGCTCCCACTCGGGGATGTGCCCGCACTCACTCAGGGATGCTCCGGCTCCCACTCGGGGATGCTCCGGCTCTGGGTCCGGTGCTCCGCGGCCACCCCACCCGGGGGGCTCTGCGCGACCCCGCGCACGGCTCCGCGCGACCCCGCGCACGGCTCCGCGCTCCGGAGGCACCGAGGGGACCCCGGCGGGCACCGCGCTCCCCTCCTCCGGCTCCGCATCCCGCCCGCGCTCTCCTTCCCCCGCGCCGCAGCCTTGCTTAAAAATCCCTTATTTACACCCCATTTATCTTTTTTTTTTTTTTAATTTTATTTTTATTTTTTCCCCCCGTTTTAAATCCGCCTCCCTCCTCTCCGTGCCGAGCCGAGCCGCGCTTACCTGGGCGGGGAGGGGGGGACATGCCCGGCCCGGCGCGGCTCCGCGGGTGCGGCGCTGCCCCGAGCGCGGCTCCGCAGCCCCGAGCGCGGCTCCGCAGCCCCGCGGCCGCAGCATTGAGCGGCAGCGGCGGGAGCCGGGAGGGCTCCGCGCAGACCCCACCCCCGGCCCCGCCGTGCGCGGGGGGCGGGCGGCGGAGCGGCGGCGGCCGCTTTAACCCTTCCCGCCCCGCCGGTGTCCGCCCGGTGCGCCTGGAGCAGCCTGGAGGGAGCATCCCTGCATCCGCCTGCCGGGATGCTCCGGCTCCCACTCGGGGATGTGCCCACTCTCACTCGGGGATGCTCCGGCTCCCACTCGGGGATGTGCCCGCTCCCACTCGGGGATGGTCCGGATCTCACTCGGGGATGTGCCCGCTCTGACTCAGGGATGCTCCGGATCCCATTCGGGGATGTGCCCGCTCTCACTCAGGGATGCTCAGTATCTCACTCGGGGATGCTCCGGCTCCTACTCAGGGATGTGCCCGCTCTCGTTCAGGGATGCTCTGGCTCCCACTCAGGGATGTGCCCACATTCACTCGGGGATGCTCCAGCTCCAAATTCAGGGATGCTCCGGCTCCCACACTGGGATGTGCCCGCTCTCACCCAGGGATGCTCCGGCTCCCACTCGGGGATGTGCCCGCTCTGACTCAGGGATGTGCCCGCTCTCACTCGGGGATGCTCCGGCTCCCAACTCAGGGATGCTCCGGCTCCCACACCGGGATGTGCCCACACTCACTTAGGGACGCTCTGGCTCCCACTCAGGGATGCTCCGGCTCCCACTCAGGGATGCTCCGGCTCCCACTCAGGGATGTGCCCACACTCACTCAGGGATGCTCCGGCTCCCACTCAGGGATGCGGCAGCGCTCGCTGCTCAGCCCCATCCCCTGCCCTGCCCCCGGCTCTCTTTTCTGCAGCCCAGGTGCGGCACCCCGAGCCCCCTCCCGCTGCGCTCGCCGCTTTTCCCCATCCCCGACCAGCCCCGGTCCCACTAAAGGAGACCACAGAAGTCCAAATTACCGCTGGCGGCTTTTGTTTATTTATTTATTTCCCCCTCGGCGCGTTACCCTCCGGCTTTAATCCCAGATTTGCCGTAATTATTTCGCTCTTTAAAGGGAGCCTCTCCTCACCCGCCTGCTCTGCCAGCCTCTCGCTCAGCCCTTTGCATCCACCGTCTCCTTCCATCCCCTTCCCGCTCCTCCTTATCAAGAAATGCGTGTGCAGTGCAGGGAGATGAGGAGCACAGCACACCTGGGTACCAGCCAGGCTGCTCCCAAGCTCTGCTGGCCTCCCTGTGCCCAGGGATGCTCCCAAACCTTCCTCAGAATCCCTCATCGGGGTCTCTGCTTGCTGCTGCAATGCAAATGAGCAGCCACAAACTGCTTTGAAAGTCATGAGTTCAGGCTTAATAAGCAGCATAATGTGAAGGCGCACAGAAAAGGGAAAAAAAAAATTCAGAAGTGAATGTGGGACCTACCTTTGCCCCTGTCCCAAAATCCTGTCCTGGGAAGCGCTCTTAAATGCCTGTGCAAAAAAAAGCCTTGCAGTGCAAAGAGGGTATTCAGTCTTAACTGTGCCTCCCCTGGGTTTTGAGGGATTAAGTGAAACCCTTATTATGTTTAATTATCTCTGGAGTTGCTCTCTGTGCTTGCTGCCTTGCTTTATGGTTTAATAAACTGCACGTCGATAGAAACGGAATGACAATTAACGTTAGTGCAGGTTGGGTTGGGGCTTACTGCTGCTCACAGGTTCCTCCTGACGTGCCTGCACTCGGGTGGTTCCTCACCACCTATCAGAGCTTCTTTGGGCAGCTCAGGAGTGTGGCTGAACCTGACACAGGGGTCAGCTCTGCAGGTCCAAGGGGTTATGAGCTCTGACAGCACCCTGGAGCACCTCCAGGCTGATGGACCAGCTGTGGTTGGCACAATCCTCAGCAGTCCTTGGGTACCTCTGGTGTCCTGGGAATGCTCAGCTCATGGAATCATGGTTGGGAAGGACCTCCGAGATCATCAGGTCCAACCTTGGTGATGGAGGATGGCCCTACACACAGCTCAGTGCTCCTGCAGAGAGCAGGAGGGGCTGGTGCTGCCTTTGCTGAGAGTTTCAGGCTGGGCCCAAGAGCGAATCAAAGCCTAGAGGAGGCAGGAGTGCTGCACTCGAGCCACGCATGGAGGAATCCCCTGGTGTTTTGAAATGTTATATAAATGTTGTGTATTATTTGTGTAATCTCCTCCTGATTTATACAGGAGGGGAGCCTGCTCAGCAATCCAAAATAAAGTTGAGCGCCAAGTGCTTTCAATTTGGGAGCGCCTGTGTCTCCAAGGTCACCTCATCAATCCTGGCACCGTGGCACGGCGCTGCCAATCTGCGTGGGGTGTAATGGCTCTGGAGGGAAATCAGGCTGGAAACGCTGCTGAATTTTTCAAAGGGAGCATGCATTGAATGCATCATCATCATCATCATCATAACCCAGCTGAGCGTGCAACGTCCTCGCAGGCAGCGGGAGAAACATCTCCCACCCTCGGCTGGGTGGCAACCCAGCAAATGAGAGCTGAAAGGTGAAGGCAGGGCGGCGGTGGGAGCAGACAGATGGCTTCCCTGGAAAGCCTTTTGCTTGTGCCACCTTCCCTGCACACCTTTAACTCACCCTTGAGTGAACAAGCAAACCAGGTCACCGGCTTTTTGATTTTTTTTTATCCCCAACAAATCCACAAATAAGGCCAAAGGTAGAAGAGTCAGCAGTCAACGCCTCCCGTTGAAAATTCAGACATATTCTCTTGAACAAATAATCTCAAATACTTCATAAATCTGGCAAGGAGAAGCGCCTGGCGGGTTTTTTACGCTGGGTTGTGGCAGCAGAGCTGACAGTTTGAATCAAGCCTTACAGCGCGACCTTCAGAAACTCCTGCACCGCCCTGACTGACAGCGGGAGATCCCGCCAGAGCATCACCGGGACATTTAGCACGCCCGTGTTAATTAGGCACAAACAAACCACTCTCAATTGCCGTGGAGGCTGCCACGAGTGTGTGTGCACAGAGCCACGCAGGAGGCAGAGCTGGCCCCAAGTCCTGCCCTGGGACATGGTCACAGAGAGTCCCCATGATGCCTTAAAATTTTAGCTTTGATATTTTCCATCTATTTGTACTCCTGCAGTTCTTTAGGATGTAACTCCAAACTCCACACACAGTGTGAGCTGCTGCTTCCCCATTTGGGGCAGACACAACAATTCCTCTCCAGGCCTGGCAATCAAGGACACCTCAGTGCCTCAGGCCAGAGAGATGGGAACAAAAGTGAGTTAGGGGAGCAAACCTGGGGTCAGTGACTTCATCACCTGCAGCTGGAATTGGGAGATTCACCCCCAATATGCAAGTGGACCGAACTTATCAAAGTGTGCAAACCTGTGACCCGTTTTCCATTTCAGGGTGTAGCCCCTGGGGGGCTTTGTCTGCCCTAAATGTGCCCAAAACCCTTCAATAAATAGAACAGTTTTTTATTCCCTTAATTCTTAAATCCTCTGCTTTTAGGCAATCCCAAAAAAGCATCCCCCAGGCTGACTCGGGTGTGTGCCTGCACAGAGGAGTAAACCCAGCCCTGCACAGCCCTGCTACAAGCAGGAGTAGAGGTGGAGCAGGCAGGGCTGTGATTTATGGCTGCTGAACTCGCAGCCTGAGCTTGGCAGAGGCTCCTGTGTTTAGGCTGCAGTTTGTGTAAATCTTAGGAAAGATTTGGGCACCGTGTTACTGATACAGTAAGAGTTTGGTAAGCAATTCTGCTTTAAATGACTGCTGCAAAACATCCCCAAGGATTACACTGGGGTTTTGTCTGACCTTTAATTAAAATACCAAGGCTCTTTTCACTTGGTGATGGCTATTTGTAAAGTCCTCTAGGTTTTGTCGAAGTCCTGCTTGTATCTCGGTGATATCTCAGGGAGCACTGCAGCTCACAAGGAATTTTGGAGAAATCTGCCCTTTTTTTATCATCACCAGCTTTGAATTGTATGAGTTTCATTTTAGGACAATGCATCAAATTGATAATTTTGTATGTGATGCGGTAAGAAAAGTGTAATCAGCAAATGCTTGAGAATTATTCGTGGGTGGGATCTGTAAATATTCCTGAGTCCACAGCTTTGTGACACCACAGGTGTGGATTTGTAGGGAAATAAATCCTTTCCACAAGGTTGAAGTGGAAAAGTGGTGGATAAATGGCCCTAGATGCTGATGTCCTTTTTGGGAGCAGGGAAAAACTGAAGCAAACCCTTGGTGTTGTGCCAGAATAAATCAGTGACTGTTTCAGAGATCCACATTCCATGTTTGCTCCTCACTTTTTGGCCAAAGATTCCAGCTAGTGCCAATTTCAATGGGTTATTTAAAAAATATGGATATTTAGCACTGACAAATAGCTGACAACCAAAGATCTAAACTTACAAACTTCACTGTCCAAGCACAAAAAACAGCTTTCAAGGCACAGATTCCTAAAGGAATCTTAATTTCTTTAGTTTAATTCCAAATTCTTCTGGTCTAGAAAGTCTCTGGAAAACAACAGCAGTTCTGTCTGAATCAAGGAGCCCAGCAAAGGACCAAAACATCATAGCTGGGAAAGTGTTTCATAGTTTAAAAAACTCAGCTTAAGTAGAGACTGAGTCCAGAATCTTTCAATGTTTTTTGTTGGACTTTCTGTACCTAAACTCTCCCTGAACCTTTATAGAATTTCCTTAAGGCTCAAACTTCCTAATAACAGTTAATAGTAATGCACATTTTTTATCACCAAATTGTGGAATTTGGAATTTTTTTAATGAAAATTATGCGATTCCCCAAAGGTAAAACAGTAATTTATAACTCTAAATTAAGGCCTTAGGTTGCAAAGCAAAGAAAAAGCAGAATGGGAGAACCCTGAAGCTTCTCAGTCTAATAATTATAAATTATTTTTTTGGTTATTAAAATTCTAAGGTGACAGGCGCTGCTACATTTTAGTAGTTAAAGAAACACAAGATAAGCTTATCTGCAGTGAATATTTTTGAGAGTAGATTTAAAATGCAATCATTCAATTACCTCCAAAATCCAAATAAAATCTCCCTGTATTCCTCAAGCACGGCCAAAGGGACGTTTCCAATGACACAACCTTAATAATGCCCACATTAAAAATGGTAAGAATAAATACTTTGAGAGCCCCCAGAATTCCGAGTGTGTCTCCACGATAAGGTGGTGACATTTATAAATGCCATGTGATTAGCATGTGAAGGGAGATACACATTCATTGTGTGCTCAGACCTATTAATCATCCATCACCTGATAAACATGGAATAAAATGCCCTCTCTGTTGCCTTTTGGAGTCCTTCAAAAGATGGCACTTGGTGCTGATAACTCCAACATTCCCTCAGATCCCTTAGGCAGGACTTTATAACAATTATTTTGGTTGTGTTCAGGCAGGACCTTCCTAAAGACCATGATGGATTTTGGATGGAGGAGCCTCAACCTGTGGCCTCATCAGCTGTGGGGCTGATTCTTCTTCCAAAGGTACCCAGGATTCCCAAACACTCCCAGGTGCTCTCTGCTGGAAATATTTCTCTGAAAACTTTGGCTTTTAGGGAAGAAATCTGCACTTTAAGGTTCAAGAGTGGGAGTAGGTTTTTATGGGATATTGGGAAGGAATTCTTCCTTGTCAGGGTGGGCACAGGTGCCCGGAGCGGCTGAGGCTGCCCCTGGATCCCTGGCAGTGCCCAAGGCCAGGCTGGATGGGGCTTGGAGCAACCTGGGACAGTGGGAGGTGTCCCTGCCATGGCAGGGAGTGGAATAAAATAACCTTTAGGGTCTTTTCCCACCCAAACCATCCCAGGATTCTGTGTTTTTACAATGAAGCCACTCCAGCTTCGATCAGCCCCACAGATTCCAAGAAACCTCTGCATGATCCTCCATGAGATGTGATCTGGGAATAAGTGACAGCTTTCCCTCTCAGGGAAGCCTGTGGAGACAGGCTCTCCAAGCCAGATAAAATTCCGAGTATCCCGAGAAAATCAACTCGAGGCACTCAGGAGTTAACGTCACGAGACAGGAGTTATCAAATCAAACCCTGGTCTGGCTTATCCAACATCTTGCCTGAAATCATGGTTGTCAGGACTCATTCCAGGGAAAGGGGTGAGAAATGTCTCCTTCCTCTGGGACACGGGGAAGGCAGAAATCCGAAAGTGAGATTTGATCCTTTTGTGTCAGCCCATGAACCCACCTGCCAGCAGCACCGCCACGGCACCAGGGAATGGGAGAACTTTTGGGAATAACCGCCCAGGGGAAACTTTTTGCCACATCTGTTAGATTAAAACTCCCAAATTCAGGAACTGCAATGGCACTTTTGTACTTTTATCTGCCACAAACACACGCAGAGCTGCCCCTGCCACAGCGGAGCCGCCGGTTCCGGAGCAGCGGCGTGGGCTTGATGTGATCTCTCCTAACACCACCCGTGGGGCTTGGGCTGGATGAAAGTCACTGGGAGCTCATGAAAACCCCTTCAAAATAGGAACTGCTCTTCCCAGTAATGAGAACAGGAAAGGCTTTAAGATTTCCACCAGAATGGGAGCCACGGAGACAATTCTGAGCAAGACACAGCCTATTGTTAATGTACAGATAAGGAAGGCCAAAAATAGAACTGTATTAATTTCAGCACAGAAATACGGGGGGAAATATATTTGTGCCGAGGAAGGAGAAAGTCATACAAATTTTTATTTGAAAGATTTCTATAGAAATCCATTAAAAACAGCAGAGAGTGGCAAAAAAAAAAAGAGGGTGAGGGAAAACATCTCTCTGCAGCTTATGAATAACAGATAAAGTTTATTCCAGTAATGATAGGGTACGTTTGTATTTGAAGAATAGTGGCCTGCCAATAATAAAGATAAAGACAAATACTTTCATGGCTGTTAGAAGAATAAAACAAAGCTGACTCTTATTTTTTTTTTAATTGAAACAATTATTTTTTTTCCTGAGGACAGTTGGGTACATTGGACAGATAAGTTATTAACTGTCACTTTTGGAGTTTTAGCTTTACACAGCAGTCACCGAGGCACAGATTGTGCATACATAATTTCTAAAAGGGATCAAGTTATTATGGAAGTCGTGTTAGCAGTGGAGGAGCAGGAATATTTCCGTTTAAGTCATTATCTGAGAACAATATCCTGAATTGGATCCCTCCTGAGAGAGAAAACAAACCCAAACAGCTCAGGCCCAGATGTATTTATGATATTTATATAAACACAGGAGAGGTTTTAGATCTGTGACGAGGCCAGAAAAATTCAGATCAGTGTTAACACTTTGTAGAGGGTTCAAAGTGCTGGACCACCGAGTCCATGAGACATTCTATGGGTCCTAAGGTTTATTTTACTGATCTACACCTCCATACCTCCCAAACTTGCAAATGACACAGCAATTCCTTCACTTGTGGGAAATCACCATCACCTGTGGGACTACATGTACAGGAGGAGTTGTGGAGCTGCTCTAACCACCCAAATTAGAGCAGAGATTAACGTCTTCTGCTGCCTGATGGTGGAGAGATACCACCTGAAATGTTGCCATTTGTTGAACTAACAATTTGCTGGAATTCTAGTAGTTTATAAATATGATTTTTGTTGCAAAAATAAGTAGTTCTGTAATCACATATCTCTTCAAAATTAACCCCTGTGCTGTCCAGAGAGTTCTTGAATATCTCTGGTGGAGCAAAACCTCTTTGCATGGGGACCAGGCCATGCATTACTGTTAACTGATGAGCATAAATGGTCCTGAATTTGGCTTTTGTGCATTCTGCAAGCTTTGTGAACCTTCCTGCTGATCACACAGGGGCTGATCATTCATTACAAGGAAGAAGAAGAAGAGAACATTTGAAATCTTTCAAAAGCTCAGAGTTGTTTTCTCTCTGGGGAACGGATTTCTCTCTGCCACAGGGGAGGCGACTGGAAACTCTGAGGAAAAGCTCTCTCCTCCTTTTGCAGGGCTGGGAGGTTCCACCAAGGCTTACATTATTAAGAGTCTTCCAATGGATTTATGAACAGAAGATTACATTCTTAATGCCTGCTTCTGAGAAACGGAGTGAATAATTCAAGCACACCCATATGAGTGTGGAAAACAGAAAAGCACCTGGGTGCTGAATGAGGAGATTGAGCCCCTCTGCAGCCATAGGAATGTGATATATGGAGCATCAAGCCCACTGAGAAGGAGGCAGCAGCACCAAGGGAGAGGCTTTAAAGCCCCAAGTGGGAGCTCCAGCCCGTGGAAATGATTGCCAGCTAATGCACAGGGGTGAGGGAAGATGGATAGCACTGCCCACGACAAACAGAGGGCTTGCACCATTAGTAAAAGGCCCTTGTGTGCTGCATCTCGACAGATTTAGAGCAGCAGCTCATCAGGAGGCAGAGAAATTCCAGGGGTAGCCCAGGGCAGGGAGTCAGAGACCAGGGGAAGCTTCCTGTCAGGATGAGGAGCTGCCCCTTAAATACCTGCACTGCTCCTTGAACTGCGGGGGGGTTTGGCTTTGAGGGTGCTCTCTCTGGGAGAAGAACAGGCTTTTATCTGATCTGCAGGGCAGAGAGAAGCTGACACAGCTTGATCAGAGCATCTGGAGCTGCCCCTGGATCCCTGGAAGTGTCCAAAGCCAGGTTGGAAGGGGCTCGGAGCAACCTGGGATAGTGGAAATGTGGACGACATAGGATTGGAAGAAGATGAACTTTAAGACCCCTTCCAACCCAAAATTCTATGACTCTGACATCAGAGATAGGGCAGCATCCTGCTGGGTTGGACACAGGGGTGGGAACGCCAAATGGGAATGGTTCTGTTGATGATCACTGTGCTCTGTCCCAGTTTTTCTGAAGCAAACAGAAAATCTGTCATCCCAGCACACCAGTTTCTGCTGAGGTGTGGGAAGAAGCCTGGATCTGGTGCTCAGTGGGAGCAAGCAGCGTTGTGGAAGCTCAGACATCCCAAGAGAGGGAGGTGTAGGATCATCAAACCTCTGTGCTGAGGTGCTGAAGGAAACTCCTCTCCCATCCCCTCCCTGTCAGGGGCTGGCACCACTGATCCTCTCAGAGAGGAGCTGTGCAAAAATGTGATAATCCTGGGGTCTCTGGAGAAACATCTCCTCCAAGGCTGGCTTAATTGTAAAATGGGGGCTGGGCTTGATTTGCACATCCATCCCCCCTGAGCACTCGTTTTTCCCCAAGGAGAAGGAGTCCCTAGTGCCACCCCAGGGCTCCTGCCCCAGAGCCACTATCTGCCAAAACTCCTGGGAGCTGCTCTGCCTGCTCACCAACCCCTTGGGAAGGGCACAGGGGACATCTCCAGTGTTCTGGGAGGGATTCCCCTGAGGGGCTGGGAGTGTGCCAGGGCTCAGGCTGTGCCACCCCGGCTCAGCTCAGCCCAGGGAACAAAAAATATATTGTCTTGGCTGATCAGGAACTTTCTGATTCTGAAACTCGGCGCTTGTGGGACTCGGAGCTCAAACAGTCCCAGGAGGAAGGTCCTGGCTGGGTTTTACACCAGTTAAATCCTGCCTGAACAAAGCAGGGTTTGCTGTTCTCTCCACCTTCAGCAGAACCCCTGCAGGGAGACAAAAGATGGCACAAAAGAGCTGATCCAAGGCATCCTTATCAGAGAGGAGCTTTCCCTTCTGAAACATCCCTGTCTTGACGTGCCTCAATGTGACAGTGAGAGCTGATCCCTGTGCTGTGTCCAGGAGGCATTTGGGGTGAAGAATGAGTGTCCTTCACTCCTTTTGGGATACCTGCTCCTTGTCTTGCTTTAAAAGGACAGATGATAACTAAAGGGAAGGAAGAGGGAAAGAAGGCTGCAGGAACAAAGGATGCCAGCCTCTCCTCTCCTGCAGAGCCACCCAGCTGATTCAGCCTTGTAGGAATGTTTGATGCCTGCTGCAGGCTCCTTTGCTGTGCCTTCTGCGTAGCTCAGCGTGGTTTGTCTCTCTGGCATCTTCCTCTCTGGATTATTTTTAGATCTGAGGAATGCTCAGCAATTAGCTGTGCCTAGCTGGGGTTGTTCTTTACCAGGCATTCTCAGGTTGTCTTTCTGGCTTGCGGGAGGCTGAGCTCCAGCAGGGCTTGGCTTGTGCCACAAACACAGCACTGATCTGGGACTCCATCCTTTGTTTGGGTAACCTAGCAGGCTTCATTTTTATTTTTCACACAGGCACTGTGCTGCCTGCAGCCCCAGCTGCAGTCATGGGTCTCTTTAATAAGTATTTGCTGCCCTGTGGTATTGATGGGGATAAATTCAGTGATAATTAATTTATAAAATCACAGAATGGTCTGGGTTGGCAAAACCCACCCAGTGCCACCCCTGCCATGGCAGAGACACCTTCCTCTGCCCCAGGCTGCTCCAGCCCTGCCCAGCCTGGCCTGGGACACTGCCAAGGATCCAGGGACAGGCACCAAGTAAAAGAATCCCATAGAGATAAGAATTTTACATGAATGAGAGTCCAGTGCTGTTTGACACAGGGGTGATTTTTCTCATGTTGAACCACCCCATCCTCCTGAGCTTTCCACAAGTCTCCCAAGTTCTGGATGTTCCCATGGAACACCCACCTGGCACCCATCCTGTGGAGCCCAGGTGCACCTCAGCACGGGCAGGCTGCAGACAAGGCGAGCAGCTGGATATTTTTTAATGCTTTGGTAATATTCATGACATTTGTCTTGAAACTCAACTCCCTTCTGATTTTACAGGCAATTATGGCTCAGTTATGGCTGTCACATCAGCCTGGCTTTCCTTCCTCCCTCTCTCCCTTCCCTTTTTATTCCTGCATGTTAATCTGTTGGAAATCAGTGTCAAAACCTGTTTACACTCTTCCCCAACTACCACTTACACGGGCTTTAATAATGTACCTTTGCTGTAAGCACATCACAGAGGCTTTGTTTCACATGGAGAGGGACAGAGACCATAGATGAGTAAAAACAATGCATTGCATTCCATGGAAGTAATTTATTCCCAGTCCAAAAGCCAGTGAAGGACCATGTCCTGTTTTTGCCCTACTTTGAGCTTTAGACTAGGAAGCTGAACCAGTGAAATGTCTCCAAGCTGGCTTTAAATTGCTAGAAGGCAGCTTTAGGTGGGATTTTGGGAGGGAATTCCTCCCTGTGAGGGTGGGCAGGCCCTGGCACAGCTGGGCTGCCCCTGGACCCCTGGCAGTGCCCAAGGCCAGGCTGGATGGGGCTGGAGCACCTGGGACAGGGGAAGGTGTCCCTGCCATGGCTTGGATGAGCTTTAAGGTCTCTTCCAACCCAAACGATTTTGGCATTTATGATTCTGTAGAAATACAACACTTGTGAAGAACTGAGCACTTATGGGTGGCAAACAGTAGAAAAAAAAAGAAATTAAATTAAATAAAATAGCCCCAACCAGCTATGTTTTAAATAGAATTGAAGTCAGTCAGTGCAGTCCCAGCTCAGCTCTGCTCCACTTAACCCAGGAGAGCTCTGGGTGTGCAGACACAGGCACTCACCCTGCTATTTTTAAGCATTGTGAATTTATAAAACAGAGCAGGACAGGAGGGGCTGGGAGGAAAAAAAAAAAAAATAACGCCACTCGCTGATAACATATTGTACATTTTCACTTCCACCCCCTCACCCCGAGCTGCAGAGAGTTCACAGCCCTGGAAGATCTCCCTTTTCCATGCTGGGGCAGGGAGGGATATCCCAGGCTGGGCTGGGCTGTGCTGGGCTGGGTTGGGTTGGGTTGGGTTGGGTTGGGTTGGGTTGGGCTGGGTTGGGTTGGGTTTGACTGGGCTGAGCTGGGCTGGGCTGGGCTGGGTTGGGCTGGGCTGGGCTGGGCTGGGCTGGGCTGGGCTGGGTTGGGCTGGGCTGGGCTGGGCTGGGTTGGACTGGGTTGGGTTTGACTGTGTTTGACTGGGCTGAGCTGGGCTAAGTAGGGCTGGTCTGAGCTGGGCTCACTCCTGGCTGTGCAGAGCTCAGGAGCCAAACGCTGCTCTCTGCTCACACAGGGAGGTCAGCAGGGCTGCTCTGGCTCATCTCCACTCTTCCTTCCCCCATGGATGCCCTAGGAATTCATAAGGAGGAGTAATCCTCGGGAAAGTCTGATTTCCCCCACTTGGAATCTGCTGTTGTGCCTCAACAATAACCTCCCACAAGTGAAAGCGAAGCTGTCTCAATGAAGGCAAAATAAAATAACAGAACCATGTCACTCTCTCATATCTCCCGACTTTTACAGCCTGATATTCACAATCAGATCAGAACAGCTCGGATCTCTCCTGTCATTTTGCCCAGCACACACTCCAAATAGCAGTGGAATTTAAACTACTATCTGTAGTATTTTTATTGAGAGCCCTATTTGAAGAAGGATATCTCGCTGAAATAAGCACCTCAGCCAGGGCTGCATTTCAGGGGCTTTCATTTTTGATGACACACATCCACGGTGGTGACACTGCCTCTGAACCCTCCTGCCACACCGGCGAGGCAGCAGGAGGTGTGCAGCCAAAGGTGAATTCCAGCACTGCTGATATTTGTAATTGGAGTGAAGAAAGCAGATGAAGAGAACTTTTCATCTCTAACCTCCCTGACACGTCAGCTGAGCCTGGGGTGACCTCCACGAATGAGTGTTTTGCTCAAGCTGCTCTGAATCTCTAGGCTGGCTTAAAGTGTCCCCAGCAATATGCATGGACACTGCTCACTTTGTTTTATTAAAGACTTATTTCAAGTTTAAACTGGATTTTCTGGGAAGGTGCTAATGCCTTTTCTTTTCTCCAGTGCTGCCTTGTTTTTCAGTTCAGGTACCAACATTAAAAAACTGTGGGTCCCCTCCCAAGATGTGCCTGGAGCAATCATACAGAGATATTTGAAATGTGGGGAACAATTGAATCATGGAATTACAGAATGGGTTGGGTTGGGAAGGACCCTAAATCCCACCCAGTGCCACCCCTGCCATGGCAGGGACACCTCCCACTGTCCCAGGCTGCTCCAGCCCATGTCCAACCTGGCCTTGGGCACTGCCAGGGATCCAGGGGCAGCCACAGCTGCTCTGGGCACATGTGCCACCCTCCCAGGGAAGGATTTATTCCCAATATCCCATCCATCTCTGCCCTCTGGCAGTTTAAACCCATTCCCTGTGTCCTGTCCCTCCATCCCTTGTCATTTGTCTCTCTCCAGGTTTCCTGCAGCTCCTTCAGGTCCTACAAGGCCACCCTGGGCTCACCCCAAAGCTTCTCCTGCCCAGGGGAACAATCCCAGCTGTGCCAGCCTTTCCTGCCAGCAGAGCTGCTCCATTCTCTGATCCCCCTGGACCTCCTCTGGGCTCCTCCAGCAGCTCCAGCTCCTCCCTGGGCTGGGCAGGGCTGGGGCAGCTCTGCAGGTGGGGCTCACCTGGGAGGGGCAGAATCCCCTTCATACACCTTGGCTGGACCTTTAAAAACTTTGTGCTGCTCAACTAAGACAACTTGATTAGTGTGCAAAACATGTTCTTTATTTATCTTTTGTTTTCTCCTTGTTGTCAGTGTTTACTTTATAAATAGGCAACACCTCTCAACATATGTTTGCTCTGCTTTATGCTTTGAGCAGAACATACAGCAGTAAAGGGAAGAGAAACAAGGGAAACAGGAAGGCTGCATTCCTTTGGGAATTATTTTCTGTTGATTTTACCTTTTAGGGTCCTGAATTAGTACCTTCCCAGCTCTTCCACTTCAGCTCACTGGACCCACTTCCCACTGTCACACCATCAGCCAGAAACAAGAAATAGTGAGGGTCAGTGAGCACAGCAAACCCTGCCATTACTGCAAGGACTGTGGAGCTTTGGATTATCTGTATCTGTGACACAGAGGCCAGCACACCAGTGACTCTGGGAACAACACCTCCAAAATTCTTTACCTGGATTGGCACAGGAATTCTGAGCTCAAAACCTGGGTGAGGATATTTCTCCTTTCAGCTGCTGCTGCTGTTTTTATTGGTAACATCTATTGGTTTTGGATTTTTTTTTTACTTTGTTAAAAGGCATCAACCCAGAGACAGCACAAAAACAAAACTGAAAGGCCAGGCAGGCATTGTTTCCATGCTCACCTGCCCATCACCTGTGGCTGTGTTTGTATGGCCAAACCTTACAAAGTCACTGCAGTTGAAACAAAACCCCTTCAGGTGCTCAGCTGGCAACACTTCTGCCTTGCAAACCTTTCAAGACCTGCTTTTGCTCTGCACTGGAACAAAAATCCCCCTGCCTCCTAAAATCCAAGAAACCAATCTGTCTCTGTCAGAAGTCGATTGTGTCCAGAGTACCTGGGAACAATTTATTACACTGAGAGCAGCCACAAGTTCCTCGGTCTGTCTGCAAAATGCCTCCTAAAAATATGTGGGAAGTTTGGGCTGGAAAAACAAACCAGCTAAGAATCAGAACAGTCAAGAACTCCATGGAGTGCAAGGAGTCCAGAAAGCTGGGAAACAGAGGGCTCATGGCTTTGTTCCAAGTCTTTCAACCCCCTCTTGGTGGTTCTGGTTGCTTTTTATAGAATCATGGAATGGTTTGGGTTGGGAAGGACCTTAAACCCATCCCTGCCATGGGCAGGGACACCTTCCACTATCCCAGGGTGCTTCCAGCCTGACTAGACTCTCCTTGGGCACTTCCTAATAAACTTAAACACTATTTATTTTGAGATATGGGCAGCCATCAGATTAAATCCTCTAGGCCTTCCAACTGACCTGCTTGGTGCATAAAGAATGGATTAGCATGGACATTTCTGGGTGTAAAATACAGATTTGGTTTTCAGGCCAAGCAAAGGGAATCCAGACACTAAAATAACAAAATGGCAGCTGAAGTATCTCCATAGAAACCTTGACACAGCCAGAGAATACAACTGCTGGGAAAGAGCAGAGCCCTTCCAGTCCATCACCCAGCTCGGAATGCCAGCCTGGATAACCCCAGGCAGGGCGTCAGTGCCACTGTCACCTTCCTTGGGTCTCCATCGTGGTGGGAGGATCTGCTTTTTGCTGCTTGTCTTTCCCCAGCTCATTATATTCCTTCGTTTCTTTTGCTCTTTGTGTTTTTGCTCACCAGAAAAGGCACTTGAAGCATAAAACTGGTCTTGTATTAAAAAAGACAGTAATAAAGGGAAACCCTGGAGTGTTGCAGAGAAAGGTTACCTTGAGCTATGGGAATTGTCAACATATCAAAGACACATAGCCAAGCTTTTGTTTTGATTCTCCCTTGCATTTTATGCGGAATTTCTTGCTCCTCTCCCCACTGTCTCCTTAAAAAATTCCATCAAATTAGTGAATTTTACCCGGTTTCTTTATAAAACCCAAAGACCCACACAATGACAATTTAATTCAGTCTAAGTGGAAACTTGATTGACGTGAATACTTCAACAATGCTCTAATGAAATTTGCCCAATTCCGATCCTAAAGAAAAACATATGCTATGAGTAACGAACAACTCTCATCCTCCTCAAAAACCTTGCCCCCCAAACACGAGTAAAGAAAACAAATGGCACCAGTAATTAAATCCCACAGAAGTTCGGTTTATTGGTGGTGATTAATAAAACAATGGCAACGTGCAGCTCTGGAGGGCTGACACATCAGCTAACAACTGCAGAGTTACAGCCTCGGATCATCACCCAAACAATGCCCCTAAAATTAGCTGCCATTAACTAGGGGCTGCCAGCACTTTGTTTCAGACCTCATTATCCTTTTTTCTTTGGGTGTTCTCCTCACGCAGCCCCGAGGGCTGAAATTGTTGCCTGGGCAGGCTGGGCGTGGTGCAGGTGTTTTAAAATGATTTAAAATGTTTTAAATTTAAAATTTAAGATGAGGTGATAAAGGAATGACCTGCTGTAGTCCGGGCTTTGGAGTCAGAGAGACCTCACCTGAAGAATCTCCTTCTTCAGGGAGTGATATCTATTTTTAATGTCCCTATGAATATCTAGTAATGGAATTAGGGAAAGCTTACTGAAAAATGGACAGACAAGTTTAGAACAGCCCGGATGGTCCAAGCCTCTATGAAGGCTCTTTGAGAGGGTGTTTTGCCCATTTTTCACCCTACAGGGACTCTTTGCAGCCTGTGCAACAGATCCAGGTACCAGGAAGGAAAGTGGACAATCGAATTTTCCCTGTTACCATTTTCCACATCAGCCTTTGCTTTTCCTCTCCAGCAGGACCATCAAAATCCTGTTCCCTTCTGCCGCCAAATACTCAAATTCTACTTCAGACTTGTTGGGAAAGCCACTGCCTTGGCTTCTCCTTAACTTCCCCGTGTGGCTCTGCCTGTCTGTGGTTCCTCTTGAGCTCTGGGGCAGGAAGGAGCCTTGGAACCTTCCTCTGCTGTGGCTTCCTCAGCTCTGACACCCCCAGGAACCTCCTCACACTGTGGTTTTCCTCAGTGCACCCAACCCCACCTGGAAACCAGGTGGATCTCATCCCTGATTGCCCCAGAACATCGTTCCTACAAAGCTTAGGTGCCTTCTAATCCCCAGCCTGATTTCCTTGCTGACAAATCCAGACCCAGGTAATTCCCTGGCTCAAGAACCTCCCCATTCTGGGGCTTTTAGGGAAAGCAGCTTCACCAGTGTGCCTTTCTTTAGTTTTTCAAGTGTCCGAACTAAAAATGTCCCTCAGACATTTTTGGAGGTTCCAGGCCCAGGTCAGAAGCATTTGAGACCCTGGCAGGCAGCTGGAAACAGCTGTGATTTTGGGTTTGAGCCATGGAACGATTTACCAACCTTGCAGGAAGAACAAGAAGTCACAGAAGTTTAGATATTATAGTAGAAGTAGTCACAAAGTAGAGGGAAGAATTTCTGAGTGCTGTACAGGGGGGTTTTGGTTTTGTACATGGGGGTCAGAGGTTTAAGATGGAGGGATTTGGGCCTGCCCTGTCCTCCCTCTTTCTCCTTCCTTACCTCCATGTTCTTGGTGATGTTGGCACTCACAGATTGGTTTGGAGTAGAAAGGCACCATTTAATATAGGTAATGGGCATTGGGGACAAACTGTACCCATGTAACACATAATGTACCATATAAAAGATAGAAAAGCACCATTTAATATAGGTAATGGGCATTGGGGACAAACTGTACCCATGTAACACGTAATGTACCATATAAAAGATAGAAAAGCACCATTTAATATAGGTAATGGGCATTGGGGACAAACTGTACCCATGTAACACGTAATGTACCATATAAAAGACAGCAGCAGCCCTGGGCAGAGGGGGAGAGAAGAAGCAGTCGGGAGTCAGAGAGGATGTCAGGGTGTGTGTGTGCCTCTGCCTGAGCTGTGAGCAAACCACAGCAGCTCCAGGAGAAAATCTTTTAGATAACTTGCAATAAACTGCCTTGAGACCGGACAGCAGAGACTGCTGAGCCTTTCTTTGGCAGCTCGGCTTGGAGGAGAGACTTTTCCACCACACGGAGCCACCCTGACCTAGGGTGGGCTCAGGCATCCAAGCACAGTTTTCTCTCTGAGTTTCCTCTCCCAGGCTCCTTCCTCCCCCTCAGCTGCCCTCCCTTGCACCTGCCTCACTGGGAATTCCTCCTGCTCCAGGTGTCCCCAAAGCGCAGCGCTCAGGAGGGAAGGTGCAGAACTCCAAGATAAATGGGGTGCATCTGGTGAACGTGCTCCAAAACTCCTTTTGTTTGCTCCAGCAGCACTTCCTCAGCACATAACCCAAGGGCTGAGTGACCTTGGCTGGCTGGGGGGGTTGGAGCATCACAGGGAGCTGCAGTGGCTCCATCAGAGCAGCAGCCCCGGCACCTGACAGCAGCCTGTCACCACTTCACCTGGACAACTCATTCCCCCACTCTCCAGGCACTGCAAGAAGCATTACAACACTGCCTTTTTATTATTATTATTATTTATTTTAGCAGCAGCTCCCTGCTCTTAGAAGGCAGGTTGTTCTCCCAGCACAACTCTGCTTTGTCTCAGGCTCCCCCTGAAGTGTTGATTTGGTGCACCTCAGGACGGGGTGGTGCTCCTCTGGAAGGCTCAGGTGGTGATGGGGGAGTTCAAACAACAACCCCTTCTATTGATCTTTCATGTTTCTGCAATGGATTGGAGGTGAGCTTTTCACTGCCTGCCCTGATTAAGCTCATAGGATATTTCTGGGGAAAGCACTGCCTAAAAGGTGATTATTGGAAGTCTGTTCCTGGCTATAAGCAAGACCTGTCATTATATTAATTTATGTTTTACAATTACTCAGATATTTTTTATATTGTAGAAGTGACAGCTCTGTGCAGGATGAAGCAGCTCCTGTTTGGATTGTGTGGATTTCACCTTCCAGCGCTGGATTCATCACACATTAATAACAGGAAATTACTGATACACGAGACTGGAAACAGCTGAAAGTCATGCAGAAAATACTAAACAACATGTGTAACATGTGTCACTGCATTACAGAAATCTGGAAAAGATTTCCAAGGATAACAGTGAGTTTTTCTGTGTCCATCCATGCTGGGCTGGCCCTGGGAGCTCCTGCAGGCAGGGGCTGAGGGGCTGTGCCTGGGATTTCACATCCAGAAGTCAGAGAAGCAATTTAGAAGGAGATACATCTTCCACCAGGCCATTTCTGCTGGCAGGAATGTGTCCAAACACACCCCAACCATGAAGACTGTTTTTACACAGCCTCTTTTTGTCCATCCCTGAAAGGAGTATTTCTGCCCAGCGTACAGATGGGGAATTGAAAGTCAGCATTTGAAATAATTCAAGGATTTTGTGAGAAATGTTGCTGGATTTCAAGGAGAAGGATGGAAAACCTTCTCCTCTGTTTGAACTGTTCAGGCAGAAATAGAGATGTAGGGCTTGAACCCAAATTACATTTGAATATTTACATATCTTTGGACTCAATATCTTTTAGATATCTTCATGGTGCAATTTACATTTTAATGAAGCCTACAAATAATTCCCGAACCAAAACACATTTCCTATCAAAAATACAGCTGGACCTTGAACAGAGCTGTGTGGCAGCTTCTGATTCAAACCCTTGAAAGCTGAAAAGGATCAACATCATTTGTCACTTTTAGCTTTCACTCATTTTCCTGGGGTTTATTTCGAACAGACTCATTCCATAAAGTCATGGGGTTAAAATAGAAAACAACAACAACAAAAAATTCAGATATAAAGATCTCCAATAAAAGGAAATATTTGGCATATTTTGAAACTAAAGGGATTTTGGGAACTGTGAGACCCTCACTGTAAGACTGAGACCCTCATGCATTCACCTGTACTGAATCTCTGGTCACACACAGTGGTCAGACCCCCTCATTACCACTCTTTTCTCTCCCTGAAACTTGATATTTTATGGAAAACATAAAGCAACAAGGATTATGAGCAAGTGTAGGAAACCGATTTTTAAAACAAAGCCCACGAGTGTCTCTATCGAGGATTTTTGTGGTTTGTGCTGAATTATATTTATGAATGCAGTTGGTATTAAATTATATGTGTGAATGTGGCTTGTATATATTAAATTATATGTATATATGTGGTTTGTATTAAATAATATTTATGAAAAAAAAGCACATGAACAGGAGGAGCCTGAAGAGACAGAGACAGGGCTGGGCTCCACCCAATTCCCAGGAAATTGGGAATTTTTTTTCTCTCCGGGCAGATCTGCATCTGGAATTTTGTCAGCAGCACTGATTGCTGCTGAATATTCAGCTGAACCTCCAGGTGAGCTTCCCCTTGATTTCCGAGTTAAACTTCCCCAGATCTCTTTCCACTGTTTGTGGTGGCAATTTGGTGACAAGCAGGAGGGGTTTGGGGGTTTTTGCATGCTGAGCTTGCTTTAGGCTCAGCTGGGGAGCAGAAGGAGCCAAACCTCTCCATGTCACCACAACTTCCACCCCCAGGATCCTGCGACAGCTCCTCAGTAAAAACCACACTCCCACAGGATGGGATGGGTTGGGAAGGACCTTCAGGAGACCTCCAGGACCTCCAGAACCTCCAGGACCTTCAGGACCTCCAGGACCTTCAGGACCTCCAGAACCTCCAGGACCTTCAGGACCTCCAGGACCTCCAGGACCTTCAGGACCTCCAGGACCTTCAGGACCTCCAGGACCTGCAGAACCTCCAAAACCTCCAGAACCTCCAGGACCTTCAGGACCTTCAGGACCTCCAGAACCTCAGGACTTCCAGGACCTTCAGGACCTCCAGGACCTCCAGGACCTCCAGGACCTTCAGGACCTTCAGGACCTCCAGAACCTCAGGACCTCCAGAACCTCAGGACTTCCAGGACCTCCAGGACCTCCAGGACCATCCAGTGCCACCTTCCACTGTCCCAGCTGCTCCAAGCCCTGGCCCTGCCCTGTCCCTTTGCCCACAGGGGCTCTCCCGACACCAACACAAGGATTTTGTGTCTCATCCTGCACAAGATCTCTGGGATTTTCTTCCTGTCACGGTTGCTGACCCAGCTGCAGGCAGATGAGGGCCAAAACTTCAGCTCCTGCCCCTCATGGAGCTCATCTTGAGATAATTTTCCATGCTTGGAGTGACCCAGATTTTGTTGCCCAAGTTCAGCCATGGCACTGGCAAGCCTAAAGTCAATGACGTGGGCTCTGCTGGCACCCAAGTCCACAGAAAATATAAAAATATTCCATTTCTCTGCTCAAATTCCTGCTGATGAGCTGCATATCTCTGGCAGCGATGGTGCTTTTTTGAGATAGCCACGTAATTATATCATAAATAAATCCTTCATTTTTCTGTATTCTCTTTCTCATCATTGACAAGAAATTATTAGAATAAGCTCTAATAAGATGATCTAAAATAACTGAAAAGGCTAAAAAAATAAATTCAAGGGCATTCTTTTCTTGATATTGCTTGCTTTTATTCATATCTTGCTTTCTGGGGGATTACATTCACTGGAAAATCATGATTTTTTTTTTTGCTCTGCTTTTTTTGCCTAATTTCATTCTGTAAACTAATCCACAAATGAAGAAAAGCATTGACAAGAAGAAAGTAATTTCCAAAGGACAAAAGTAAGGTCACCTCTGATGGAAGGGATGGAGTGCTAAGGAAAGGAAAGAGCTTTAGAGAGGATGCAGATGTGTCATGGGGTGGGAGGAGGAGGAGAAAAGATGTTTATTCAGGCTTTCCTTACACCAGCACAGAAAGGGCAAGTGCACACAGCAAAATATAAGCTTGTCCTGGGCATAATTTATCTTAGTCCTGTATCCATGGAACTGGCCTTTATTTGAAAAGCAGCCTAATTACTGAAATTACTGCTGCTGAGTCCTGCAGCACAGCAAAAGGAGCCATACGTTCCCTACGTGGAGAAAGTTCCCTGCATTTTCATATAAGTTTCAAATAGTGATATTGATCAGGCAATTAGCAGATTAAAAGCAGCAGCAAAGCCCATGGAAAGGAGCTGAGCCTCTGCCCAAAAGCATCTGGAGCATATTTGTGTTTTCCTGGAGCTGGGAATTAATCCTGCTCACATCTCGTGTTCCAGCAGGTTTATTTTTCAAACAGGGAAAAAAGGAAAATCCTTGAAAAGAGAAAAGCTGCCCTGATGCTGCTCAAAAAAGGCTGGAGGCACTTTCTACCCCATTTATTCCTCTGGATTTTCCTCAGCCCCATCTGTTTCTTTTCTGTGAGAGCAGGTGGGACTGGGGGATAATTTGGGAGGCACAAAGCCCTGTGCTCAGAAACCAGCGCTGCTGCTGTGGTGACTCTGGCTGCTAACCGAATTTACCCACTTTTATTTATTCCTTTTTTTCAAATAGCCAGCTCTGGGTGTCAAGCAAACAGGTGTTTGTGGTCAAGCACGGTGTCCCTCCTCTGCACCCTGTCCCTCAGATTTAGATCTTTTATTGGGGTGCCCAGAGCTGCTGCCAGGACTCGAGATCAGTCCAGCACAGATCAGGACAACCCCTCACTTTATTCTCTTTATTTTGCTGTAACTCCCCTGCTCTGGCTTGTCACCATCCACTGGAGAAGGAGTGACACTGACAGAGATGTTGATAGTAAAAGGGTTTTAAAATCATGGGGATTTAGGGTTAAAAGGAAAATTAAGCTTAGTAGGCCCTGAAAAGAAAAATAAATACCCTAAGTACATGAAGACCTTGTACCTTGCTACAACTGCACCTGTGTAGCTAGTAGATGATGAATGATATAATTGTTAGATGTGATGATTGTTTAGTAATTAAATATAATTGCTGTTTAATCGTAAGAATAATCATGAGAAACTGTGGTCAGGGGCCTAAGAAAGATCATGAGAAACTCATGTCAATGTATACAATAGAACAATATAAGTTTAAGAATGAATATGTAAGTTATATAACGATAGAATATAAAATATGTTCAGCTCAAAAGCCGTGTTGGAGTCAGATTTGGGTTTGTAGACCTGATTCCCAGAGCTCTCAATAAAAGCACATGCATAGAATCATATCCTGTGATTCTGTGTGTTCCTGAACGCTGACAATGTGACAAGCCCAGGGCACTGATGTCCCCCCTTTACCACCCTGGTTCAGATCTGTCCCTTCACTCAACAGTGGCCTTTTCAGTCCTGTTAAATTCTATTTCCTAATCAGTTTTCTTACTACATTTTTGAAGTGAAAACCAACTTAACAGTCCTCATCTTCTGTACAGATTTAACAAAATTGGCACCTTAATTACACTGACCTGCTCAATTTACTCATGGAGCAGCTCTGGTGCTTTTGCCTTTCCTAGAGCTATTGGGCTGATGGTGTGGTATAAAAATTTAATGCTCTTGTTTCTTTGGTCTTAATTATGCCTAATGAGCTACTTGCTTTAATAAACAAGCAGATTCCAATATCCTGCCTATATTTTTCCCTGGAAGACAATATAAAGTTAGATGAAATTGTCTTTCTCAATAATTGAAGGAGTTTAGGAATAATCAGTAATGGGATCTATAAGTGTGCCTATATGGGATGAGCTGGTTCCTTTCACTGATACTGATGGAGAGGGTTGGTTTATTCATTTATTTATTAACAATTGTTTCTCCCTTAGGCAAAGCTGGTCCCAATTAAGAGCCATATTTTCAAATGATAAAAGTAAGTATTCTAATAAAGACACTAATTGGCAAGTATGTTCTTTAAAGAGAGTCATAAATTAGAATATCTCGTGGCAAGCGATGCCATTTCCATTAGCAGCTCTACAACTCGAGACACAATTTTCCTATTAACCAGGGCTGAGTTTTACAACGTGGAAAATGCTGAATGCAAACACCCTCCAGGATATCAGGAAAGCAGCTGATGAACTCACCACTGGGTAGTTCAGAGGCAGCACCTCATTATTGCTCTCTCTGAATCCACAATTAAAAGCCAACAGATGTGCAAAGAAAACTCTCATAACCCAAGAAGTTATTGAGGGATCAGGCACAAGGCAAAAATCCAGAGTGGGGACTGGCAGAAAGGCTTCTACAAAATGAATTTTAAAGATGAGTAAAGCAGGGTAAGGATGAGACAAAAATGAGAAATTGGGGGGAAGAGGTTTTAGAGGGGGAGAGATATAACAGAGTGGAAAAATAAGCCTTCAGTCACACTCCTGCAGAAGCCAGAACAGACCCAGTGGGCTTTTTATGAGCAGGTGTTGAAAAGCTCCTTTTAATTTTACATCACAAGACTGAAAGCCCTGAAAAGAGAAAGGTGATCAGTGGCATTATTGCAGCCACTGAGGTTCTTCCCAGAGCCTGAGGGCTGAGTCTGCAGGGCAGAGGGAGAGTTTTGGGTCTGATCAGCATCACTGAAAGGGGTTTGGGATCAGCCAAATCAATTTTGAACCACAGGACTCGTTCCAATCCACGATGTCATCACTCCCTGGCATTTCCAGGCAGGGAATCCTGGGCAGAGCCAAGCACCAGCTCTGCAGGACTGGGGCAGCTGCACAGATTGTGAGAAAACATCCAGAAAAGTGGGGATTTCCTTCGTTCAGGAGCAAACCCTGGTCTTCTTGCTCCACTTAAATATTCAAAAGGCAAATAATGACTGACATCCATTCCTCTTCATCCATCAGAGCTGCCTAAGGAAGGAGGAATTCCAGGGAGACTGGCTTTGCACATTGGGTTTTCCCTGAGAAAACACTTTATTTCTGTAGCTCATATCCTGCCTGACAACTTTGTGCTTTCATTGCTCACTTAAGATACGAGACACACAAAGATGTAAATAAAACCGAATTTAAATAAAAGAGACGGGGGAGATTTAGCAATGGGGTAAAGGGGAAAAGAGGAACTTCCATTGACAAAGAGCTACAATGCTTCTGTCCCATTTGGTGTGAGGTATAAATGTCCCCTCTGAGTGTCCTGTCCCTGTGTGTGATCCCAACATAATCCAGGGGGGGAGGAAATGTTGCACCCCTGCTCCATCCATCCATCCATCCATCCATCCATCCATCCATCCATCCATCCATCCATCCATCCATCCATCCATCATCCATCAACCCATCCATCCCTAAAACTTTTGTCTCAGGGCCTTTCTTGCCCAGCAGTGATTTAAGAAAAGCTGCAGGTAAGAAAAGAACAGAAAGGAATGAGCTACAAGAAGCTGGAAACACCTCGATGTGTCTTTAGTAGGGTACAGCTGCTTTAGCAAACACTGCAGCCTTTACAACTCCACTTCAGGCAAGCTTTTATGGAGGTAAATAAAACAAGAATGGTTGCAATCCTGGATTTTGATGGGAATATCGTGGAGGAAACAGATTTGTTCACCTGTGATAAAACAATCCTGGCTTGTGAGGTCATGGTGTGCTGGGATGTGCCCAGTGCTGCCTGGGAATGCCCTGGTTGATGCCACTTGGCATCTCAGGTGAGCTGGGCAGCTCTGGGATGTGCAGCTGTCTGTGGAAACACTTGACACAGCCCATTAAGACACTGGGATAATCCATCACACTGTTGAAATCTCTCTTTGGAATTCACAGCCTCACAACGCAGGCAAAAATTAGCATTTATATACCAGAGGTCTTTGGAAATGAAAACACACGTCCCTGTTTATCTGCTCAGCTGTCACATTTTCTACTCTCCCCCCTCATTTCCATATTGTCTAAATATATATCCATATTAAAATATGTATTATTAACTTTATTTAATATTTTCCATTCATAAACCTCAAAGCTCTTTGGAGGGCACAGTGAGTGAAAAATTGCTTTGAATTTGTGGCCATATTTGATTCAAGATATAACCCAGAAATAGAAGTTGCTGAATTTCCTTTGGTTTCCCCCATCCCTTGGCCAGCCCAGCTCTTCCTTGGTTCTCTGACCTTTGGGGTGTTTTGCCACCCACCTGAGGGGCCCCAAAACTCTCCAAATTGTGGTTGCTTGGCCATCTCACAGTTCTTTTTCCCCCCCAGCAATACAGAAACACTTCCTATATCTCTATCTACATATATAGATATATTTAGAATGAATAATCTGGAAAAGGTTTGATAAACCTCATGTCTAATGGGAGATTTGGATGCTGCCAGCCTGAGCAGAGTTCCCAGCCCAGGATCTCTCCCAGGCAGTGGAGCAGACAGTTTTATGTCATCCCTGGCAGAGAGATTTTGCAGAATTCTGTTCCACTTTGGTACAGATGAATGACCTGAAGTGCTACAGAGTTTTGTGATGTTCTGGCTTTAATTAACCTCCCTCACGAGTGGAGCTGAACAAGGAAGAACACAGCCCTTTCCAGAAAGGAATATTTTCACAGCCATTAAATGCACACTAATGCTCTCCATAATCTATAATTTTGTGGGTGACATGGGCACTATTCCTACAGCTGTTCTTTGGAGAAAGGATGTTTCTTGTCATTAAAGACTAATAAGTGACATTACATTTAAGTGCTTGCATTAGATCTGCTTCTTTGAATTTAATGATGGGGCAATGAGGCCTTTAATTAAACAGCCCAAAGTTTCTACTGGGAGAAACAAAAGCAAATTTATCCACAGGTTTTCTTCCCAGTGTAAAACCAAACCAGTGCCCATCTGGTGGGTAATCAATGCTTTTATCCCTAAAACTGAACTTCACACTTGGAAATGTTTCCCTTATTTCTGAAATCCGTGGAATGGGATAAAGAAACTCGTCCAGTTGGTAGATGAAAAGCTCTGTCTCTTGTTTCCACAGAGTTCCTGGCAGGAATTTGTGGCAGAAATTCATAACTGTTGAGGAGTTTTAAATAAACACACAAAGTTCCCTGCCATAGATCAGTGGCTTATGAGAAGCAACGTTCTGGTGTATTTTATGGCATCCTGTGATTTTCTTAAATTTGATTTTCATGCATTCAAACATGTAGAGGCCCAGTAGGTACCATAGGAATTACCAGACTTTCAAAAGAGGCTAAAAATTGCCCAGGTCATGACATTAAGGTAAGCACAGCCATTGTTATTCAAAATAAAAATCAAGTTAGGTGACATTAACTGTCTTTTCTCGATAAAAAATCCCAGATTTAATACAAAATTAGCAAAACTCTTTGTACTCACCAACAAGAAAAATAGGACCAAACAGAAAATCTACTTTTAGGTGACTTTGAATTTCAAACCCATTTCTCATGTCAGGTGTTATTCCTTAAAACAGCACTGCAGAATAATCCCAGATTGTCAATAATTCCTCTACACCTGTCCCTGAATAGTGCTTAGCCTGCCTCAGAGCCTGAAATTCTTGGAAAATAGTAAAGTTCTTGTTTTTCCAGCCTGAGGTTTATTTAATGAGATAACAAAGAAACAAAGCACCAGCATCAGCCAGAACCAAAGTGTATTATTGTGAAGCAAAGTGTTCACAGCTCCATCTGCTCCACCACTGAACATTAAATATTTTTCTAAAATTCAAAGCAATTAGAAAAAAATTATGAACTTCGATGGTGGCTAAGGCATAATTGCAGTTTTTAACATCATATTTTAAATGCATCCTTATTTCTACAGCACCCAGAGAGCTAAAAATAGCCCAGGAATGGTAAAGACATGCTGAAAATCAGATCTAATTTGGGACAGAATTTATGCACAAACAGATCTGCATACAAGCTTATGGATTCCACCCTGCAAATGTATAGAACCAGACTGAAGTTTAATTTCTTGTGTGATGATTATTTTCATGTATCACCTTGTGGTCGTAATCTCCAGCATAAATGTATTTATTAGGCACGTGGTTGTGGCCTGAATTAAATTCCAATTCCTGAATTAAATTCCAAGTATCCCAAAGCCTGAGGGTGTGATTGCTGTACCTGAAAAGTGATTTCTGTATATCCAGGTGTGTCCTGACAGCTCTGGGGTGTTGATGGATCATGGTGGCCTGTGCAGTTCTGAGAGCACAATGGGCCACAATTAAAGCCAAAATTCAAATGTCACCTCTTGGGGGTAAATAGAATAAAAATGCCCAGAGGATGGAGATGTTTGGTGTTGGTTCTAAAGATGTGAATGTACAAAAGAAGGAATGACAAAATGTAATAAAGGAAGGAGTGGCAGCAGTCCAGGATTTGAAAGGGAGCTACAAGGCAGCTGGAGGAGAGTCTTCATCAAGATCTGGAGTGATAGGACAAGAGGGAAGGGGTTCAAATTGACAGAAAGTAGCTTTAGATGAGATTTTGGGAAGGAATTCCTCCCTGGGAGGGTGGGTAGCCCTGGCACAGGTGCCCAGAGCAGCTGTGTCTGCCCCATCCCTGGCAGTGCCCAAGGCCAGGCTGGACAGGGCTTGGAGCAACCTGGGACAGTGGAAGGTGTCCCTGCCATGGCAGGGGTGGCACTGGGTGGGATTTAAGGTCCCTCCCAACCCAAACTCTTCTAAGGAATCATAAAATGAAGGGCTTTTTAATTTTAACACAGAGCATTGTCAGATATACCTATATACATATATATATATATATATCCTACCCAGATATAATTCAGGTTATATATAGGTATGATTAATCTATGTCTGGGAACATAAAGGCTGCAGCATCATTTTGGGGTGTCTGAGATTTGTAATGCCCACACTTTGAAATGCTGATAAAAACAGAAACCTACAGCGAGGAGAAGGGCTGGAAATTCTGTGGAAAGCCTGAGGGAGAGCTCCAAGGAGCCTTATTGTGGCCTGCACTGCACAGAGGGTTGGACAACATGACAGTGCATTTCTGCCATAAATACAGCAGATACTCCTGATGGAAGAGGATCTCAGAATCATGAAATTGTTTGGGTTTGAAGGGACGTTGAAAAACATTTTGTTCCACCCCCAGCCATGGCAGGGACACCTTCCACTGTCCCAGGTTGCTCCAAGCCCTGTCCAGCCTTGGGCACTTCAAGGGATGGGGACAAACAAAAAACCCCCATTTATTAATATTCTATTAATATAATTTATTAACCTTAAATTTTCAGGTTAATAAGGTTAATGGTTGAACCATTTATTTATTAACCTTAAATGTATTAATGTTTTATATTAAAACATTTATCTCCCTGCTGAGCACAGCACCCTGTGAAAGCTGAGCGTGTCCTGTTCTCATCATATTTGCAGCTCTGCAGGTGCAGACAAGGCACAGAACTGCTTTTGTTGTTTCTGGAATTTGTCTGATTTCCAGCACGGGGCTGTGGATGGGCTGGGCCAGTGCTGAGCTGCTCCAGTGAGCGTCTCCAGCAGTTCAGGGTGCTGAAAGCTGCTCCTGCACCTGCACTAAGTGCTGGGAATTGCCTGAATTGAGCACTACTGAGCAAATTGGCCAGAGCAGAAAGCACAGGTAGGGTTTGGGGGCGTGAAGAACTCTCCAGAACGAGTAAGAAAATTGGGACAGATCAGCTGGATCTGCTGGCTTTGTAAAATCACCCTCTCCCGTGGAGTTGCCTTGCAAAGGGAGAACTGAGAATTTCTCCATGCAAAGGCAGCAGCCTCTGCTCTGGCTGCTCTCTCTGAGCATTTCAGGGGTCTCCTTCTGGCAGCTCATTCTGGGATGAGAGGATCTGTTCTGTTCTCACTCTGCTGTCCCTCAGCAGCCCCTGCAGGGGTAAAACCTGCTCACCTTCAGCTGGGCTGGGGAAACACCCTGGGCCTCTGCTAAAACCAGCACTAACAGCAAACCCACGCTGCTTTGCACTGGAGGTTGATCCAGCTCTTGGCTTTAGGGGAATAAATAAGGCCAGAGCATCCGCCTGCATAATCCATAAAACACATTTTGGGCGAAACCAGATTGAAGGTGTGGAGTAGCAAAACATCCAGGATCCAATAGTCATAAAAGAGCCAACCTTCCTATAACTCTGCCCACCTTCCCAAGCTGGATTTCTGCACGGGTATCTAATTATGTGGCTCTTCATTCACCTCTCCAACCTTCCATCACCGAAGAGTCAATTGAGAGGCTGCCATTAAATGCAAAGTATGGCTCTCATTATCTCTACAGCTGCAGACACACATCTATCTCTCCCCAACCTCATTCTCTGCTGCTTGTTTATCTCCTGTATCGCTTTCTTTCTGCTCTTGCTTCCCTGTTTTACTTAAAAAGTAAAATGCAAAGAGCAGCTACTCTGTTATCCCAAGCCTTTGTCTGGGATCTAAATCAATGGAGCCCTGCTGGGCTGCTGCCTCTTCCACCACAACACCAATAACACAAATAACACAAATAACAATCACCCTGATCCTATCTCCTCACCCCTGCCTCAAGAAGAGGACACTTAGGAGCCAGTTGCATCACAGCAATAAACATGAGGGATCAGATAGCAAATCTTCAAAGATACATCAATAACATATTTCAAATCACAGCTGCTCCTGCAGGGTTACAGCAACAGGAACTGCTGGGGAAGCGGAATGCTCTGAAAATATCCATCATCTTTTACTGTCTGTGTAAATGTTTTGAAGATAGGCTGTAAAGCAGCATTAAGTTTACAGTAAATTTCGAGGCTCCTAACCTATTACAAAGTGCCAAATGCCAGGTTCATCCGCTGAGGCACAGGGCTGCTGGGTTTGGGAAGCTTTTAGGCTTCCTTCCCCAAACAGCAGCACTGCATTTCACTTTATTTCACTTTATCCCATGATTTTCACTGGCTGCCCCAGTGACAGGCTGGGTTGGGAGAAGCAGGGAAGTCAGAAAAATAAAACTGCAGGAAAAATGTCAGACGCTGAGTGGAGTGAGTGAAGCAACAAATATTTGTAGTTCTAAGCTGTATTAAAGAAAGCGACTGAAAAATTAAATTTTAAAATACTTTTGTGTGAATATCTCCTCGTGAAGAGTGGGAGATATGTGACAGAGCAGATAATTTGCCTTTCCTGAATGATTTAGAAGCGAGGGAAATGCAGATATCCTTCCCCTTAGAGAAGCTGAGCCCTCTCTTATGCTGTTCCCTTGGCAGTCTTAGCCTGGGTTCACAAGGCTGTGCTGAAGGAAGCCAAGAAAGATCAAGGAGCTCATCCAGGTAATTCTATCACAGGTTTTTCCCTCTGGAGGACAAGGTTTGGGGGATAAACTACAGGATAAACTTCAGACCAGCTTTATGCTCTCCAGCTCCTGGATTCCCCAGGTGTTTTTCAAGGAAGAGAGCTCTGCACACTCCAACTGTGGCTCCTTTGCTGTTATTTATTAGTGTTCCTTTAGTATTATTTATCAGTGTTCCTTTAGTGTCCTCCACCTTCTGCTGAGAAGCAATTCCTGTCTTTGGGAAGGATGAACTCGTTCCTTCAGCTGGTAAGGACATATTCCCTGGAAATCCTCACTTTCAGAGCACATCCCTTCCCCACACAGCCCGGGAGAGCTTGGGGAGCTCACAGGCAGGAGCTGGGGCAAGAGATCCATCTTTAGTGGGACTAATTGTGTCTTTATTCTTTGTTTTCATGCCATTTTTCCAAACCTCAGCAGGCACTGCCCTCTGTGTCTTTGCAAATGTGGGCAGGAGTACAAAGAGCTAATTAAAAGCAAACAGCTCTCTCTATAGTTAAGGAAGTTTAAGCTAATGGGTGTTTAAATCAGGTTTCCCAATATTGTCCTTGCAAGGTTGTGCTTTTCAAGATGGGGTGGCCAGGAGTGAATCCCAGTGACTGTGGGGATTATGGAATCAGAGAATGGTTTGGGTTGGAATGGACCTTAAAGGTCATCTCAATTCCAACCTCCCTGGGGCTTACAAACATAGCCACCAGCTTCATGGGGAATTATACTTACAGCAAGCCCAGGGAGAGCGATTCAAGGGCTTGTCTGGACACCAAACTTGTGAGTCACAGTTGGATAATTGACAATTCTGTGCATTTTGGCATCTGGTGACCCCCTGCTCTCCTTTGTGGCTTTGGCCTGCAGAGAGCAGATATCCAAGGTTCTGAGGTGAGCTTAGAAAATGCAAATGAGACATTTGCCCATGAAAGGTTTTGCTGCCCTCTAAACCCTCATTGAAATCTCAGCTCATTTAGAAAGTCCAAGTTCTCATTGTCTGGGCCATGCAAGGAGGAGGAGTGGATGGAAGAGTTGGATTGCACCAGGAGTAGCAGATCTGGGAGCACAGGTGGGGCAGAAATCACTGAAAACCCCTAATTTCTCTTTCTGTTGCTGCTATTGCCCAATGGAGAGGACTCAACCAGTTTGGTGCTAACCAAGAGGCAGAGATATTCCATGAGCTTTCTCCCTGCTGCTGAGAAATGAACACCTTTGCCAGTGAAAAATATTGGAAGAATTCATCTTTCCTGCACATCGCTTTTCCCCCTTTCTCAAAGCTTCACTATAAATCTATGATTTTTTTTAGGCTGGGCTTTTCTGGAGCAATGTTTACATGCTTGCCACTGTAAAAATATGAATAACTGAGCCCAACCAGAAGCTCTCCAGCTTTCCCTGAATCAGCCTGGAATGCACCTGACCAGGATGTTGAAGGAAAATCTCCTATCTGTCCTCAGACCCCAAATCCATGAGTTGGAGTGCAGCTCCATCCCCTCCCACCCTCCATCTCCTGGCCTCGGCACCCACCCTGCTCCCTGCTAGGAAATTCAGGGTCATTGATTTCAGCACTGCTGGCTCTTGCTGCCTCCACCACCATCCAAAATTTCTTCTGCCCTCTCTGGTGGCTGCTTCCAGACAGTGGAACAAGTTCAGCTGTGCCTAAACTTCACTCTCTGTTCTTCCTGCAATTAATCACTCCAGCATTAGGATGTGGAGTGATCCCAGGAGGGTTGGGAATTCCCCTTTTTAGGGTATCACACATTTCCCATTTTCCCTGGAGATGAACGGGCCCAGCACTAGTCAGAGAAAACCCTCAATATTTCAGACTGGACACACCGCATTTCCAAAATCAGTAGAAAAATTCCCAGAAGATTTACTGGAATTTAAACTATCCTCATAATGAAATGCTTGATCCTAGAAGGTGTGAGTTTCTCTTTTGTGTTCCAAAAACTTTTTGTTTGATTCAGGGAGCAAGTTTTGCACTTGGAGCTTGATTCAAAAGTCTGCTGAAATTAATAAGCAGCTTTCTGTTGACCTTAGCAAGCTTTGGATTAGGCTTTGTGTGAAAAGCAGTCCACTGACTTAACCAAGAAATATTTATAAAGTTAAAGCCAAAGGAAACTTACAAAAGAAAAATCTCCCATTTCATGTAGCAGCAGTTTTAGTGCCAAAAATATAATAAAAAATCCTGCAACATTTTTCTCTTTATCATCATCTTTACAGGCTTCATGAACCTCATCTAAAAGGTGCTCTAGGTAAAAAGTATTATCATTTTGATGAATGCCAGCCCTTTGACATGAGGAAGAAGCCTTTTATTCTCTGACAATGTCCCTGCCAAGCTAAGTAGAAGATGTAGGCAGAAAGCTGAGGGGAAACCCTGATGCTGATGAATCAGAGCTCCCTGCTGAGCAGCAGCCTGATGATCCCCACCATCTAAACAGTTTAGGACTTTTGCAGCAGGTTCAAGAATCAAGTTTGCCTTTTTGTCAGGTTTTGAAAGGCTCCAGGCTGAACCTGCCCCCGGCTCCTGGCAGAAGGAAGGAAATCTGGTTGCCATGTGTGGCTCTCCCTGGATTCCCACTCCCAACCCTTGGAGCACAAATCCTCTCGCTGCCTTGTCTCAGGATCCTGCAGGAATCTGCATCACCTGAAGCTGCAGACATGGAGCTCTCAGGAGCTGGGAACTTGCAAAGCTCCTCGAGACCTCCAAAAGTCACTCAGAAAAGTCTCTTTTGATTAAGCTCTCACACTCACAGTTGCGACCAGGGACCTCAGATAATGGGAAAGCTGGACAGGACAGAAGGAACAGCCAACCAATATGATAATGCAACCTTCTCCCTTTATTAGCAAGAAGATGGCAGTTTATATACACTTCTATATAGTTTACAGTTTACAAAGGCACTCTGATTGGCAAGCTCACATTGTTTACCTTTGCCTTGAGGTGGTCAGGCTTTTCACACTGCAGCTCTACTCTAATTCACACTCAGATAGCTCATTACTTTGTAGTTACCTTAACATAATTTCTGACTGCACCACAAATAAATTCTTACCGTGTCAAAGGCTTCCAGGCCCCACCAAGGCCGCTGATCAGGGACCTAGTCTGAGGGGTAGCTCAGTTCTCACTCCAGACATAAATCATGCCCTCTCTCTCTCAGAAATTCTGCAACACACAGTGCTTTATGTTCCCCATGAACTGGAAATACAGCAAGGATGATCCCTGCTTTAATTTCGGTTGACCTTTTTGCATAGTGTGGACATTGGTGACATCCAGAAAAAGGACAATATTGAGAAATATTAATCTGTGTGCTAAAACAGCCATAAAAGCCACACACCCCTTAGGTTTGGTTTTTCACTCTGATTTTTGGTTAGCTACATTTTTTTGTTCGCATTCAGTGCTATCCCTATACAAAATAAATTGTTCAGTTGTTTGTGACAGATTATTTGTAGCAATGTAGAGCCTGAAAGCTTTTACATCAAACTGGGGATTCGCTATGCCAGGCACTGAATAAACTAATTTTTCTATGAGGTAAACCTTAAATGTAGAGTCAAGTCAGAGAGAAAATCAGTTCCCATCCTCTGTGTGCCTTGTCTTTACATAATATAAAATTCAGAATGGATTGGGTTGGAAGGGACTTTAAAACTCATTCCATTCCACCCCTGCCACTACCCTGGGTTGGTCCAACTTGGCCTTGGGCACTGCCAGGGATCCAGGGGCAGCCACAGCTGCTCTGAGCACCTGTGCCAGGGCCTGCCCATCCTCATAAAGAAGAATTTCTTTAAAATCTACTCTAAACCTACATATTGCCATCAAATAACACAAATCCCAATGGATTCTTGGTTTTCCCCATGAGGAGTAGAAGCTGTCCCAGCCTGAGAAGTTTCCACTCTAAACTGGAGTTAAAATATTTCAACTGTCCACTCCAAATGTGTCAAACCCCTGTGAGATGGGAAGCAAAGATCCAAGACACTGAATTTTCTAATATCAAACATCCCTTCGACTTAGAACAGGTTTCCTATTAAAAATATGTGGAAAAATCACTTTTCTGTCCAGTGGTAATTGCCAATAACCAAACTTCTGGTCAACCAGAAATAATTATGAAAAGAAAAGTCACAAAACCAGATCCACCTCTGTGCTTGGTTCCACATCCAATCCCCTTCTGCTTGGAGTGCCCCTTGCAGAGCTGGGTGTTGTTTCCAGCAGTGTGGATTTCCCTGGGCTGCCAAGCCTAGTGCATATTACAGTTTGTTCTTAAATATTTTGGCTGCTCTCTCCGTGTTCCTCGTTTCATCCCCAGTTCAGTAACGTCTCACACGCACTATATCATTACTGACTTTAAAGCACACAACAAGATCAAACCTTGAGAGGAGAGGAAAGTGGAAAATTGGCAGGAGAAATCACTTCTGCCTTCAGAGGCAGTGGCAGAAGCAGCTGCTGAGTGCATATTGTGCAAGGAGAAGCAATTGGAAGGGGAAACTAATACGGGATCACACAAAATCTGCAGAATTTGAGGAACAAGGTACATCCAGTGGCCAGCTGCTGCTGAAAGCACAAAGTGGAGCTGACAAGGTGAGGGAAGAAAGAGAAAGAGCTGAACACTCAAAACACTTAATGTGAGGAAAGTTTGCAGTGCCAAAAGTGGGGATATTTGGGAAATGGATTATGGACAGATAAGAGTGTGTGAGCTTTACAAAGGCACTGTGGGTACAAACAGGAATCTCTGGCGTGGAATTGTGTTGCAAAAGAGAATTTACAGGAGGTGATGGATTCAAACTTCAAAGTCAAGGACAAAGACAAGGAAGGATGGGACCAATTACAGACATCAAGAAAAGCTCATTAGAAGAGCTTGGCTGTACATAGCAGTGTTTAAATCTGAGTGGTTTGGCTTAGAGAACACTTGGTGGCTGAACTTCAAAGAGCTGTTGGATCTTCTGAGAGGTTTGGGTGCAGTCACTGTGCCTGTGCATCACCAACACCGTGGAGCACAAACAATTCCATCCATGATAAAAGAGAAGTATCTGCCCCAAGATTTGGGATATCTCTACAAATATCTGCTTTGAATGGGCCCATTCCACCTTTTGCATCCTCTCAGTGGGAATCCCAGAAATCCAACCATGGGATGGGCCCTCTAACCAAAGCAGGTGCCCTAAATGGCAGCTCAGCATCCCCAAAATTGCCAAATATGGGATTGATTGGAGACCCCTGAGGCAAAATATCAGGATATTGGGTTATTCCACAGGGAAGCACAAGCACAACATGGGAGGATCAGTCCAGATCCAAAGCTGGTCATATTCCCACTAAAACAAATGGGGAAAGTGTGGGCAAAATATCTGCCCCCACAAAATCAATTTGTTGTCCAGATTGCTCACACTAATTTCTTGTAAAAATGCTTTAAAGAGCTTATTTCTGTACCCTCCAAATCCTTAAAGTCTAATCAGAGACACCAGGATTTAAATACTATATAAAAACCGAATACAAAATGAATTGCCATGATTAAGTTACAGGTGTAGCAAATAATAACCTTGCAAATGTAGCAGGGAGAAAAAGCCAGCCAAATATTGTAAAGTATTTTCTTCATGGTTTCTAATAATCCTTCCAGAAGCTCCAAATGTTTGCTTACCAAATATTCATTAGCTAATATTTGTACAGTGCCTTGGAAATGAAAAGCACTAAATATGTGCTAATTATAATTATAATTACTTATTATTATCCAGCTCTTTCTTCTCTTTGTTCTGTGTGACTGTGTCTAGGAGGAGGCACAGAGGTTGCTCCCCTGGAAGCATCTTGGCCTCTTCCAGGATGGAATTAAAAGCTTTTGTGTCCTGGGGAAAAAGGCAAGAGGAATAACCAGGAAAGGGATGGGAAAGGGAGCAAAGATTTGGAGGGTCTCAGCTTCACTCAGCTTTTTGCTATATTTATCTCTGCAAACCTTATCCAATGTTCTAGATATATAAATATATACTAAAATATAAATATATAAAAAATATAAATATATAGGAATATAAACCATGTAAATATATATGTGTGCATATTTATATATTTATATATAATAAATAAACAAATATACACACAAATATATATATATACAAATATATATCTCTCCACCAGCCCTGCCTGATGCAGCTGTTTCTCCAGACCTTAATTCCTTGGCAGTACCTTATTTTCCCAAGTGATTCCATGTTGTTCTCCTATTTAAAACTTTCCTTTCCCTTTCCTTTCCCTTTCCTTTCCCTTTCCTTTCCCTTTCCTTTCCCTTTCCTTTCCCTTTCCTTTCCCTTTCCTTTCCCTTTCCTTTCCTTTCCTTTCCCTTTCCTTTCCCTTTCCTTTCCCTTTGCCTTTCCCTTTCTTCCTTCCTTTCCCTTTCCTTCCCTTTCTTTCCCTTTCCTTTCCCTTTTCCTTTCCCTTTCCTTTCCTTCCTTTCCCTTTCCTTTCCCTTCCTTCCCTTTCCTTTCCTTTCCTTTCCCTTTCCTTTCCCTTTCCTTTCCCTTTCCTTTCCCTTTCCTTCCTTTCCTTTCCCTTTCCTTTCCCTTTCCTTTCCCTTTCCTTCCCTTTCCTTTCCCTTTCCTTTCCCTTTCCTTTCCCTTTCCTTTCCTTTCCTTTCCCCTTTCCTTCCTTTCCTTCCTTTCCTTTCCCTTTCCTTTCCTTTCCCTTTCCTTTCCCTTTCCTTTCCTTTCCTTTCCCTTTCCTTTCCCTTTCCTTTCCCTTTCCTTTCCCTTTCCTTTCCCTTTCCTTTCCCCTTTCCTTTCCCTTTCCTTTCCTTTCCTTCCCTTTCCTTTCCCTTTCCTTTCCCTTTCCTTTCCCTTTCCTTTCCCTTTCCTTTCCCTTTCCTTTCCCTTTCCTTTCCCTTTCCTTTCCCTTTCCTTTCCCTTTCCTTTCCCTTTCCTTTCCCTTTCCTTTCCTTTCCCTTTCCCTTTCCTTTCCCTTTCCTTTCCCTTTCCTTTCCCTTTCCTTTCCCTTTCCTTTCCCTTTCCTTTCCCTTCCTTTCCCTTTTCCTTTCCCTTTCCTTTCCTTTCCTTTCCCTTTCCTTTCCCTTTCCTTTCCCTTTCCTTTCCTCCTTTCCCTTTCCTTTCCTTTCCCTTTCCTTTCCTTTTCCTTTTCTCTTTCCTTTCCTTTCCTTTTCCTTTCCTTTCCTTTCTTTCCTTTCCTTTCCTTTCCTTTCCTTTCCTTTCCTTTTCCTTTCTTCTTTCCTTTCCTTTCCTTTCCTTTCCTTTCCTTTCCTTTCCTTTCCTTTCCTTTCCTTTCCTTTCCTCATCTCATTTCCAGTTGTTTCACAGTGTTAATATTTGCATTAAGTGTGTTTTTCATTAATATTTGTATATTTTAAATGAAAACAATGATCAAGATTACTTTTAAACACAATCTTACTTTTGAAATCCAGTCTTAAGTTATGGTGGCATCACCTTGAGGGATTTAACATCCACAAGACCTGTAGAGGTAAAAATCTATTTATGAACTTGAGATTGAGGAGAAAATAAAAAAAGAGATTGTGGGGAAAATAAACTGAACACACAGAGCTGAGATTTCAGGAAATTAAATAATAGGGGTGTCTGTTATTTTGATAATCTGGGGTGTTTTGGTCTGGCTTTCCAACCAAAGCAGAATTTCCAAATGAGGCAGTGGGAACTGGCTTTATGCTCTCTGTACTTGAAAGGTTTAAACACTCTATTTGCAAGACACTTGTTGTTACTTTATTTGCTGTAGGTGGATGAATTCTGAATGTTTTGCAGGAAAAAAGGTCCCTGCTGGTTGCTGGGTTTTGTCAGGTTGGGAGAGACAAAATTTCTATTTTCTGCTGTTCTTGGGAGACCTCACTGAGTGAAAAAAAAAAAAAAAATCAAGAAAAAACAGCTTTCACCCTTTACAAAGTGATTTCTCTTATTAATATTTCACAAGGCAGGTCAGAGGATTATGAACCTCCTCTTGCCGTGGTATTGAACAAATATTTTAAGAAGCTTGGTGGTTTTGCCAAACAGAACATAAACTGATGGATGGCTTAATCTGAGCCCAGCTGGGGCAAGGGAGGAAAACAGAACCACACTGAGGTGGGTGGAATGATGTAACAGAGAGCAAATGGATGGAGAAATCTGGGAAACCCAGAGGGGAACCTTGCTTTTAGATAAATACTGTGGAAAGGAAGGGAAAACCTGTAAATATTAGCCCTAAAACCTGGAAATCTTTCTTGGCAGCGACTGAGGAGTCTTATTCAGAATAAATGAGACATTAAAGTATTGTGTGAATGGCAACTCTCCTGTTTGTTTTCTCAAGAACTCAGATGTTTCTCTTTTTTTATCATATTTAGCTTTTGGGTGATGTTTTCCATGTGGGTAGGGAAGTCCAAAGAAGCAAATCCAAGGGTTTCTGTCATTCCCAAGACAGTTTTGTGTTGGCAGAGGAGGTGCCAACCTTCTGTCAGAGGCTTCACCCTGTACCTTTTGATCCATAAGTGGCAATAATTAAAGGGAAAAGGTCTTGGGAGAAAAAGTCTTAAAGGCAGACTTAATATAGGTAAGAAATACACAAGGAAAAGAAAGAGTTGTTTTTTTTTTTTCCCTGTCTTGCAATTTATAAAGGAGAAGCAGCAAGGACATACAGCAGGGATATTGCCAGAGGTATTGAATATAAACGAAAAAAAAGAAGCTTTGTTACTGGTCCAGATTTACCTGGGGTGGGTTTCGAATTGGTCATCCCAGAATTTCTTGTGGATAATACAATGCACTTTGAAAAAGAGCAGTTTTAGCAGAGAAATGATAAGTCAGAGATCCTGGCTACACAGGAAAGGCTAAGAAAATTAATTTCAACCTCACTGCCAGCAAGAAAAAAGAAGAGTCCATAATAACTTAATTAAGTGGTTATAAATAAATGATGAGGAAAGTGTACATGATCAGTCATTTTGGTGCCAATGTTCTTATCACATTGGCACCAAAACTCCAGTGGGAAAAGTGCCTTCCATCCAGGCACCTGAAGCAGCGAAAGGGAAATATAAAAATTTCAGAGCAACAGAATTGAAAGCATCTGTCGGGAGTCAGAGAGGATGTCAGGGTGTGTGTGTGCCTCTGCCTGAGCTGTGAGCAAACCACAGCAGCTCCAGGAGAAAATCTTTTAGATAACTTGCAATAAACTGCCTTGAGACCGGACAGCAGAGACTGCTGAGCCTTTCTTTGGAAGCTCGGGCTGGAGGAGAGACTTTTCCACCACACAGAGCCACCCCTGACCCAGGGTGAGCTCCAGCAGAGTTGGAGAGATGCTCCAGCAGCTCATCCCCAGCAACCCTGGCCCTGCCCTGATTTCACCTCAGCTCCAGTCCCTGCCTTTCAGGGAATGCTTTCCTCCATGGAAACCACGCTCTCCTCTCATAGAATCTCCACTTTTGATGGGCAGGGCTGAGCAGGAATCGGGAACACCACAGGGATCGTGTCCTGCCATGGGATTCCCAGACTGAGGGAGGACCAGCAAGGTCAGCACAGAGCATCCCACACTCAAAGGATGGGGAAAAAAGGGATCAGCCCTGCCCCTCCTCCCTGCCAGCAGAGCATCCCTGCATCCTGAGCAGTCATTATCCCTGCACAGGGCACTTTCTGTCCCTCTCACACCCAGGTTCAAAGGCTCAGCTGAAAAACCAGGAGCCAGCACCGAAATGGGGCAGATTAGAGAGTGGGAACTGTGCAGGAATAGTTTTATCTGTGCTCTAAATGGCAAGTTAAAGATTCCCAGCCACCAGCTTCACTCAAAAAAGCAATTATTGGAACTGCACTGCCTCCCCTGGCTGCTCTGAGCTGACCAGTCCAAGAATACTGAGCCTTAGGATAAGGAATTACACACTGGATTTGGAAGAGATTAAATACCTCCCATGCAGCCACTTCTGTGCCTTTAAAAGTGTTGTTAACAATTAAAAGAAGCCCGTGTCTCCTGATTTTCTCCATTTCTTCAGGATTAAAAAGGTAGCTTGGGGTCTCCTGTAAAATTCCACTCAGTTGGTCCTTGGCAAAAATAAGGAAAAAAAAGAAATGTCATTAATTGGTAAAATTTAATCTAAAATTCATGCAGAAAGTTGATTTGTTCTCTGGATGAGGTCCTATTTCTGAAGCCTCCAGTAAAAATGAGTAACTGCAGCTCAGCTCATCTTTATTTCATTGAGTTCTGCCTGGACTGTCTCACTGCACTACTTTTAGTTGTACGGACTTGTCCTTCTCACTGCACAGCACTACTCAACAAAATTTTGATTTTCTAAGGGAAATTGTGCTTTCCTGACCTGGCAGCTGACCTTCCTGAGCTTCCAGCCACACCTCTAGAAACCATTTAGTGGTGGTTTCACCCTTGGGGGAAAAGTCAGCAGCAATGAGGTCACTTGTCTTTTGATTTGAAAATCAGAAAATCATAGACTGGTTTTAAATTTTAAAGTGGCACCTTTGTCACTGTCTCTCAGAGGACTTTTTGGATGTGGGTGTATTTGAGGTCACAGAAACCTGGGTTTGGTGACTTCTGAGCTGTTACACCAGTGATTCCTTGGATTTCTTGTTTGGGCTTCTGAGGCCCAGAGGCGCTACAGCTGAGTTTAGTTGGCCTTTGAAGAAAATTGAAACAAATCCAATAAAAATTATTGTGAATCTGGTCCGTCCATTCAGAAATGTGCTGTTTGGAGTGGGGATTTTTATTGAGTTTTGGTGGGGGTTTTTGGTTGCTTTAATTTTTTTTTTTCAGGTTAAGATTGAAAACCATTAACACAAGTCTGACTGTTTATGCAATGCTCTAAACTGAGCTGGCAGACCAAGACAGCATGGTTTCTAATAGAAAAGAAAAAGGCAGGGCTTACAGGATTTCACTGTTGCCCACCCAACTCACTCCTCTCTGTTTGGATCAATTTTGTTTTCCCCTGTGACTGCCCATCACAAGTTGAGGGCGAATCCATCGCCCTTGACACCCTGAGCTGCACTGGGGTGAGGATCCCCTGCAGCTGGAGCCAGAATCCCATTTCCCACCGGCTGCTCCTTCCCAAGCCCAGCCTGGCCTGCTTTCCCCAGGAGCTGCCCCACTGCTGGAGCTCACCCTCGGTTGGGGGTGACTCCGTGTGGTAGAAAAATCTCTCCTCCTTTCAAAAAAAAAGCTCAGCAGTCTCTGTTGTCCAGTCTCAAGGCAGTTTATTGCAAGTTATCTAAAAGATTTTCTCCTGGAGCTGCTGTGGTTTGCTCACAGCTCAGGCAGAGGCACACACACACCCTGACATCCTCTCTGACTCCCGACTGCTTCTTCTCTCCCCCTCTGCCCAGGGCTGCTGCTGTCTTTTATATGGTACATTACGTGTTACATGGGTACAGTTTGTCCCCAATGCCTATTACCTATATTAAATGGTGCTTTTCTATCTTTTATATGGTACATTACGTGTTACATGTTACAGTTTTTCCCCAATGCCTATTACCTGTATTAAATGGTGCTTTTCTATCTTTTATATGGTACATTACGTGTTACATGTTACAGTTTTTCCCCAATGCCTATTACCTGTATTAAATGGTGCTTTTCTATCTTTTATATGGTACATTACGTGTTACATGTTACAGTTTTCCCCAATGCCCATTACCTATATTAAATGGTGCCTTTCTACTCTAAACCAATCTGGGAGTGCCAACATCACCAAGAACATGGAGGTGAGGAAGGAGAAAGAGGGAGGACAGGGCAGGCCCAAATCCCTCCATCTTAAACCTCTGACCCCCATGTACAAAACCAAAACCCCCCTGTACAGCACTCAAAAATTCTTCCGTCTACTTTGTGACTACTTCTACTCTAATATCTAAACTTTTGTGACTTCTTGTTCTTCCTGCAAGGTTGGTAAATCATTCCATGGTTCAAACCCAAAATCACAGCTGTTTCCAGCTGCCTGCCAGGGTCTCAAATGCTTCTGACCTGGACCTGGAACCTCCAAAAGTGTCTAAGGGACATTTTGAGTTCTGGCACCCAGCCTCTCCCTCTCTCAGCTCTGAATCTTCTGCCAGACCGGAGCAGCACCGCCCCAGGGTTGAGTTGGGATCAGGGTATTTTGTCTTGAGCAGAACAAAACGTGTTGAGATGGGCTTTTCCTTTTGGCTGCCCAGCAGACCCCATCAATTTTGCTTTTGCAGAGGTGCTCTGTAAAGACTGGGAAAGTAATTTAAGGCTCCTGCGACTTCTTTTGTGTGCAGTTGGAAAGGGAAAGAATTGACTTGTGCAAACAAAGAGGGAATGAACTACGTGGTGCTCCCCTCACACCCCTGCCTCTCTTTCCTGCTCTCTTTCCTCCCTGTTCTCTTTGTCTCAATTTTATCTGTTTGGGTGTTCTCATGTTTAATCTCCAAATAGAAAAATAGATGGCAAAACAGGGTCACTTCCAGGGGGATTAACGCTGCTTCCAGGGAGGTTTCCTCTCCTTCTTTCCAAGTGTTATTGACTGACTTAACCACAGCTCTGTTTGGATTTAAGTGCCAGGGGAGGTTTGTTATAACCCTTCTTCTCTCCATGTTTTTGATGGGCAACTCCTAAAAACATTCCCATAAAAAGGTTATTTCCTGCTTTTCCACTGGAAGGGCTACACAGCAAGGTTGGAGCTGAACAAGCAAGGTAAAAAAAAAAAAAATAAAAAAAAAAAAAGCTCTGATGTGACAGGATCAGGATTTCCTTCCATGGGGCTCCATTGGCTGGCAAGCGGATCTGGCATTGTTCCTTCACTGTGAGTCCTAAATACCACTGTAAATAAGAATATTTGTAAGGATTCTCAGTCAGAACAAAGAGCAAATGAATTAAAAATGGGCTGCTGCCAGGAAATCCAAATTGGAGCCCAACCCAGGCAGTGTACACATGGACACAGTTGGAATTCAGCTCGCTAAAGCACACAGATCTTGGAAATAAAATTCAGATTATCACCTCACCTGTGTTCAAAAAGACATCCAAAGTATTTCTGAAAGGGAAGCTGATTTCCTGAATTTGATATAAGTATTAGAGCACAGATTACATCTCCCATTCAGAGATTTTTCATTGACCCATTGCTGTAATTTCTGATATATAAATTCTGTAATTTCTAATATATAAATAAAATATGTAAATAAAACATGTAAATAAATTAAAATAAATTATCTAAATAATCATATAAATATATAAATAGATATATAAATAAATATATAAATAAAATATACCGAGACCTTGCAAAAATGCTAAATTATTGAGACCTATTCAATGTATGTGACAATGATAATATGAAATGAAATTACATATTTGTCCAGCAGGTTGTGACATAAATGAACAAATTATATGTAAGGACAGCAATCACATTTAGGCCTTGATAAACACAGATCTGACAGTTTTCTTATCTATTTTTCCCCCTGAGGTTTAACAGGAAAACGAGGATGTTTTTTGGATGCCTTGCCCTTATCTGAAATGTGTCAGGTAGAGCTGAAGACAAAAAATGTTTCCCACCACATTTCCACCCCTTTGGTGGCTGCACTTCAGGGACAGCCAAGATTCCTAGAAAATAATAAATAATAACTCACAATTCCATGGCGCTCCTCCAATGCTCGCTACAATTAGCACAAAAGAATTATTATCCCTGTTTAATCCATGTGGGAACTCAGACCAGAAATCTCAGATCTTTCTATATGAACTAATTAGTCTGAAATGAATCATTATGTGCAGGGATTTATAGACATCTATATGCATACATATAATTATTATAAATATTTTGGTTGAAATGTTCCACATTGGTTTTGCACAGAGCTGAATCCAGTTTGGAGCGGTTTCCCAGGGAAACCCTGACTTTTATTTGCTTTTCTTTGGATTCTCCTGGTTCAAAGACAACATCATGAACTGAAGAAATCTCTCCAGGATCATTTCCAAGCTGCATTTTCCTTTCCACTTCTTGCCACAGGTGACCTGGATTAGCAGAGATGCCTCAAATCCTTAATTTCAGGATGCAGGGGTTTCTTTTTAGGAGCTCACTTATTAATATCAGCACGCTGAAGATGAAAGGCAGACATGTCATATTTTCCTTTTCTGTTTATTTTTTTTTTTTGTCTCATTTTCCCAAGAGTTCATCCCACTTGGGAGGTGCCTGATTCAAAATAATTCACAGCCCCCTGCCTGAAAGGGACACACTCAGGTAGGAGGAACAAAGGATTAAGAATAAAGAAGGTGTATAAAACCCATTTCCTTTTATTTTAATTAATTGGCATAAAATTTATGTAGAGTTTAAAGACTGAAGCAATGTAATGTGCCAGAATTTATAGATGCAATCAGATAATTACTGCCTCTTAATGAATATTAGGATATCAAATATTCAGGCCTTGAAATTCACTTTGTTTCTTTCATCCTCTTGTAACATTTTAATTTTGGCTGTGTGTAAACTCAGTGAAATGCAGTGAGGCTGGGAGGCAGATTTGGGGTATCACCCTGAAATCTGAGCAAGATTTTGGGGAGAATTTAGGAGTTGCAGGAATTTATTCTCCTGTCTTCAGAGATTCCAGCCCTACCTTTTATGACAGAGCAAATGCTTGCCTCTGATCCTCAACCACCAAGATATTCTAAGTCCATCCTCAAGTCACCTGGAAAAACAATTTATTTATTCTTATATTATATAATATATATATATATATATATATATAATAAATGTATTCTTCTATATCTATAAAATATATATATAAGAATAAATATATTAAGTATATATGAAAAATTTCAATGTCCATTAAAAATATATATGTGTCTTGAGCCTGCTTTAGCCTCTGCCCCAGGGCTCAGTGCAATTTTTCTGGTAATTTGTCACAATTCTCACCCTGTGCCTTATTAAGGCTCTAATTAATCCTCCTTGCCAGTCCAAAAAAATCTTAACATAACTGGTTTTCAACTCTCAACTCTACATACAAAAGACCCCCATAATGATTTTGCACAGCTCAAAATTGGACTTTCCTAAAATTACGGAACTAAAATTGTTTGCGGGAAAAATGTAACGTTTATTCTCCCGGTGTGAGTTCACCATCATTTCCTCCACTATGAATTTGCATTAGTAATTAACAGTTTTATGTGTTTAAACTGCTTAAACAGAGCAGATCTATGGTTACCAACTTCTGGGTAAGCAGCGTGGAGGTTTTATTAACTTATAATTATCAAATTTGTTTTACCCATTTTTTCAGTCAATTTACCACTGAAGAATTCATGAATAATAGAAGAAGAACAGGAATAATCTCAGGTTCTCCTTGAATTTTGTTCTTCAGGTGGGTTTAAACCACTGGATTGCAGACTACAATGGGTATAAATAGGAACCAAAATCACAGAATCTCAGAATGTCTGGATATTATGGGATAGTTCTCCTTTTCCTTCTTCTCACCTATCTTTTATTCCTCCTCTTAGACTCAACAAAGAAAAGAAAGAGGAAGAAAATGAGTAAAACATAGCAGAAGCTGGGATGAGAGGAAGAAAGCCAAAATTTAGTGTTGTACTGGCTAAAATGAGCATGGCAGTAAGAAAATATTGATATATCCATTTCTTGGCCTTTCACTTGGTCCTGTTACACTACAGAAGTCAGACTGGGAGGGCTAAAATATCCAGGGGGTCACATTCAGAGAATTCCTTCTCTGGCTCAAAGTCTGGCACCAAATTTTAGCCATCACTCCTCCTTGCTGATGAACAACCAGCTTGGACAGTGGCATTCCAGTAAAAAATCAGATATCTAGGAATAATTACAATCATTCCTTAGCTACTTGTAATTAAAAAAATACCTGTCTAAGGAATCCCAGCATTTACATTCCAACTGCTCAATGAAAGGGTTGGGATCTGAGGGGTGTCCAAAACCACCTGCAGATTTTGTTCCCTATTTTCCTGTTTTCTGGTTGACCCCTGCAGGCCAAGTAAATGCAGTCAGTGTATGTGATCCAGGAGATTTTGCCAGCAATCTCCCATCACATGCAGAGAAATGAAGATTTCCAGCACACAGGACATTTGCTGTCTGGCCTTTTGGATGATTTTTTGCATGTCTCACCAGTGGGTGAGACCAGCTGGGGAATATCACCACAAACCCTTTTTTCTTCATCCCTTCTGAGCACCTGAGCTTTTCTTCCAGCGTATCCCGAGACCATTCCAGTCCCACCATCCCAAAAAGTGGCACCAGGGATAATCCAGTTAATCAGCAGCAGGAAATGCTGAAGAACTGGTTCTTGATTCCATCACTCAGCCATAATCCCCCAATCCCTTCTCCCATCTTTGACAGGCACCATGACATCCACATTTTACTAATTCACTTCGAACCCCAAAGGAATGAGAGTGTTTGATGAATCCTTAATTGCCTGTGGGTGAGATTTGGCAAGAGTGGCAGTTCAATTCTAGGACAGAAGAACAACTTTGTCATCCTCCCCTTTTTTAGGGTGTGAAACATTCAGAATTATGCTGATTCTTTCTGTAAGTGATTACAATGATTGTCTCCTGTGACAGCAAGACATGATTGATCTGAAAGAATGACTGTGTAGATAAAAAAAGGTGCAGAAGGGGGGAAAAAAAATGATTGAAATTACCAATATTGTGCTCTGTGGATGCTAAATAATTGGAGAGAAACCCACCAGGCATTAAAACCGTGGGGTAATTTTGGTTGAAAGGGACCTCAGGGTCACCTGGTCCATCCCAAGCACCCAGAGAAAGGCCAGCTTGAGTTTGGGCTGAATTCTGATCATTTTTAGCTGCAGAATTATCACATCCCCTCAAGGCAGCCTGTCCTAGTGCACAATACCTTCATTGCAAAGGTTGTTTTCCCCCTAATATTTAACAAGCATTTCCCTGTGGCTTTTTTTGGCTTCCCTTTGGGTCTGTGCCTCCGAGAAAGGAACCTGCCCTTGTGCTCTCTGGTGTCACTCACCAGGCTGCTGGGCCAAGCATCTCTTGTCTTCTGCAAGAAACTCAAATTGGGGCATTCAGGAGCTGCCACCAAGGGCAGGTGCAAAAAAATGACACTCAAAAAATGACCACTGGCTGCTCCTACAGAACCTGAACCTGCCAGGTTTTCTCTTAAAAGGGATGGAAAAGAGGAGCACTCCATGAAAAAGAGATTTCCCCAAATATTGAGTATTTGGGAAAACTGAATACTGTAAGGAAAAAGGAGAAAAAGAGGAAAGAAATATAGAAACACCCTTCTATACTTCCAGAAACTTATAATTCTCACTGACATTTGTGATTACTATCTCAACTTTTCTTGTCTGAACTTTGTACCCTTGAAACATTCGATAAACCGAGTTTAGCAATTTTCCTTCAGCGAGAGGGAGGTTGTGTCATAACACAATGTTATATAACGATTAAAACCTTGGGAGAAAAAAAAAAATACATGGAAACTGGAAAGAGCCCAGCTTTCAGCTGCATCCTTGGAGCTTATCTATAACGAACACAGAGCTGTAATAAAAATGAACTGGATGGGGATGCATGAGTAAGCTCTTCAGATGTAACAAACTGACTTGTGAAAAGAGGAAAATACAGTGGTGCTCAGGAAAAAACAGGGCTTTCTTCCCCTCAGAACTTCAACGCTCGGTGCAGGAGATGGAAAGCTACTGACACAAATGTATTCCCAGCATTGTAATTTAAATAACACATCTGCACTGCAAGGCTCTATCTCCATAGACATAACCAGCACCAGTGCTTCGCTGATATCAGTCACAGGCAATGAAAAGGACTGGGCTGAAAGCATCATTTATTTCCTTTAAAACTGAACAATGAGGGGCTATTTATGCTGTAAGAACTATGGAAGAGATGTCTTGGGAGCGAATGTTGCCTGTGAGCAAAATTCTCATTGAAGCTGAGAGCGGGTTGTTTGGGTTGGGAGAACATTTGTGCTTTGGTGCTGCCCGCTCCCCTCTCCTTCCTCCTCTTGCCCTGAGGAAGGAGTGTCCTCCCTGCCCCATCCTGCCCTCACAGCTCACCTCCTGTGCCAACACACGAGTGTGGTGACTTCTGCAGGTTTTGTAGACAGACATTGTGATTTTCCTATTTGCTGTCATGATTTTCCTATTTTCTGAAGCTTTTCAGTCTTGTTTTGTTTCCCTTAATTGCATGGCATGCTGAGTTTGCAATTAATAGCCAGGAGTGCCCAGAGCATCTGACTGGGGAGTCTTATCAAACAAATAAATACAAAATTAAATGCAGAAACAATGACCTTTAGTAAATATATTTTTTTTTCCATTTCCTTATGCATGTGGCTGGCAGAAAGATCAGAGCTGTTTGCACACCTGAGCTTAATTTAAAAATGCTGCCACATTTCTTTGACACTTTAAAAGATGGATACTAAAGGATCTGAGCGAGAAATGGGAAGAACAAGGCAGAGTGTTAAACCTGATCTTCCCAGATGCATTTCTGCAGCAACAATTTGTACTCAAAAGTTCTGTTTTCAGATATAACCTTTTCACCATTTCTTTGTGGGCTTCAATCCCAAATCACTCTCGAGAATGCTTTTATCAGCTAATTTGGATCGGAGCAGCTCCTGCTAGAGCAGAAGTGTTGCTATATTTTCCCTGATTGTTTTTATCCAGGTTTCCCTCTGCTGCACTGAGCAGGCAGGAGAAAGAAAAGGACTCGCTGCTCCTTCTGAGACCAACAAAATTATCCCCAGGGAATTAAGGGTGGATGGCACAAACGGGATGTGAATTGCTTTAGAAATTTTTAGGCAAAACAAACCCCTTCCTAACCCTGTTCTGGTGCATGTTACAGCCAACAGACTCTTGGGGAAAGCAGCAGGACCCCAAGACTGATGAGAGGGGATTTTGTCTGTCCCACCTTGAATCAGAGCAGCGCTGAGCAGCCCAGAGACAACTCAGCACTAATCAGGGCCATGGAGAAGCTTGGTGAGCTCTTGCTCTTGGCCAAAAAGAAGATGAACAAGTGGAAGGCAGCCTGGCAGCCTGCTCAGAGCACGCCAGGCTGGGCAGGGCTGCTCAGGGAGCTTCTCCTCTTCTCCAGCCTCCCTGAGCCCCTCCCTGCTGATGAACAACCAGCTTGGACAGTGGCATTCCAGTAAAAAATCAGCTATCTAGGAATAATTACAACCATTCCTTAGCTACTTGTAATTAAAAAAATACCTGTCTAAGGAATCCCAGCATTTACATTCCAGCTGCTCAATGAAAGGGTTGGGATCTGAGGGGTATCCAAAACCAACTGCAGATTTTGTTCCCTATTTTCCTGTTTTCTGGTTGACCCCTGCAGGCCAAGTAAATGCAATCAGTGTATGTGATCCAGGAGATTTTGCCAGCAATCTCCCATCACATGCAGAAAAATGAAGATTTCCAGCACACAGGACATTTGCTGTCTGGCCTTTTGGATGATTTTTTGCATGTAACACCCAGGGGGTGAGACCAGCTGGGGAATATCACCACAAACCCTTTTTCCTTCATCCCTTCTGAGCACCTGAGCTTTTCTTCCAGCGTATCCCGAGAACATTTCAGTCCCAACATCCCACAAAGTGGCACCAGCCCTTTCAGGAAGGTGCAGATGCTCAGGTCTGTTCCACGTTCCCTATCCTTGGATTTGTGAACAAGAATGATGTTCTCTCTAGGACTTCCCTTCCTCGCAGAAGTAAAAATGAAGGGAACAAATGCCCATGAGCAGCAGCCTGAAGAACAGCAGAGTGTTTTCTGAACCCTGCTGCTGGCGAGTGGAACCCTGTGCTGACTCCTGGGGCATTTGCTTTCACTGTAGACAAAAGGGCTGCCTGCAAACATTGTTATAAAAAAGTTATAGATATACAGGGCCAAAAGCGAAAAGCACAAGGTCATCGAAGTGGTCTAAGGAGCAGAAGAATCCAGCAAACATCTGTCCTTCATTTCTTGTCAGGAAAAAAGAACCCAAAAGAACTTTGCCAGAACATGAACACCTCAGATTCCAACGTGGCTTCAATACAAGAAAATAGCTGCAGTTGAAAATTCAATATTAATTTAAATTAATGGGTAGAAATTAAACTGCCCAACATTTTCAACATCAACAGATCCTAAAACCCCCCGTGATTGCCTCCCAAATATTCACTCTTTCTTTGGAGGCATCCCCCAATTCCTTCCTTCATTCCTCCACGCTCCCACACACACTCCAGCCAGTTTCTTAGAGGAAAAATACTCCAGGAAAAGAGAGGGGGTTCAGTGATTCCAATTCCTGCCCTCAAACATTGCCAGGGAGGAGAAGAGGCAGTGCCACTGCCTGGTGGCATCTGAGGTGGCATCAGGAGATCAACCTGGCCCTGATGCCACAGGGACCATCACAGCCTGGTCACCAGCACTGAGGAGCTGCTGGGAGAGGGAGGTGGAAGAATGTCAGAATCTGTGGTATTGATGATTCTGAGGTTGTAGAAAGTCTCTGTCTTTCAGCCCCACTGCCAAAGAAGAAGCCATAATTGGTCTGTGCTGTTTCAAGGTTGTTTATTCTGTTTATCTCTAACATGTTCTGCTGCCCTGCCGCAGCTCTGTCCTGCAGGGCAGCGTGTGGGGCTCTGCCCTCAGTGGGATGGTACAAACATTAAATACCACAAACTACCTGTGCTGGATTTACAATAACGTGCCAATATCTGTCACCTACGTTGGACAGTGTGTCCCCAGCCTGAACCAACAGAAAAATGCCAACACCACAGTGAAACATGGAGGGCATGAAGAAGGAGAAAAAGGACAAGGCACACCCAATTTCCTCCATCTTGTCCCCTTTGGACCCCTAATCTAGAATCCTAAAATTTTACTTTTGCACCCGTGCCACACTTAATTATTACTTATATCAAACACTCAGAGCTGGTAATTCACCCTGTAGGATTGAAAACTCTTTTCCATGGACAGAGATCACAGACAGTGTCTCTGGGGGCTCTGTCCAGGGGGGTTCCTGACCCCTGCCAGGGTCCCAGACCTGCCAGGGCTCCCACAGAGGAAGACAACAACAAAAAGCAGGAACAGTGAGCAAAGGTGAGGGGAAAGGTGAAATAAAGCCCTGCAGCAGGGGAGGAAAGGACTCTGGAGTTTCAGAGTGTGGGAGAAAGGCTTGGAACCGTGCAGGAGCATGAGGTGGGGATGGAAGCTGCAGGGAGAGGAAGTCATTAAGGAGACAGCTTCCTCCAGCATTTGTTTATCTATCTCTATTACTGTTTGCCTTGTTTATTAGGATTATAAACTCAAGAGGCCAGGCCAGCTCTGGAGTGACTGCACTGTATTTCTCCCAACACAAGCTCAGTTCCTGATTACAATGCTCCTCTGGGGTGCTACTCTAGGCAAATAATATAATAAATAATGGAAATGGACCCAGGAGGAAACTTAGATGTTAACTGTGTAGAAACAGGAAACCTGAGGCTTCATTGCTGTATAAATTTAATGCTGGGTTTAAAGCTCCTGCTGTTTGATGGGTGGGGTTTTAGAAACCTGAGCAGGAATTCACTTTTCAAATGAAAGGCACTGAGATTCCATCCTGGCTGCTGCTGCATTAGCACCAGCTCTGTCTCTTCAAATGCTTCCTGCTGGTTCTCCTAGAGCACAGGAAGCAATGTTCTGGTGATTAAGCAGCAGTATCATTATAAAAGCCAAATGAATAATCATTGTGTTAATGAACTTTATCTTAGAAAAGATTAAGTTTTTTTTTTTAATGTTAAGCCTCTTTCCGTATGAAAGAGGAAATGCACTCTCATTTCATTTAATCAACCCTGAGATGCTCATGATCTATACAATTTAATTTTCTGTCTGCACGTATTCTTCCACATCTGCATCTCCAGTTGCTTAAATGATGGCATCAAATCACGTTAATGCATCAGAGATGATGCAGCTCCCTGCGTGCACAGAGAGGTTTGGCTCTGGGTCCCTGCTTACAATTGCAGAATAATCTCCCCTGAAGGGATTTCTAGAGGTCAGAGATTCCCAGACCACTGCTTTGTGGAAAGCTGGTAAGTTATTATGGAGAAAATCAAGTATATTTGGGATACAAAACAATATAAGGTGAAAAACACTTTATAAGGAAAAGGATTGAGAAAGCTAAAGGTTGGAACCACAAATATGCAGAAGGGAAATGATGACTTGGTGAGATCCTGCCCTCAGTCTGAGAATCACCATCAATTCTTTCCTCCTTTGCCTGGGAAGAGCTAAACCCCATTCCCAAGGGGAACAGCTCTCAGGACAACCTTCTCTCCAAGGAGTTTTGGGGTGAGGAATTCAGCTCTTGGCTCTGTTTGTGCACGTGTGGCACCTGCTTTAAGGAGGAAAAGGAAGTTGTGAGGGACAGAGGAGATGTGCTGCAGCAATAAGAAGGGGTGGGTTGTGTTCAGAACCTACCAACCACAGTTCTCAGCTCGTTTCTGTGGAATTCCTATTGACTCGTGTCCTCTGCTCCTAGGAAAATCCTGATCCATGAGGGACCCAAGGAAAAGAGTCCTTCCCTGGAGGGGGCTGTGGCTGGATGTGTGTGGTTGCCTGGGAAGCCAAGTCTGACCACACCTTACTGAGAATCACAGGGTGTGGAAAGGAGAGAAAGAAAAGACATATTATAGATATACCGTGCCTGGGGTAATTTCCAAAACTGTCACAAGGTCATCAAAATTGTCTAAGGAAGAGAAGAATCCGGCCAATATCTGTCAAAAAAGAACCCAAAACTTCATTAGAACATGAACACCTCAGATTCTTTCAAAACAAGAAAATAGCTGCAGTTGGAAATTTGATATTCATTTAAATTAGTGGGGAGAAATCAAAGCAGCACCCACAGCCACCAGAAAACACCTTGTGCCAACTGGTACATGAATAAAATTCCACTCTGGTCACAATGGTGTATATCTTTTTTAGAGATATACAGGTACATGAGATTCCTTGGGTCAAGGGGAGTGCCTGTGCCTCATTTTGGGTTCTCAGGAGGGTGAAAGGACAGCTGAAAGGGTGACAGCAGTGGAAAGGAGCAGCAGGAGCACAGAGAGTTTCCTGCCACACCTCGGTGACAAACCCGCACCGCGCCTCTCGCCTCTGCGCTGCCAAAGCAGCGAGAGATGAGCGCTGAGCTGTCTTTAATTAGCAAATGTTGTCTGGTAATCAGTGCGTGCACAGCCTCCTGTTGCCATGGCACTGTCACCCCGTAACTTAGCCAGGGCCAGGCTGAGCAGAGGTCACCCCGCAGGGCCTCAGCGGCCGCACAGCCCCGACCCGCGACGCGCTCCGGGATGGGTTTGGAGTGGGAGAACGTGTGCTACAAAGAGACAGCCAGACACCAACACATGCTAAGGAGTCCAGAGGGAAACACTGGGATAATTACAAGCTTGCTGTGGATTAATCAGCCTGCAGAAATGCTGGAGTGGTGTTAAGCACCCAAACACCCACCCAGTGGCGCGTCCTCGCAGCCCAAATCGCCCCTGGCAAAGCTCTGGCTGCCTTTTGGGCCAACAGAAGCATGACCATGGATGCTTTAACAGGAGACCAGATCCATTTGTCCATCTCCACAGCACCACAGTGTTATTTTTGGCATGCCCTCCACGAAAAGAGGCAGCATATGGAGCTGCTGCCTTGGCACCGTGGCAAATATTGATCCCTGCTGTGACAAAAAGTGACAAAGAGTTTGCAAATGACAGCACGGGTTGGCAGGAACCGTTCTTTATGTTCTTGGGACAGGGAAGCATCACAATTGCAGCTGAAGAATTGGATATTTTCTTCTAGTTGTGGTAAAGCCATCAAGGAGAGGATTATTAGGGAGAATGAAGGTGTTCAAAATAGAGTCTGGCTTAAAGAATGGCTTTAGAACAAGAAGAAAGTGAAACAAGTTGATTTGAAAGGCTGGGATGATTTCTTTTGGAGCACTTCCAAAATGAAGGATGATGTGTGGAAGGAGACAGAAGAGTTTCACTCCTGTTTTCAAAGTGCTACATTCAAACTTTTACACTGTGAACAATATTTTCTTCTTGAAATGCTTGTAGGGTTTTTAATAAAATACTGTCATAAAAAAATTCAAGGGAAAAATTTCTATTAAAGTTCAACCTGACACCCCCACTCCCCCCACAGTTTCATTGTAGGAACTTGCTTTGAATTTCACTAAACTGATTTTTTTTCCTGCCAATTTTTAGTTCATGCATGAATCTCCAAATTCAATACCTTCCATTGTATTGGAGAAAAATGGACCCAGTGTCATCCTTTTAGGCAGAAACCCAAACTAAAATACAGATTTTATTCCCCCCCACCTTCTGTTTTTGTCTCCCTTAACTCCTCACTTCTGTGCTGTTTGTAAATCATAAATCTTGAAATTATAAAGAATAAAATGCACTAAGAGAAAATGAATTGGGTTGAAAGGCATGAAAGTTGTTCTTTAAGCAGGGCTTACTCTGAGTTTTAGGAAAAGTTATGTAGAAGAATTTGACAAACAAACAAAAAAAGCTTTTTATGTAGGCAGATGAGGTGAGCCAAAGGTAACAAAGTCAAAATATAAATGTGAAGAAACAGAGAGGAAAAGCAAAGAGAAATCTGCCATTTTATTTTTAAACACTACTTTGAAATAGAAGAGCAGAGTGGGAGAAGGTATTAACCCAGAAAAGAGAACAGATTGGGAGGAGACAAGGCAAGGGTAAATGCCATCTGTATTTGTGGTATTACCTACCCAAATAATAAAACTGGATGGAAGTTTTCAAGAGGAAAAAGAGATGTATTCAACTTCTTAAAGTATTTTCTAGGCCTAGAGCAGGTGGTTTGAGGAAGAAAAACTCTCCCTCTCAAAAAAAAAAAAACCAAAAAAAAAAAACTTCAAACCAAACCCAAAAACTAAACTTGGACTTTGGCAACTTTTTATTATTTATGTGTCTGAATTAACCAGCAATTCCCAGCTCCTTTCTAACCACAGTAGCTGATTTTCCCTCTGTCTCTGTCCTTAGAGATCTACCCAAAGTTTCCCACTGAGCATCTGATGCTGATATAATTTATGGGCTGCTTTTCTCTCCCCTTGCCTGGCATTAATAAAGGAGGGCCACCTCTTTTATTGCTACAGTTCCAATAAATCAACATCTTCATTGGCATTCAGGTGGGGGTGGAAAGGAGGAGCTCTCTTACACCTGGAGCAGGACTTCACAGCTGGGAGAGCAAAATCAGGAGGAAACTGATGTCTGGAGATTTGTCACACTGAAACACACCCAGCCACCCCAGCTGGCTGCAATTCCCTGCATCCAGCCATGAAGGATTTGAAAGTATAAGGAAGAAATTGTTCCCTGGGAAGGTGACAGGCCCTGGTACAGGTGCCCAGAGCAGCTCCTGGATCCCTGGCAGTGCCCAAGGCCAGGTTGGATGGGGTTTGGAGCAGCCTGGGACAGTGGAAGGTGTCCCTGACCATGGCAGGGGTGGCACTGGGTGGGATTTAAGATTCCTTCCAACCCAAACCATTCTGGGATTCTCCCCAGTGCCAGAAAGTGAGAATTCAGACCACAGCCATTAAATTTTACACAGTTTAGGGAGTCTGGGATGTTTATACATCAATAAAATCTCTAAATTCTTGTTAAAGATCCGGGAAGTTCCCTTGGGCTGTGCCAGGCTGCTCTGCTTGGACTTTCTAAGCTGCATTTTCAAGGTTGGAGCCTGCCCTGATATCCCAGCTCGTCACCACCACCCCAGCTGGGACAAGGACCCTGGGATGAGCATTTTTATTGGCACTGTGTGACTGGGGGGCACTGGGGGGGATTGGGGAGTGCTGCCCTCACACACTGACTCATTCCCACCTCATTATTCAGTGATTCCCTCCTCCTCCCCACCTCCCCTTTGACAACTGCATTCCTGAATCACTTCACATAAAGAGCATATTTGGAAAAAAAAGTAATTATTACATTAAACTAATTTCAACAAGCAGCAGTTAAAATGTGTGGAAGCTGCAGCCTTTGTTGGGTTGTTCTTCTCCAGAAATTTTTGTCAGGGAGCAAAGATAAGAGAACAAATAAGCAAAACCAATATAAAAATCTAGGTATGGAAAAAATACCCCAAACTGATACCACCCTGTTCAAATGAAGCTGATGTTTCAGTCAGACAGAGCCAAAGAAATGTTTCACCCCGAAATTATGAACCATTTGAACTTCATCTCTCTTCCCTGAATTTTCTTCAAGCTGATCTAAAAAGCTTCTAAACAAACCAACACACATATGAATCTCTTACATTGGTTTCATTCCTTTTTGTCAAAATCTAAGTTAATGCACTGAGCCTGGAATATTTTCAGAGACGAAAATCATCTTTAGCATCAGATAGGAACAATCACCAGAGAGCAACGATGCCAACTGCCCATGCTGCCACTTGTACTGCCCAGCACAAGCAGGGGCTTCAGAGATTTAGGGAGCAAATAAAAGATTTCAACCTTCAAAAGCAAAGCCCTCCTCTATAGTGCCAGCCAAGGCTCCATGTACAAATCACCGACAGGACGGGGCTGCTGAGGAACGCAGCTCCAGCTGTTTTATTTTCCAGCATCAGCCCCATTCCATGGTTATGACAATAGGGAGGTGCCAGCAGCTCATATCCCCGGCAGCAGACCAAGAACTTGATGTTACAACTCACTTTAAAAGCTTTTTTGACCACTCACACAAAGCAAAAGCACGCTGACAGTAGATTTATCCAACCACTATAAGCACAAATGCCTTTGGTTACAACAATGCTTGCTTTTTTCCAATACAATACCTGCTTGTAAGCCTTAAAGCACAATGCACAGAGCTCCACTCTTAAGCTTAGAACTTCCTAATATCTCACTAGATATGCTTTTCTATAATTTAGGGAGTTATTCTGGCCAAGCATTAGTACACAGACCATTGTTCTATTTGTCCTTACTCTCCTACTTCTTGTATAATTTTTCTGCTGACAAATCTTATGGCTACTGCTTAGTTCTGATCACAGTTCTGCTGTTTCTAAGGCCTGCCTTGTGCAGCTTTCCCAAAACCCTCTGATTTAAAAAAAAAAATCCCAATTCCTTTACTGGGAAAAAGATCCATCATTTTCCCTGGACCCTTGCTCTGGATAAGCATCTCTGCTTTATTTCCTCGGATTGCTGGGCAACTGCATGAAAAAAATCAAACCCTTCCATACAGCCTACAAGGTTATTTGCCTAAGGACTGAAAAATAGAGGCAGGAGGGATTTTTTGCTTTTTTTTTAGGGGTTTGTCTGATTTTATTCTCACTTGCAGACTTCCTCTACTATTTTCAGGGCAGCTTAGTGTCAGATAAAGCATACCAAAAACATATTATTTAAAACCTGTCAAAGAGAACTCGGCTGTGTCTGTAGTGAGAATCTGGCACACTGCTGAATCCTAAAGTTTGCTGCTGCTGCTGCTTGAAGGGAACACAATAGGCTGTGTTCAATGACACCAGACATCTTTCCCTTTTGTATGCTGAGAAAGGCTCGGCAGCAGATTAATAATTCAATGCTCATTAGAAAGTACAACATGCAGTAAGCAATCAGATATAATTAGGCAAAAATATATACATGATTACAGAGTGAACATGATCCACAAATCCATTGCAGGGGAAATAATGTCACATTTTCAGTGGAAGGGTCAGGAATAAAAAAGGGGTCTTGTAAAGCACTCAGCTTAAATTGTAGTTTTTGTTTCCCTTGCCATCATCTGTGTGTTAGAATAATTTTTCTCTAGGAGAATTCTGCAACTCCATCCACGTTCAGATTTCTTATCTGCGTTAAAACCTGCTCGTTTCTCCCCCAGATTCTTATATCACATCTCTATACCTCGAGGCAAGTGTATGACCACATAATTGAGGCAGTAAATTGATGACAATTAGCACATTAGCAGTGAATAGCAGCAAGTGATAGTCTTAATTGACAATGCAGTGGTTAGTAATTGATGTTAATGACTCAGAAGAAGGGGAGAATACTGACTAATAACTGTAATTTTTAGCTGTTTTCCCTGCTGGAGAAACATCGGGGCAGGTGGAGGTGTGGGCTGGTCAGGGAGAGCACAGAATTGCCACCTCAGAAAGAACAGGCTGAGGTTTTAAACAAGCGATTTGTGCATCCCTCAGGAGCAAACACAGCTTTGGAGGGCTCAATAAAATAAGTTAGAGGTTGCTCCTGTGCTCACCTACTTAAAGAACACCGGGAATTCTTTCCCCACCTTCCCAATCCCGAATTCTCAGCTGCTTCTGGCAGAGCTGTGCCAGTTTTTTTTGCCAGGCTTTGAGTGCAGCCCCTGAGCAGTGCCCACAGCAATCAGGGGATGTTCTCTCTCTCCAAAATGTGTTAATGCACGAGGGAAAATCCAGTTTTTAAAACAATGCCAGTTTAAAACTCCCCAAGGCAGGCTGTGCTGCCTGGTCAGGTGGCAGATGTTGGGCAGCCCTGCCTTATCTGGGTGCTCCTCTCACTAAAACAACTCCTGAGAATTAAGACCTCGATGCCTTTTGCTGGGCTGGATTTCCCCCAGGGGAATGGCAGGATTAGGAGCTTTATTTTCCTGTTACATAGGAATTCTCCTGCTCGTGAAGATATATCCCCTGCATAAAGCACATATTGTGTTGAAGAAGAGGAGAATTAATCATCCTCCACGGAAAAACATATGGACAGGCATGTGGGCTGCAACAATTATCCAAAGATACCCAACATGATGGCACTGGGAGAGACCTAATTATAGCTTTGGTCTTCCCTTCAGCAGGTGATGTACAACCACAGCCATGGAATAATCCCTTCCCTCAAAGCTGCTGCCAAGAGCCAGCACTGGAGACTCTTTTGACACATAAAATATCTTCCTTACATCAAAGCTGAAAATGCTTAAGAATGAGCTTCTTATGAAGCTTTTTATTTTTAATATTGTAGCTCCTGCGCTGTATTTTATATCAATTTGGAGAGCGATTAAGAGCCAGGCCGTGCCTGGCTTCTGTCTGAGTGCTACACTCTTCAAGGAGATCATTTCCATCCGAGTTTGGATGATAAAGGACTCCTGCAAATCTGAAAATGAACTCAGCTCTCTCTCTATTCCTCCCTGAGTGCTCGTTACTCCTCTCCAAAGCATGGAGAGCGTCTCCAGAGCCTGGAGGGACCTTCCCAAGGCCAGGCTGGCACACTCAGCGGCATCCCCGGCCACAGGGACCCCAATCCGGGCAAATTTCAGCTGATTTACATCAGCCAAGGCTTTAGCTTGGTTCTAGGCTGCTGGGGACTCCTCAAGGTGAGGACTGACCCCAAGTGCCACCCCAAAAATCCCACAGAGGGTTTCCCCAGCACTTCAACTCCCAGTGCTGCTCCTTGGGGTGAATCCAGAGCTTCCACGAGTGCATTTTCTTCCCACCGGCACAAGAAGGGAATTTTTGGCCCTTTTTTACTTCAGCAATAGAAGAAGAGATGGAAATACGATAAACATTCATGTTTTTTAGTGGGTTTTCATTCCTTTCTCCCCAGGGGTGGTCCCTGGGGAATGCTGTGTGTCTGTCCTGGTGAAGGGCCTGGTGGAGCAGCTCTGACTGCAGTTGTGCTTCTGCTCAGATTGCAAGGCAGATGAATAATCTATTAAGAAAGAACAAGAACAGCCAAGGGGCCACTCTGAGTCACTGAGGCATCCAGAAAAGCCAAAATGTGGAAATTATTCAGGTGCACTGGAAGTGAAAATGTTTTTCCTGGTCACGGGCAGTTTTTGTAGGTAACTTGTGCCCATGCAGACCCACAGACTGTTGCATTAATTAAAGAAAATCTTTCATTCCCAAAGGGTGAAAAAGGAGCTGATGCTTTGGGAAGTCTCTTCACCACCCAAAAGCCCAGCACTGTTTGCATGCAGCTGTTGCTTCCAGTGGCACAAACATTTGAAAGAACATTTTTAACGATGCTCTGCTCACATCCTCTCGTGTAGCTTTTTCAGCTTCGGTGCCTGAAGATCATGACAGCGTTTGCCTTCAATAAATGCATGCATTAATTATTTATTTTAGCAAGGAGAGTTACTCATTAGGCACGACTCCAACACACCCTGATGACTGTGACCTCTGCTTGTGGCTCTTGTTTCCCAGTGCTGCTACACGGTTTCCTTCTACCTCCAGAGCATATAAATGGGATATCCTCCTCATCTCTGAAAAATCCCACCCTGCCAGGCGAGAAGGGCTGAAAACACCAATGAATAAAACCAACCCAGCACTTCTGAGGAAGTGGAAGGCTCCGTAGCAAGTGCTCATTGGTGCTGAAGTGAATTCTGAGGGCGCTCAGAGCTTTTCTCCCGCTCAGTCAATGCTCGAGTGTAGGAAGAGCTGCACAAGGATTCCTCCAAGAGAAATCCCAGGGGTCTCCCAGAAAGAGAGGTATTGTAAATGCAGGTGAACCCAGTGAGAAGAAGTGATGATGTCTGACTCCAGTTCAGAAGGCTGAATGATTTCTTTATTATAACTTTAATAAAATACATTAATATACTATTTAAAGGAGAAATTAAAACTATAAATCTACTTTCTCTAACTTCTAAATCCAACTCACAACTGGTGACCCTCTCTGAGAGCCCAGCCCCAGTGGGGTTGGATTGGCCATCAGCTCAAACAATCCTCACAGAATCCAACCAAACACTCACCCCAGGGAAACAATTCTCCACACACATTCCACATGGGAAAAACAAGGAGCAGAAATAGAAATTGTTTTCTCTTTCTTCTCTCTGTGCTCCTCTATGAAAAATCCTGAGAGGGAGAAGAGTGTGCCTGTGGCAGAGAGGCACCTGTGGCCAGGAGAGCAGGAGGGGTTTGTGCACACAGCCGGGAGCTGCTGCAGGACAAGGACCTTGTCTGGTCCCTGCTCTGGCCACAGACACCTCAGGTGCCTCGAGCCTACCCAGGCACAGCAGGGACCAAAGCCTCTTCCAGAGATGTCATGTCAGGCTTTGAGAGAAATGCCCAGAGAAGTGTGGAATCTCCAGCTGCTTCTCTGCTTTGATTGTGGAATTTCACTCTCAGACTTTCTCACAGCTGCTTTTTCTCAGCCTACCTAGGGCAGATCTGGGAGAGAAAGGAAGAAAATGCAGTCCCCATTTTTAACTTCCCAGGCATATTTTACAGGCTGAAGCTTCACCAGCTGCCCAGCAGGGATTGCTCCATGTCCATGCACAGCTGGCTCAGGGGGTGGCTGATCCCTGGAGTGTCACAAAAGCCCAAAATTGGAGCATCCAGCTGGGATGGATCAGCCCTTTGTTTGTGCAGCTCCATTCCTGGAGGCCCTGAGCAACGAGCTCCAGCAAGGAGCTGCTCCAGGTGGTTCCTCACCTGCAGATCTTGTGTCACCCCAGAGCAAACCTCTTGTTCAGGAGCCCTGTTTTCAGTCTGGGTAATTTTCTGTGAGTTCATCAGCCCCAAAAGGCTCCCTGTGCCCTAATATCATGTAAATCTGCAGGTTATGTCAGGCAGCTCCCCCCAAACCCAGCCCTTTCCAGCCAGGAATTTCTTTCCTCAGTGCTCATGACAATTTTTATTGGTGTCCATGGAAGCCCAGGACCTGCAGCAAGTTTGGCTGAGGCTGCTGATTAAAAGGAAAAGAATGGTAGGAGAAGAGAAAAACCTCAAAAGTTCAGTATCATGTTAAATATAATTTCTACAGTGATTTTATTGGCTGTGTATTAAAAATGCACATGACATAACCAAAATATGGCTCAGTGACATCTCAGTGTCCAGCTCTGCCTGTTGCATTTGACTGGAGTGATTCCTCTGCTCTGGTCACAAACCCATTGTGAGCAACTTGTAGAAAGTTAAATAAATACCAGCAATGTGAATTTGCATTTAAGTAGAATTTATGAGCTTTTATAAATCTATTTGGTGCAAAACAAATTATTATAATGATGGCTGAGTAAGAAGCAGCACCGCACAAGACTTAATTCAAATGCCTTTCTCGTTCTATTCTCTTGTTTTAATTTTCTAGCCCTGCTGAATAACTCGAAATCTTCGCAGCTGTAGCAAAGTGCCTCATATATAATGTATAGATCACATCCTCTTGCCATTTTTCACAGGTGCCTGGCTATTATATGGTTCAGAACTCATTCATAGTGCCTATTAGAGGTCTTTATATGTAACTGACTTCCTTTCTTGAATATTTATAGCTTTTATGAGACATTTATGGGTAGACCCAACAAGAGTTTCTAAGGAAATACTGGGAAATGGTTGTGTAGAACATCATTAATACACTGTTCTTTGATGGTAATGGCCACAAATGTCATTTAATTGCTACATTCTTGCTTTGTCTGAGCGTGGTATTGATGGGGAGACTGCTCCAGAGAGCCTCTCCAGCCTAAAAAATCTTCTGGGAAGCAATTTGGCTCCCCAGGAATGTACCACATTTCAGCCTGGAAATGAAGCATTCCAGGCAGGATATCTGCCTTCCAGTAGGGAAAGGGGATTGGAAGGATGGAGAGGGACTTTGCAGAAGGGTGTGGAGTGATAGAAAAAGGGGGGATGGCTGTAAGGTGGAAAAGGGTAGATTTAGATGGGATATTGAGCAGGAATTGTTCCCTGGCAGGGTGGGCAGCCCTGGCACAGGTGCCCAGAGGAGCTGTGGCTGCCCCTGGATCCCTGGCAGTGCCCAAGGCCAGGTCACACAGGGCTTGGGGACACCTGGGACAGTGGGAGGTGTCCCTACCCGTGGATGGGGTTGGAAATAAATTACCTTTAGGGACCCTTCCAACCCAAACCATTCTGAATCTGTGATTCCCTGATTCTTCCCACAGCCATTTAGACCCAACCTGAAATCCCCAGATAAAGCCCAGCCACCAAGTTTGTCTTTTTAAACTTTACTATTAAACTCTGAAGGTTGTTAAATTAAAGCCAAATTAAAATTCCTGGGAAGAATCACTCCTCTACCTCTGCCACTGTGTAAAACCTTGGGGGAGCTGACAAAAATACAGATATAAACTGGCACAGGGTGCTCAGAGCAGCTGTGGCTGCCCCTGGATCCCTGGCAGTGCCCAAGGCCAGGCTGGACAGGGCTTGGAATCACCTGGGACAGTGGAAGGTGTCCCTGCCCATGGATGGGGTTGGATGAGCTTTAAGGTCCCTCCTGTTGTTATTGGATACAAAATGAGTACACAGAAATTTGGTGAGTTCAAGAGAGAAAAAGACTCAATTTTATTTCAGACTTTGTAATGTATAGAATTCCAAAAGTGACAATGGATTGGAGAATGGAATTGCCATCTCTCCAACCACACTGGTCAAACCAACAGCCCATCAATTCTCTCTTCTCATAAAGAAGAATGCAAAACCATCATTATTTACATGAACAGTGCGTGAGAACTTTAGTAGAAATATGTAAACGATATCAGAAGGTTAAAGAAGTTTATGGGAACTTTAAAACTTCCCAAAGAAGTATAAACAAAAACTTAATACTTTTAAAAATCAAAGTAACACCCTCCAACCCAACCCATTCCCTGTGATCACCTCGTGCTGCAAAGGTCTGAAGGAGAGGCAAACCCCAAAAGGGTTTGTGGGGCTGGTGAGGCTGAGGTGGCTCGTGCTGTGACAGGGACAGTTGAGAGAGCTGATATTGAATTATCTCACAAACTTGCTTCTTTCAAGTTTGTGAGATAATTCACGAGACGTGAGAATTCAAAGCAGTATTTGACAGTTTTTGAGGCAAAAGCGAAAGGACTTTTGCATATTCTGCCCTTTATCCCGTAAATTGCTCAGTGTACTTCCCAACCACTCCCTGTCGCTGGCTGAGCCCTCTCTGGAGTAGCTCCTGGCATCTGGAACAGCTTTTCTGCAACTTCCATGCTTCACCAGTTCCATCTATTTTTATATCTCATCTCTTCTCCCCTGACTATCTCTTTTAATTTCTCTCCATCTGCTTTTGATATTAACTTTATAACTCCATGTAACATTTGCGACGCGGTTTGCATGTAAAGCACCAAAATAACCCCGTGCCATGGCCCTGCTGCTCCTGCTCTGCCAGAGGTGGGAGCAGCTCCTGGGCACTGGGCAGAGCACAGAACTTCAGCTTTTTAATATTTCAGCATCAGCCCTCGGGATGGAGCGTTGGTTGGGCAGCGCAGAAACCAAGAGAGTGGAGCTTGCAGACAAAAAATGTGAAATATTTATGAGCCAAGTGATGGCAGTGATAGGAGAAGAAAGATGGAGAAACCCCTCTTTTGTTTAGCCAGGTAAATCTGGGACTCAGCTGACTATCCAGCTAATGGAAAGTGCCCAAATCCAGTGCTCCACTATCCAGTTTTCGCCTTTAATTTTGTCCACAGGTCCTATAGATTTTCACAGTCCATAAGCAAACCTCTCCCTATGGAGGAAATCTTCCCCTCTGTCAATTCCCCATTGATGGACAATGTTTACAACAGGTTCCAGGAGGTTTTTCCCCATATCCAATTTTGAGAGGGATTTCAGGCCCTTAAAAATCAAGCTGAGTGTCTCAGCTGATGGTTTTAACTTCCCAGTTAGCTACAACAATAACCCAGCACAGAAAATGGGAGATTTGGAATTAATTAGGATTAAAAACTGGAGACAGAATGAATGTAGTCAGTGCAGGCTGGTTTTAAGGTGCTTTGGAAGCCCTGGCATGTTTCAGCTGCACATAAACCTGCACTTCTTGGTGTCTACTCCTCTAAACAACCTTTTCTACAGCTAACAAATCTTCAAGGCTGTGTAACCTGTGTTTCACCCACCCTGACCCTCACACAACTTCCAGCAGAGTGTAAAACACCACCAGTGTATTTCCCTGTGCATTGGGCAAAGTCGATTTTTCTTTTTGATGTCACTGAAGTTCATTTTATCTTGTGCCAGTATATTAAAAGTCTATTAATGTTTCACACATAAAATGAACACAAATCGAGCTCCTGTAAGATTTATGCTGCAACCTACGAGGGCCCCAAAGTAACTCCAGCATTATTATGCCCCTGCCTGTGCCAAATTGAACTCCTAACACTGTTGACAAATGCTCCAAAATTCCCATGGATTTCTCCCTGACCGCTCTCCCAGTCCCCACTGCAAGTCAAGCCAGTGAATTACACTTCCCAGAGCTGCTTCCAGCCCTGCCAAGCCACCCCCTCACCTACAGAAAGAGAATTCCAGCAGGAAATCCAGGTGTGCTGACTGAAATGGATGTGAGCTCTCCTTAAAAATCAGGCAAAATCAGTTTCTCCCTTATTATTCACTGTCTGCCTCTGGAATGCCAACACAGAGCCTAAATACCAATTCTTTGCTCAGTCACTCAGGGCTCTTCCCATGATTTCTTCCTCTGTGTGCTCATGGCTTTAAAACTTATTTATGCCTCTTCTTTTCAAAAGGCTGTGGATTACAGTTATTTTCTTTGCTTGCCCTTTTTTTTTTTTGGCAGTCCTTCAAGATGTCCAGCTTAGCCTGCTATGACATGGTTTATGAACTTAAGCCAGTGCTACAAGCTGCTGGAGCTGAAATCAGGGCCTGAGCAACTGAGGGGTTTGCAGAGCTCGTGGGCTGAGCACGGCAGAAAAGCAGGCTTGGAGAGATTTGGGAAAACCATGGAATCCTTCCCACCCCAGGGAGGAGCAGCTCTCCCTGGACCAGGCTGGACAGGTGCTTCCTTGACCTGTTTTTCTCTGCTGTTATGGAGAGTCCACAAATTCCCTTTGCACCTTTTTTCCCCAGCAACCGCCTTTCCAAAATATAGAGATATTTTTTTCCTTAAAAACATAAATACCTCTCATTGAATTTGGGTTCATGGCTGCTTTGTCTAGCCCACAGCAGGCAGGGAAAGCAGCCTAACCTCTTCCCAGAAATGATATTTTAGCCTTTTGAAACTCATCCTGACAAAACAGCTTCTGGTTCTTTCCTTCTGTCCTGTTTTCCATAAGAAGAAGAGGAGGAAGGAAAATTTTGGTGGTTGGCACCATCATCCCCTTCCTGCAGAAAGGGCCCAGACCTGCTCAGTAAAGGCCACAAATTGATCCTTTCCTTTCAAAATCTGTTCCAGTTGCCTTTCCCTAATGAGTACAGGTTGTTCCTTTATCCTATAATGTTTGGATAGCAGAAAGGAGATAGAAAAATACATTTATTATATAAAGGAAATAGAAAAATACATGTCTTCTGTAAAAGAAATACCTTTGTCTTTCCTCCCCCTCCCACTTTGTTGCTGTTCTTCATATTGATTAAATCTTCATTTAGCTTCATCATTTTTCTCAGGTTTCCTCTCGCATGCTCACTACATATGGTTTCATAATCTGTTGTCATGGAAATCAGACAGATGTCAAAAACATGCCTTTGTCACTTAATTGTGTAATCCACACAAGAGAAAGAAGAATGGAGAGAAGTTCTGCAGGTTAAAGCAAAACAAGAACACAATAGCGAGATAAAATCCCCCAAAATTCCCTTTTACACAGATCACTGTTCTCACTGCAGCCCCTGGGGAAGGAAAACTTGCTGTGGTTGTTTCTGTGAGCTCAGTTTTGTTATTTTGGGACTGAAGCTCCTGCCCCCTGTCCTTGACAGGATTTGGTGGCCTGCAGGGAGGAGGATCCCTGGCTAAGGTGTTTTTCCAGGTGGGGTTTTGTCAGAATCTGAGGTATTGATGATTCCCAGATTGTAGAAAGTCTCTGTCTTTCAGCCCCGCTGCCAAAGCAGAAGCCATAATTGGTCTGTGCTGGTTTCAAGGTTGTTTATTCTGTTTATCTCTAACATGTTCTGCTGCCCTGCCGCAGCTCTGTCCTGCAGGGCAGCGTGTGGGGCTCTGCCCTCAGTGGGATGGTACAAACATTAAATACCACAAACTACCTGTGCTGGATTTACAATAACGTGCCAATATCTGTCACCTACGTTGGACAGTGTGTCCCCAGCCTGAACCAACAGAAAAATGCCAACACCACAGTGAAACATGGAGGGCATGAAGAAGGAGGAAAAGGACAAGACACACCCAATTTCCTCCATCTTGTCCCCTTTGGAGCCCTAATCTAGAATCCTAAAATTTTAGTTTTGCACCCGTGCCACACTTAATTATTACTTATATCAAATACTCAAAGCTGGTAATTCACCCTGTAAGATTGAAAACCTGTTCTTCTTACTCAGGTACTACTATTGTGACCAAGATTTATCAGACCAACATCCACAGCAAAAAAAATTAGGGAATTTTGTGCTTTTAGTGCTCACCAGCTCCATTGGGGACATCACCTTCCATGTGTGTTCACACAGCAGTTCTCCACTCACCTGGCTATATTCCCTTATATTTTTAATCAAGTTCCTACTAAGTACAGAATAGATTTTTTTATGCTTGTTACAAGAGTAGCCCATGATATCTGCTTATACATCTATTTTAAAATGTCAGCCAGACAAATGAACCTTGCTAAAATAATGCTGGATCTACAGAAATTCCCTGCACACGGGAAATTTGCAGTGATTCCTTGCAGCTGGATCCTGCTTTGTAAATCAACCACAGCAACTCTTGTTGGAAACACAAAGATTTTTTTTTTTAAGGTATAAAAATACATCTGAGCGTGTGTGTGAATTTAGATAAAGCAGTGAAATGAAGGATTGAAATGAGGATGGAAGGAATGAGCCTGAAGCACCGATCTGAGGCTGAATTTGCTGAGTGTGGCTGTGGAGGGAACAACCTTGAATTACAAATTGAGCACATCTGTTCAGGCACCAGCGAGACACAAACCTCAGTGCCCACAGCTTCACACAGCCCCTTTCCAGGTGAGAGCAGCATTTCCCAGAGCTCAGGAGCTGCAAAATCTGCAGGGAGCCCCTTCCTGCAGGGGATGTGCTGAGAGCTGCCCCAGAACCTGCCGAAGTGCCACGAGCAGCACTCAGCATCCAGCAGGCTCTGAATATTTCATCCAGCACAATGAATTGTGGCTTTTCAGGATTAATTCGTACTGCTGCACCACGTTGGCATTGGGGAAGGGTAAAATTAACGTGTTATTTATGCTGGGATGACGTTGGGGCGCGAGCGGTGTTCCTGGAAGGCTGGAAAACGGAATAATTTTGAATAAATTATTGATGGTTTTAAAAGCCTTGCTTATTGATTACAGGTTATGCTCTTAGATTAAAAGAGTGCAGCTAAGTCCTGTCAGAGTCTTTCAAAGTCAGAGTTCATCAGAGTAAACAAGTGCCACTGTGATGTAGCCCAGAGCAGCCAAAGAGGAGTAAAAGTTAAAAAAATTGCTTTATGGCATAAACCCCTTCTGTTTATCATCATTTTTTCCTTCTAAAAACGACTCTAGAAGAAAATTAATTCAGTATTCTAGGAAATGAAATAAAACCACGAGAGGTGCAGCAAGTTCTCCATGACTGCACGTGGTTTTTAGTGCTGACAAGGTGGTGATGGGTGAAAGGTTGGACTGGATGGTCCTGGGGGAGTTTTCCCACCTTAAGGACTGTGGGATTCCATTCTGTGACTGGATCAGTGTTGGTGTTGGGTGATCTCTCCTTCAGAAAATCCAATTTGCTGCTCCAGCTGTGTGTGAGGAGCAGAGTGACCGTGGCAATAACTCATCTCCTGGATTTCCCCCCAAAATCTCAAATCCTCTTCATTCTTCCAAACCCAGTGGCAGCATCACCACGGGCTATTCCCAATTTCCTCCTGGATAACTGAAGGATCCTATTGCTGTGTTTAGTTTTTATTCTCTTCCCTCACACAGTGTGCTGTGGCCATGTGCATTTCACCCTAGAGGTCTTCAGCAAATTCCTGTAATTACTTCTCCCCATCTCTTGTTCATTTATTCCGACTGAAATGCTCTCCGAACATTAGTTCCATTTGCTAAATCTCTTCTTGCTTTATTAACTTTAATCAAACTGATATATTCTGCTAAATGAAAGGTGGTCTAGATGCCCATACCTGGCTCAGTCCTCTTCCCAGGGGGAAACACCCTCTTGAAACAGCGACACGAGTTAATTTTGCAATTATCAGAATGGAATTTGGCCGTTGTAATTTCGGTTATTGAACAGTTGCCACTGATGCCATTTAAAAGCTGCCTTGCTGCTGCAAAAGAGACCTGAAAAAAAAAAAATGCTGTGTGCAGTCACTTGAATTTCAAAGTGAGTCCTGTGTGCCATGGAGATGCATCTCCACCACTGTTTGCTTTTCATGGGGTTTAGAGGGAAGGGAAATTCAGCTGGGCAAAGTGCACTCCCTGCTCATGGAGGGATGTGATTAAAGGAAGGGAAAGAGAAAGGGGTTGGCTTTCATTTGTATTTATTTTTAGAGTTGGTGAGCTGCACAGATTCTGTGCTATTGGGGAAACACAAAAGGCTGGTTAAACACTTTAACTCGCGTCGCTGCTAAGGAAAAAACTCCCAGAATGAAAAAAAAAAAAAAACAAAAAACCAAAAAAACACATGAGAAGGATGACAGCTTTAAAAATCCTCATTAAAATCAACCCAACCAGACCTCTCAATCCATTTTTACTTCAATTAGTGTGCTTTGCTGTGTCAAACACACATCCACTGCCCAGCCCTGTTCCCATGGCAGGCAGGAGAAATCTTGGCCCTTGTCTGAACAGAAGGGAGCAGGAGTTCAAGAGCCAAGCCAGAGATCTCAGAAGAACAGATAAAAGCTCAGCCTCCAGCTCCTGTTTCCAGCCTCTTCAAACTAAGATGATAAATGGAAAAGTCAATTTTTTTATATATATATACATAGCAATATTTAAAATACCAAGGTAAATTTATGTTGCTGCTGTTTATTGTCTGTCTGAATTCCTACATGGAAAGATGAAGGGAGGGAATGTCCTGCTTTGTGCCCTCATAACTAACAGAAGTTTTGATTTTGGGGTGTATATATTATATATTGTATTTATATTTTATAATTGCATCTATATTATACATTTATATTAGATATTTCTATTTATATTCTACAATTAGATATTTCTATTTATATTATTTCTATTTCTATTTCTATTTCTATTTCTATTTCTATTTCTATTTATCATTATATTTATAGTTATAATTATATTTATATTTATGGTAACTTTGGGATATTTCCCAGTAATGCACAAAAATACTTTATCACAATGCACTGAATTCCTCCTGAAGCACCCCTCTGCTGTGTGTCTGATTTTGGGGGCTGAATAATGAATTGATTGGGACAAACACACTGAGTCACATGGAAAAGCAAAGGCTGTCATGGGCAGGATGGAGAGCCTGGCACGACACACAATTAATGAACTTTCTGTGCCAAAAAAGAGCAGGAAAAGTGCAGTACAGACTCTCCACCTGTGATTTCTGACTCTGTCTCTAAAAAATGCAGGGGGCTGGTTCTGCTCTGCAATTGAGACCAAAATTCATCAAGCTTATGCAGCAGCACCTAAAATTGGAACCAAAATCGTGTGGAAATCCCTGACCCTGCAGCTCCTGTGGAGTGGCCTGGCTCGGGAGCAGCAAATCCATCATTTGCCACTTTTGTGGATCATTTTTGACTGCAGTCAGAAAATTCCCTGGTTCCTGGGATAGCAGCAGGGGATGTGTGTTTGGAAGGAGATGTGTGTTTTTCCAAACTGGTGTGGTTGGAAGTTGCTGCAGGTTTCTGGTTCAGTCCAAGTGGAATTTGTAACCCCACAAAGAAATGGGGCAAGCAGCAGCCACGGGCAGGGTCCCAGCTGCAGAATTTGATCCTTGATGTGTTCATAGGTCCAGCTTTTCAATGGCACCAATAAATCCTTTCCTGCAATCCCAGGAGTGGGTTCAGAAAATGTGGAGCTCAGGATCCATCCCACTTTTGTCTCTGCTCTCATTGTGAATTCCTACACTCCCTCTAGGATTTACCTCCCCTCCTTCCTCCTGTCTGGACAAGAAAGTTTTAGAAAGATTGAGAAAAAACCTCAATTCTTTTGCACAAGAATCTGAGCTTATCAATAAATAAGGAAAAGCAACAGGAAAAAGAATAGCAAGAGGGAAATAATAAAAATAAAATTATGTTTCCAAGCCTTCAGAGCCTTCAGCTTTTAAAATTTTTTTCCAGACACATCTCTAATCCTCCCACTGCCTCCCAAAGAGAGCTTTGCTAACCTGTGGAAGTTTGATAGCTGGCCTCTTTTGTCCTGAATTTATCGTTATAGAAGTCCCATTGCAGGCTTGAAAATTAATAACAGCACAATCCCTGTACCTTACCTGAGTGAATTTGATGTATTTTCATGCTGTTCATCTTCAAATATCTGGACTGGTACTTTCCACTCTCCGTCAAGAGAAGATTTAAATCTCTCACTCACATACTGGGAAGCAAGTTATCATTTTTAAGGCTTTGTTGTAAGACTCAGACCCTTGCTGGTCTAATTACACGTTAGGTAAAGACACAGGAGATGTTTATCTCTTACATCAGTTGTCTTGTAAAATCAGAAATCTAAACCAACCCCGTGGAAGCTGATAAGCCAAAGGGAAGAAGAAATGCCCTGATAGCACAGACAAATAGTTCAGAGGCACATGAACGGGTGGTTTTGGAAAGGATTGGTACAAATCCTTTCCAAAGAAGCATTTCTGAGAACAAGGAGCCACTTTTAGATATCTCTGAACTCGATCTCTTTCAATTGAGTCGCACTCACAGTGTTGGCAATGGATGGATCATTCCTGAAGGTTCTTAAATGTGACAAAAATATAAATCACCTGGAATCCACATTTCAGGCACTGTATTATTTGTGTTAGCTGATTCTTTTACCCTCTGTAAGCCAGCTAAATGTAAGGTTGAAAATATCAAGGTCTGCTAATTAACATCTTAATGTGATTGATGTCTTATTTTGATTGCTTCAATTTTCCAGCATTTAATTTGAGCCTGTGCAAGGGTCTCTCGTGTCAGCAGCTGTATCATTTATAAAAGAGTGAAGCCCTTTTTTACAGTAATTTTTAGTAAAGGAAGTTAACCCAGTAAAAAACATCTAATTTTCTGCCACTGGTTGCTTAAAGCATTTTGTTTTCAAGATGACTTTAAAATAGGAAATCCTAATGAATGGAGGAGCCAGTGTCTTCACAGATATCATTCATCTTCCTAAGAAACAATCTTTACAACCAGAGTAGAATTGCTACAAGGAAAAAAAAAATCAAAATATGAAGAAGAAAATAAGAAAAATAAAAATATTCAAAATATGTAGTGTTTCTAATGAAGAAAATTGCAGAGGTGCACATAAATATTTTTTAAATATCTGTGTAAAGATATATAGCTATAAGAGAAAGGCATCAAACAGAGGGAGAAATGGTCTCTCAGAACACCCTGGGGAGGACAGGAGTGTCTTGCTGTGTGTTTATTTAATGCTGCTGAAGATCTCCAGCTTGGTTTGTGGGTTGCACTCCAGAAAAACAGAAGGAAGCAGGCTCCAGATCAGGCATCTCATGTGCTGTGCTGCTGCTCAGCTTATCTGTACCCTCCCCTGTGCTTCCAGTCAGGATCTGCCTGTTGGCTGTATCAGGAAAGAAGATTTTGGTCAAAGATACACTTTCCTGTAGCTGGGTGCTCCTTGCACAGCTACAATTCTTCATCTGCCACTGCCCCTGGGAAAGAAAAGCAATAATTAGTAAAGGACTGAACCATGTGGGGGGTTAATGGGACATTAATTCCCATTAATTATTAAATTATTAATTAAACAGGGGTTTTTCCCCAAATCTGTGAGTGCAGAAGAGGGAGAAAACCAGTGAGGGCAATTCTCAGAGCTGCTCCTGAAGTGTTACAGGGCCATGGAACCATCAAGGGTGGAAAAGAGCTCTGAGACTGAGCCCAGCCTTTAATGTTCATCCCAGTGCCAAATCCACTCCACTTTGGACACTGCCTGTGTCAGAGCCTGACCCCCCTTTCCATGAGGAAACTTTTCCCAATAGCCACAAAACCCCAAATCACAGCCACAGTCCAGGACAGAGAAACACATCAGGGGAATGATGGGCAGAGGAAAATGTCTTTTTCCACTTCTTGAACCTAAGGACGAGGTGTGTGCAGCCACCCAGGGTCCTCCACGTGGTGCCAAGAGCAGCAGAAATCAGATGTGCTGAAAGAATTCTCCTTCCTTCCTCTCAGCTTCCCACAGCCCAGCATTCATTGTAGGCCAGCCTGTATTTAGCAACAGAAAATTAGACATAAATTAATTAACCCAGAATATTCTTTATTTTTCTATTGCAAATGCTAATAACAGCAAAATGTGGTAAATAATTATGGGCTGCTTATGGAATTTCTGTAGATAAGAAAATGGACTTTTGATAAGATTTTAGAACTGTACAGACTTAATAGCTGGAGAGGTAAATTACTTTTCCCGAGGTTTCAACATAATGGGCTGTGCAGATAAAGGATTTTTGTGGGAATGTGAACACTTCCAGATGTTTCACATATTTTCCTCATTGATTTAAACATAATCTTCACATGATTGTGCACAGAGAGTTCATGCAAGTTATGCATAAAAGACACTAATGCACAGAGGCAGGGATCTGGAAGAAGAAAATGTGGATATTTATACCAGTTTTAAATGCAAATGATGATTTGATTGACTACATCTAGGCAGAAATGCTGCTAGGTGTGAAACTTTGAGGTATTTCTGATATTGTACCTGGAGAATTCAAACCTATAAAGCCAATAAGCTGATTGGAATTGTGCCAGTTTCAATAGATGCACTCCAAATGAGGCTGGGGGTACTTGTTGCTCAATTTTCAGATTCTAAAGTTTACTGAATGCTTTGCCAGGATTCCAAGGTTTACTAAAGGATTGTAAAGATATTTATGAGGGAAACAATCAGAAATTTAATCTAAACCAATGTACCAAGAAAGAGAGACTCCCTCAAATCACAAATGTGTTTGGTGTGCGAGTGTGCTAATAGGTAAATAAAGTTTTATGACACAAAGTTTCTTTAGTCCACGGATATTTGAGATGAGGGGTTGAAAAAAGCAAAGGAACACCATTCCATTAAACTGGTGACTTACCAGTTCAAAGAAAGCACTGAAATGGGATTTTAAAGTTCATAATGAACTTTGCAAATGGGTTGAAATGAGATGTGAATTAGCTTATGAGAGAAAGGCAGCCTTTACCAACTTTTACTTGAAATATTCTAGGGTTAAGTGCAGTTTCCAGAAACACTGGGGGGATGTTGTGGAGAGCAGGGGGAGCTGGGGCTCTGGGCTGGCTCCAGGATTTATGGTCCCCAAATCCAGCCATTCTTACAACCCAATTTTCCTTCCTGAGGGTGTTTGGTTGGGCTCTGACCCCACTCCCACCCACACCCTCACCATGGCACCACTAATTCCAGCAGGTTTCAGACAGGACTCAGTAGAATCTTCAAGGAGAGCTTTTACTTCTAAGCCAGTTTCATTGTAAATCAGGTGAACTCGGTGGGAAGAAATGCTGATGTCTGACTCCAGCTCAGAAGGCTGAATGGTTTCTTTATTATAACTATACTATAATACATGAATATATTATTTAAAGGAGATACTAAAACTACAAACCTACTTTTTCTAACTACCATATCTAACTCACTCACAACTTGTAACTCTTTCCTGAGCCCAGCCCCAGTGGGGTTGGATTGGCCATCAGCTCAAACAATCCTCACCAGAATCCAACCAAGCAACACCCCAGGGAAACAATTCTCCAAACACATTCCACATGGGAAAACCAGGAGTAGAAATACAAATTGTTTTCTCTTTCTTTCCTCTGTGCTGCTCTATAAAGAATCCTAAAAGAGAGAAAAATGTGCCTACTACACAGAAGGATTTAAGAAAATCCTGGCAATTATTTGCAATTATAGAGGTTAAGGCTTGGACTCAGCAATCCTACAGCTCTTTTCCAACCTTAATGATTTTATGATTTTACATTTACCAGAATATTTTAATAACTCCTTGTGACTATCTCTGTTGGTGTGAGGACAACACAGTGATATTTCTGCTTTAAAATGACCAAAACTCTGCATTTTGAGGGGTTCACTGAGCACAACCAGAGCCACAAGCAGAACAAGAATCTGCTCTCCTGGTGGGCCCCAGCCACGAGCCAAGAGGATATTGGCAAACACTGCTGAGTACAAAACAAAGCCATAATCTTTATAAGAATGTCCACACACTTCCCTAAACCTGAAGGGTCTGGGGAACCACAAAGTGATTGTGAGCACAGAGCTGCAGGTTAATAGCTGGGAATGAAATGCATTAGGAAGTGCAGCCGGACGACGCCGATAAGAAATAGTCTTTGTTCCTTTGGAGCCAGCAACACTTCAGATAAAAGGGGAGCACATCTCAGAGTGGGGATGAATCTACCTTCCAAATCAAACATGAACGGAATATTGAAAAGAACAGCGGGGAAAGCAGTTTGGATTTTCTTCCTGAGTTCAATATCTGAACTTTTGAAAATAATTTGTTTCTTTTGTTTGTGTTGATGGCTCCCTAGTAAAATAAAACCTCAGGTTTTCCAGGCTTCTTATAGTCTGCATATTTTTTTTTTCCTTATTTTCTCATGTGGGGTTGGATTTTTTTTTCCCCTTAAGGCAATGCTCTCTGTTTCAAAATTACTGACATAAAGCAGAGCTTATCTGACATAAAACCTGCACAGTGGTTCCAGAACATGAGGAGGACTGTCCTGGGGTGTCCTTCAGCCTCATCCACAGGCGAAGAAGGAACGAGGCAGAACAGCAGTGATGTCACAAAGGGACACCAGGCAGGGACAATGTTGCCCTGATTTTTAAAAGTGTTAAGTTTTCTTTTAGAGTTCCTTTGAAAGTTTTAAAGTTTTTTAAAAAGTTTTCTATGCCTGCTGATGTTTACGTGTTTCTACTGGAGTTCTCATGCACTGTTCATGTAAATAATGATTGTTTTGTATTTTTCTTTGTAAGAGGAGAGAATTGATGGGCTGTTGGTTTGACCAGTGTGGTTGGAGAGGTGGGAATTCCATCCTCCAATGCACTGTCACTTTTGGAATTCTATATATTGCAAGGTCAGAAATAAAATTGGCTTTTTTTCTCCTTTGAACTTACCAAACTCCTGTGTACTCATTTCGTGTCCAACAGTGACAGGACAACCCAGCCCCTGCGTTTTCCTGCCTGGGTTTGGCACCTCCCTGCCATGGTCTGTGCTCCTCTTTTATCCTCCCAGCGACCCCATCCAGGTTTTAGCAGCTTCTCCTTACACAAATAAACCTCTAGCAACATTCACACAGGAATCTCCTGTCCCCCATTCTGCTTTACAGGCAAAATGTGATTTGTGGGATCGATGCAAAAAGTGCATCAATCATGTCCAAAATATTGCAGAGGAATAGGAAACAAACTCCTGAATTCTTTGTCTTGATCATGGATAACTTTATGTAGTAGAAACAAAACATCCTTCATGTCACTCATCCAGACCTTACAAAAGCCAAGAAAATATTTAAACACAATTGTCTTCAGCATTTTCCTCTTGAAATCATCTGTTTTTAAGGGGAAAATCTACCAATGCCTTCAGATAAAACAGAACTCCATGGTATCAGTGAAATAGTTTAGAGGATGTGACTCTGATTTCTCAGCAGTGATTTATTATTTTTCCTCCCATGATGGCACTGGGATATTATTCCTGTAGAAATAGGGCAGAAGAGGAAACTTTTTGTTTGTCCATAGTGCAGGTATCTTCTCTCTCTTCATTATTAGCTGGTTAATAATTGCTGTCTCTCAAGCTGAACCAAATGTTCTCTCATGAGTGGTGTAAAACTGAGGCTAGCACAGAGTGGAGTGAGGGCTGTTTGCTCAGGTGAGGAGATTTTACAGCTCTTGCTCCTGAACTTCAGGGAAGGTGGAGCTTCCTTCAAGCTTGGCTGGATTTGAAATTATTGTCATGCTTCCTGTGGCTCAGCATCCTCATGGGCTGCTCTTAGTGACATCTTCATTTCAGGGAGGATTACGGAGTCTATTTCATGCAAATGCTGCAGATTTTAATTGCCTTTGGTGCAGCAACCCTCAGCCAGCTGATGGGGGGAGAGCAAACCTAATCCCTGGAACACCCAGAAAAATTACCAGGAGGAGCAAACCAGGAGGTGTTGGCCAGAGTTGAGGTGGTGCAGGCATGGGCAGAAGCAGGTCAGACACGAGGAGGGCTGTAATTTAAGGGATTCATAACTTAAAAACTCTTTTGGAGTAAAATAACCAAGTTCAGGAAGTGTCTTGGCTGAGATGAACTTTCTTCCCTGATGCCTCATTTCTGATGGAATCAAGGTGAAATTGTAGAAGCCCTTTGAAAGCTCAGCTGTTTGCAAGGCTCCCATTTCATTTCCAATTGTTGACCATCAAATTAAAGTGGGATTAGATGGGCTCTGACTGGGATGAAATGGTTTTCCTTCCAATCTCTTCTCATATTTCCTTCACTCAAAGCTTGGCTGCACTGGACCTGCAGCTATTCTGTCTCTCTCCATCTCTAGATCTCCATCACCTGCTTTTAGAGCTGACTTTATCTATTTTTCATATTCATTTCTCGGTACCACTCGTGAGTCCATTAGGCTATCTAATTCTCCTTAGCCAGGAAAAGCAAGCTGAGCTCCCATTTCCCTCCCACACACACTGACAGCATCACTCAGCTCACACCAGTCCCACAGCTTCACCTGGAGAAGTTTTATTTGATTGCAATAAAAGCAGTTGTGGAGGAGCAGAGTAGCATTCGAATGCTAGAAAAGCAGCACGACCTTGTTTTGTAGCTGCCAAAAGAAAAGTAACCATGAGCTTTCTCTAATGAGAGTATCAGATAATGTCTTATTAAAAGATACGTGGCCATCATCCCGCCCATAACTTAATTTACTTCTGTCTGGTGACTATTTAAGATTCATTTATTGCTTCTGTCATTTTTTGTTTTTGCAATGGAAAACACCTCAAGATCAAGATGTGCTGTCAGATTGGGCTATTGAGGCAAAGCATTAAATTGGAATGTTGGAAGAATCTGGACTGGGCACTGTAAGACTCACTTGAAGGCACTTGGTACCTTCAAGTACCAAGTATCAAGACTCGCTTGAAGGTACTTCCTGACATTTTTGCCTGTCAGGAAGGCAAAAATGAATTGGTCAGGAAAGCAAAAATTAATTAATCACAAAAATTAATGAATTAAGGGGACAACAAGCTCAGGGATGGTCGCCTGCTGCCTCTGCAGCAGCTCTGGCTGTGTGTCACAGACCTGCAGGACCTGGAGAGTGGGTCCCTGGTGGAGGTGTCAGAGGGGTGGCAGGAGGGCAGGAGAATGCCCACAGCTTTTCCCAAGGATAGCCCCAAACGGGGCTCTCCCATCTCCCTTCCCCCAGGAGCTGCTCCCAGCCTTTGCCAAACCACATAAATCAGTGGCTGCCACATGCACAGATCAGCATTTCTCAGCTTCCTGCCCCCATCTCTAGGAACATCTCCAGAGATTCACAATTCCTCCTTCTCCTCAGCTGCAGCTCCATCAAAGCCTCGCTGTTCAACAACATCTTCCAAGACAGAGTTCAAAAAACATTTTCCCACAGTCAGATTCCTGATCAGTCGTGGCTGCTGCGATAAGGGACATCCACGCAGTCGTTATCATATAGATTTTGTTAATGCTGTGCATATTTTTAGCTTGTGACCTATATTTCACCAACATATGCAATGTGACAGATGCCGTCAGAAATTAGCCGTGTCCTCGTGAAAAGATAAAGAACGTGACACACACCATTAACACGTGTCAAAAACCATTCCAGTCCTCCTCCATTAAAGCTGCCAAAACCAGGACACCCAGCCCATTTAAACCCCATGTTTTTAGCTGGTACACCTCTAATTTTGCCTTCTGAGGGCTCCTGGCTAAATCCCGTGTCGTTATTCCATATTCTTGGTTTGCTGCCACAGCAGGGAATTTTTCCTGTGGTCCATGGTCAGAGAAGTGGCAGCAGAGGAGCACTCGCAGCACTTGGCACACGCCGCTGGGATTTATGGAGATTAAAATGCAAAAATGAGCTGATAATGTGATGCAAAGTATCTTCCAGACTTAAATCCGCAGCAGAAAATGTAGCAGTCTTGTTTTCCCTTTCACTAAGTCTTTCGAGAAGCCTCGAACTTTGCTTTTCTTCCCCAGAAAAGCAGGTGATCCGTTTCTCACTTTCTCCCTTCTCACTACAAAGTAATTAATTAAAATTTAATTCCGGGAAGTGTTAAAGGGGTTGCGGCAACAACATGTGCTAATATCTCCGGTGCTATCAGAGTCATCTCCACTTTAAAGAGGCTCTTTTGTTACTAGGAAAAAAGTTGATAAAAAGCCCTTTCAAGCCAAAACAGCTCGTTTGGAAGGGCTTTGTTATCTGGGTGTTAGAGAAACCACCTTAATGATCACTCAAACACGGGTTTATCAGGGAAGAATGGTGTGATTCTATCTGGATATTGTTATTTTTATTAATAATAACGCTTTGAGGGTGACAAGAGGGGACCCCCGAGGCTGCACAGGCAGGCAGGGGACACGGGGGACACACACACAGGCAGGGGACAAGCCCAGTGTGGCACTCAGACCTGCTGAGGTTGTGTTTTGGCATCCTTCTTCTGCCCTGTCCTCTCCCATTTATCACCTTCCAAAATCCATTTTTGGATGTGGGAGCTGAAGTCAGTTTTGGTGTTTCCAGATTCCAGGGAGGGAAACGGGAGGTTGCAAAGCTCCTTGAGGTGGCTGGTTCAGGAATGCTGTGGAAATCTGGGCATCCTCGGGCAGGGCAGTTCCTGGAGATGCCTTCAGTTTGAGCTTTCATATTTCCCAGTTCTGCACTGCACTGGTGCGACTCTGAACTCCAGATAAAGTGCCAGCAGCTCTCCTCACAGCTCAGGCACACAGAACAATCCTTTTCCAGCCCAGAACCAGCTCAGCACACAGAACAATCCTTCTCCAGCCCAGAACCAGCTCAGGCACACTGAACAATCCTTTTCCAGCCCAGAACCAGCTCAGGCACACAGAACAATCCTTTTCCAGCCCAGAACCAGCTCAGGCACACTGAACAATCCTTTTCCAGCCCAGAACCAGCTCAGGCACACAGAACAATCCTTTTCCAGCCCAGAACCAGCTCAGGCACACTGAACAATCCTTTTCCAGCTCAGAACCAGCTCAGGCACACTGAACAATCCTTTTCCAGCCCAGAACCAGCTCAGCACACAGAACAATCCTTTTCCAGCCCAGAACCAGCTCAGGCACACTGAACAATCCTTTTCCAGCCCAGAACCAGCTCAGGCACACTGAACAATCCTTTTCCAGCCCAGAACCAGCTCAGGCACACTGAACAATCCTTTTCCAGCCCAGAACCAGCTCAGGCACACTGAACAATCCTTTTCCAGCCCAGAATCAAGGACACCGCTGCAGCTTCAGCCCAAAAAGTGAAAACAGCAGGAATGGAGGGGAGCAGCCTGGGAGGGTGGAACTGCATCTTCTGGGGCTGGAATTGGACAATGAACCCAATATGGAAATGGACCAAAACTTATAAAAGTGTCAAAACTCATGACCTGTCATCATCTTGGGGTTAATCTTGGGTGTAGCCATGGCCAGGCTCTTGTGCTGCCAAGGGTGCATCCTTTGAAGGCCTGTTAATAAATCCCCACTTTATTCCTTTAACTCTGCCCATTCTCTGGTCCAGGGAGCCTCTCCAGGCACCCCTGGGATCCCCTGGGATGCAGAGGAAGGGGTCACAGCCAGGTTCTCTCTGCAGAAGGTGGCAGAACCCATGAGCATCTGTCATGTCCAGCTACCAGCCCACGGCGAGAGGAATCTTAAAAGCTTTGTCAACGTCAATTTGCTTCCAGCCTTGCCCTGTTGTAGAGGCAGGGGCGTCTCCAGAGCCCTCCTGCAGAACTCCCCATGCTGAGATCTCATGCTCTATTTACCCCTGGTGACTGCCAGGCTTTGATTCATTAGCTCAGACAAACTGATTTCCTTCCCAGCCCGACCTGAGGACCCACATTTGCTGCACACACACAGGCTAAAAACACATCCTGGAAAACCCTGCGATGAAAAATGCTCGCTGGGAAAGTCTTTTTCTCTCCTGGCACACTGATCTTTCTCCCAGTGCTTTTTGCTCCCCCAGCCTGCCTGAGCTGTGCCACTGAGGCAGGACGTGCCTGTCAGCGTGGCAGGCTGGAAAAGCTGTGATTAAAAATAACGTTGCTCATTAGTCATCACAAATCAAGCCGAGAACAATGCTCTCTCTGGCCAATTTGTAAACAAACATCCTGCTCAACCTGGACTCTCTTTGAGGGAGAGAGCAGGAGAGCAGCTCATAAATAAATAACTCCCTAATTCTGCAGGAGACACAGGCTCAGGGCAGCTTACTGGGCGAATAAATATTCCATAATTTCATTTTCTACAAAATTGCCTCCTACAAATTTGGGTTTCAGATATCCCTAATGCCAATAATGATGCATAAATATTTGATGCAGGCAAGTGCAGTGTATGTGCGTGGCTGGTTGTGATCTGTGCCTGTTCTCATGTGGACAGAGAATTATCATTAAAAATAACAAAATAGTATCCTGAGAATACTGTCAAGACCATCACAGGAGTGAAAAAAACCCCACAACCTCAAGACAGATGAATGCTCCTCTTCCATTTGTGAGTTCCCAAAGTGAAAAAGTGTTAGTGTTACAAAAAAAGGCATTTCCAGCATAATTCCTGCATATTTTCTCCTCCACAAACATCACTTCAACTCTCTTGGGCACCTGCAGGTTTAGGAAGGGCTTTGAATCAGTCACAGAAGTCCCTCACGTGTGAATTAACATTGCCAGCCACGGAGCAGGCTGAGATCAGACAGCAGCCCCTGCCTCAGAAAAGAACATTTCCTCATGATTCCAGCAGAGTTAAATGAGCGGCTGGTGGAGCAGCACCACGGACACTCCTGCCCTGAGCTCCCAGGAGAGCAGCTGATCCCAGGGAATAGAGAGCACAGGTCCCTTTTGATGCTGTGTTTATCAGGTGCTGCAGGAGTGCAGTGCCAGGGAGGCAGGGCTGGGTCCCCATCCTGTCCCCATCCTGTCCCCATCGTGTCCCCATCGTGTCCCCATCCTGTCCCCATCCTGTCCCCATCCCTGTGAGCAGATCTGGGTGCTGGATTAAGCCCCTTTCTGACCCAGACATGGGGCAGCTGAGAGCTGTTACAAAAACTTTTATTCCATTTTCAGTCTCATGAGAAGGGTGAGACAATACAGGTGTTATAATTCACGCCATCATGATCAGAAGCCAGCTATTTCCTTATTACAAAACATTATAAGTGTTTCTTTTTTCTTTTTTTTCCCCTTATCTTTTAGGAGCAATAAGTGCTCTGTGATCTGTGAATTATTAGTGCTACATGATAAAGGTGGAAGGGACCTTAAAGGCCATCTAGTTTCAACTTCCAGCAGACTTTTCAAACTCTTTCCAAACAAAAATTAATCCCTTTTCTACCAAATTCAGTTCTTCAAATCCTCTGCAAATCGGAAGTAACTCTAATTACAGAACTGAGAACTTACCCAGCTTCTTGAAAATATTTCTTGGGCTGATTGGTAATGTTTCTGCCATTTTCATTATTTGCATAATACAAATGGTTAATGTAATCTGAAAAAAAAAAAAAAGAAAAAAAAAGATAAATGTATTAAATACATACAGGCCATAATACGATTTCAGAAAATTAAGACTGCACTAGTGAGTATGAAATCAAGGTAATCTGAAATTCAACTTTTATCCTTCAAAGTAGTGCCAGTTCTTCCAAATACACAAATTTGGAAGTTTTGCATTCAACCATTTAGATACTTAATAAAAATATTGGATGCTACTCCTACAAAATCCCACTTGATGTATCCTTTCCCTTTTTAGAAGGAAACATGAATTCTTTGTTTGGCTAATGACTTCTGCAGCCAATTCGTGCTTCACCAGATAATTCTTTCTAAACACTTAATAAATATCCAATTACTAAATCATAGGAAAGGTCAAGAAAGGGGAAAATTATAGCAAATAGAAGTCTGCAATATTGTTCCTAGTCCTGATTCCTCAAAGGGCCATTCCTTTACTGAATTACAGTCTCAAAATGATTGCTAGGGTGCTTTAAGTCCATACTAAAATAATTTTAGAGTTTAACCAGCATTAAGACTTGAGTATTTTGAGAATATTGCCTAAAATCTACAGCAAAATACTCTGTGAAAATATTATAAATAGTAAGGGCTGTAAACCAGTGATTTCAGTAATGATAAGTGATGTTAATTACAGCAGCAAATCTTCCTTCATCAGCTGTATTCTGCTGGTGTTTAAGTGAGAAATGTTTTATTTTGAGGTTTAAACTCCATTGCTTCCTTAAATAGCAGTGGCTGAGAGATGAGCTGGGGATGCTGATAAGCTCCTCATTAAAACAAATGTATTGATGATAGTATTGTCTGTAAAGACAGCCTAATGTATAGACAGCTGGATGATATATAATTTAAACACTTCTCACTTTACAAACCTGACAACTGAACAAATATAATTGATTCGTGCAACGCAATATTCATTCCATTAGTTAGGATATACATCCAAAATTGAAGGTGCCAATCAAACGAAATGAATGCATGTTTTCATAGAGTGCCGTGATGCCTTTTATTAAACCCAGGGAAAAAAAAAAAAAATCAATCACTATTTTTGGCTTCAGACTCAACGAGAGTGTGACTCCTGCAAGTTATGTGGCAATAAATATACATGTTTGTTTTACTCGTGCTAGAAAATTACTCTGGCTACCTTTGATCTTTTTAATGTGTAAGAAAATAAGCTATTTATGCTAGCAGGGTCTATAAACACTTTAAACAAATAGATTCCCTGACGTATAGGTACAGGAGATAGTACTGATTCTCACTTACACCAATTTTACGCTCCATTGGTTTTGCTGAGAGTTACTCTTGATTTACACCAGTGCAGAAGAGGCTGGAGCAGCCCCATATTTTAGCTGCTGTCTCTCACACACTGATCTGCAGCTCCCAGATTGCTGGATGAATAATGCCGAGCCAAACATTGCAGGTTCTGTCTGCATTTTTGTAGTAATTTACTTCTGAACCTTGGGAATAAAAACAGAAATCTGTCATAAACAAAGCACTCATTTCCTTCGTCTGGAGCTGTGTCTGCGCTCGGCTCTGCTCGCTGTGTAAAACATGCTCTGAGGCATTTTCTCCTTCAAAGGGGATGCACAGACAGTGTTGAAATCAGTTTAGGGTTCCCAAAGGCTGCTCTGAGGGTGTCGGAACTCAAAATGTCCCTCAGACATTTTTGGATGTTCCGGGCCCAGGTCAGAAGCATTTGAGACCCTGGCAGGCAGCTGGAAACAGCTGTGATTTTGGGTTTGAGCCATGGAACGATTTACCAACCTTGCAGGAAGAAAGAGAAGTCACAAAAGTTTAGATATTGTAGTAGAAGTAGTCACAAAGTAGAGGGAAGAATTTCTGAGTGCTGTACAGGAGGGTTTTGGTTTTGTACATGGGGGTCAGAGGTTTAAGATGGAGGGATTTGGGCCTGCCCTGTCCTCCCTCTTTCTTCTTCCTTACCTCTGTGTTCGCTGCGGAGAAACTCCTGATAAATGCTCAGGGTGCTGAGGGGCACCGAAATTTTGGATGGGTTATTTTCCAGAGAGCAGCGAGGAATTCTAGAACTGAGGATGATGCATTGTGCAGGCTGCCCTAGAGCAGAGCTGGGCAGAGTCACAGAATAAAGCAGGGATTTATTGAAGGATCTCCTCCATGGATCCACCCTGGGCCCAGCCAGGGCTGCACCCAAATGAACCAAAATGGTCCCAAAATGCACGAGCGCTCCCGGGGGCTCTCCCCGGGATCAGTTCTGCTCCATTGGCACCTTGGAGTTCATTGTCCCATTCCAGCTTTAGCCCAGGCAGTCCCACCCTGCTTGTTTTTCTCTCTCCAGCCCACAGACTGGGGTGAAATTTGGATCATTTGTCCAGCTGGAGCAGGAATTGTTTTGTGTCCCTGCTCTGTGCAGAGAGCTCAGCATCCCCTGGTATAAATTCCAGACCCACACCCTAAAGCAGCACAGAATGTGAAAAATATAAAGCTAAAACCTGAGGCACCAAGGAGAACCCAGAGTGCTGAGTGAGGTCCTGCTGGTTCCCTGCATCCCTGCCTTGCCATCCAGCAGTTTCACAATTTCTGGCTCCAACCAGCTCCCAGAACCCACCCCAGGCCCTGCAAACCCCAACATGCTTCTGTCCCATCTGCACCAACCTCCTCCCTCCTGCCAGCACACCCAGAGCCCTTCCCAGGAGTTTTTCCCTCTGCCTCATCCATCCATGTTCTCCTCCCCTCTGTGTCCTGCCCAAAGGGGCATCCAGAGGGGCACCAGCCAGCAGCTCTGCCCTGCCTCCACCCAGAGGGATCTTTTTTCCCTGTAAAATCCAGAATCTGCAGCACTTCCATGGTAAACTGTGAACAAGGCAGCCAGCTCAGCCATCCCTCACAGCTCCATATGGCTGGTGTAAAAAATAGCTCCTGAAAATGACATTATAATGAACAGAATTGGGTGTCTTCACCATTATAAATAATTAAACCTTTGTGTGTATATATGTTGCTATAAATAATGTGAATGTCCTCCCATCTTTTTTTTTTTTTTTTTTTTTGGTTTTGGTTTATGTATAAAAGCACCTATTAGAAAACAGGAAAAAACGCAATCCACAATGGAGGATTTCACCAATTTTATCAATCTAAAATGACATTTCCAACTAGAAACTTGGTCTTGCTGGGGTGTAAATAAGGAAGAACAGACTTAAGGCATTGGCAGATTTCAAAGACAAATTCTTCGTCACTCTGCCACAGAAATATCTGGGAGAAAGATGAAGGATGAACAAAAGGAAAAGAAAAAAAAAAAAAAAAGAAAGATATTTTAACAGGGAAACCCATTAAGCAATATAATATTCCCATTCTCAAGCTGTGGTATCTCTACCAGTGGAAATTTCTAAGGATAGGGATGACGTGGTTAATCCTATCTCTGGGATAGGAAATAAATGGCTTTTTGAGACCCCTCTGCCTGCATTTCCTGCAGTTGCAGTGATCTTGATGAAGTATCTCAGCCATAATTCTGTGGCTCTTTGAGGGAACCCTTTTCCCTTCTTATTTCAGGGCACTCCATCCCCAGCAGGGATGATAAACCTGTTGACATCTCAATACATAAAGAATTGCTGGGGCAGAGGTGTTTTTTTTTGGTTTTTTTTTTCCTTATCCATCTGTATCTCCATTGCTGGGTTTTCATCTCCAAAAAGTCAGTTCGGACTGAAATGGCTTAAGTGATAAAAACAGATAATATGTTCTTTTCTTTATGTCTCCATTTTTCAGTATTTCTGAAAACAAACAGGAAAGCTCTTTGAGAAGTTGCCTGCATGAGATCAGGAAAAGTTTTGGCCACACAGAAATCCTGGGATGTTATTTTGTGGATTAGGAGGAAAGGAGCTCAGGTCTGGAACAGAGTTCTAACAATAAACCTACATTTTGTGGGGGGGGAAACCCCAAAAAAAAGACAACAGGAGAGAAGAGCTCATCCCAGCTGAGCATGACTTTTATTTCCATCTGTAGAAAGGGAGCAGTTTTCCTCTTGGCACCTTTTCCATGGTATCTATAGCATGGAATGCTGCTTGGAGGAGCTGCCTGCAAAGGGCCAATACAGCAGAACAGAGCTGTGATTCTTTACCCTACAGCAGCTTTACAGGGGTGTAAAAATGAGTTAGGAACGACACTGAAAGCTGGATGTCTCCCTGCCTCTTGCACACCAGGGAATCAGTGGGGTGGGAGAGGGCCACAGGAAGGGTTCATGCACAATTAATGCATTTTCAGGCTGATTTACCCACGGAATGTGCAGAGGCAGGGAAGCAATGAATCCAGGGGCACAAGAGTGATCAAAAGTCCTGAAATGCAAATTAAAGAAGTATAAATGCTATAGAATCTCAGACTGGTGTGAGGTGGAGCCTAAAGATCATCCCCTGCCAAGGCAGGGACACCTTGCACCATCCCAGGCTGCTCCAAGCCCTGTCCAGCCTGGGATCCAGGGGCAGCCACAGCTGTTCTGGGAATTCCATCCTCACAGGGGACAATTCCTTCCCAACATCCAACCTACATCTCCCCTCTTTCAGTCTAGAATTTAACAAAAAACATTCTTACTTCAGCCTCTCCTCATACAGGCCTCACAAAATCCCCATTTTCTCCTTCTGAAAGGCACGAAATGAGCAGCCAGGTTTATCCCACAGCACCAGTGTTCAGTGCAGGGTTTTTCCAGCTTCACCTCTGGAATAAACAGGTCGCTAGCACTGAAATATCTGTCTTCTCTTTCTGAGCTAAACACCCCATGTAGCTTTTTATTTTACTCTTTATCACAGGCATGCATTTCTTCCTATCAAACTGGTGCTGAAAGCTCTGCAGGAGGCCTGATTGCCAACAATGCTATCTGGGCTAATAGCATATTTCATAACTGCTCAGAAGGAGAAATGTGTTTTTCCACAGAAAAGAAAAAGTAGAATATTTGGAAATATCTGGGAGACTTCTAAAACTCAGCTACCTCGGGGACAGAATTGGTTACAGACAGACAAGAAGTGGTGCATTTACAATTTGCACACAAGTAACAGTTGCAGCAGTAATCATTCCCAAGCCTCAGTTTTGCACCACAAAGGCAACCCAAAAATTCAGGAGCTTGAATTAGCTCTTCAGCGATGGGGTTTGTTTGCACTCTTGTAGTTGTTTCATGGAGCCTCTGTGATAACTTAAAAGGATGGTGTGAAGAAGATTGATGTGTATTGCAGGCTGGGGAAAACTCATTTGTTTTAATTTCTGTAACCCAACATTGTGGAATTCCTGTTACTGCCCTGACCTCCCCTTCATCTGAGCACGGAGTGATCTGATGGGTGATGATCTGATGGGTGGTGCTTAATGGCTGCAAAATCAGAGAAAATCACTTTGTTTTATGTTCAGACAGGATCTCCTCTGCTCTGGAGCCAGGCTGAGAGAGCTGGGAATGTTCTTCTGGAGAGGAGAAGGCTCCAGGGACCTTCCAAGGGCCTGAAGGGGCTCCAGGAGAGCTGGAGAGGGACAGGGGACAAGGGATGGAGGGACAGGACCCAGGGAATGGCTCCCAGTGCCAGAGGGCAGGGATGGATGGATGGATGGATGATGGATGGATGGATGGATGATGGATGGATGGATGGATGGATGGATGGATGGATTCCCAGATCAGCTGTGGCTGCCTGGAATTGTCCAAGGCCAGGCTGGAGCACCCTGGGACAGTGGAAGGTGTCCCTGCCATGGCAAAGGTGGGATGGAATGAGCTTTAATGTCCCTTTCAGCCCACACCAGCCTGGAAATCTATTACAGTTCAATTCAAATACAAATCCACAGCAACTCCATCCTCACTGCATGGACCATCGCTGGTTTTCTGTGGAAGTTTTCTGCAATCCTCATCCTCACAATCCATGGATGCTTCCTCAGCAGTTCTGCCCCACTGACACCTTCCCATTACACTTTTCCTTTTCCTTTTTCTTCCACCTGCTCTTGCTGATCAGCCTCTGCTGCAGCTGAAGGCTGAAGTGCTTTATTTTAGAAGAAAACATGACCACTGTAAGAAAGCTCAGCCACAACAGCTGGCTGATCAAATATACATAAGGAGGAATCTGCTGCCTGCTCTTTTAGAGCTCTGTTTTTCCTGGAGTCATCAGCCAAGGCTCCTTTGCTGTGGTACAACATTACAGCACATTACAGGGCTTGTCTGTCAAAGGCCTGGCCTCAAACACTCCCAGCACTCAGCTGCTCCTGACTCCCAGGCTGGCTCAGGATCAGGCATCAGCTTAAATCTCTGGTAATCAGGACTTTTCAGAGCTATGGCACAAAATAGAAACAGGGGGAAGAGAAATAACAACAAAATCGAGCTAAAAGTGAGTTTTGCCTCCAGCCACGTGCTGCTTTGTCCTCAGAATAGGGTAGGGGGCAATTTTTTTAGTGATTCTGCTGTTTTTTTTCACAGATTTAAGTCCGATCTCTCTAAAGAAAACCTCCAGTGGTGAGGTTGGGGATAAAACAAAATTGAGTGTACTGCTAGGCCCTTTATCCCACCTAAACATACAGATATGCCCTGTTTGTCATGCAAGGACATAGCCTAGAACAAAAGTGGATGTTCCACCTCCTCATCCAGAAGGCAATCAGGAAAATTTAGAAATACCATAAACGCTCCTTCCACACACAGCTCTGCAATATTCCTAAAAATTACTCTAATGCACTGTGACATAACAGAAATGATCTTGCAGACTATTGCTGTGCTAACAAAGATAAAAGAGAGGCTCAAAGCCATCCCTCATTTCAGGCTGGCTGGGTTTTGCACCTCTCAAATCAATTTACATTATCCCAAATTTCATGTACGGCACTCGCATTAATTTAGGCAACCAACACACCCCTGTGTGGAGCAACTGCTTCTTTACAGGGCAACCAAGGAAACTGAAAACCAGAATTACTCCATATTTCCCAGTAAAAAAATAATCTGCACATTTATGCCTCTTAATTACTCGATTATGTGGAAGAAACTGAACGTGTATCCATCAGGGATTGCACGCTCAGTTAATTAAGGATGAAATAATAAATGCCTGATTTCTACAGGATAGGGTAAACATCCAATTAAAATAAGATGCTGTGTACACTTTTCACTCTCATTAGTCAAAGCATAAAGCATTTTAACATTTCCTAAATAATTTACTTGTATTAAAATAAAGTGAAATGCTTAAAACATTAATAGGGTACTTTACAATGCTGTAGTCAATAAGTTGCTATATGAAGGCAACGTCAATAATTTATGGCTCTGCTCAGCAGGAACAGGCTGCAGTTCTCAGCAGAGCAGGGCCCAGCAAGGCTGAGGCAGCAGGACCTGGCCAAGTTCTGCTAAAATCACAGTGAAACCCTACAGAGGGTGGTAAAACCCGCTGGTGACAGGAAATTTGAGCTCTGAGCCTGGGGGTGATGAGAGCCCCTGGGTGGGATGTGATGCTCAGGAGCAGCTGCGTGGTGGCTGTGGGGTCACCAGCCAAGCTCACGGGTAAAAAATGGTGCTTTTTGAACATGAGGAAAGAGTCTTTTTCCCCAAAGATAGCCCCAAATGTGGCACATCCACATCACCAGTCAGCCCCCAGGAGCACCCCCAGCCTGGGTGTGCCAGACCAGAACCCTCCCTGCTCCCAGGGCAGGGCAGAATCCTCAATTTTCCAAAGCCAGATGGGCACTGGTGACTGCAGAGCTGGGAGTTTGAATAATCTGGGTTGCTGATATGCACAGCAGGTATTGCAGCTTCAATTTTCTGCTCAGAGTCAAGGTATGGCTGGTAAAGCTGGGCTCTCTGGTGAGAAAACACATGTCCTGACTATCCAAGCAGATTCTGGATCCACTGAATTAAGATTGCAGTGCATTAGCAAGGAATATGATAGTTTTGTGCAAAGAAACTGAATTAAGATCTTTTTCCCATGGCTCATTTTGCTACGTACAGGAAATTTCCCTAAAATATTTTGTTGTATAGCTGTGGCTACAATAAATAAGAATTAATTTTGTAGTGAGGAGTTATTAAATGCTGCTTTTATCACTTGCTGTAAGGACTATCCTACTCAATTTCAGATGTACAGCTCAGAATATATAGAAACATGGCATTTGGCTGGGACAGCTTTTGAGGTTTTTCAAATGCTGAAATCACTTTTCATTAAAACTGTGACAGAAACTGAGAACCTGGCACCGTGCCTTTTCTTATATATACATTAAATCATGCATTTTGTGGCAGGATTTGTAATTTTTTTTCTTTTTTCCTCTTTATAGAAATCTTGTACAAGATCTTGCTTGAGTCACACCAAGATCCATCTGGATCAAGGCAAGTTTGCCTTGGAAAGAGGAGAGTGTGAAACGTGCTGCCCCCAAACCCTGTGCCATCCTACAGGCCTGGCTGCCCACTCCTGGCTGCTCTGCATGATTGAGAAATAAAACTCTGGCAATGGGACTGTGGGCAGGGTTATACCAACCTCTGTGGTGACGATAAGAAGGTGAGAAAACATCTTTGTGAATCCTTGGGTGCAAGAGGGATGGGTTGGATGGGGCTTGGAGCAACCTGGGATAGTGGAAAGTGGCAAGGGGATAATGAAATGAGATTTAAGTTCCCTTCCTGAACAAACCATTCCATGATCCTATAAAAAAAAGCACTTTGTTCCTCAGAGCCTTCTTTTTTTCCTCATGATCCTCATAGGAAAGAAATACAGACCCCATCATCTTCAAGTTTCCAAACTGTTTTGCTCTCACTGTCTGCAACTTCTCCAGGAGTCTCATTTCTATGACAAGGTTGGTGGAAGCTTAAATTAAATTTGGGACCGAATTTTAAACAGAATCTCAACCTCCTGAGTAAACAATAGATGGAGCCTGCCTATTAAATCATCATGTTTTAATTAAATTCTTTGCAGCTCGTGAGTTCTTTGAACTGAGCGAGGTGATAAATGCATTGTAATTTTAATAGGGTTATATTTTGTGCTAAACTCACTGAGAGCAGTGACACGAGATAGGCACCGTGTTCCCACAAAATCCTGCATGGGATTCTGCTGATAACTGCACACTTGGAACACGACAGGGGAACTTCAGCAAAGAAACAAAGCTGATGTAAAGTGGGCTCTTTTCAATTACAGACAAAGGTGTAGGAGCACGTGAATATTTGTGGCACTTGCAAACAAAAATAAAAAAGCATTTATTCTTCGTGTTAATGATTCAGGCTCCTCTGAAAGCAAAGAGAAATTCATGTACTGCCTTGAAAGGATTTTGGATCAGGTGTTTGGTGTGTTATTGAAGTAATAAAGTAAAATATTCACAAAAATCAACAGGCATTGTAGTGACAGGACAAGAGAAAATGGCTTCAAACTGAATGAAAGTAGGTTTAGATGGGATATTGAGAAGGAACTGTTCCCTGAGAGGGTGGGGAGGTCCTGGCATAGATTCCCAGAGCAGCTGGGGCTGCCCCTGGATCCCTGGAATTGTCCAAGGCCAGGCTGGACAGGGCTTGGAGCAGCCTGGGACAGTGGGAGGTATCCCCGCCTGTGGCAAAGGAGTAAAACAAAATCTTTCATTCCCTTTCCAACCGAAACAATTCTGGAATTCTATGAAAATGAAAAAGCCAAGTACAGCTTCTCTCAGCACCAAATCTGACTGAAAGAGGCTTAAAGTAAAACAACAACAATTTTTTGGGTTGTTTTTATTTTTTGGTACTTTAACACCACGGTGAGGTTTAGGAAGTTGGCTAAAAAAGAAAAAGCTGTAACTTTAAAATGACCTCCAGCAGCATCACAGAATATCTCAGCTGCTTTATCACAGCCCCTGTGAAGGTATCTCCCAACAAAACGATGGGATCGTAAAGTCTCCTGGTAGGAAATATGACACACTCTTAAAACATATGTCAGACATTTCCAGAATTGCAAACATGCTATTTTAGATGGCGAGATTCCTTTCCTCGTAAAAGCATCTTTAAATTGTCTGACAGAGAAAATTCATATCAGGAATAAAACCCTGGCCCCGCTGGAGTCGATGAGAGTTTTACGCCTGACGCGAGTGGAACCAAGGTTTCATCTCTGCTTTTTTACAGCTGCTGCTGTGGCTGAGCTCGGGCTGGGGGCTCCAGCACCTCCCGTGGGGCTGAGAGGGGATGAGCTGCCAGGACCCTGCTCTGCCTCCTCCTCTGCCTACCCTGTGTGCTGATCCTTTGCTGCTTTTTCCTTCCAAGGATTAAATGCGTGAGATGGAATTTCTCGGTGGGACTCAGATTTTTATCAGTTCTTATCTACGTCACAGTCACACAAACCCTGAGTTCTCCTGCACTTCACTCAAATTAAAAATGGAGCCCCATCTCCCTCTCTCCACAAGGCCTTTTAAGGATAAACTGTCCAATTAAGAAATGACACCTAAATTATTTTCACTTTTAACCCAATAACCTGTGCCCACCGTGTGGACTTTTTTATCTAATTACACAAAACCACCCAAACCCATCAAGAAGGAGGTGAAGAAGAAGGACCAGTCTCTGCCCTAAAACCTGTCTTGCCTTATATATATTAATTACTACATTCTAAGACTTTAAACCCTAAGTTTTTTCACCCTGTGATATCACACACTTCTATTCAAACTCCACCCCCACAATCCCAGTTCTAGCATTCCATTTTGGAAGCTTCTCCACAGCCTCAGGTCAAATGCAGAGTTCTCCTGGGGGTCAGTGCCTGGCAGCACAGAAAGTCTGAAATTCTCAGTGAACAGAGTTCCAACACCTGTGACCCCTCTGCACACCAAAGCAGCCCCTGGATGGGCTCAGCTTTGGAAACCTGAAAATAAATCAGAGCCTGGGCTGACACCAGAGGCTGATGCTGGGGGACCATGATCTATAATGCCAGAGCTGATAGGCTCCTGCTTGCAGAGACCTGATTATTCCACCTGGATAGTGGTTTAAACAAAAGAACAAGCAGACAAAAGAAATATATGTGCAAAGTCCAAGAAGCAGGCCATTATTTTCAATAGAGGTGTTGTGTATATATATTTTTTTTTTCTTTTCCCTGGCATTAGCTGCAGTAAAATGAATCATGCAGAGCAACATTTTTCACAAACCCCAAACATCCTGCATTCACATAAAACTGATGTACACCAGGAGTGTTCACTGGGCTGGAGAATGGGAACAAAGAGGGCTGCAGACACACGATTTGTCATCTGGATTTTATATAATAACAGGATATAAGCATATAAATGGGTAGGTTTGGCAGGTGAAAAGGAAAATTATAGGGAGAGAGGAATATTGTAGCTAACTCAACAGTGGCCATATTGCCAATAGATCCTTTTGCCATTTGACAGCTGTCTTAGGTAAGGGCTGAAAAATCATGTTTACTCAGATCAGCCCCATCTCCCTTTTGGTTATTTAGGACTCTGAATATTCCACATAAAAACAACACTTTCAGCTCCTAACTTCAATTGAATCACCATGAAATGTCCATTTTGAGGACGTGCCTCCTGATTTTGCCATAGGAGATGTAAGCAATGAGGTGCTCAGGTGAGCCAGATTGCACATCCAAGTCTGCAAAGCCAGCTCAGAAAAGCAGCTTTTTATACATAGAAACAGAAATAAACACAGTTTAGTGATTTTCTTTTCCCCTCAGCTTGATCTCAGTATTTCTTTTGGAGATCAGGGGGTGCTCAGCACGCAAAGGAAGCCTGGGAGCTGAGAAAATCTCTTTCTATAGGATAGAAAAGGAGGGAAGCCCTGTGAGCGGGTATAGCAGAGCCCAAATCCATATTCCACGGCCAGATGCCAGGGACAGCAGCGAGGGAGGGAATTAGGGAAAGGCTCAGTAAATAGCTGACAGATTGCTGCTGCCACTGCCTTTCTGCAGGGCTTGTTCTGTACTGTGCTGAGGAACTCGTAGCAGTGGCTGCGCTGGAGTGGTGACATTAAACGGGGTCCCGCTGCCTCACCCCACATCAGAGCAGCAGTGGTGCTAACTTGGCTGCTGGCAGAGCTTTCACTCGCTGGCAGCAGGGGCTGGGGGCACTTTGCTGCTGCTGACCTATCTATCCCGGGCATTTGGGGTAAGAAACTCAAAAAAGAGAGTGTTATTTACTTATTTACTTTCACTCCACTGAGATGGCATTTCTGAGAGCAATCTGCTGCTGCCGGGTGAGGACCGGGCGAGGGAAGGACATTCTAAAGTGTGGTAGCATCTCATTCTTTGCAATTGTTAATTTTTTTTCCCTGTGTTTCCCACAGTTGTGTTGCACAGACCTCGTGTCAAGGGAGTTTTTGAAGAGCTGTTGCCCCCATTGCTGATTTTGAGTCTCAGCACTTCATACGTGGAGCTCTGGATTTTAGACGTTCACCCACTTGACAAGCAGATGCAGTCAGGTAGATTTGATGTTTATTCGAATTGAACTGGCTTTAAAAGGAAGAACAGAACTGTGGCTTCCACCCCTTGGTTCTGTGTCTGATTTAGCCATTAGGCCAGCTGAAAGCAGAGCTGGCAAATCAGCCAAATACACACACAGAGACATCAGGGCAGGGGGAGAGAGAGCAGGAGAGAGTTTCACAGAGGGAGCTCATGTTTATAAAGCACAAAGGATAATGGATGAACTCAACAAAAGCCATTAAAGCATCAGCAGCAGCTCAGAAATAGTTTAGACAGCTTATCCTAATGAACTCGGAGTGGTTCACCTCGCAATAAATGGATAATGAGGGTATAAAAACGGCAGGCATTAATATATTTGCAGGTTAAAGAAACTGGTAAATGGGTCCTTGGTTCCTGCAAGTCTCAGACTTGGGAGCAGTGGGACAGGATAGGTAGACAAAAAGCCAACACCATCCCTTATTGATGTACAGCAGGAGACTTCCTGAATTTTTGTGGTAAATTAGACATGAGTTTGATGCTCCATCCTTGGGAGGGGATGCTGCTCCCTCTCCAAATGCAGATTTGAGGGTTTTTTTAAAGTCTGTGTGTGGTTTATTTCAGGTTTGTCTCCTTCCTCCTGCAAATACTCCTCCCTAGATGCTGCCAGCTGCAGGTTAAGGAACTTTCACTTCCCTTTTACATCCAGAAAATCCCAGATTTAATGTGAGAGGAAGAAAAAGGGAGGTTTGCCAGGGAAAAACCTTCAGCTGAAGAGAGAGTTCACAGATGTGAAATTTAATGCTCAGATCAGCCTGCAGGATTGGAGTGGGAAGTTCCACAAGCAGTTGGAACCAATGCCACAAGGGCTGGACTCCTTGTGCCTCTTTTGGGCAACAGTTAAAAATGAAAAATATTATTTAAAATCTTATTCAAAGGGGATTTTTCCACTCTGCAATCTCTTGCAGTTCTGAAGGAATTCAGTGCTCCTGAAATCTTCATTGTGGTCAGTGAAAACTTCTATGAAATGCACTTATTTAAGGAATATTAGGAACTGGAGACCTCAGTTAATCCCTCACAATCTCCTGACAATAAATTACATGAAATTAATATTTCAATATTTACCAGTTCCCAGAGTAAACTCAGGTTCAATATCTTTGTTGAGTGTAGGGAAATAGTCAAAGAAATCACCAAGAAATCTTTTAGTCATCGGTGCAAGGGGAAATGACCTCTTAATTCTTACAAAAATAGTGTTTAGCCCATTTAGAGCTATCAGAGTCAGACACAAAGAAATGAAATCAGTCTGTGAGAGTTGGGAGCAATGGGTGGAGGTTTTTGGAAGCTTTTTTCCTGAACAAGTATTGGGCGAATCTTGCAAAATCCAGTGTTAGCAACCTCAAAAGCTGGAACTTCAGCTTCTCCCCTAACCTAATGCAGCTTCCAGAGGCTGGAACACAAATCTGAGCAGAATTCCTGAGCTTCCAGGAAATTCCTGCAATATCTGTGCTTTTTAGACTCTTTATTTTCTATGCAAAACCACCAAAATATAGGCAAGCTTCTAAAGCACACACACACACAAATCACCCAGGGAGTTTTCTGAAACAAATATTGTGGAAGAGTTCATTTTAACAGAGTTAATCCACCCAGAAATGGATAGCAGCGAGATATTTAATCATGGCGTATCCTGTTTAATCACATTTAGAATCCTCTGGAAATTAAGCTTATACAACTTCCTTAATTTAGAGGACAGTATAATGCTTAAGTATTTAATCTCCTTAGGATTGATATTGGACTCGAGTCTTTTGCAGAGTTTCCTGTATAGATGGAAATTCAGAAGGGCTCAAATTAACAAATCATTCCTTTGTTTTTCCAAACTATATTTTAATTATTTTTTAACCTCAAATTTGGTTTTCTTCTTGATTATTGACAATTCTAAGTCCACTGAGCTTTTGTGGAGTTGTTTAGGAAATGGATTCCTCACCACTGTGGTTCTCATCATGATTAAATGAATACATTTATTTTTTTCTGGAAAACCTTTTCCATTACATTTTTTTAGTCTGTGCCTAAAATTCAGCTACATTTTAAGCCACAGGTTTATCCTGGGGAGCTTTGGGATGGATCTCACAGACCAAAAGTTCCAAACCAAAGCAAAGGATGATTGCTGAGCCTACCCTGGATTTCCATCCTGCTGTTCATTTTAGCATACAGAGATTATAAGATTTTATGTAAAATGCCTCAATTTCGGTAATTTCAGAGTGGCTCCACACTTAAGCATGAAAAGAACATAAGCAGCATCAAGTTATTATAGTAAAATTATTCACCAGTACTTACTTTTGTCCCTTCTCAATCTTTTAAATAAAAATAATCACTCCAAGTGTCTCAGGCAGGCTCTAACACCAGTCTAGCACTGAACTACTCCTCATAAACCAAGATGATGCCTTGTCTCAAAATGTACTTTAATAATATAGTATTTGGGGGTTTTATGCCTAACAATAATTTGATTTTTCTGAATTTATTGATGAAGGAAGGGCTGTAAATTCACCATGAGCTCTTTCACTAAAGAACACCAAATATTTCCTACCCCCAAAAAAAAGTGGAGGGAATAAAATTGAAATCATAAATTCCAAACTCATCCAGGCGGGTGAGTGCGATGCTAAAGTAAATTCATTGGCAGATTTACAATTAAGATCCATATGGAATGGAAATAATAATAATTACAAGCTTCTAGAAATGTTGTAGCAGGTTGTATCCTGGATTCAGCTGGGACAAATCACTCATATTTAGTTTCAATAAAGGCATAATTCCTGATGCCTTCAAATACCTTCAAAGAGTGGCTCAGTTTATCACGTTCTTGGAGAAGGTGGAGCTGTTTAAAGCCCAAAAGGCAAAGTGGAAGTGGGAATGTTTCCATCCCACAGGAGGGAAACTCCTGGAGGCATCACCTGCAGGGGCAGAGCCAGGGCCTTGTGCTGGGACACTGCTTTTGCCCTTTATCATAGAAAACAGGCCCAAAGAGAAGATCTGATGGTAGCTACACAAATTAATGTAGTTTTTCCACTCCAGCAGGGCTGTGGGACAGCAAAGAACCTTCAGCAGTTGCTGTTTTGTAAAGGGCTGTGTATTTTACTGCCTTCGATGCCTCAGAACCTGTGTTAGAATGTAAATAATCAACAGGGTTTCTATTTATTTTATTTAAATATAATTCAAATTTTAAATTTTAATTTTATATTTAAATTTTGTATTTGAATACAATTCAAATATATATTTATGTTATTATTATATTGATATTTCTTATAATTATTGATATTTATTTCCTAATTATTAGTCCATTTCTATAAAACTTCAGCTGGACATTCCCAACCCTTCAGGGTTTTCTGAAGCTGAAGCGATTTTCCAGAGTATCTACACGAAAACTGATGACAATTGCCAAGAGGTGCTGCTGGCCTGGCTCTGATCTGGCTCAGGTTGGCTTTCCTCCTCTAGCAGAGTTTTATCAGCCAGGCTGAGCCACTAAAATGTGCAAATCTGTGTCTGCACCCTTGGGTTTGCAGCAGGTGTTGAAATGCAAACACAGCCCTTGATCACGCCAGGAGCTTTGTGACCTCTTCTACAGCCCAGTAAAAACCAGTGCAGCTCCATTAACTCCCAGAATTTTACATGGGTTTGCTGACAGCTTCATCATTCTTTGTTTGCCTTCTCAAAGAACCCAGGACTTCAACTCACACCCATCCACTGACCCATCCTACACTTGCACAGCGATTAAAAAATGTCAATTCTAGGATAAAAAAACCTCCCCGACAATATTTCTGCAGAGATTTTTGTTGTTGTGACTTGTTTATAGCTAAAATATTCTTACCAAGTTGGCTGATATGGACATAAGGATGTGGTTCTCCTATTCTTTATTTCTGTGTTTTCACTTGGCCCAGAGAATATGAACAGAGTTTTAATATCGGCTTTGAAAAGACGAGTTCTGCTATAAAATCTGAGTGTTGCATGCATGAATATGCTTTTAGTTTTATAAATGAGGAGCTGAATTGCTCATAAATATGTTGAGCACAATTTCAGCTCATGTGCAGGAGGATGCTGAGATTTGTCCTTTCTGTGTCAAGGAAACCTTCACCAGAGTAAGGAGGGCATGGATTTCACCTTGTGTCTCTCTGAATGCCTGGTTAGCCTTAAAAAGTTCCTTTCTCCCAATGTATTTAATCATATAGATTGATCATAAAGGTGTTTCTGTGGGTTTTTCTTGAGTATTTTGGGTGAAACATTTTTATCCAAAGTGAAACACCAGAAAACAAAAGTCACTTGTACCTTGGCTTTCCTGACATTCGAACAAAATTACTCTGCTCTGCCAAAACATGATCATTTTTTCATCCTGTATAATCCCTTATCAGCGTTGTCACTACTTATTTTGCCCAGTCTCCTGGCAAATTTTACGTTCTAGGAGTTTAAATCCTCAGTTCTCTTTCTGGGTCAGCCCTGTGCCTGCTATTCTAAGAAAATTCTCCTTGTCCTTGAAAAGGCATCCCTCCAGCTCAGCACTCAGCTAGCGCTGGTGTAAAGCTGGAGAGAGCACAGCAGACACGCCACTGGTGCCAAGGACAGGTTTGTTCTCCCTCCCAGCCATCTTTTCTTATGGATCTCATGGTTCTTCTCTCCTTAAACACCTGCTGCCTTCCCTTGGGTGGTTTTTTAAAAAAATATGGATAGTGATCTATTACCGATATCCAACTGTGACGGACAAAAACTCTCTAACAGTTTAAAGTTAGAAAGTGTGTGTTTATTGCGTGTGGGATAGCTCCCAAAAACACACCACAGCTTCCAGGTGATTACAGAGTCTTTTTATCCATACAAGTATTGAATACCCAAAATACAAATATATATTCATAATTTTGGTACATCCCATTCTCTGCTTCATATGCCAATCACTCCAAAATCCATTCAGCAGGCGTGGTTTGTCCCTTGAAATGGGTCGGTGTCCCTTTCATGGGGAGGGGTCCCACAATGAGGAAGTAAATGAAGTCTTCCTCCTTCTGACCTTTCTACCTTTTCAATGCCAATATGACAAATGAACTCTTGATAGAACTCCCATTCCTTGTCTTCAATTGGTTTCAGAACAGAGAAGGCCCACAATTTCTTATGCTCCTAAAAGCTATTTATCAGTTTGTGTATTCTTCATTATAAACCCAGCTAACTAAACATTGTGTTTCAAGCAATCAATTATTAGTTAACTACTAACTCTTAACTTCATCAAGGCCTACTCATTTATTTTATTTAACTCTAGTAAGGCTTACCTCTAACTAAAATCTTAGCTCCTCTAAAATCTCTAAATTCCTTAAAATTTACATTTCATGGGAATGCCAGGTTACCTTGGACACTCCTATCCCCGCACAAGAAGGGAGGTGGCACTGAGCTTTTCCCCTATTAGCAGCACTTCTCCTTCTCTCCCCAAACATGGAGAGTTCAAGGATATGAGGATGGGGTAAAACGACTGCAGAAATTCTGATTTGTTCAAGCACAAAGTGGGTCAGCTCTGAGGTTAATTCTGATACAACTCCTGATGTTGAATGAAGTTCTGTCTGCTTCAGAGGATAGGAATTCTTCTATTCAGTGTAAGAAATAACAGCCACAGCCCTCCACAGCTAGGGTTTGAAAGGGAAAAGTGAAATCCAGGATTTCACTTCACCCCACAGCCCTGGGACTCCTCACTCTGCTCTTGGTCACAGACAGACCCCAACTGGGTTTCTGGTGAAGGCAGGAGGAATTCTTTTCACTTAATGCTTGAATAAAGCTGTTGTACACGGTTTGGGTGATGATGAAGTTGAACTGTTTCAGGTTAAGCACTTAAATGTTGGATCACATCTTGTATATACACTGTTTAAATCTCATTAATACAGAAAGCTTCACTCAGAAAATGGGACCATTTGCTTTCCCCAGCAATTTCAGGTCATAGCCTGGAACGAAACAAGAAGAGCTTGAAAAAGTCTTTCCAATTCTTGTTTGGCCTAACAAGAATAACAGAATGTATTTTAAAGATACAGAAGGAAAAATAGCTAATCCATAGGATTACAAGGAACTGGAAGAGATAAAAAAAAAGCACTCTTGGGAATTCATATTCTATGCTACAACATAGTGGAAGGGACAAAAATCTTGAGGAAAAATAGCAGAAACAAATGCACACGGAAGGGGAACGATTCAATTCTAAAGAACACGAAAAAGCCACAGCAGAAGCGAGGCCACAATTAGTATTCATGCCATAAAAGCAAACAAACCCATTCCTGCTAATGGCTCCAGGCATCCCCTGTGGGCTGAATGCCCAAAAAAAATAGTGAGACATCCCCATTTCTACCTCAGGAGAGAACGCAGCTGCTCAGGGTGGATGGAAAACGGGATGAGCTAAATATTAACATTTCAAGAAAACAAAAACCACGGGCGAGCAGCGATGGTCCCCTTACCCTACTGCGTGTTTTAATGGAGAGGTTTAGATGAATCACTGTTATTTATTGCCTCGGAGCTCCGTGGTTTAATCCGATGGGGAAGGGTTGAACGCTCGGTATTTCCTTTCTAGCCTCTCTCCAACAGCTGTAAAAATTAATACAGGCGGAATGGTGGCATTGATGCTCATCAGGGAGCTGGGGCAGCCAGGAGTGGGCATTTAAAGGTGAAGAATGGGGCCGTTCACGCCACTTAGAAATGCAAATGTCAGCGCCGGAAAAGTCAAGGCAGCTGCTCGGAAAGAAAAAGCTTTTCCTAAGAGCTCATCCTTTCATCAGCACACAGAGCATTAGCCACGCATTCCACAGCCTTCATCTAGCCAGGAAAATCTGTTTGCACCCAGGCACAGACCTGGAGGTTTTGAATAAAAGAGCGATTTTTGACCTCAGAAATTAATTTCCATCAAAATGTGTTGTGGTGTTTGTGTGTAAAACCTACTTGGTCCTTGGAATACAGGTGTTTTTAAGGCTCTTTTAGGGACAGCACAAGACCTGTTCTGTCAGGGAAAGTTGGGTAGGCAAGAGTCAGAGAATGGTTTGGGGTGGACGAGACCTTAAAGCCCATCCAATGCCTTGTGCAGGCTGCCCTGGAGCAGAGGCTGGGCAGAATTAAAGAATAAAGCAGGGATTTATTAAAAGGATCTCCTCCATGGATCCACCTTGGGCAGCACCAGAGCCCAGCCAGGGCTGCACCCAAATGAACCAAAATGGCCCCAAAATGCACGAGCGCTCCCGGGGGCTCTCCCTGGGATCAGTTCTGCTCCATTGGCACCTTGGAGTTCATTGTCCCATTCCAGCTTCAGCCCAGGCAGTCCCACCCTGCTTGTTTTTCTCTCTCCAGCCCACGGTGTTTGTGCTCCTGGGCTGAGATTTGGATCATTTGTCCTTGGTGCCCAGCTGGAGCAGGAATTGTTTTGTCTCCCTGCTCTGTGCAGAGAGCTCACCATCCCTGATATAAATTCCAGACCCACACACTAAAGCAGCACAGAATGTGAAAAATATAAAAGCTAAAGCCTGAGACATTAACCCATCCATGGCAGGGACACCTTCCACTATTCCAGGTGGCTCCAAGCCCTGTCCAACCTGACCTTGGACAATTCCAGGGATCCAGGGGCAGCCCCAGCTCCTCTGTCCCAGTCCACCCCATCCAAAAGTGAGAATTTCCAATGTGAGTATGGACAGGATGGGCCAGCACAGCCTCTCCAGGACAATTCCTTGGGACACTTGTCACCTCAAAATCCATCATTTCACCCCCAGCCTGGTGGAGCAGGGCAGCATTTGTCCCTTTAAACATTTTACTTGCCTGGAGCTGTGCAGTTGAGACACCAGTTGAGTACACTTTAATTAGCCCAGAGGAAATCGCAGTAGGGATTAAATGAGTTGGGCTGTTATTCTCCTGTTTTTACTAGCAGCAAATAAAAGCATGTAATTAGCTTTTCTAAAGGCGTTTTCAGGATCTTAAGGTTATCATAACTGTAAACAATAGTATATTTATCTAATCTGAGAGCGGTACTCGAAAATATTTTCATTCTGAATGGGAAATAGTAAAATTACAATTGGTTCATAAGTTTTTGAGGCATTTTTAGTTGAAAGTCAGCTTAGCAGCAGTGGCAAAAGAGTATTTAATAGAAGGTTTTCAAGCAAGAATTGCACAATTTCCTGATGTGATTGTCGAAATAGATCCTTAACATAATTTTTTTTGTTGGTTCTGACTTATTATAATTCATCTATATTAAAATATTAGTTTGGATAATGTATCAGTGTGTAAAATATTACATAAATCAAACCCAGAAAGACTAAGATTTATCAAAATAACACTCAAAATAATACCAGTTTAGGTATAACTGAAATAAAATAATTGGCTGAATTCTTTGAGGGATTTCCCCACATATTTTCCACATCAATTTTCTGTGCAAATTTCCAACCAGTTTATTCCACGCTGCTCCCATCAGATACATTTCAGATGAACCCTTCCAGCCTGGTTTTCTTTTCAGTGATGCTGATATGTCAAGAATTGTTCCATGAAGTTACATCAGCATGATTAAAAGAGTTGGATCAAATGTACCTTACTGAAATGTAATTTATTAGCTGCAATAAATTCCTCTCACAAGATTTATCGGAAGGAAAAATCCCAAGGCTGTTTTCTCCTGAAGAGTCATGTGGGTAGATTTGAAACCAAAAATTGGGGAAGTGGTTTGGAACAGGAATTAAAGGATGAAATCATGGAAGTGAAGAGCTGTAGGAAACAATTGCAAATTGGTTTTATCAAACAAATATTGGATATTTGTCCCATTCTCAGCAGAACTGACCCCACCCTGCAGCCACAGCAGAGGTAGCTCTTCAGGAGGATTAAATAAAGCTCCACAATAATGTTGGTTTGTTGTTTTCTAGGAAAACCAGGGTGCAGATGAAGTCTCTGATGGAAAATCATCACCAACAGGTTCCTTAGAAAGGAATCTTGTTCCTTTAATGGCAGAACAGACAGAGCTGAAAGTTTCCATCTTCCAAACCAGATGGGACACAGAATGAGGCACTGACCTCCTGCTGGCTTCACTTTTGGTCTTTATTCATCCAAACCCTGCCCTGGATCACCCTGGTGCCAGTTTGGGACCCAACAGCACTGGTAGTGGGGCTTCACTGTGAAAAGACTCCAGAATTTTATAATATTTAAAATCTTACTCCTAGCCACAGAATGGTTTAGCCTGGAGGGGCATTAAAGCCCATCCAGTGCCACCCTTGCCATGGAAGGGACACCTTCCACTGTCCCAGGCTGCTCCAAGCCCCAATGTCCAACCTGGCCTTAAATACTTCCAATGTTAAACAACTGCTAAAAAATAAAAATATCCAAAAAATTCCCCTCCTAACGACAAAAAGAAAAATCTCATCTATGAATATATGAACTCATGTATTAAAACATATAAATGAATAGATGAATATATGAAAAAATATATGAAAATATAAGACTACCTTTAGGAAAGACTTTCCTGCTAGCTTAGGGATACACAGATGTAGAGATTTCCCATCTCACCTCAGAAAAATCCACCTATTTTGCAGACAGAATTAACTGACAGACACATTCACCATCAATACTGCAGATACCAGCCCAGGGGGGAACTGAGCTGGTGACAGCTCCTGATCAAAGGAATTATCCCTGAATGCTCTGGACAGGGATCCTGCAATTCCTGCACAGGGCAGGTCTGTCTTGTACCTGCCAGCATCACCCACACACGTGCATTGTGCTTGGTGACACTGCAGTGACTCCTGATCGTGTCACCCCCCAGAACCAACACATCCAGGGCTGGATGAAACATTCCCAAGACCGTTTTCATCGTCCCAGGTTTTAGGGGATGAATTTCTACCCACAGTCCTATTCTCCATTGAAACTGGTGGGAGTCAGTAAGGTTAAAATTCTTTTGGGGGATCAGGATCATTGCTGCAACTCAGCCAAGGGTTAGGGAATGGAGAATTAGCAACTCCCAGCACCCATGATTTGGGTCACCATTAGGACATGGAAAGTTTCCACAAGAAAGGGGAAAAAACCTCCAATAACTCATTGACTTTGCAGACTGAAGCATTACAAGGCAATTTTAATGGGCATTGCTGGCTGGGTGATCAGTGGACCTGAATCCCATAAAATCTCCTTTCCCAAGACAAATTTCCCACTGAGTGGCTCTTCTCCTCCCAGTGCACCACTGAGAAGCCCCTTAACCCCTTCCATAAACCCCCAGCAGTAAATCACACACACCTGCTGACTGCTGAACATCACATTTTAAATATCCTTATGAACTTTCCAACCCATCACTCTGACCTTTTCCAAATAAACACAGTAAAAACTGCCTTCTTTTTTTTTCCCTTGGGTAAAAAACACTTCTTCACCTTGCAGTACCTCCGTGATAGATGACAGCATAAACCCTCACAGGATTGAGTTATCTGCAATCATTTCCTTGCAAAACATCACTAAATTCCTGTCCCATCAGCATATATTGATAACACCGAGGCTGATAATATCTGCAACCCTGCAGAGTTTGTACTGCTGTACCAGCCTGATACTCCACTCCAATTTCCTTTCTGTGCCTGAAAGTGTGAATTTGCAGGCCCTGAGTTGGGCAACTCTCTGGAGCAGTTCTGTGTCAGGAACGAGAGATCCATTGGACTTTTTCTGTCTTCACTTCTGTTTATTTTTATCTTATCAAAACTTCAGCACACTGTCTGTGCCTAGACCTTGCATGCATGAAAACAGCACAAAAATGGCCAACAGCCTCGTGCTGCAAGGTCTTTTTAAGTCTAATCAGAAACTAAACTACCCAACTAAGTGACATCTAAATTATTTTCCTTTCTAACCCAATAACTGACTCCTAAAGACCCACAATGCAGATTTTTCTACCCAATTACAAGATACCACCTAAATCAAAGAAGAAAGAGGAAGAAGAAGAGACAAGAAAGGAATTTGAGACAACACCCTATATACTCCATCTTTAACCCATCTATAACATACTAAAAATCTTAAACCCTAAATTTCTCACCCATGTGCCATACAACACTACTATCTACAATCTCTACAACCTATTTCACACTTTTATGGTTTCTGGTTTACCTTGAGGCTTTGGAGACTTTCTCCATGAATGAGGGTCAAAGTCAGTGTTTTCCTGGGAGTCAGAGCACCCCAGGGCAGACAGGGGGATATTCCCCTTACCCTAAATTCCCACATGAAAGAGGGAGGAGGACAGGGTGCTGCTGCTGCTGTCCAAAATCATGAATGCTCCTCAGAGCTTCTGGAAACCCTCACGCCTGGAGAGGGTGAGATAAACCTGAAGGGTATTTCCAGCATCAGCAGCTGAGAATCCAAACTGCTCCCAAAGCCAAACCAGCTGCAGGATGCTGTGAGCTCGTGTAGGGCACAGATTTTGTCCAGTGCTGATGAGATCTATAAGGTTTGATTTTTTTTTATACCTGGTGCAGATTCCCAGGGAAACATCCTGGCATGTGGAATTTGCTGTTTGCACAAACCCAGCCGAAAAGTTAAATGGACACCAAAAATCCCTCCCTGCCAGCCTCAACGCCTCTTTGAAGCCAGAGTAATGAGAACATTTAGCTCTTAAGTTCTGGTTTTACTTCCACAAAAGCAACTACACATCAACCTAATGTCTTCCTTTGTTCGGTGACACAGAGGTCACTGCTGTGAGATTTATTTGATTTCGCAGTTTGCCTAATTAATTTGCTCATTCTGAGCATACTCCATCAGCACCAGCAAAGCAGCAGATTCATTTACATGGTACACTGCATCTGGAATAATTATTACCCCCAGAATTGTTATTGCTCCAAATCTGAGGGGAAAGGGAAGTTTCCTACTGTGATAAAAGGGCTCTGTTGTAGTTTTATCAGCTGAAAACAACAGCGTGGACTAAATTACAAAAGGGGCTTTTTACAAGCGTTAGGCAGCACAAAACACAAATGTCCATAAAGCTGTTCCAAGACCAAATTTGTTTCTCTGATTTACTTCTTATCAAGTTTTATTTGCAGGCTAAAGAGTCTGAAACCACTCCCACCCCTGCAGCAATATTGGCAGGGAACCACCAACACTGATTCAAACAGCAACATTTTTTCACTGCTGGAGGGTGCTATTGACCCCCAGGTTTGGAAAAATCAGATTTCTTATCAATAAATTATAGAAAATTGGTGGATCACGAGTAGAGAAAGTAGAAGACTTTAAGGGGACACTGAAGTAAGACAGAAAACATTTTAGATCAGGAGAGTTAAGTAGTTTGAGCTCTGGACACCTGATGGACCAAGAAGGGAGCAGCTTTGTTTTTCCATTGAGAGTTGATCAAAATTCACTGGCTCCAGCTCTTGAGACTTTGATTTGCTGGAGGCCCTTTGATTTGATCAACTGATTAGTTCTTTTCACTGCCCTGGGAGAAGAAATCATTATTGACTTCTCCTTGGACATCTAATTCTTGCACATCTTCCCTGATCCTGTAACTTAAGCTTAAAACTCTGGGCCACAGTGAAAGGTGAAATACTTGGTTAATCAGAGTTTATCCCTTGGTAGGTTTGGGTTTAGAAAGAAGAGAGGAAATGTGTGGAGCTCTCTGGTCCAGCCACTTCCATCAGTCTTTCACAGTCACAGCAGAAAATCAGCAAAGCACAACATCATCACCACTATTAGCTCCCTCTTCCACATGGTATTTGGATTTTAAACATTATTCCCAAATCTTCACTCTCCAACAGGGTTGGATGTGCCACAGACACCATTTCTCAGTCTCTCTCATAGCATATAAAAAAAAAACCTCACAAAACTCCTGCCTACCTTGCATCCAGGCGCTCCCCAGGTCAGACACAGCCCAGTGCTGCTCTTCCTTAGGTGGCCAACAGAGCCCCTGAATTGCCTTAAATAAATCCACGAGGTTCCAGCCCTTGGGTTCAGTGAGGTGTGCCAGCATTGAGGGGACTCCAAATCACCTGTGTTCACCAAAGCAAAGTGTATCATGTATTAATTGAGATAATCCCAAGGTATAGATAAGAATATATATATATATTTATCTATCTGTACAATGGGTGTATATTGTATTATTGTTGCCCTGATTTTTATAAGTGTTTTCTTTTATAGTTCTTTTGAAAGTTTTAAAGTTCTCGTAAAAGTTCTTTAGCCTTCTGATAATGAAGGAAGGAATTGGGGGATGCCTCCAAAGAAAGAGTGAATATTTGGGAGGCAGTCACAGGGGGGTTTAGGATCTGTTGATGTTTAAAATGTTGGGCAGTTTAATTTCTACCCATTAATTTAAATTAATATTGAATTTTCAACTGCAGCTATTTTCTTGTATTGAAGCCACGTTGGAATCTGAGGTGGAGGTCTGTAAAACTGTAAAAAAAGGAGTTCTGTGAATTAGGAATGGTCTTTTCCACCATGAAGAAGGTGGAGTCTTGTGTGATTTATTCTGAGATCCCCCAAAAACCCATGGTGTGTGAGGTTACAGATCCATGGGTTCCTTCTCTTGTGTGAGCTCCCTGCTCCAGCCATCACCCCCATTGCTCTTCCCAGTGAGCAACAACTTTTAAATCCTCCCTTCCAAGTGACAATCAATATAAATATCCTGTGGTTTTCAGGCTGCTTATACACTTCCCATAAAAATCCACGGGGGCTGAGCTGTGTGCTGAGCACTGCCTGAACTGCATGCAAAGCACTCTGCCACGCTTTTATTTGTTGGGTCTCTCCAAAGTGCAGGGGAATATGAGCTGAGTGCCTGATGAAAATGAAGTGTAACTCCTAATGGTTTATTTGCACTGCAGTGCATTTGCCATATCATTCATTACATTGCACTCAGTACCTTCCCCCTGTTAGCCATACATAGCTGCACTTAAATAAAAATGTAACGTTCTCTCTCTAATATTTGTGCCCTGAGTCTCAAGCATCTGCTTTATGGGGCTTCATCACTTTGTACATCATGCTACAAACTGCAGTGAAATCCTATTTCAACATGTGATTGAGCTGGTAAAATGGATCCATGGTTTTTAGCAGCGGGCAAAACTTCAGTGATTTATTTCTGCTAACTCTTCTCTATGTAAAGTTGTGTCGGGCTTGCTTTTTAATGAGTCCAAAAATCAGGGAAGTGTAAATTTTGCTCAGGCTGGAATTGGTCTGGCAGAGCTTTAGATGGGAGTGATTTTAACTGGAGATGGGATTGCAGACTCATGGGATGTCTAAGTGTGTATATATCACAGTTTCAGTATTCAAACCATCCCCTCACTGGAGAAGATTTGGTTTTAGCTAAGAAAATTCCCATTCATCGCCTCATGCATGTCTAGGGAAGTGATACCTGAGTGCAGACAGAATGATTCTGCTCCCTGGGAGGACAAATTTCCTCTGTGTCCTTCCTGGAGGTGTGAGGTTCACACCCACCAGTTGACCTGAGGAATCAACTAATAGAGCATTTCCAAGGCACCTCATTTTTGTCATTATTAGAAGGTGATGCCTCAAACCTGTGCCCAGAGAAGTCAGGGAGCAAATATGCATCAATAAAAGCAATATTTTACTATAAAAAGGGACGTTCCCTTGCAAAAATTACCCACAGTTATATTTACCTGTGAATTCCTGACTGGATGAAAATCAGTGAGCAACATGAGCTAATCATTTTACTATGCAGATTCCTAATGATGCAGGATGGCAAAAGACTGGGATAAACTCTCATTTTAATGCTGTTTCTTGAATGGCTGATTATTAACGTCACCCTTTAATTTGTAGTACAAACCAGAGGCAAATGTCACCCATCCTCTGCAATCAGCTCCTTAACTCAGTCACCTTCCCCAGGCCGAAGGATTTATTCTAATTGCAGCTGGATATGACAAACTACGGCATCTGAAATTGAAACCAGGAGCCAGCACACTCCAAACCCAATGTGAAAAGTCAGGAAATTTGCACAACCTTTAAAGAAATGTCTTGGAGACAAAAAGAAAAAAAAATAGAAGGATGCACGAAGAGTTGCACAGTGCAGGGTGAAGGTGTTCCAGGAAGGTTGGGGGTTATAGATACTGGAACCAGGCATTAATTTATAAAAATACATCACTTATTAATGCAAATACAAGGTGGCATTAAGAATGGCTCTGCTATGTAATTACTTACTGGATTTTTACAGCAGCGTGGAAAATAAAGGGAATTTTCCTCCAATTAAATGCACTTAGTAAAGGAGAGGGTGTGCTACCTCATTCACTAAACATCAAACACGAGGATTTTAATTCAACATCAGAGGTTGCATAAGCAGAGTGCAAAAACTGGGTCAAAATGTTTGTTTTAAAACGTTGCATCTCTAAACAAGAAGGGGAATTGTTAATCCATGGACACAGAAGATCACTCTGTTGCAGCTGATTATTTTTTCCTAATTGTTTTATCATTGTTTCCTCTGGTCCTAAGCCTAAACTTTGGGTTTGAAGAATTTTGTTCTTACAGTTCAGGTTAGGAGGTTCAGGGTATCTGTTTATGTTTGGAAAAGCCTTTTCAAAGCAGTTGGAAATGAGAATATTCAAAGCAGTGCAGGTGAATTTGGGGCTCTCTATTTCTTTAACCAAGGCCATCCCATGCACTTTGCAGCTCCAAGGAAAACCTGCAAATGAAATTTATACTCCTCAGCTTTTTCTTTGTATTTTAATCCATTTTCTAAACATATTTCTTACCTAAAACTCTCAAGTCTACAGAGAGAAAATGCTGTTGTAAACATGACCCAGATATCCACTCCATGTCTGATAGTGATCAAAATTATCATGCAGTTTTTGCAATCTGATTTCCAAAGCTCTGCTTGTAGCAGCTTCCTTTGCATTTGTTTCCTTTAAATATATCTTTTTTAGAATATTTATGGATACTGTTTTCCTTTTGCAGAGTCCTTGCCCTTGAAAAGTAAGCAGCCAGTGTAGCTTAGGATATACCTTGGTATAAATTATTTATTGAAAGCATAAAGTATTGAAGAATATTGTCTTAAACTTTATTCGCTGACAATATAAAAAGAAAACATCATCTAATTAAAATGTAGGCTTTATAGGAAATGGAAGGAATTTGGTTTCTCTGAGTTATGGTATTGCAACCTTTGACAGGATGGGTTTTTTAATAAAAGAGAAGTATGTTTTCTGGGAAAAAAACAAAACAGGGACGACTTATCCCTGAAGTAAATATCCAGCCTGTGAAACATAAATAACAAGGCTAAAGGAAGAGGAATACAGATAAACCAGATTAACAGAAAACATAAAAGCAAAGAAAGCATGAGTGTGCTGGGAAAACTCTCCTGGGCTAACGAGAAGAACTTGTCAGAGTGTGCACAGGGAGAAAAGAAATAAAACATTAAAGATCAAACAAAAAGATCCTGAGATGAGGTAATAAATTCAGGTATTTATGTGCACTAATTAGGGAGTACAGGTGTAAGAACGACTGGCACTAAAGAAAGTGCTGCTGATGAGCAGAGTGATCAAAACTGAGGAATAAAATGGCATTTCACAGGAGGAGAGCCTATGAAATTCAGATGCCCTGATCCAGTCTTGCAGCACATCTTGCTCCATTATTAAGTGTCCAAGGCCAGGCTGGACAGGGCTTGGAGCAGCCTGGGACAGTGCAAGATGTCCCTGCCATGGCAGATCATTTTTAATCTTCCCACCCAAACCATTGTGTGATTCTGTGGTGACTCCATGATCTACAGCTCCACCCATTCCACTGCAAAAATTACATAAACACAGAGGGAAGCGGGGCAAGTGCAGCATAAAATTTCTAATACCAAATGCCACCTGCAATCACAAACCTTCAGGACTTTTGATGGAGCAAAACAAAGCAGAATGTCTCCATATGAAAATAGGTTTGGAATTATCTCATTTGTGATTGCTCAGACTCTGTGCCCAGGCTCTGCTTTCTGCAGCTGTGCAGATAGGACCTGAACTCAGCTGGACTCTGGGCTCACAGAAGCTTATTCCTGTTTTCCTGATAAATAAAAAGAAAGCACTCAGTAAATGTCAATTCTAAATTAAACTGCACTCCAAACCTTTTGTAAAAGCTACATTTAAAATGACTTTATTGCCAGATGAGTATCTGAGAAATACCAGACTTTTCTTCAACTCCCTGATAGGAGGTCGGGACCAGGTGAGGGTTGGAGCCTTCTCCCTGGTAATAAGGAATGAAACAGGAGGAAACAACCTCAAATTGCAGCAGGGGAAGTTTTGGTTGAAGATCAGGACCAATTTCTTCACTGAAAGGGTGGCCAGGAACTGATGGAATCACCATCCCTGGAAACACTCAAAAGAGATGTGGTGCTTGGGTTAGTGCTTGGACTCAATGATCTGAGAGGGTTTTTCCACCCTAAATGATTCCACAATTCCATGAGCAGCCTTTAAAAACCTGCACATAGAGGATGAGTCCCTGGAATTCTCCATGACCTATCGTTTTAAGACAACACAGTGATTAATACTTGATCTGAAGCTATCAAGGAATGTTGGGGTTTTGTTGAGGTTTCCTTTTTTTTTGCTGTTATTTGCTTAATTAGCTCATTGGCCGCGCTGCATCTGCTGCCTGGGAGGGAGTGAGGTGGACTGTGGGCTTTTACTATTATTAATTGCTGTGAGTTCTGCCAAAAAGTGTTATAAAAAACACCCAAAGAAGCCATTTCAGCACTTTCAGGGATGTTAGTCATGACTTACCCAGATTTCCTCATGGACCATGTCTTGTGGAGCTCTTGACTCTTAAATCTGCCCTGAGTTGTGTCAGGAGAGATCTGCCCTCCACCAGAGCAGTCTGATTCCCTTTGGGATACACTGCTGGCTCAGAACAGCAATAATAATGCTATTTTTGTCATTTTTGCCATGCCCAGAGCCAAGGCTGCTCATGCTGAAGGTACCTGGCTGTTGCTGACCCAAGTTCTGCTCTGTGGGTGAAGATGGGCAGTGGCTGCCTGCTTCTTCCTGCACTGCTGCTCCTCTGATGATTATTTTGATTTTTTTAGATTATCTCATTTAATCTCATTTATCAAAATGATGCTCCAGCTTCTGCCCTCCACCTGTGGCTGTTTCGTTGTGCTGCTGCTTTAAGGTCATGGAATTTACTCCATCAGCTTGTCCATCTGTGCCAGGGGGGTTTAGGTTGGATTTTAGGGAAAGGTTCTTCCCCCAAAGGGTGCTGGCACTGCACAGACTCCCCAGGAAATGGGCACAGAGGCTGCCAGAGCTCCAGGAACCTTTGGAAAATCCTCCCAGGGATGTCCAGGGTGGGATTTGGGGTGTCTGTGCAGGGCCAGGGGCTGGGCTGGGTGATCCTTGTGGATCTCTTCCTACTCAGGATGTTCTGGGATTCTGTGATCTGAATGAGGACTTTTCACACTCACCTTTAGCAAACAGCTTCTCCACAAAAGACACTGAGATATGTTTAAATGTTTCCTGCTTATTTGGTGAGAGAGAAAAGAAAAAGAAAATAAATAAATAAAAAGAAAGTAAAGGAAAAAGAAGCCTCGATGTGGTTTCATACTTGAAGCCTGGAAGCATTCCCATTTCCACTGCCATCCCAGGCAGTGTTTTGCTCAGCTCACAGATTCCACGGGCTCCAACACTGCTGGCAGTGCCTCCTCTGCGAGGCAAAGAGCTCAGAACTGACATTTCTGTGCTGCCCATCCTCGTTTCCAGCAGAGATTTGTCACTCCCTGCTGGCACCGGGTGTCACCCAGCAGAGCAGGGTCCTCCAGCAGTGCCACCCTCCCTCGGAAGCTGTGCCCTGACCAGGAGGATCTGCCCCTGGAGCTGCTCCCACAGTGGCTCTCCGTGGCAGCCAAAATGTGGAATTTTGGCTGTCTCCAGGCACCCCCAGAGCGAGCTGGCAGCTGTCTGCAAACTGCCAGGACACACCTTTGGTCCCACAGGTGCCCCGGGGCTGGGCACTGGGCTGGGTTTTACTGGGAGAGAGGGAATTCTTACTGGGAGAGAGGGAAGGGGAGGTGTTTGGGTTTGGGCACAGGGTGGGTGATACAGAGATGTTCTGTCACTGCTGGGCTCGCACACAGGCAAGGCTTTTCCTGCTCCTCGTAGGGAGGAAGCTGGGAATGAATGCCTGGAATTTTGGGAGGAGACACAGCCAGGACAGGTGACCCCAGGTGACCCAAGGGATATTTATACCTGTGACATCATGCTCAGGATGCGAACTGGTGGGAGGAAGGAAAGAGGACATTTGGAGGAATGGTTTTTCCCTTCCCCAGCCTCCATTCCATGGGATGGGGCCCTGCTCTCCTGGAGGTGCTGAACACCTGCCCATGGGAAGCAGGGAATGAATCCCTTGTTTTCCTTTCCTCGTGTGCACAGCTTTTGCTTTCCCTGTTAAACTCTCTTTACCTCAATCCATGAGTTTTCCAGCTTTTACCCTTCCCTTTCTCTCCCTGATCCCACTGGTGGGGAATGAGTGAGGGGCTGGGGAATTGCTGGGGTTAAACCACAACAAATCCCTAAAACTGGCACCCAATCCTCTCTAGAGCAATGCTGATAGGAAAGGCAGAGATAAGTCTGAATTATATATGGAATTAAAAGTTTTCCTTCTACTCCAGCAAGTCCAGACCCTATGGTTTTCTAAAGAAAACATTTTGGTGTTTAATAGTTACGGTAAAATATAATCACAATAATCATAATAAATAATTCAGTAAGTAATACACTGACTAGGTTTTTACTTTTTAATTATCCATGCATATACATCTAAATATGTAAAGTGGGATGTGATCTTATTGTCTTCTCTTGTGGGTGAAAATCATGCAAAAATGCTGAATAAATTGATATAAACAGCCAGGCTGGCTGCAGGAATGGAAAAAAATAATACAGGTTTTATGCATTGGGATGTTCAACAGAGTTATTTAAAATTCATACCTAGTTAATAATGAATACATTTTGCAATTAGTATTGGAGACCAGTTGCAGAACTAAATCCGAGGACAAAATTGGGTGATTTTGTGTGAGCTGGAACCATCAGCCAGGAGTGACTCAGGTGGGAGAACCTGGCAGGAGCCAGAGCACAGAGCTGCCATGTGGAGCTTTGGGCAAAGGAGCACTGGATGAATCACAGTGATGCCTTTCCCTGAAATTCCTTTCCTCTCGGAATCCTGATTGCCCTTGGAGCCAGTGCAAAACCAATATGCTCCTGGTTTTCTTGGATTTCACCAGATAAGGATAAAAAGGGTCTCATTCTGCTCTCTCTTTGCTCTTCTGTGGTTTATTCCTGAGCACGTTAAGGAGGGCTCCCTCGGATTTATATCAACAGGAAATCAAACTCCATCCTGGGCTAATCACAGCATCCAATTAGGCATTGCAGTATCTTGGCTTTTAAATAGTTCAAATGGAAATGGGGGTAAAAATATCCTGCACAATCTCAGAGCACTAAAATCTCCCCACACCACAATGTCCATAGCCCCCACACCACAGTGTGCCTCAATGGCATGGAAAAAACAGCATAAATCATAAACCACATGAATATTACCCAATTATATCAGACCATTCTTTTCCTAATGCCTGATATTTCATAGAATCCAATGATCATTTTCTGCACACCTTGAAAGAGCTGGGTATTAATGTGGCAATATAATCATTAAAACAGCTTGTCCAAACTTAGAATAGATCCTCAGGTATAATTGTTGCCTCTGTTGACCCTTACAGAGGAAGGGGATTTAAACATACTGTCAAATACAATCCTCTGTTTTAAAAGGACCTCAGAAAAACAGGGGGAAAAATAGAAAAAGAGAGGAAGAAAGGAAATATTCCTGCATGATATTGCCTTAGGCACTGGGATCCAAGAACACAGGGAAATCCAGAGGGTCAATGAGCCAGTCCAGGCTCTGTACTGGGCTTTGGTTCATGGAGAGGAGGACTGGGAATGTTTATAGTGCATTTGCTCATCTGGTTATCAGTGTCAGTGTTCTCCACACCAGTCTCTGCCATCCCCTGGCCTTCCTCCCCTCCTGGAGGAGGGAATTATCCGTGCCTGGCGTTCCAGGCAGGACACTCCACGCAAACTGCAATCCATGTTTTCATTTGCTTTCAACGCGGCCTCCCCAGGCAATAAGGGAAAAATGAGTGGTGGAGGAGTCAGATAGACATGTCAGGATGTAATTCACCCGATTTCCTGCTTTGGCTGTGCTGAGTTTGGAAACCTGAAGCTTTTTATTGTGTGACCTTTGGCGCAGGCATACACAGGTAAAGGAGCTGGGAGAGCTTGGATGCACTCTTGGGCTGTTTGCTTTAAAATACCTCACACTTAAATGTTTTCTCCGTGCCACAGCTGCCCAGAATTGATTGGGAATTCAATGCAGCTCTTTGTACGGAGGGCAGGGAGGGGAAAACACGATGACAGTGGTGGCAAGACCCTGCTGTCACCCCCTCCCACCCTACAGCTCCAAAGCTTTGGGGCTGCCTGCACAGTGGTAGGAAAGGACAGTGCAAAACTCAAAGATTTTAGGGATGACTTTCAGCTTTTTTCCCCCTGTTGGCCTCTTCTGTGTGAAAGCAGCCAGTTTTTTCACTTAGGAGAAGTAGGACGGAGTTGGCTGATGCCTCCTTTTGATTCCTTGCCATCACCAGTGTTTACAGAGGATGTGTATCCATGGCCTTTCCCAATATCCTGACATCTATATTCATGTGCCACTCCTGAATATGCAACACAGGTAATTGCTTTGTCTGCAGCAGCTCTGGATGGAGGTGTATAGCAAAGTGTTCTTGCAAAAAGAGGAGAGAAAAAGGAAAAGGCACCTTGAAATGCTGTGAAAAGAGACAATTTAAGGACATCAAAATGGTGTGAAAGGAATTAGCAGGAGCCGGGGTGAGAAAGCTCATGACAAACTGTTCCCCCAGTTCCAGCCTCTCTCCCTGCCTGTGGTGTGACAGCAGTGCCAACAATTAGAGCTCACTCACCTTCTCCCTGCTGAAAATCACTATCACTGTGTCTTACTCAGCTCCTGGGACTGGGAAAAAATCGTCTGAAAGACAAAAACCACCGCCAGGAAATTCACCTTCCGTATTTCTGCAACTGCATTTAATTGTCCTTGCTGTTCCTTGAGGAGACAGACCCTGTTTTAATGCCCACAGGAAGGGCTCTGAAGTGCAGTGCTTTGTTTTTCTCTTTTCTGAGGACCCCTCTGTGGGTGCAGACAGGAGGAGAAGCAGAGGTGGTGCCAGCAGCCCAGGTGAGAGCAGTGCCACCCTGTCCCCAGCTCGCTGGGACAGCAGGAGGGAGGTGCAGCATCCTCCAGCACCATTTCCTCATTGTCCCATCCCATATTTCCTTTTCTGACATCATCTTGAGATATCATTTCTCTTTCCATACACGGATCTCGAGCAGAGGAGCTGGTGAACAGAGCAGAGGTGGTTTTGGAGTGATGCTCCCTGTGAGTCCCCTCCCTGTCCCTTGTCCCTCCTGGCTCAGGGGACATCAGTCCTGGCACCACCATCTGCTTTCAGCTGATTAGAGCTGAGTCAACAGCTCCCAATTTCCAATTTTTTAGGCTAAATTCCACTCCAGAAATCCCATTTACAGTCCTGTACTTTTTATCTTAAGCACTGTAGCAAAGTGCACTGTTGTCCAGGCATGAGGTAAATTTTAATGGCAGAATTAATGCCAAATCACTCAATACATCTTTAAAATTAACTCATTATCATAACGCTGGAAAATAGAACATTGATCCACTCACACAGCAATCCAAAGGGCCCAATTTTATTGTCTTCTTCAGACAATTTACTGGAAGTTGTCACTATAAACTTAAAAACCAAAGCACTGCAGAATGCTTGAATGTTCAGAACTGAGAGAGAAAATGGATTACAGTAAAAACACATGAAGTTGAGGAATGCAAAATATTATGGAAGTCTTCTCAAATATAGAGTTCTACAACTCGCTTTGATTATATTTGCTCATTGATGCTTTTGATAGGGAGCAATGGCTTTGACTGTAAATATGCACCCATTAAAAATCCATATTTAATCTTCTCCCTGGCTTTTGGGGAAGCAGGATGTGCACTGTGAGATAGCAATATGTATTTTTGTATATGCACAACACAGATCTAGAAGCAGGGGTAATTTTCTCTGCCATTTGGATCATTTTGAGGGGAGCATTATTTTCCCCAGCCACTTGCTCCCATTGAGGCTGCACTGTTTTCACTTGCAGTTTGCTAAACATCCCCATCCAGCAACACAATATGAGGGAGTCATAAATCATCATATTTCAGACAACTAATTGTTAGAAATCAGCCCCCAGAGGAGTCTTGGAGTTTCAACAGCTCTTTACAATGAAGGACTCTCTAACTCGGAGCTAGAGTCTGCTTGAGCTTTGAACCAAGGTCAACACTGCAGGTCAGCCAATGTGAGTTAAATCAGCCCAGCATGGAGGCAGATTTCGTGGTAAAAGCTGCTTTATTGAGCAATGTGCTGCTCAGCTCTGCACGCTGGGGAAGGCATTGCACGTGCCTGAATCACCCAAACCCAAACAGCATCACAGAATCATCAAAATCAGACCTTAAATCCCACCCAGTGCCACCCCTGCCATGGCAGGGACACCTCCCACTGTCCCAGGTGCTCCAGCCCCAGTGTCCAGCCTGGCCTTGGGCACTGCCAGGGATCCAGGGGCAGCCACAGCTGCTCTGGGCACCTGTGCCAGGGCTGCCCACCCTCCCAGGGGAATTCCTTCCCAACATCTCACCTAACCCTACTTTATTTGACTTTAAGCCATCAAACCATTCAAAACCAACCAAGCTCTGGAAGGAGAGAGGGTTTGTGTGGATCAAATGAGAGCTGGAAATCAATAACAAGCAAAGAGTTTTCCCTTCCCTGCCAACCCTCCCCACAGCTCCCCATGCTCTGAGCACAGGGAAATCCCTGGAGAAGCCTGGAAAACATCCCACTGGATTTGCTGGAACAGCTGTTTGAGCTGGATGTGTGCTGGAGGAGACACCTGTAATGCAGATGGCAGGAAACCTGCAAAATATGTTCACTTCCATATTAATTGTTGTTTTTTTTTTTTTTTTTTTGCATCCCCAGGTGGGGTTAAAAAAAAATTAAATTGTTCTGTAATTACATTGAACAAATTCCAATCCATTAATTTGCATTCATAATTTTGACACACAGCAAATTTTGTAATTTATTTTCTTTTTTACCTTCTGTACACAACACATTCCAAAATGAAGTAAGACTTTTAGAGCAAAAAATTCTTTGTCAGGCATTATTACTGGGATCTGACATGTATAAACTTCTAGGGATGGACAACCTACTACAGTACCTTGAAAATTGTCATAAAAATGAATTGTAAATCCTGAATATTTAGTTTGAACTTACGGCTATTTTGCCTGGTTGCACTCTGGCTAGACTAGCAGTGTATTATTTAGAATTTCTCTTCTCCAGACTAAGTTTAGCTCTTGATCTTTTCCTTACCAAGAAAAAAACCACAACAGCTCAATTAGCTCCCTGTCTCTGCCCTCGAGGGCATGTTTCCAATCCTTTCATCGTTCACTGGTACATATCTGATCCCATTCCAATTTATCAGCATCTTTCTTGGGCAGTAGCCAACACAAAGGGACAGAGCACTGAAACAGTGGAATAGTCTGTCAGTAATTAAAATCCCTCCTTTTTTTTATCTGAGGAACCCAGAATCTGCTCTGGCTGTGGTGTCTCCCTTGGACCTCGTGTTCAGCCCGTATCTCTTGTGATCACAACATGTTTTTGGGTTTTTTTGGTGGCTGCTCCTCCAGGTGACTTATACTGAATTTAACTAAGCTTCAGCATTGATTTAAGCCCTGTGAGTTAATAAGGCCATTTAAACTGGAGGGAGAAGGAGGATGAGCGAGTGAAGAAGGAGGATGAGCAAATGGAGAACCAGCACAGCCAAGAGGGTGTGAGGCTCAAACCTGGGAAACGCCTGGAGATGGGATGGGGTGATGGGGATGATGGGGCTGTATCTCTCCTTGTAGCCTCCAGAATGATGGGAATTAACTGTCTGCAGGGGAGTTAAGGCTGGATCTCAGGGAAATGTTCTTCCCCCAGAGGATGCTGGCACTGCCCAGGCTCCCCAGGGAATGGGCACAGCCCCAAGACTGCCAGAGCTCCAAGAGAGTTTGGAAAACCCTCCTAGAGATGCCCAGGGTGGGATTGTTGGGGTGTCTGGGCAGGGCCAGGGGTTGGGATGATCCTGGTGGGCCTTTTCCAGTTCGAGATATTGTAAAATTCCGTGTGGATTCAGGTCCCTATTCCCATGCTGTGACCTTGAACAAGTCCCTTCAGCTCCTTGTTTGTCCCCTCCCTACCCGTGTAATGCAGAGGATAATATTTCTAGTAGCACTGGGGGAATTGGGAGGATAAATAGATTAGAAAGATGAGCCAGATCATAGCTTTATTTCCATTTACAATGTATAAATGTATATGAACACGCTTTCTCTCTTCTGCCCAAGCATAAAATGAAACATTTAGAAGGTAAGATCCAAAGAATTTCATTAAGAATCCATCGCAAATTGCAAATGACACCTCATGGATTGGAATGTGAATTGTGAGCTGGGTGTTGCAGAAGTGTAAAATTATTCCATAAATTATCTATGACAAAGTCAAAAAATGTATCAGTCAAAGAATGTATCAGTAAAGCCATCGTTTATTTTTAGTTCCTCAGACTGTGCACAGCCACATGTATAATACAGCAATAATTATTCCACTGCAACTTGGTCAAATAAAACCAGAAAGGCACCATGAAAAATAAAAAATAATACGAAATTCATTTGTGAAATGGTGAGATTTCCGCTTGGTGACGTCTTTGAAAGCGCGTTAATGTTACATTAATCAGTCTCCTCTATCATGCAGAGAGATGATGTGGTTCTAGCTCACATATTTTCACATTTTAATACTCATCTGAAGATTCTCCTCATATGTCAAGGTTCTAGCTCACATATTTTCACATTTTAATACTCATCTGAAGATTCTCCTCATATGTCAAGGGATGCATGGATGGTACCTCATCTATCCTTCATACCCTTTGGGACAGAGTTGATTCTGCTGAATTTTGTGCTGAGCTAAAGTTCAGTTTAAGAGCCCAGCAAATGGGTTAGAGAGAAAAGCAAATGAGCAGAAAGTAGAGTTGGTTTCTCCCCCTGCTCCAGTCCTTTGTGAGCTGCAGGATGGACCTTGATGTCTGCAGACACATTTCCATTGTCTTTAGATTGCTTTGTTAAGTAATTATCCAAAAATCACAAAATCCATGGTTTGGAATTTTTGAAGGTTCATTTAAACAGTCCAGTGCTGTGCCATTATCAGATAAACAAATGAGTCAACTAATGGGTTTAAAACCTGTTCATTTTATTAAAAATTATTATTATTTTATTAACAATTATGGACCCATCTGGAAAGACTCCCCTGGGATGTGAGTGAGGAGTGTGATCTTCCAAAACCTGGTGTGGTGGGATGGGTCACTCTTATTCCAAATAATCCAAGTTGTCCAGACTTGGTGCTGTCAAGGGGATGATCATTCAAAGGTTGGATTCCATGATCTCAGAGGCCTTTCCAACCTAAATGATTCTGATTTATACCAGTTCACAAAGAATTCGATGACATTAATATCAAATACCATGTAAATATTTACACACTTGGAAATCTCCCCCCATTAATGGAATATTAATTCAATTGATGTCACCAGGAATAGTCTGAACATCATCCTACATTGAAAATTTCATATTCAGCTGGTTCTGAACAACCACACTGATGTTATTTGGAAGTATTTGCATGTTTGCAATTATTCACCTCCAATTTTCTTTAATCCCAAGGAACAAGGCATGACATTTTTCCACATTAAGATAAACTGAGCACGTTAGTCAAGTCCTACAATTTTTTGCATTGCTCTGTTTATAATATTAATAGCTGTGCTTTAAGAAATTCACTATTGAACTGTCAGGAATGATTTGTTACCAGGTGTTAGCATAATTTGCCAGCTGTCATATTTTAATCATTTTTATTTGCCTAAAATCTGACACTTAACTTTAGTTGGTAAATCAAGACATATAGCAGCACTTATTTGATGCTACAGTAGCTAAGGGGGGGGAAAAAAAAGTGTGTCCTACAAGTGATATTTGTATTTTCAGACAGAGAACAGATTCTGAAGTCCACTGTCGTTCATAATTCACACAGAATCACTCCTGCTCTCCACAAAAGCTGTTTTTATTTAAGTAGTTCAAGCAGCTGCTGCAGGCTCTTGTTCAAGTGTATTTTCACTCGTGTGAGGAGTTCCAGCAAAGCTTTTCAGCTGGATTTGCTGAGGAAAAGCTACTCCTCATATTAATGAGAATAGAGATCTCGTGCTCTGTTATCATTGTTCTTAAAGCCACAAATGAATTCAAGGCTGCTCTGTTATAAGTTCATGTCAAGTGTTCTTAAAAGTCTGCATGAACATGAGATGAGGCTGTAACTAATTAATTATCTATACCTGAACAATGAGAAGGAAACAGATGAATACAGACACTTGTTAGATGAGCTTGAATTTTTTTGTTGCTATTCATATTTACTTGCACACCAGATAAAAGATAAGTGTGTGAAAGACACATTTTGATATTAGCAAAACACTTGATTTTTTCCATGAAAAATCCTATTTTGGGCATTCACTCCACTTGTTTTGGATAGAAATATTATCTCCTCTACTGTGGATTAAAAGGTGATTGATTACATGCAACAATGAAAAAAAAAAATTAAGTTGCAAAGAGTTTTATGAGTTTCACCAGGAACTCATTGAATCAGATTTTATTACCTGATATTTTCAACTTTAAAAACTCCAGAATCAATGACATGGAAATGCAGATGTGCTTTTGTAGTAAAAAATGGCTGTAGAATTTGAGGCTGAAAGTAGAGAAACATCACAGAAGGGATAAGAAGAATTTCTTTCTGATATGGTTTCATTTAGGATACATATGTAACTATTATATATATAATATATATATATATAATGTAGACTCGTAAAAATGCACTGATTCATGAAAAAAAGTGGAATTGCAGATAGAGAAATGTAGACAAACATGTTGATAGTTACAGAATAGGGAACAGAAAGGAGACATTGTCATTTGAGAGTCATGAATTGAATAATAAGAAGCAGAAAATTAGAAAAAAGCCATGGGAAAACTTCCTCAGAGTGGAACAGCAGTTGGTAGGGCTGTATCTTTTGAGACTTTTAAGCCCAAATTTTGTGATTTTTGGATCATTGTCCCAGTTTTTTATATCTGTTTGCACATGGTTCAACCCAAAAAGCCTTTAAATATCATTGGAATTGTTGACTGTAACTTTTACAGTGCTACCACAACTGGAGTAATTAATGTGGATTCATAAAGATTTATGTCAGAGAGTTTTGGCATCTTTCTAAATAATAATATTGCACCCAAAGTTCCCCTAAAGTAATCCTTGTGGTTCATCTCGCTGTTCAAAGAGTCATTTCCAAAAGGCCTCTGAAAACCTCAGCAGATGGTGAAGGACAACCCTCCCAGCTTTTCCTAAAAAAGAAAGAACGTCCATTCTTAAAAAAATAATCGTCTTGTCTCTTGTTTGAATATATCTTACTTCAGCTTTCACTTTGATGCCTTTTTATTAAGGATCTTCCAAGTATCCAGTAGGATTCTCCCTTGTGAGGTGGCCTGCTGCAAATGGGGAACAGCTCATGGTAGGTTGTGAGGGTGCTTCAATGCTCTTTTAATGGAGCCCACTTTTAATAAGAACCAAACCAAACCCTTCATTTCCCACAGAGAATAATTGTCCTCCCTTGAGGAATTTTTGAGTTTTTTTTTTCCTCCAGATTCTTTCCACCACCACTGGAATCTCTCCAGAGAAACTAGCATGGATTTATATCCCCTCTGCAGTCAGGAACGTGGATCCTTTCTGCTGGTGCATCCTCTCAGAGCTGTTGTTCCTTTGCTCTGTGGAAAGTTAAATCATTTTCCTTGGGATAACTTGCCAGGTACCAACCTAAATTTAGCAGATGTGGCCTCATTCTTGTCTTCGAAACACATCTTTGAACCTGAGCGTATTAAACATTCTCATTCTGAGGAAGAGGTGAGTGAGGGATCCAGAATGCTCTTTATTATTTCTCTGCTCTCATGATTATTTACCTACACATCAATCTGTGTGTCATCTGAAACTTTTACCAGCCAATCATTTCTGAAAATGATTAATAGCAGTAAGCAGATACCAGCAGAATCCCAGCTCTGCACTTAATTATGATTCCCCTCTGATGACTCCATTTCAGATCCATTAGCTTGCCCATTTTTAATAGATTTAACCTCTGTTTTATTGCTATTGAGTAGTTCTCATTTTTAATCAGAATATTCCCAAGGCTGAGTCAGATACCCTACAAACGTCAGAGTGGCACAAAAGCCATGCTGGTGATGTTTTCAGTGCAATAAAACTGGGGTTGTTTGTTTGACAGGCCCCTTTAATGGGATCACGTGGAATGATAATCATGTTCCCATCGTCACTTCTTCCTCTTGAATCTTGTATCAGCTTTAATCCCATTATTTGCCCAGGACTGAGGTCAGGGGAAGTAATTTAGAGGTGCCAAGGTTGTTCTGGCTGTGAATCTGGAGCACTGCCACAGCATTACTGCTCCAACAATCTGTTGGAATTTCTCTAGGATCAATCATGTATTAAAAACCAACGTTCTCCTAGGATAACCTCACCTGGCCACAGGGATCACCCTCTGTAGGTGGCATCAGGGCTGTCAGTTTTGAAATATTTGTATTTATATGTGTTGTTTAGCATCCTCAGTAGTTAATAGCTGACTCCTAAATACTCCATCCTTGTATTTCTTTGGAAAGTAGGAGATGTGCACATTTAAGGAGCAGTTCTCCTTTGTCTGCATTGGTATTAACAACCTTATCACCTCTATTGTGAAGTGATAAACCCAGAACACTGCTGGGATTGCTTTTGTACAAAAACCCCTTATAATTGTGTCTGATTTTCCTCAACAGTTATGAGTGGACTTTTCCTGAGAATTAAGCTTTCTTTTCAGCTTACTGTACTTCTAAAGTCCTTCCACTTATTCATGGTTTTATACTGGGTTTTTTTTCACATTTAATATCTGATTTCATTTTATACCTTCCACAGAAGGCACGTTTTGCCCCTGGTTAACAAATCAGCTTAGCAACTTCTTCAAAAATGCTACTTCTCACTTCAATTTTTCACTAGGCAATCTGAAATTTTTCTCTTCCCACATCCCTGTGCAAATTTTTGCATCTCTCTGGGACCTATGATCATCAAGCGTTGCTTCACTCAAAAAAGCGTTTGGACCATCTGATATGATCATCGTGCACTGCACACCATGGAGATTATCCTACAATAATGGCATTAAACCTATAGGGCAGAAAAAGAAAATATCGAAGGATGTGTTCAAAGAGAAGAATTCTTTATTTCTTTATATATTGGGAAGAAATTCCTCCCTGTGAGTGCCTGGCACAGCGTGCCCAGAGAAGTTGCCCCTGGATCCCTGGAAGTGTCCAAGGCCAGGTTGAACACTGGGGCTTGGAGCAGCTTGGGACAGTAGAAGGTGTCCCTGACATGGCAGGGGGTGGCACTGGATGATCTTGAAGGTCCCTTCCAACCCAAGCCACTCCATGATTGTAGTAAAGTATTGCTTAAAGAACCAAAATTTTTGGATGTAATTCATCAGTTAAGTATTCTTGTAAACTGCCAAGCCCTGAGTGCAACTCTGCTCTCATCTTCTCAGGGCTGTGTGGCTCTCCGTGGGTTATGGTGATGCTCCCACCTTCACCAGCTTATTTGTAGGATCTGCCTTCCTTTGGCTCAGATATCCAGTGAGGGTGTTAGAAACCTGACTAATGAGGACTTGGGAACAGTGCCTGGAAGTGAGGTAGAAGCCAGGAGATATTAACTAAAAGTTTTCAGTCAATAACATTAAGTAGAAAACCCAGCCGAGAAAACTGTCACGTTATTGGGCAGCTCATGAGGAGAATGAAAGACAAGATTTCAGCTGAAAAACTCTTTGTTGTGACTGTTCTTCCAGTTCTACTTGTAACTGACAACAGAAAAAAAAAAAAAAAACCCAACTGATTCCTTCCACATTTTCTAAGTTGTGACAATGGCTCAGTTATAAAATCACAGAATCACAGAATCATTAAGGTTGGAAAAGCGCTGTGAGATGATCAAGCATTAACCCAACACTGCTGATATGTTGAAATAATTCCGTGGTTTATTATTCCTGCCAGAGTTATGATTTCCTGTGCTAATAATATTTCCACTTGAGAATTATTGCATTATGAAGAAGTTGCAAAACCTGACACGTCTCCCCTTGAGAGGAAGAGCTGAAAAACAAAACACTCAGCAGAGTTGGGAGAGGACCAGAAGGAGACACGGAAACAGGGTCTGTGCTAGGGAAGGATGGATGTTTTCCCCAGATCTGCCACATGGAATCATTAACTTCATCTGGAAGGAATATTTGGGTAAGATAAGGGACGTTTTTCTCAGTGAAATGAGTGAGCCAATTGAGGAACCTATGGAGCCTTTGAAACCTGGGGAGCTGGAGGATCTTAGAACCAGTTCTACACCAAACACCACCAGCAGCAGGGAGGAAGGAGAAGAAATAAATCAGGTGACTTCTGAAGATGAACCCAAAGTCCCTTCAGAGCAATTTTCTGTGATTTCATATTCAGGTTGTTTTTCTAGAACAAAGGCCGTGGCAAACCAAACAAGGAAAAATTATTTCAAGCCTCAGGACATTTATTGCCAGCTACAAAAAATGATACGTCATAAAAAGTAAGTTAATATATTAAATATGTCATTATATTTATTATAACAATTAAAATAGCAAAAGCTTAATAACTAATGAACATTGAGAGAACTTTGCTTTCAAATAAATTTGGTGATAAAGAATTGTTTTTGACAATAGCATTTATCATGGCCTACCTAGAACTGTTGTAGCTGTTTGTTGTACTTAATAAACAATGATAAATATATCTTTGTGCAGGAGAGTAGCTTAAATGTGTGTTGTGCAATCTTCTTGAGAAACTGTAGCCAAGACTAATTAAATGATTCTAATTAAAATTGTGTTGATAGAAAGGAAATTAATGGCTTCATTTGTACTATTTGTTTATTTCATTGTCAAGTGTACTGGATATAATTGCAGTGCAAAGAAGAAATCATCAAAATTATTTTTTCTTCTGTTGGTTTCCTGTTCTATCAATTTACTGTAGAGGCTTCATTTTCTCTATCTTTAGAGGGAACAATGCTGACAAAATGTGAAACCTCAACAAAGTTATTTTCTTGTTTGGAGCTGTTAGATGGAGAATACATTTATTGAACAAAGTAAAGGTTAAGCTTCAATTAAGCATTCTAAATATATTTTGTGAGCTATTGAAAAGCCATAATGTCTCAGCCCACATGGTTCACTGGAAGCTTGGAACAAAATAAATGAGAATAGAAGCAGAAGGAGTGCTCAGATGGCGAATCTCTAACACGTGGCTTACAAAAGAATGTGGTGTTACTCCTACCGTCTTCTATGGACAGTTTGTATCAAATAAAGTAGGCCAAAAAATTCCTTATTAATGATATTTTCTTTTTTTAACTGCAAACAGAGCCTCAGACACAAAAGCAGAAAAACACCTGATTTTTTTCCCCAGGAAGAGGTTTAGATTTCATTTTACATTTCAGTTTTGTAGGGACTCCTCAGATCCAGGGAACAATAAATCAGATTATTGATCCAGCTCCTACAGGTGTCTCTGGAAAACTGCAGATTGGAGCAGCCTCCTTCTCCTTTCTCCCTTCTCCTTCTCCTTCTCCTTCTCCTTCTCCTTCTCCTTCTCCTTCTCCTTCTCCTTCTCCTTCTCCTTCTCCTTCTCCTTCTCCTTCTCCTTCTCCTTCTCCTTCTCCTTCTCCTTCTCCTTCTCCTTCTCCTTCTCCTTCTCTTTCCCTGCCCACTGCAGGGAGCAGGGGAGGGACCAGCAGCATCCTGTGAGAGAGGAGCTCCACAGGTTTCTTTCAGGACTTTCAGCACTGCTCAGGTAATTCCTAATTCCCTTTCATGAACTTGAACAGAAGCAGAATTGTTTTGAAAATTTCATTTTATCTAAAAGATGAGAAACAGAAAGATTCTGAAATTCAGGAGCTTAAAATATGTTTCTGTTTGGGCTGGACTGTGCTCCTGGAATTGGTTTCTTTGCCATGTCAACATTTCCTACAGAAAGCAGATGTTCTTTGTGGAAATTTCTGATTAATCAAAACTACGGTTTCCCCTTTTAAATTTGTTTCAGTCGAGCAATTTTGACAACTGAACCATAGCTAAATCCTTTATGCTGAAAATAAAATCCGTCTTTATGTTTTTTGCCTAAATGTGCTTCAGCAATGCCATACACAAACTAACTTTTATAGCCCTGATAAGTGGAAAAATGTGGGAAATGAGAGCATATTTGAAAATGCTTCCATTAGAGACGTTTGTTAAAGCTGGCTAAACTAATGGCTTATTTTCTGCCTAAATCAGAGAGATTAATCTATAGCTTTAAAATCAGAACAAGAAGAACTCTGCTGAAACATAAAGTCTCGAGTAAAACAATTCTCCTCAAGGGCAGGAGACCCATCATCCTTCTCAGTGAGTGCTTTTTCTTTCCCTCCACTTCTCTGTGACTCAGAAATGCCCGTGCTGGATGGAAGGCGCTCATGGCCTCGTGCTGCTGCTGTGGCACTGGGGTTTTGTGCACTCCTGGGCTCTGGGATCTCACTGCTGAGGCAGTGAAAGAGACTCCAAGTCAGAAGGCGAGAAGAGAACTGATTTATTTCAGATACACCGCTCTTTTTATAGAGAATATTGTGCAGAACAATTTCATTGGTGGTAAAGTAAAAGCATCTCAACCATTGGTGTGCTGTGAATGGCGCACGGTGGCAGAACATATCATAAACAATGTGAACAGAAAGAGAGATAGTGAATTATTTACATTCCTTTGCTACTCTTTCCCAAGCCCAGCCTGGTAGAAATCTCTCCTTTTCTCTCTGACTGATCTGAGAATATCCACATGGGAGATCACCCGAGCCTGGAGATCTCTCCAGAGGCGCTCAGAACACGGGAGGGAAGTGCTGAGGGAGCAGTTGCAGCCCTGCCTCGGTGCCATGGGCTCGCCATGGTGAGATACGAGGTCAGTAAAGAGGTGGAAATGTGGGCCTTGCCCTCGCCTGCCTGCACAAACCGTGGGGCACTGCTGCTCTACTGGTTTGGACTGGGATCCCAGAGCTCTCCCTGGCCTGGGTCCTGCCTCTGCCACTGCAGGAAATGTGAAGGGGAGAGCCTGATGTCTGCTCTGCACAAGCCTTGGAGGTTTGGGTTTGTGCCAACAAACTTAAAAGGGGAAACCGTATTTTTGATTAATCAGAAATTTCCACAAAGAACATCTGCTTTCTGTAGGAAATGTTGACATGGCAAAGAAACCAATTCCAGGAGCACAGTCCAGCCCAAACAGAAACATATTTTAAGCTCCTGAATTTCAGAATCTTTCTGTTTCTCATCTTTTAGATGAAATGAAAATCTCAAAACAATTCTGCTTCTGTTCAAGTTCGTTAAAGGGAATTAGGAATTACCTGAGCAGTGCTGAAAGTCCTGAAAGAAACCTGTGGAGCTCCTCTCTCACAGGATGCTGCTGGTCCCTCCCCTGCTCCCTGCAGTGGGCAGGGAAGGAGAAGGAGAAGGAGAAGGAGAAGGAGAAGGAGAAGGAGAAGGAGAAGGAGAAGGAGAAGGAGAAGGAGAAGGAGAAGGAGAAGGAGAAGGAGAAGGAGAAGGAGAAGGAGAAGGAGAAGGAGAAGGAGAAGGAGAAGGAGAAGGAGGAGAAGGGAGAAGGGAGAAGGGAGAAGGAGGCTGCTCCAATCTGCAGTTTCCCAGAGACACATAAAAGAATGAGGAGCTGCTTGTAGGCCAAACCAGAGAAGGAACATGGGATGAAAGCTCCTGTGTGGCTGGAGTGGCTGTCACCAGCTCCTGGTGGTCATTGTCCTGTCCAGCACTGCCCAGAAGGGTCATTCCTCATGGACAACCATGCCTGGAGCTGGGGATTAGCGATGAGGAGAGGCTGAGGGAGCTGGGAGGGGGCTCAGCCTGGAGCAAAGGAGCTCAGGGGGGACCTTGTGGCTCTGCACAGCTCCTGCCAGGAGGGGACAGCCGGGGGGATTTGGGATCTGCTCCAGGAACAGGGACAGGAGGAGAGGGAATGGCCCCAGGCTGGGCTGGGGAGGCTCAGGGGGGACTCCAGCAGGAATTTCCCCATGGAAAGGGTGGTCAGGCACTGGAGCTGCCCAGGGAGGTTTGGAGTGCCCATCCCTGGAGGTGTCCAAGGAAGGGGTGTGTGGCAGGCACATTCTTCTCTCAGGATTTTTCATAGAGGAGCACAGAGGAAAGAAAGAACAAACAATTTCTATTTCTGCTCCTTGTTCTTACCATGTGGAATGTGTTTGGAGAATTGTTTACCTGGGGTGTTGCTTGGTTGGATTCTGGTGAGGATTGTTTGAGCTGATGGCCAATCCAACCCACCTGGGGCTGGGCTCTCAGAGAGGGTCACAAGTTGTGATTTAGGTATGGTAGTTAGAAAAAGTAGGTTTGTAGTTTTAGTATCTCCTTTAAATAGTATATTAATGTATTATAGTATAGTTATAATAAAGAAATCATTCAGCTTTCTGAACTGGAGTCAGACATAATCATTTCTTCCCACCAGGTTCACCTGATTTACAACTGGGATGGACGTGGCACTCAGGGCTCTGGGCTGGGGACAAGGTGGGCATCGGGACTTGTCCCTGCAGGTCTTTTCCAAGCTCAGGGATTCTGCAATCCTGTGCTCAGGAATGGTCAGGGGATGTGCCTGGGTCTCACAGCCCTGACCCCACTGATTTGTAGCCCCACACGAGGCCCTGCACAGCGTGCAGCTGCCTCCAGCTGCAGCGTGGGTTAAGTTGGCTGCTTCATCATCAGTGTCATGTTTTATTGGGGCAATCACTGTGCTATCAGCAGCTGGAATGCTCTGAGGACAGAAGCACAGCAAGTTCAGCAAAGACACTACTTTTTATTAGATCAGCTGATGTAGCTGAAAGAAAAGCAGACAAGATCTTTATTTCCCGCGGGAAACTCGCTTTGGATGTGAAATAGAGGTCTTCTGCTTCCCATCAATACAATTCCAGAAGTTCAAAGTCCTGGATCTGGGTGGGCGGGCAAAAATAACAGAAAATTAAATAAAATGCATGACAGATGACTGTGGAGGTGTGGAATAGCACCTTTATAAAGCCAGACTCACCTTCTCTTTCCCTGTGATGTGATGCTCACATGGTTCTACCTCCCACACGTGCCAGGCAGGAAATTGCCAGATGCAAAGGGAGCTACAAACTTTTTTTGAGTCATTTGTGAAGGTGCCAACAGACAGAAAAATCATCTTCAACTCTCAAGAGAAAGGCTGTGGTTTTGTGTTCCCAACTTCTGCTCACAGGGGTAAAAAGGTGAAGCTGAGTTATCCAACCTGGGAATGTTTTCCTATTAATTAAAGTTATTGCACTAAATAGATTTTAATGGCAGAAGGGTGTAAGTTACACCATACACAGCCAGGAGCTGTTTCCCACCAGCTGTGAGGAATCATTGCTCAATAACAGTGAGAAGATTTTACTCTTTGCTCATTGAGAGTAGCTGTGGTGAGCTGCAGTAGGAGCATGGAAGTGTTGTAAAGTTTCTTGAAAAGGAATATAAAAACATTACTACAGGACCTCCCTGCTTTGGCAGGAGTGCCTAAGACAAGTGATTTACTTTATAAATTTTTTCCCTTTTAACTGCCTGAAAACTGTCCAAAATTAAAACAAATTCATTTTTAAAATTCTTTTTGGCTTGGTGTATTAATCTGCTTGATACTCGTTGTTCTTCGATGAATATTTCATACAAGTCAGCTTCAGCTTGAGTATTGTTTTTTCCTCTCCACTGTGAGGATTCCTTGGATCATTTATTATTCACATTCAATAGTGCAAGGGGCTGATTTGACACCTGGGTCAAATGGAGGCTGCAAGAAGCCACAGACCATTCTTTCCTTGATGACATGACAAACATCCCCAGTTTGAGCCGTGGCTGTGAGGGGCCAGCAGGAGCTCTCAGGCTGGTACAGCTCAGAATATTCTGCTCTGAGTGTGAACCCAAATTTATTTTGGGGCAAAAAAAACCCTTACCCACCATTTTCCCCCGTTTTCTACAGATACCCCTGCACGAGGGCATCCTACAAGAGAAAAACCCTTGGTGTTTAGGACACAAATCCAGATGCCACAGAACTGAAGGACCAACACACCTTGCTGTGGGATCCCCTTCCCCTGACCCCACCAGGAACTTCTGCCCCCTTCCCTGCCTTGTTTTGAGGAAGGAACAAAGAGGACTCAAGGGAAAAACTGGATTTCCTTTAAAGCCAACATTACTTTTCCTGGCTTCTATAAAAGCATCAGAGGTAACTTTGCTGGCTGCTTGGCTCTAAAAAGAACAGCAGGGATCAGATAAAAGGAGGACACTTGCTTTTAATTGTCTCTTTCCCTTCTTCCCACTCTTATTTCTGGGCAAGATTGCCCAGCAGAGTGGTTTTTTCTTTACATGATTTTTTTTTCCCCCTCTGATTCTGGATGACAGTATTTTATAAATCCAGCAATCTTGCCATTTTCCTATGGAGCAAGTAAAAAATGGAAGGAAGCAAAATGTGCAGAATTAGTGAGCTTGCTGTTAGGCCTGAAGTGCAGGTGTGTGTGTGTGTGCCACGTCTCCAGTTTTGTGCCTCTGTGGGGAAGGGGCACTGGAACAACCAGGGAATACTGCTGTGCAGAAAAGTAGGAAGCTGCCTGAGTATTAAATGAGAGGAAAATCAATGCAGTCCAAAGGTTGCCTCCAAGGAAACAAAACAGCATTTATAGCTACGCCTGTCTTGCTTCTTTTTGCTTGAAAACGCTGCTTGTTTGGCAAAACTCCAGGATGGAGGATGAACTCCAGCATGGATGGGAGTATTTTGGCCAGAGGGCATTGCTTCTTCATGTCCTGGCCAAAATGTGCTCTTCAAAATGAATTTTGGCCAATTTGAGCCAATTTGGCTCAAACAGCAGGTAGGAAATGGTTTGTTGGATCAGGAGGAGAAGGTGGAGCAGGGAAGGAGTGACCATGGAGGAGACCCCACTGTCCCATGAAGAATTCCCATGGAATTCTTCAGCCTTCACACCCAACAAGGACTGACAGGGTGGATGGTTATCAGGGATAAAAGGGTCCCCACATCCCTCAATCTCTCCCTCTGTGATCCCTTTCCCCTTTAGCCCCCTTGTCCCCAGTTCTGGGGATAAATGGATCTCGTGAGCTGGTTTTAGGTTTCCTGGTCTGAGCCACCCACCCGCCACAGTTCACGGTCATGGTTTGCTTCCCTACAGATTTCCCAGGGGGAATGAAATGTGCTGGAAACCGAGAAACCCAATATCAATTTCCTTCTATCCTTTTATTTTATTTGATTCAAGATTCAAGGACTGTGAAACATTTCTCCGTTGTTTGGCCTCAGAGCAAATTTACATTTTATTACATAGATCATATTTTTTCCCCTCTGTGTTTATGACCATGGACAGCGAAAGTGAGAGAATGAAGAGAGAAATAAATATGTATACATGAGTAAAAGAAATTACATTGCTCACTAAAGCAGCCTCAATGTCACAGCTGAAAACAGGCCCCTGTTCATATGCAGCTCACAGGTAACACAAATTTTCAGAAGCATTTTTAATACAGATGATGTATCACCTAATTACATAATCACAGGATGCTTTGTAATGGCTCAGTGATTTGGGGGAGATAAAAACTTCTCTGGCAAGCTCCGTGTGATCATAAGCTTTAAAACTCCAGAGGGGATTGCCAGGTTCTATATATGTTTTTGTCAGCTTTTTAATTTGATATTTCCCTGAAATCATTAGACTATAATGGGCTATAAAGGAGGAAATGTGTTTTGGTTTTTTTTATTTTTTTTTTAAATGCAAACATCTAAAATAGATTACCAAAATAAAAGTTAGTTAAATTTGATCTAAAAGGCCAAATTAATCTTTTTCTCTCTGGATAAATAGTTCTAAGGCAGTAAAAGTGTTAGGGAAATATTGAGAAAATATAGTAAATGGAACAAAGTCCATCAGAGGCAGGAATGAATGAATAATATTGTGGGACAAACTGGCACTTCATCATTTCAGCTTTGCACAAGTTCAACGTAGAATGAGGTGGTTTTGTAAAGGTCAGGTCCTACCTTGTGACCTTCTTGCTCAGCTGTTCAGTTGTGTGAATAATCCCTCCAGGGCCGTGGGCTGGGTGAGACACAAGTGCCAAACCTGTGTTCATTCAGTGGTAGCCAAGACCCTTCTGCAACTTTAAATTAAATGTTGCTTTTCCCATGTCACACTGTGCTGTAGCTCCTCTCTGCTGCTGGGTCACAGCCCCGAAGCTGCCTGAAGAGAAGCTGCCTGTGTCCTGTGAGGAATTGGCTTTAAACAGCACAATGTCTTGGAATCAGGACTTTTTCTGGGATCACAGAGTGGCTTGGGGTGGAAGGGTCCCCAAAGCCCATCCAGTGCCACCCCTGCCACGGCAGGGACACCTCCCACTGTCCCAGGTGTCCCCAAGCCCTGTCCAACCTGGCTTCGGACACTTCAGGGATCCAGGGGCAGCCACAGCTTCTCTGGGCACCCTGTGCCAGGGCTGCCCACCCTTCCAGGGAACAATTCCTGCCCAATATTTAATCCATCCCTGCCCTCTGCCAACTGAACAGACACTTTTGTGTGCTATGAGCCTACAAACGAGAATCATTCTCATCAATATGACAGCACACAGGCACAGGGGGATGAGCACCTCCAGAAATTAAGCTCTTTGATCCTGATAAGCACTCAGATCCCTGGGGCTCCCCATGACCCCGGGGGCTGCAGCCAGAATTGCCAGTGGTGGCCCTGCACGTTTCCTGCAGCGAGATAAATAAATAAATAGGGAGTTAGATGTTGAACCATCTCTGTGGAAGACAGTTGTTATCTGCTTTGACTGATAGTTTAATTAACACTGAAATGAGTGGGTTAATTTGGGGAGGGAGAAGAGGAGGGTTCCAATTAATGGATTGATAGCACTGAGGTACATACTTTGCTAGAAACTTGCTGTCATGAAACCCTGAAGCGACCCAGTAAATCATGCCTGATCCTAAATGATTGAAGGTCCCTCCTCCTTTTGAGAGAAGCCAAAATCAACTGCCAGCCTGGCAGACACCAGCCCAAGTCCTCATCCCCTTCTGTCTCCTCCGTGGTGGGAATGGCACTGTTCATTGTGCAGGAGCACAGAGTTCCAGGGCTCAGCTTTTGCCACTTCAACAGAGATCTGGGAGAGTTCGGGTGGGCTGTTTCACTCAGAATAAAAAAAGTTGGTGTGCAGCTGGGAAATTTATTTCCAATGAATCTGCCACCAGAGGATCCAAAGGCCTGGCTCCTCAGCAGATATTAAAATGCTGCCACTTTCATCATGGCAGATCTGGAGAACCTGCTCAGTGGAGCACGGGCTCGTTAGTGCGTGGGAGCTTAATTTGGTGGTGGATGTGCTGCAGAGCCCTCTGTGCCCTGCTGCCACGCCTTCCTCAGCTCAGCAGGCAGATCTGGGAGAGAGAGGATGGATGATGGCATAGCCCTGGACACCACAGCACACACTGAGCCTGCCTCTGAACCAGCACTAAAAATGTAGAGAATTAAAAGTGAGATGTTGGAGGAGTTGGATGCTACTTCATCACCCAGATGCATTTCTGCACATAACTGTGAAACACAAGGCAGCAGCCACGATTATTTCTCCAGTTCCTGATATTAAAGGATTTCTGGGTTCATTAAGCAGTCAGGTCTGTAACAGTGTCTGATAAATTGAGTTGCCTTTTGTACAGCTGCATTATCTTCATGTCTTTTCCAGAAAGCGGAATTTTACTGACAAGTGTGTGTCACACTTCCATATCTCACATTGATTTTCCATTAATCTGCATTTCCTCTCGCACTTTGAGGGGAGTAACGCAGAGCTGCATGGTGTCCTGATTAACACCTGGGTGCAGCAGCATTTGTGGCATGCTTGATTATTAATAGAACAAGTGCAGTTAATTGCATTGGTCGAATCGTCCCTGTCACTGATTAATGACTGAGTGCACTCCTTGTGTTTTCAAGATCTGAGGTGGAAAAGGAAAAACACAGAGATTTGTGTACAGGCTGAAAGGATTTTTTTTTTTTCTGATAAAGACAACTATTTGGAGAGAGGAACATTTGATATCTTATTATAGACTGTAAACATATACCACCTAAAATTAAACAATTTTAGTCTTGGCTTTTGTTGCAGTCCTAGGGAAGTGTTACTGATGCAACTCAGTGTGATACAAAGTGCTTTCTGAAAGATTTAATATAGTGCTTCTCTTCTGACTGAATTTAATCAAACTGCATTTTAAACAATACCTTGCCAGTCATGAAAATCACTGTAAAGTGTAGGAATAAAAGCATTCCATGTGATGCATTTGTGCTACAGCAGCCTTCTTATGCAGCCTCCCTCCTCAGTAGTTCAGTATATGTTAATACCATCATCCCTCCTTGAATTTTAAATCTCAGGGGAGAAAAAAAAAAAAGGTGGGTAAGTTCCCCACAGTACTGCTGCTATTTTAAGTTGTCTTCTTTTGCATGCTCAACAATTGCCCTCACTCTTCAGTGGTCTTTGTACAGCAGAGTTAAGTACTTGCATTTTTAAAGGTGAAAAGAAATCAAAATAGCAATAGCAAAAACCTGAGTCAGAGCACATATCCTGTGATACAGGGCACCAGGTCCATGGAAAAACACTGTCAAATAACTGGATTCATGATGGGAAAAGCACTGAATGAAGGAAAATGCAGGCCACAGCTAAGGCAATTGCCACAGGAACCCCCAGAATGAAAGGTGCCTTTGACACAGAGCAGGTAATTCAGGAGCTGGTGTGTGTGGAGAGAAGCAAACACAACCTCAGGGGTGTTCTGGCTCAGCCTGATGGACAATGACCCCAAGCCATGGAGCAGCAAGATCTCTGCGTCCAGTCATTATCCTGAGCCTGCTGAGGAGCCAGTTTTGGGAATGCTTTAGCATTTTCCATCCTCTCCAGGTGATATCCCTGCTCAGCAGTTATCCCTGCTGATAGTTATCTTGGCTGCTTGATAACACTGGGAGTGTCCTAGGTTATAACATTGGGGTGTATTCCGTTACCACCTCGAGCTGCAATCCCTTTCTTTCCTTATCTCATCACTCAGAGATCAGTCCCTCCAGGAGGAGCTGTTCTTTTAGCCACAGGACTGATAAGACCACAGCGTTCTGTTGTGAGGGAGGAGCCAAACGATGCCATCAAGGATATAAATGGGGTTGTACAAACAGCAAGGAGATCCCCTCCTCCAAGAGGAACAGCTGAGACCTTCTCTGCACTGGACCTCCAGAGGTAAACTCCATCAGTCTGCAGGAGCACGGCTTGGACAGAGCCATATCTGCCACCACCGCCCCAGCCAGCGAGTGTCAGGTTGTGTCTCTGACTCTGTCAGTGGTTCTTCTTTTGTGCTGTTGTATGTATTTGGTTCTTGGTTCCCTTTTTCCTAATAAATTGTATTTCTGACTTAGAGCCTCTCACTGGTTTTGCTTTTCAAACCAGGACAGGGAGTCATTTCATGGATCAAGTGGTCGCTGTCCTTGGTCTCCATGTGCACAAATCTCATCCAAGAATATTCCATAATCTCTTAAAGCCAGGCTGCATTGGGAATGTACCAGATTTCCCACTGCTTATCCAGTGTTGGCTCCTCACAGCCACAAATCCTTTGGGAATCCAGCACGGCTTTTGGCACAGCGCCCAGCAAGAGGGTAGAGAGAAAGGTCCCATATTTAGGACACCTAATGCCTATTGTTCCTGATGAGGGTTATGGGCTGGCAGAGGTTTTCTCCTGGTTTACACACAGCAAATCCTACTCCTGGGATCCCTCCCAGCTCAGGATATCCATGATCCTTATTTTCTACCTTCTTTCCAGGTAAGTTGGGAGAATAAATCTGTTTTTTTGGCCAGGAGCTGGCCACCTCTATGGACATTCTTTAAGTGAGAAACTCACGCTCAGAAGCTGTTGAAGTTCCTGTACCAAAACCACCTCTCAGGCCCATTTGGTCCTAAAGAACGTCCAGGCACAGCAGTGCACAGAAATTGTTATTTTTCAGGCTGAAATCTAAACCTGCCTTCTCTCTCCCAAGGGATGCCCTTTCTCCACTTCATAAAATGGTTTGGGTTGGAAGAAACCTTAAAACTCATCCAGTTCCAACCCCTGTGTGGTACCTGGATGATTCTGGTGCCTCAGCACTGTGTGGTGTTATGGGAGCCACACGACAATGAAGAAACTCAAAATAAATGTCAAAAGCTCAGCAGAGAATGACTCAGAGCAGGAGAGTTGGAGGAAGTGGGTGGAGAATTACGAAGTTTCCACACATTTATCAGGCTTAGTCATAATCTCACTGCTGAGAAGCAAAACTATGACAAAAACTGGGGGGGAAGGTGGGGGTGTGAAGTGGCACTCCAGGTGTTTCAGCAAACTGAAAAAAAATCAGCTCTGGTGGCACCTCTGGAGTGCAGGTGAGGCAGAAAGAGAGAGAAAAAAAAAAATCTCTGTTGGTATAAGATCAGTCTCATCATGGATCTTCCCAAAGGAAGGGGGAGAAGAGCTTCACCCAGCTCACCTGGGGAAAGAGATGGTTTGGCTTGGGATCACACAAAGCAGTGTTCTGGTTTGGTTTCAGCAGCAGCAGGATGAGTACTGGCATCCCAAACATCTCCATGGAAAATCAAATTCTCACCAAAACCGCATTTCACATTGAAAAAAGATTCTGTTCAGCCAGAAAAAAGGAAAACTTTTGGAATATATTCCTCAGTGTGTGGATTGGTTCTCATTGTCCTTTTTTATATCCCTTGATACATTTTTCACTGGAAAAAAAATCTACAGATGTCTGAAGGATCCAGACCTATAGCCACAGCTCCCATCTTCCTGCATAATTCATGGAATCATGGAATGGTTTGGGTTTGAAGGGACTTCAAAGATCATTTAGTTCCAACCCCCTGCCATGGGCAGTCCTACCTTCTACTAGAAAATTCAATTAAAACTAAAACTAGAATTCAGTATTTATCTTGTTTGCTCCTGACTGATCACAAATACAATGAAAATGCATTTTTTTTCCCCTTTAAAATCTAACAGCCATCAAGATGCCACAAAAAGACAGCGAGCCACAGTTTGCCTTTTCTTGGCCACCAGCCATGCCTGGGATGACAGTCAATAACGATCTGTCAAACAATTAACACAGCTAATAAAGACTCACCAAGGAACCTCATTTCCCAGCCACTGGTAGCCACCAGTAGAAAAAGGATGTTCTGGAGCTGTTGGGTCCCACCCCTGACACCCAAGCAGATGGAAAAGGCACACGGAGCGGGAGATGATGTTTAATGAGTAAAATGTGCAGTGATAACAAGAACTGAGGCAGAAGCCCTGGTTTTGTCAGGTGTGGGATGTGACCACACCAGGCAGGTGACACAGGACCTGCCACAGCTGCTAAAGTGACACATGAACCACAGCTCTCCCTGGTGAAATCCAGGGATGTCCTGGATTTTCTGCTTTTCTGCTTTTTTTGCCATTGAAATTTTCACTTTCATCCTTCCAGCAAAAAGGAGGAGGGTGAAGAACACTAATGGTCTTGAGAAGTTTGGGATCGGCACATCTCAAATCCTGCAGGATTCCCCTCTGATGGATTTTTGGTTGCCTGGTTGGGCTTTGTGAGAAGCTCACAGGTTGCAGAACTTCACCAACAATTTTTTGATCAAGCCAATAAATTCTACTTGAGCTCCAGCATGACAGGACAATTTGGGGAATCAGGCCATGTATCACTCAGGAATTCCAGATTGATTTTTAAAGGCTGGGTTACAATGACCTGAATATTTACATGTCCAACCTCAGTCCAGCTGGGAAGAGCACCCACATGTCTACCTGGGAATAACTCAGATTTTGTGGGGAATAGACTTAATTTGGGGAGCACAAAAGTGTAAGGGAATTGTCGATATTGCTGCTTTTGTCTGAGCTCTCTGCAGGGCTCTGAGAGCTGAGAGAACTGAATTTCACCACAGCCATGCAAAGAGATCAGTGATTATTGTTGTGCCTTAAATTCAGGGAGCCTGGAGAGATGCTCAGAAAGAAAGGAAAGGTTAAGCAGAAAAGGAAACTGGTGATTTCTGGTTTCCTGAGGAAGGCATCCTCTTTAACTCTGGGTTCAGACAAAACAGAGAAGTTTTTGGAGCACTGAGAAAAGGACTATTTGTATCTTTTCTGTTGATGAACCTTTTAGGCTTCTCCTCAATTACCCAAATATATTAGTGAGCGCAGACAAAAAAAATCGGCCCCAAATTCAGTCTCCACGAAACGCTTTTGAATTCCTGACTCTCCTTTCCTGCATTCAAACACAGACAGCTGCTGCTCCGGGCTGAAAGGATTCAATGCTTTTGAAATTCATGGGAATTTCGGGGAAATTCATGGGAACTGCTCCCTCCTGTGGAGCAGCTGCTGAGCAGGAGCTGTTCCCCAAGCCTGGGGTGGCAGCTGTGGCTGCTCCCACCACCTGGATGGTGGCCACCGTGTCCATCACCCCTGCCATGGCCAAGGCTGCCATGGGTGGCTCTGAAATTCCAGTTGCCATTCTGGGAAAGGCCACCACGTCCAGTTGGAGAGTTCCCCACAGCACCACCCAATAGCAGGCTAGGTGGGAAAGGGAAAAAAGGAAAATGCTCGTCGCTCGTGGCAGCAAAATTATTTATTCCTCTGTAAGAAATGCAAAATCCTCGTGTTTGCCAAATCCAGATGGGAAGGGATGGGGCAACTTAGGGCTGTCTGATGTGGTCAGAGCAGTGTGAGGCTGTGAATGCCTTGTTCTGAGTTTTAAGGTGGGTTTTGCTTGTGAAAGGCTGGATATAAATGTCTGTAAAATGAAAATATCAGGTTTCACAGCACATTTTTTTTGCAATTATTCCAGTCTTGTGGAAGAGGGAGGGCTGAAGCTCCAGGAGCAGGTGAATTGAATGTGTCCAAGGGCACAGTCTCCACTGGCAGAGCTCTCTTGCCCTCCTATTTTGTCCAGGAATACCCTGTGCCAGCTCTGCTTTGTTCATGAGAATACACAGTGCTTTAAGGAGCAAACTAAAAATACCCTGATTCAGGGGAAAAAAGATTCAAACCACAAATACAGAGCATTTCCAGGGCTTTCCCACACTCCCTTAACGATGGGGCTGCTCAGAGGGGTGGCACTGATCCTGCCGTGGGAGCTGCTGCATCGCAGCATCCTCCACTCTTAGAATCCCACTTTATTCCTGAATATCCAGTGCTCCCACACTGCTGGGGCAGCCACATCCTGCAGGGGCTCAGTCCAGGGCTGGACTGGCTCATCTCCTCCCCATCTGCAGCTCCTGCTGCTGTGTCAGCCTCCCAGGGACTCACTGGTGCTTCTCTCCTCCCAGTGAGCATCCTCTGAGTGCTCTGTCCTGCTCTTCTCCTCCTTTGCTTGTTCCTGGAATTGGGAATGTGGCACTGGCGGGGAAAGCCATGAAATACAGGTGTGCAAAGGTCACCTTCTAGCTCAGCAGCCCATCCTCTCTTACCACGTTTCATCTCATTCCAGGGGAGACCATTTGTGGTGTAAATGTGTTGGAGGGAGGCTGACAAACACCTCTGGACACATGGAAGTTGTCAGATCACATTAAGTACATCATTATTAGAGTTAGCTTGGATTTCATAGGTGATGGGGAGTCTATATAAATCAGTTTTCTCCACCCTAAATCAGCAGCAGATCCTGCCTGGGCAGGTTCAGGTGTAAACTGGGCAAGTCAAAAGGAAGGACAGGGGAAAAACTCTGAGTGGGAGCAAGGTACTGTAATTTTTCATTCATTTTTCAATTATTCTTTCCAATTTCCTTCCTCTTTCTCTTTCCTCCCTGGGCAGAAGTTAATCAGCACCTTTGAGCATTTGTTTCCTCCATTCCAGCAACTCTGTGGAAAAGTAGAAGTATAGAGGCAGAAAAATAATAAAAAGTAAAATATATGCTATTGGCATGCCTGTGCCCAGCAGCACAATTTCTGATGTATTCCTGCTCTTGTCAAACACAAAATGCAAATTTAGAAGGATGTGCAAGAGGCAGAAGAGATGAGAACTTAATAAAAATATCTTCTCAGAAGCAATGAAGAGCCCATCATATCAATGTCCCCCAATCCAGTAAAATAGTCTAGACAGAGTTAAAAGGAAGCAAAGCAATTTTATATTCAGGAATTGGTGGTAAAAGAAGGAATGGTGGGAAACAAATCAGTTTAAACTCCTGTTTTTGGAGTGGGAGCTCTGACAGACCTCTGGGACAGGCTGAGGAAGCAGGTGCAGGATTGGAATAAACCTTAAATGCTGGGGAGGATTTCAATGATTTTGACACTTATAAAATATAATGGAATGATTTCAGAAAAGGTGTTTGCTCCTGAGAAAAATCTCAGTACTCAAAATGTCTGACAAAGCCAGAAACAGGTGGGGTTTTAAAATACTGGAAGGAACCAAGGCTCAGTTCCCAGACCATCTGAACGAAGGGCTGGATTATTCTTGTGCCAGCCATGAAGTGTTGAGGAGCAAAAATCAGGTGGATGGGGAGATTTCCATGATTTGAAAAGGAATATCTCTTAAAGCACCTTTTGCCCCCACTCCTGGAAGATTCACATTATTGACACTCATTTGCCAAAGTTTAAAAAAAAATTGTTTCCCATTGTGGTTTGGCTTTTTTGTTTGGTTGGGATTTTTTTGTTTTGTTTTGTTTTAATGAAATTATATAAAACCACAAGCAGAGAACAATCAAATTCTTCTCATAAGGGCGTCTAAAGCCATGGAATCACAGAATCTCAAAATTATTGAGGTTAGGAAAGCCTTCCAAGGTCATCAGTTCCAAACTGTGCCTAATCCTCACTTTGTCACCAGCCCAGAGCACTGAGTGCCACGTTCAGTCCTTCCTTGGACACCTCCAGGGATGGAGAAATGCTCAAAGCTGAGGTTCTGGCCAGAAACTTTTGTAAAAACAAATAACATAAAAGAGAAAAATAAAAAAACACTAAATAATAACGAAATGTAGGTTGACAAATATATAAATTCACAAAAATAAATAACTCCCTGAAGACTGGAAAGGAGCTGCCTGACCCCATTATTTAAAAAAAGAAAAAAAAATCAATCTTAGGTGTGTGCTAAAAAAAGATCAAAAAACTTTACATCACTTTAGAGAGAAAGTCGCCAAAAGTTATTTGAAGATCACATAGGGAAGGAGGAAAAAAAATAAAAAAGCCGGGGAAAGTCTACAAAATTAAATACAGTCAACAAGATTTCAGAGAAGGAAGGTCAGGCTTCAGTAGGTTTTGCAAATTCTTCAAAAGCATGAATTGCCCTGGGGGTTGCAAGGACCAAATGTTCAGGTTTTCATAAAGACATTAGGAAAGGTTTATCCTGGGAGCTTGTGGAAGTGTGAGAGCAAAGTCAGGAATGCTGGAAGCAGCTGCCATTCCCAGAGCTCTCCCCTTCAGCCCAGGGATGTGGAGAGGCAGAGAGGGGTAAAAACAATTTCCAAAATCCAAAATATCGCCACAAACTTCTAAAAAGATCAGCGAATTTCCTTTTTAATTGCGTTTGACAGGTGGCAGGATTTGCCATAAATTTGGAATACCTCTGGATTCTGATGGAATGTGCACAGTGATCAGGATTTGTCCTACATGTCCTCAAAGCTGCATGGAAAAAGAGAGATTTAATGGTGTTTTAATGTATTGTGGCAAAATCAGATTTTAATTAAATAATGGCCTGGGATAAAATTGGATCATGTCAAGCACGTGACCATCTTTAATTCGAAGTTTGCTTTACTCATCTGGTCTTCTCAAATTTCAACAGAAAAGGCAATTTAAAATTCAAATTAAATTTTAAAAAATGAAATGTTTTACTCAGAGTGTGAAGTGGGGTGAAGTAACAACTTCAAACCCACTTTTTTCTGGAACAGGGAGATTTTCTATGGTTGTTTTTTTTTTTGTGTCCTACAGAGATGTTTGATGAATTGGCACTTCTATTTAAAAAAAAAAATAACAGTGTTGGCGAGTTCTCAATCTGTTCCATACCAAAACTCCCGAAAGCCTCACACTGTGGCTGGCAGTCAGGAATCCTTTATTAGATCCCAGCCTTCAGCAGAGATTTCCAGACATATGGAGGAAATATTTGGTGGGCAGGAGAAGTTTTTATCAAGAATAAACACAGCACGAAGCAGGGAGGTGAAGGCTGAGCTCAGGGGTGGAAACGGGGAGTTCAGGGAATGATGATTTCCATCATTTTTCATGGCACTGCTGGAGACCAGTGGGATAAGGATTCCTAAAATCCAGGGACTGAAGCAGCTTGGTTTGGTGGAAGATGTCTGTGCCCATGGCAGGAGGTGGGAATGAGATGGGCTTTAAATCCATTCCAAGATTTTTTTGGGATTCAAGGATTCTGTGGACCAGCACAGATTTGGCTCAGCTGGGCCACAGGGCAGGTGGGGAAGGGAGGGATATCCAGAGGGAAATGGAATCTTCCAGCCATTAAATCACCACCCAGAGGAGGTCAACAGAATGCAAGGACTAGAAATTTGCCTTCTGAATGCTAAAAAGTGCCTTGAAATGCTGGAATTCACAGATGGAAACATCAGATGATGATGTACTCCTTGAACAAGGACTAAAGAATATTTATCATAGTACAGCAGACCCCTGAAAAAAAAGCAGAAATTTGTCTGTATCTAAAAAAAAAATTCTTATTTATGTTTCAAATATTTCCAGCATTAATTTTTTTTTTTTTTTTTGGTATAAAGAACTGCAGAACATATTTGGAGAATCATTTTCAAGGCACTCACAGTTGGGGAAGCAGCAGTTCAAAAGATCCTAGTGAGTGACCTCTTAGCCTGGCTTTTTCTTAAGAGAAGTAAAATAAAGCCAAGCTTGCAAAATAAAACTTGCCAGAAAAGTCCTTGGGAAGCAGGGACTGGTAAGAAATGCATGTGGATAAATGAAATGGAGCATTCCAAGAATATTTCTGCCTCCTTCTTGACCTGAGCTCCTTTGTGCCTGCTCTGCCCAGCTCAGACTCCGTGCCTTTCCCTCTTTGATGGATACACAAACACCAGAAAATAAAGGGGTATTATTTTGGGACTTAAATTGAAGCCCTTGAATGTAAATGGGTGATCATGTCCCGTGTACTTCCTGGGAAACTGGGAATCCCTGGATGAAGAGAGGTGGATTTTTCTGCTGGATGCTCTGCTCCTTGGTTTCACCCATGGCACCGACACGTGGCGAGCACGGGAGGCAAGCTCAGGAATGGGAAGAGAAGGAATGAGCCCACAGCCCTTGGTCTGATCTACTGAACAACCTGCATGGCAAAGCAGCTCTGGCAGCTCATCCCAGAGCACAGCCAGGGCAGGATTTCATGGTGAGTTTATCCCAGACCGCCTCAAGCTCATCCCAGAGCACAGCCAGGGCAGGATTTCATGGTGAGTTTATCCCAGACCACCCCAAGCTCATCCCAGAGCACAGCCAGGGCAGGATTTCATGGTGAGTTTATCCCAGACTGCTCCAAGCTCATCCCAGAGCACAGCCAGGGCAGGATTTCATGGTGAGTTTATCCCAGACCGCCCCAAGCTCATCCCAGAGCACAGCCAGGGCAGGATTTCATGGAGATATTGGCCCCTGAGCAGCTCTTTATATCCAGGCCTTTAGGGCTACATCCAGATCCTTTTGTTTCCCTCTTGTTCTGGCCCTAGTCCTTGGAGCTCTTTTCTTTGTGGCTGAAAGCTGCTTTTGTGTAAAATCTGCTGGGAGTGAAGCCAAACATCACCTTTGGCTGGGCTGGGGGGCTCAGTGAGTGACACAGCCCTGACCACTGTGAATTCTTCTTCACCCAGGAGAATTCTAACCTCACAGCCCATCCCTAAGGAATTCACAAAGTCTGGGGGGCTCAGTGAGTGACACAGCCCTGAGCCCTGTGGATTCTTCCTTGCCCAGGAGAATTCCAACCCCATCCCTGAGGGATGTGACATTGGCAGGACAGCTGTGAGCAGTGTTTGCTGTCTCTTGATAGCACACACATTTCTAGGAGGTCACCAAGGTATGGCTCCACCTGCGACTTCATTCCCAGCTGGACACAGCCAAACCCAACAAATCCCACACAGTTCTGCCTCAAACCTTCCTGCAGACCCCGAGTTTTGTCATCTAGAGCAGCACCACAAATGTTCCTTTCCCCATCCCTGCCCCTCCCATGCCCTGGCAGCCGGTGGCTTCACGGCGTTGTCCGGGGATGACTGGAAGCAGATGGAGCAGGGCACGGAGGTGTGGCAAGCACATTTCTCTCCCTCTCAGGATTTTTCATAGAGGAGCACAGAGAGAAATGAAAGAGAAAACAATTTCGATTTCTGCTCCTTGTTTTTCCTATGTGAAATGTGTTTGGAGAATTGTTTCCCCGGGGTGATGCTTGGTTGGATTCTGGTGAGGATTGTTTGAGCTGATGGCCAATCCAACCCACCTGGGGCTGGACTCTCAGAGAGGGTCACCAGTTGTGTTACAGAAAGCAGTTTTAGTCTCTTCCTTTTTATACAGTATATTAATGTATTTTAGCCATAGTTATAATAAAGAAATCATTCAGACTTCTGACTTGAGTCAGACGTTGTCATTTCTTCCCATTGGGTTTGCCTGCATTTACAATAGAGTCGCCCTCATTTTCCATCTGTCACCAGCTACTTTTAGCTCCACAGCTCCTTGGAAGGGCTGCAAGGTTCTTGGAAGTTTCCTGGTTCTTGGAAGTCTCCTGGTTCTTGGAAATCTGGTTCTTGGACGTTTCCTGGTTCTTGGAAGTCTCCTGGTTCTTGGAAGTTTCCTGGTTCTTGGAAATCTCCTGGTTTTTGGAAATCTCCTGGTTCTTGGAAGTCTCCTGGTTCTTGGAAATCTTCTGGTTCTTGGAAGTTTCCTGGTTCTTGGAAGTCTCCTGGTTTTTGGAAATCTCCTGGTTTTTGGAAATCTCCTGGTTTTTGGAAATCTCCTGGTTCTCGCCAGCTCCTCTGGCACAGCCGGCCCCGGCGCTGCCCTTGACGCCGCAGAGCCTCGTGTGCCACTCTCAAGCTTCCCACAGCTTCCCTGCTACTGCTCATGCTGGATTTATGCAGCTTTTTAAAAATACTAGCTTTTATAAAATACATTTAAATGCACGTGGTTGTGGTGGAGTGGAAAACAGCTTTTATTTTTTTTTTTTTTTTTTTTTTTTTTTTTTTTTGGTTGCCATAAATGCAGCCCTACTGTGCTGGAGCACCCTAAAGCAAAGAGCTCAGGCAATATGTCCATATGGATTCCTAGTTTGATATTTACAAATATCTTTATCAAATACAAATGGATAATAGCACGGTGGGACACAGAACCTGCATTTACCAAACCAGTGTTGAAATGCTGAGTTTTATTTTCCATTGTAACTCAGTGAAAGATTTATTTTGCTGGTGGGAGTGCATTCCTTTGAGCAGACTTTCAGTGACAAAAACGTTGCAAACACATACAAAATTATTTTTTATTTGCTTCTTTATTACTTTACCTATTTATAAACTTAATTCACCTATTTATAAACTTAATTGGAAAAAAACTCTGATATATTTCTTGTGGTTTCTACCAGCTAAGGGCTGACCCCTATTAAGGATAAATAATGATAAACACATATGAGGTTATTTTTTCAAATGGAAATAAAGCCCATGAGAATAGAGAATTTAACAGAGAATAAAATAGAGAACAAAACATCCATGGAAGTGGCACTGTTTCAGGAGCAACCCCAGTGATGCCTAATTCTAAAGTAACCTACAATTCAGGACTTGGAAGTGGGGAAATAAAACCCATCTAAAAAGCAGAATATTTATGAAGCCAGGATCCAAAGTTTGATTTGAACTCAAGCATCCTCCTCAAATCCCAATTTTCTTAGATATTTTCAGTTCAGGATCCATTTTCAGGCGAAGCTGTTAATAACATTATTTATTTATTTATCTCCAAATCTCCAAATCTCCAAATAGCCAAAATAATTTCAAGCCTGGGGATCATCATCTCACTGATTTAAGTATTTGAGACTGAATGTAGCTTAGACTGTGTTCAGTATCACAGTTCTCATTAAAAAAAGAATAAAATAGAAGAACAAAAGAAGTATAAAAAGGGAAAAAAGCCAATTTCTCTTGATCCCTCCTACCATGAATGTGACATTTGCAAGATTTCAGTGCAGCACATTTCCAATGGTTTAATAAAGACAACTTCTCCTTTGCTGTCCCTGATCCACGCAGAACTGAATGTGGGGAGCTGAATCCTCGAGCTGGGAATAAGCTGGGCACAGATCCATGAACTCTGCTCCTCTCCTCTTCCCGGGGTGACCCCTGGGCAGTCTGTCACCTCCACAATATCTGGAATTTCCCAGAAAACCTCAGTCATCCTCCAGCTCACGGTCACCTTTCGTGAGCTCTCAATAAAGCTCTTTTCCCCCAGCTTGTGTTTCATTTAGAAACAATGTGTTGGGCTGAAAGCAGAAGAAGGAATAAAAAGGAAAACAGGTTTTGACTTAGACAAGTTCAATGTGTGAAATTGGGCTCTCGGCTACAATAGGATATAAAATTTTGGATTTTCAAAAAGATGCATTTTAATCATGTTCATCCAAACAGAGCCACCAGAGGCTCGGACAGGAAATATTGCTCCTGGCTGGATAAAACAGAAAGATAACAGCTGTTTTTCAGAAGGGCTCTTTTTCCCCATTTAAATATTATTTCATTTTTAGTGCCATGAATTCCAAAATGCTGTTTCTTTATCCTAATGAACATATGACTGCTAAAATTACAGAGCTCAGTTACACTTCAAGAGCAATTCAGATTTTTAATCTAATGTATTTTCTTAGTCTGGGTTCAAGAGAGCAATGAAAATTTGAAAAAACAACAGACTGAATATTTAAAACTGATGATGCTGGATCTCATTAACCACACATCTGTTTATAACACCTCTCCAAAATACTTGGTTTAAATGAAATGTTCAGGTTTAAAATAATTCTTCATTCTTTGGGTTTAAATCTGAGAATTCAGAAATCCTTTCAGTTGGGTTTCTTATCTTAAAAAATCCTTTCTGCAGATCAAATATTTCAGATTTCTCATGATATGTGGAGAAGGAAATATAGCATTTTTATGCTTATAATTGTGACCTACCTGGTTTAAAGGCTATTTTCCCTATATTATTTCATAAAACTGTGGACATAAAACCCACCATGAAATATTACAGAAGAATTTGCAACTACTTTTTTGATTTTGGGTAGGTTTATACCCATTTTCCTTTCCCTTCTGTTCAAGCTATGTGAGAAACACAACAAAGATCCAAAGTCTCCTCAAGACTTTCCTCAGATATTCCCTAGAGCCATTGGAGAATGATGGTTAACAGCTGAATTAATTTCATTTTGTAGCAGTCTGATTCCTTTTTCCACATGTAGGGTTTTTTTAATAGGAACAATACACCTCTCTGACACATTTAGGCCTGCATGGTTCACAACAGAAAATTCAGGAGTCTCGCTGTTGAGGCAGGGATGGGAATAATGAGACTCTGAGGTCAGAAGGCAAGGAGTGAATGTTTATTCAAAAGCACATTGCTCTTTTATAGAAAACTAATTTCATTGGTCTTAAAGTAAAAACATTTCACACCATTGGTGCACTGTGAATAGCACATGGTGGTAGAACATTTCTATAAACAATGTGAACAGAAAGAGAGATAATAAATAGTTTACATTCCTCTCGGACTTTTTCCTAGGCTTAGCCTAGCAGAAATCTCTCATTTTCTCCCTGACTGAACTGAGAATATCCACACAGGAGAGGTGGGATTGTCCAGCCTGGAGAGAAAAAGCTTTGGGGTGACCTCACCGTGGTCTTCCAGTGCCTGAAGGAGAGGACAGGAGAAATGGAGAGAGGCAATTGCCAAGGGCTGGAGAGACAGGACAAGGGTAGGGTTGGATGGGATTTTGGCCAGGAATTGTTCCCTGGGAGGGTGCCCAGAGCAGCTGTGGCTGCCCCTGGATCCCTGGGATGCCCAAGGCCAGGTTGGACACTGGGGATTGGAGCAGCTGGGACAGTGGAAGGTGTCCCTGCCATGGATGGGGTGGGATGAGACAATCTTTAAGGTTTTTTCCAACCCCAACCATTCAGGGATTCTGTGATGGTGAAACCCAAGGTGGCACATCCTCAGCAGGAATTTCCCCAGTGTGGTGGGACAGGCCAGGGCACGGCCATGCATGAACATCTGTGGAATGATTCAGGATAACAACAATCAGCCCTGAAGCCTGGAGGCAGTGTGCCAGATGCTGACTGCTGGAGGTCCTGGGATTCCTGAGCCCAGGAATTGAGCTCTGTCGGGTGATGGGTTCTAATGGACATAAGTGGAGGTGGCTTTTGGAGGTGGCAAATGAAGAAGGAGAAGTGCAGGAACTGCTGCTGATTCTGAGTGGGGAGATCCAGGCTGAGCAATATCAGGCAGCTGCTGCTTAGGGGATATTCAGGGAATGAAGATGAACAATGTCAGAGGAAAACTCCTAAGGAAATGTAAGTCAAACAAAGATATATTATAGCAGAGGATTATTGCAGAGACTATAGAGGAGAATGAAGACAAATAAAGTCAGGCACTTGCTGAGCAGATATTAGACAAACAAAACTGAGTAGAGTGAGATAAGAAAGATCTACAGCACAAACAGTGTCTACAAAAGATTCCTTTAAGTTAGGTCAAGAGAAGAACAACAAATCCTCTTTCCCTACAAACAGATCTTTCTTTTCTTCCCCTCCTATTTCCTTCACAGATTTCCATTTCCCTCCTAAATCCACTAGTTTTTATAATTTTCGTTCTTCTCACTTGCTCCATTACCCTCAGATATTTACATATTGTCATATTTGGGCCAGGAAAAGACCCATAATTTGGGACTGGATTCTTTTCCTCTACAGTAGCACCACTTGATTTAAGCCATGATGGAACAAAAACAGAAGGATGTGACTGAGGATGAAATTTGGCACAACTTGCTTTGGACAGAAGTAATGAACAACAAGAGAAACATGAAGGACAAGAAATGCCAAGCAATGATATCTGCTGAGAGGAAAATGAGGGAATCTAATTACTGTAATTACAGAAGACTCCAAAATCAGAATTGTGTGGCCCAGCACTAAGACTGAATTCACAATCTCTTCTGATTACTTATCTGCTTGTGTGAAAATTGTGGGTTTTCAGGGAAAAAAAGAAATTCTGATGTTCTTGAGGAAAAAAAAAGGAGTTGGTAATTCATTGTTGTCAGGTCCTCTCCACTGCAATTTTTTTAAGATTACTGTAAAAGCTGGCACAACCACACCTCCAAGGAGAGAGAGAAAAGCAAAGCTTTAATTGTGGCTCAATTAAAAGGAAGCATCCCCTAGACAAGGCTGACTTTGAGTTTCTCATTGTTACACCACTTATCTCTTGAGGACTTTTCCCTTTCTTCCTCACCAGGGCTGAAGTGTATGCAAGATGAACTTTTGAACTTCTGTTTCATAAAAAATAAAAAGCTTAAGATATTCTCAGCTTCACTACAGGGAAGACAAGATATTTGTCTCTGTGCAACATGACCTACCCCGAGTGAGACTTCACAATGTTTCTGCCGTGAACAAAGGACAGCAAGTAAAAGAAAGTGAGACAGCTTCAGGACTCAGTGAGGTTGAAATAAGATGGATGAAAATTGATTAAAACCAAAATGTATTTTTGAGTTGCTTTCAATATAAACATCAATAAGAAAGAGTTTGCAGTTGAAGCCCCAAAGATTATTCTGTCCATTTTCTCATCTTCCTGTCTTGCTGAATTGTATGAAACAAAATAAAACTCAATTCCCCCAACCCAATGGCATCAAAATTTGACCTTCAGAGAGACTGGAGATGCAGTTAAATGTTTAGAAAAATGGTTAACTGTGCATGGATAAGGAATACTTCATTGTGTGAAAGCGAACACCGAGGGATCTTCTGTCACCAAACTCCAACTACCCACCCCAGGAGAGAAACCTCCCCAGGAGAAAACACCTCCAGTGCCAGAAAAAGCTGCTACACTCCCTCAGTGCAGCTGTTATCACCTCTGCACAAGTTTGTCATGAGACTAAAATCCACATAATTGTAGCTGTTATTACGGAGAGGAGGAAAGCATTTGTTGCACAAAGATGGGAAGAGAATGGATGCATTCAGACAGAACTGAGCATCAGTTTGAGGCAGACAAGCCTTTATTCTTGGGTTTTAAAGCAAACTCTCCAGCTAAGTGGTAAATTGTAAGTCACCACATCAAGCAACTGCAAGGAAACATAATTATATTTATTCAGGCAAATATGACGTGCCCACATTAGTTTTTCTCTACTGTTGCTGCTAAAAAGGCATCTCAATGTGAGGGCCCAGTGGTTACTGAGCAGCACTCGAAGACATATTTAATAAAATACATGAAAATAGATAGGAGCACACAAGAGCTTTGCAGATTTTTAGGTGCAGGGATTCTTGATGAAATACTGTGGCTCACTGCTCCTCAAGGGTGATTTTCATACGAGATCAGATAAAAGCTGCTCACTACCAATAAAGCTTTGGATACACGCAGTGTTGCAGCGTGTGAAAAAAATTTGGGTTTCCAATGTTTTAAATAAATATTGTCCCTGCTTAAAGAGAAACCATAAACCCACTTCTCTCACTGGTGTTTCCCTTAGAAATACATTGCTTTTTCTAAACAATTATTCTAAACTCTCCACTCACTGCCCATCAAACTCCAGTGCTTTGTTAACAGTTTGTTTGATTATCAAACCCAGGACGAGTTTCCATTCCCACTTAGAAAAGGAAGGAAGGATTTGTTAGTATTAATTAAAGTGGACTGAAGGTAGAAACAGTATCTGCCTGGTGAGGAAGGCTGCAGGCACACACTTTCTCTTATGGATACAAGAGAATGTCCTAATTAACTCATCAATAGGGTCTTTTCAAATGTCCTTTTAAGAGTGAATTTTACCCCGGAGCCTTCTCCTGTGTCTCATGTATCCCTCAATGCTGAACGATTTTACAACTGCTGCACAGCCCTTTGATATTTGCTCCCCTTCCTCCCAAATCTCTCTTTACTCAAGGTTTACTCGCAGGCAGGAGTCAGATCAGGCTCAGGGAGTGAATCCCTGGAGCAGCTGCTCAGGTCCATAGCAGCTCTGGCTCAGCAGGACTCTGCTCCAGAGGCTACAAACCCAATGACCTCGTTTTCCAGCTTGGGTGTCCCCAGCTGCCAACCTGGACTGTTACTCCCATGAGTAAATGCCTGGATGAGCCTCCTCAGGACTGTCTGTCCATCACAAATACAAGTGAAATCTACATTTGATTTTAGTGGGTGCCAAATCACATTAATTTTCCCAAAATGTCACAAAATATGGACTCTGTGTCTTGGTGATGTAAATTAAACCAGATTAAGAGGAAATACTGCTTCACCAAAGTTTCATACACGTTTCTTTTGCAAACAATGGTAATTTTCCTTCAAAACATTGCTGGTGAAGTTTTCCTGAAGGTTTGTGTTGAGAAAAACCCAAGATAACTGATTACTTTTAATGGAGTTTTTGTTTTCCCAAATAGAAGTTTACAGACAGGTCCCCAATCAATTTCTCTGGTACCAAATGGACTTGAGGGGTCTGCAGATCTCTGTTAAATTCCATTTCATGTTCAGTTGGGAATATCCTGATCCATCTACTGTCCATAAAGAATAACTCTCTGATCCATTACCATGGACTTCCCTGCACCTGGGGAAGAGGGAGCACTCTTTAGATTTTTGTATTCCACCCACCCTAAAAGGGTTATATTAATATGTCCCAAAGGAAAGAGAGGATAAAGAGTATTTGTAGCCACTTTTCCTCACCCCTTGTTAACAGTGGCAGCTGATTAATAGATGATGAGACAGCATAATTTGAATAATTTTACTCAAACCAGTTGAATTTGGAAGTGATTTATTTTCTCGTACTGTATACAAGATTTTGTATTCAACAGACCTGTCTGTCACTGAAGGATATTTGATAAAAATCTCCCACTGTCTTGTCCATGCTGTAATCCCTCTTCCCACTTTGTTATTTGCCTTGTGTTTCATTGTTTACTCCTTGTTATCTTCTGCATTATATTTCTTAGTAAGTCCTTTAGAGATTTCCACAAGTAGAGGATAAGACCTTGAGAATTTGCTTTTTTCTGTTTAGATGTAATTCTGAGTTATTGTTAAACTCCTCCATAGGTTCCGTACATCTATTGTGCAGGTAGAGCAAACAGAGCTGTCCTTGTCTCCCTCCCTTCATGTGACATTTAACTGCTGCTAAATCAACTGGCATTAAAATGACTCCGTGGAATGTGCAGAGGTTTAAATGAACCAATGAACACATAACACACTTGATTATCTGAAAACAAGTGAGGAAATTTGAAATGATTTTATTTGGAAAGGTACCTAGAGATCAAGGATACCTGGAGATCTGAAGGGCTGAATGTAGGAGGGTTTTTTTTTTTTTTTTTTGGTTGGGTTTTTTAAACTTTCATGGAGAAATTCAATTAAAACAAAGAGGTCTTTGTCATTTTAAGTGCTAGGATTCAATGCACAGCCTCGGTGCAATATGGAAATGAGAGGAGTGGAGGAGCCTGCTCCTGTTCTTTGTCCATCCCGGGGTGTGAAGGAGCCCAGTTCAGCACATCCAAATCTGCTGGAAGGGTGAGCAATCCTTGTGACAGCGCTGCTCCTCCCTGCTGAGCTGGAAATCAAAAACTGCTGGCCGAGAAAGCCGGGGAGTGCTTCTTGCACTGCTCCTCGAGGTCTCCAGGCAATTTTGAGGGAAGCATCCTTGGCTGTGTTAGGAGGTGGAAGGGCAGAGGACGAGAGGAGCTGTTGGCAGTTCCTGTGCAAAGTGTGGATGCTCCACACCTTGCTGGGCAGTGCAGGGGTCACTGGAAAAAGATGGATATCCCCAGGCACTGCATTTTCCTCAACTTTTCTGAAATGAAGGATTTCCAAACGGTTCAGATAGAAATTTTTGGGTTGTTTCAAATCTCTGTGCAAAAGCAGCAAGGGAACCAAAAGCTGGGGATGTTGTCAGTGGTTTTGGGAAACGACAAAACAGGCTCTGAAACTTCAGATCCTCAAAAAGAGGAAAATCAATTTATTACTCAGGTGATAGGAGGAGAGGAAAATGTTTTAAACCAAAACAGGAGAAATTCAGAGAAAAAATTCCTCCCTGGGAGGATGGTGAGACCCTGGCACAGGTGCCCAGAGCAGTACCCAAGGCCAAGTTGGACACTGTGGCTGGAGCAGCCTGGGACAGTGGGAGGTGTGAAGTGCTAAATTTGGCATTTGCCACCAAAACAAAATTATTGTAGAACGCAGACCTTGCTGGAAGATGTTTTAAAGAGACCAAGAGTTCTTAAGAAGGTGAATTTAGATTTTACAGTATTGAGTTCTAATGGGTTGGATTTCACAATGTGCAAGGAGTAATGAAAAACAAATGTCTCAACCCTTTTCTCTGAGAAACAAAAGTTCATTGCTTTAAAACATTCTTCTTCAAGGGAGACAGAAAACTGTGAAATTAAGACAGTATTATCAGTAAGTTCAAGTGGTGAATTGTGAAAATTAGGCAAAACTTATCTGCACTGAATCATTTACAACGCACAGACTATGTGGGTGTTGTTTTTGGGGTTTTTTTGTTTTGTTTTGTTTTTTTGTAGGATCCATTAATTAATGCAATTAATGAAACAATTGAAAAACCCACTTCTTTGACACACGGGTCACAAAGAAAAGAAGTACTAAATAACACATTATTTATTGCTAATTGTTCTTTGGGGTTAGCTTTTCATACTCAAAGGCTTCCTTGGAGGCAGCTCCATCTTGAAGCATATCTAGTTTGCTGCCTTCTCAGAAATTAACATCATTTATGATTAAAAACCAAAATTCAGTGTCCATCAATATTTGTTTGAAGGCAGTAGCTTCATTCTGAATTATCTCCTTGAAGTGTAAAACCACCTATCATTAATTAATTAAATTTACTCCTAGTTCTCCACTTTTCCACACTCTCCTTAATTACCTGCACATTCATTGAAAGAGGAATATTTTGCAGTTTGGAGCTCAAAGTACTTTGGATATGAATTGAAAGCCTTTAACCACAGCTGAATGTCACTAACCAAGAAATCTGCAATTTAATAAATGAAAATACAGTGAAAACATATTATTACCTTTTTTCCCTATTTATTCCAAAGATTTCTATGACAAATTTGATGTAGATCAATTTTGCTTCCATGTTTATTTCATGCAATAGCATGCAAAAAAAGCACACCAATGTTTGCTTTCTTTGCTTTCCTGAAACACGTTTAATCCAATTTGATTAGAACCAATCCAACTTCTTATTTTTTTCCTGCAAACAGACATTTATTAAATGCCAAAAATTGGATGATTAATGAAGAAATAATAGTGAGATTCAAAGCAAACCCTCCTAACCTTTGCAGCCCTTTACAACAGGATATTGAAATGAGTGTTTTAAAAAGACCTCGGTAAAAACCTTTCATGAACAAACAATTCAGATAATATTTGTTGGCAGAAGAATTTGTGAGGAGCAGAAAACTGAATGGACTATCTATGATTCCTCACCCAGTTTTAATAAAATTGTCAATTTACTCAACCAAAGAAAAATTAATTCTGTTCTCATGTTGGTTGCATGAAAACCTGTAAGATCTTTTAATTTTCAGCTCATTACAGCTGCAAATCTTCTAAATTCCAACATTCTACCTTTTCTCTTTACAACCCTCAGCCATCCAGATTTTTACTTCCAATAGCCATTGGAATGTGAGCCAACAGCTTTTATTCAGATCAGCTCTGTAGCTCAAAAATGGAACTGAAAATTCACCAAGTGGGGAAAAAAATAACACAAAGGGAAAAATAAAAGGACCAAAGAGCAACAACAACTCAGTGGCAGATGGTCGCTGTGCAAATCTCGATTTTATGGTGTTGAGCGCCTCCAAGATCTCCATGGAGGATCGGTGGGATTTGGTCTGTCTGGAAATCATCATCTGATCAAGCTTTAAAAACATCCATCACGAGTTAAACAGCAGCTCGGTGAAAGGAGCAGCTCAGCGAGGGCAATAAGACACTTAGTGAGCCAATTTGTTAAGGCAGCTAATTTTGGGAGGAGGTTGGCCCATGGCAGGGGGTAGAGAGAGATGATCCTCAAGGTCCCTCCCAACCCAACCCAGCACACTCTGGGATGCAGTGATAACTCCCAGAATCTTGGTGTTATCAGATAAATCCCTGCTTAGAGAGACCAAGAGGTGCAGCAACACTGTGGCAGTGACACCTCCAGAAGGGCCCTTTGGGAGTGCCTGGGTTGGAGTTGATGCCTCAGGATTTTATCTTTCCTATTTTCCATCTATTTGTAACCCTGCAGTTCTTTAGTGTGTAACTCCAAACTCCACACACAGTGTGAGCTGCTGCTTCCCCATTTGGGGCAGACACAACAATTCCTCTCCAGGCCTGGCAATCAAGGACACCTCAGTGCCTCAGGCCAGAGAGATGGGAACAAAAGTGAGTTGGGGGAGCAAACCTGGGGTCAGTGACTTCATTACCTGTAGCTGGAATTGGGAGATTAACCCCCAATATGCAAATGAACCAAACCTATAAAAGTGTGAAAACCTGTGACCCATCATCCATTTTTGGGTGTAGCCCCTGAGGGGTTTCATCTGTCCTAACTGTACCTGAAACCCTTCAAGAAATAGAACAGCTTTTTATTCCCTTAATTCTGTCTGGCCTGTGTTTTTAGGTAAGCCCAAAAAGGCATGAGGAACAGTGGAATTAACTGAAGAGAATACAAATTAGCCCACAGATTTATTCCTCACACTGACACAATAAACAAATATTGATGGTTTCCCATGGTGTAATACATCCTTATTCACTGCTTCACAACTCACTTGGAGCTTCATCATTTTCTCTTCGCTGCTTCTAAATGGCTGATTTATCCCATACTTCGGGAAATATTAGTCTGTTTACAGTGCTCAGATAGCAAACAGATTGTGCATCATTGAAGTAACAACGTGGAGACTTGCCATGGTTGATTGTTGTGCTCTTCACCTTGCTTTTCTCTTTTTTTTTTTTTTTTACAGTTTCTTTTCATGCATCAGAGTTTTAGAGAAGAGAGGCAACCTGCATCCACTGTGTAGTGAAGAGAAACGTGATTATAGATTTTTGTAAAGATGTTTGGATCCCTTCAGCACCTCAGGATGGCTCCTGCCTTTGGAAAAATGTGATTTGGTTGGTGCAGGACCCAGGAGAAGGGCACAAGTCTGCAAAGCACAGGAAAAATGATGAGCCCCGAGGTGTAAACTGAACTGACATCCTGTGGCCGAGGGTAAAACTGAGCTGCAGTTTTGGATAAATGGAATTATAGAACACAAAAAGGTTTAGGTTGGAAGGAAACCTAAAAATCATCCAGGGCCACCCCTGCTGTGGCAGGGTCACCTCCCACTGTCCCAGGCTGCTCCAGGCTCTGTCCAGTCTGGCTTTGGGCACTGCCAGGGATCCAGGGGCAGCCACAGCTGCTCTGGGCACCTGTGCCAGGGCTGCCCACCTTCCCAGGGAGGAATTCCTTCCCAAAATCCCATCTCCTGCTGCCCTCTGGCAGTGGGAGCCATTCCCCACTTCCCGTCCCTCCAGGCTCAGTTCAAGCACTGTGAAACCCAAATTCTCCCTGATTATGGTGTGGTCGCAATTCAGAGGAGAGTAACAATTTCTCCTACCCTGGAGACACTCAAACTCTCCCTTCACACTTCTCAAAGGCAAACACAGAGAGGAATCACTGCGGGAACACTGAGACAGTCCTGCAGGATAAACATTATTCCCAGCTCTTTTCTTTGCTCTCAGAATCAGAAATGTTCTCATGCATTAACCATGCCATACTTATTTTTTCATAATGAAATGCCCCAAATATTGAAAAACTCTCAGTGGAATTCCTGTAGGTTGAATCTTTGTGGATAGATAAATTGACAAATTTTCATTATGAACTTTCCTAAACCAGGATCTTATTTATGGGAATGAAGTGACAGAGGGGTTCCAGTCCACCTCTGGACTTGCACAATCCCACAGAAATTAAAAAAAACATTCCTAGTTAAGACCCACAACCACAAAATTAAATTAAAGGTCTTGTACTAATTCTGAGATTTTAAAAACTCTCATGAGATCCAGTATTATTAAAATTTAAATAAATAAAATGCAAGACTGCTGTAAGTTCTCTGTGCAGAAAGAAGAGTGCTCAGATAGCACCAGCGTTATGGATTTTGATTGAAATTACCTGACAGACTTTATTCCATTGTTTCCACCTTATTATGCATAATTGCTTCTAGATTTCATATTTAGTTTCTTGACATTAACACAGAATATAAATTAGAAGTCACTTTATAAAGTGAGCTCTACTGAGAGCAGAGAGTTTGGAATCAAACTCTGTAATATAGATCAAAATACTCACAATTTGCTCTGTAGCACTTGAGTTTTACTAAATGAGTTAAATGCTGAAAAAGTTTCTTTCACACTTTCAAACTCTAGGCATGAAACTGTGCCTAATTATGTTATTTTGTGCTGTATTCTAATAAGTCTGTTAAGTTACTCTATGTAATATATAAAATGAATCAAAGTTTCCAGAAGGTTTAATTTGCTTTTGGAGCATTTTTGCAAGCAATATGTTAGAAAGTGTAATTCACAGTTTGTTTCAAATGAGGGAAAAAGCAGATATATCAATGGGAAGTGAAACTATTTTGCCTCGATTATTGATCTTAGAAAGGGGAACATTTTAATTAAATCTCCCATTTGCAATTTAGTGCTCTGGTTTTGCATCTCATTGGGATGAGATGAAGGATGTCTGTGCGAGGGGTGCAAATCACGCTGCTCACAGCTCTGGGGCTTTGAAGGCAGGAGAGGGCCACACATGGCAAGGGCTGAGAGAAAACTGCTTCCCAAACGCCTGCTTGGAGCTCCTCGGGGATTTCTACCTCGCTCCAAGGACTGAATGATTTAGTCACAGAGAAAATTGGAATTGGAGGTGGATTCTTTCTCACCATTCCCACCTTCTCCACGACAGCAAGGACATTCTCACCATTCTCTGCCCTGGCGAGGAGCCCCAAGCACAATTATTTTCCTTATTGTTTTTTCAGTCCAGGTTCTGGTAGCTGTTATTTCTGGATGAGTTTCTGTCCAGAAATCCCTACATCCATCCATTTTGTGCTGCACCTTGGGGAATGAGGGCTGAGCTGAGGGAAAGCTGCCTTTGGCAGCTCTTCTCCTCTGGGCAACACCTCACACCATCCATCCATCCATCATCCATCCATCCATCCATCCATCCATCCATCCATCCATCCATCCATCATCCATCCATCCATCCATCCATCCATCCATCCATCCATCCATCCATCCATCGGCACCTTCACATCCCCTGCCTTCAGCTGGGCAGCATTTCTCTCCTGGGTGCTTTTGGAATTCTTTAACCACGGGAAATATTCCAGTTTTAATCCATCTGTGGCTCTGCCTGGAGCCCTGCTGATTCTTCTGATCTCCACGGGGTTGTGTTGGAGCAATTCCACATTTCCACGCTCAAAAATCTGCCCTGGTGACTTAGGGTCCTACACATCATCCTATAAATCCCAATCAGCGGCTTTTTGGCCACTCCCCAGTGCACTTGGGTTTGATGGCCCATCCCTTCCAGCTGCCAAATTCTCCTCCAGGAGATCAAACATGTTGATATGTTTGATATACAACATATTGATACGGACAATGGGATGGGAATCTGTCTCCTGGAGATCTTTTACATCTCTCTCTGAGACAGGAAATTTTATCTTCACCTTTGTCACAGGCAGGGAAATCCGTCCCTAAAGCGTTCAAACCAAACCTCTGGGGACGCTGAGGTTGTTTTGGGGGAAGCACAAAAGCCCCAGGAGTCAGAGACAGACAGGGTCATTAGTACTGCCATTAGCAGGAATCCTTCAGTTTGGAAAAGACCTTTAAGATCATTAAGTCCTTTAATCCATTTCAACACCCGCAGGGCTGGTGGCTCCAGCACTTCCTTGGAAAACCTTTTCCAACACTTTTGATGAAGAAATGTTTCCTGATATCCAACCTAATCTTCCCTTGCTGCAGTTTGAGGCTATTTCCTCTTGTCCTGGCGCCTGTTCACTTTTTCAAGCCTGTACTAACTACACCAGCTCTTACCCAGCTGGATTTTTCATTTTTTAGAGAAGAATTTAATAGAACTTGAATTTTTTATTTTCTCCCATCATAGCAAGACTACGTTAATAAATTTAATGGGATTTTCAGGAGCCCAAATAATCTCAGCACTTCTCCACACCCACTGTTTGGAGGAGAAACTTTCCCCCTCCAATATTTTTTGTTGAATCTTTATTACAGCCCGGTTATCTGACACTCCTGTGGCAGCAGATGGAGTTCCATAGGTGCCACCAGAGGAGCAGTGTCAGAGCCCAGCACATCCCTCTGGCTGCCCTGGCTGGCTCCAGACCCTGGCAGGGGTCTCAGAGACTTTGGCATGAAGTCAAAAACACATGTGCCTTCGATTTTAGCCTGTGGAAAAAAATGTCAATTTTGTATGAGGAATTACAAGCCACAAGTGTTTGAGTAGTGTGGTAGTTGAGTTAACACAGGGTGAAAAAATAGAATTTTAGGGTTTTAAAATAGGGGTTCGAGGGGTCAAGATGGAGGAATTGGAGTGACATCTGGAAATCCCAACAAGCACCCAGCCCAAACTGAGATGATCCCGATGATCCCTGCTCCCTCTGCAGGAACACCAACCCTTCCCACAGCTAACATGAAACCCCTGAGCACTCCAGCCCTTCCCTGCCCCACTGAATTATTCCAAGTGGCTCTTCCTCCCTGTGCTTTTCCATTCCAGCTTTCCTGAACAGTACTGCAAAACATAATAACGCTGCTGCTCTCCATCCAGCTTAATAACACCAAGAGATTGGCTAATAAATCTCATTTTTGAGAAAGAATACATTTGTGATTATTTTGATTTGCTTTCAGCTTTTCCGGATTCGATTTCTCCTGCTTTACACAGCAATTTTTCTTTTTTATATCAGGGGGTTAGGAAAACACTTGTTTTTCTTTAGTTCAAAACTGAGACTTAATGTTAAAAATCAGTGGTTCCAACTGCAAAGGCAAAATCACTTGAAATCATTAAAGCTATGGTAGCATTAAAGTATTTTCACAGTCACAGAAATCTTTTAATAAAATGGTGTTTCAACCCATTTTCAAGATCCATTTGAATCCCAAATATCTTTTTTCCCCCTCCTCTTATCTAAATCATAAACAGTGATCTGAACTCATGGCTTGAATTTTGGAAATAAATTATTGAAGTAACTGAGGGATTTTTCTGCTTCTGGTTTCTGTGATCAGCTCAGGATTGCTGCAGGTGTATTTATTATTAATAGTCATTATTAAGATGTTAATTACCAGGCAGGACCTCTCCCTGCACATAGCTGTTTGCAGAAGACTCCTGAAATTGTTGAATATTTGCTATTTACAGAGAGGAATTGGTCATCTGAGTGGCATGGGTTGTTTTTGTTTCATGTCAGACAATATAAAAAAATAACTAAAAAATAGGAAATATCTTTGCTTGCATGCAAGTTGAGACAGATGAAGGAAGACCACCCATATCGCAGTGATGTACAAAAAATTATTCATGAAAATAATAATGAATATTGAAAGATTAAAGGACTGGAATATAACCAAATTGGTCTCTGGAATTCAAAGGAGCATATTCAGAATTGCTTTGCAGCAATCCAAGAGCTACTTGAGGCTTCTCCAGTGTGTAACACCCCTTGTAAAATTAGTTACTGCATATGTGAGCTCATGTGCATCCAGAGGAGAGCCTGAGTCCCAAGTGAGTTCCCCTCATTCTCCAATTTGCTGTTCCGTGACTTTTCCTCGGGAATGGCACTTTATCAGCAGGCAGCACACCAGGATGAGAGGGGGAACTCCACCAGCAGCCCCAGTGCTTCCCCATGTCACAATCTGCTTATAGTGCAGTGTTGTGATGGTTTGTTAGCTGATCCCAAAGTGCAAAAGACAAACAGCAGGGGACTATCAGTTTAATCACAACAAAGGCACCTTTATTAGGGGCCAAAAACAATAAATGTGATAGTGGGGTCAGAAAAGAAATAAAAAGGATAGAGAGAGAGAGGGAGAGAAGGGGGGGATGGGAATAGCTGCCAGCACAGACGAGGTCCTCACTGGTCCAGACCATGGGGATCCGTCTTGTTGTGTTGGGGAGAGTCTCCAAAGTCCTGCCCAACCCAGGGGTCCAAATATAGTCCACAGAGGGAAAAGGGGGGAACACGCAGAACAATGAGAGTCTGTTGAAATTGCTGTGGGGGGGACAGGTGAATCTACAGAAAATCATCCAGGCAGGATGAACACAATGAAGAATAAATCCACTGGAGTTACTGGAGAAGAACAGGTCATGTCATTCTCCCCCCACTCTCTGTGGTCGGGGTCTCAGTCTCAGTCCTTGGGGAGAGGGTTCTTCATCTCTGTCTGTCACGGTGGTAACGAGGCAGATGAGGGGTCTGCAGTGAGAGACCACCAGGGTCACCCCAACAGTTTATTTGGCTTAAAGGTGGAGAGTGAAGCAGGAATTGCAGTAGGCCGCTCTGTGCTGGGTCCGTGCCGGGTCTTTGCCAAATCCTTGCCAACTCTTTGCCAACTCTTTGCCAAGTCCTTGCCAACTCCTTGCCAGGTTCTTGCCAGGCCTCGTAGGGAACAGCTGCACTGCTGCCTTCCCCAAGCCAGAACTGCAGCAGGGGGTTTTTCCTTCTCGTGGCAATCGGCAGGGAAATGAGTGAGGGTCTTCAGACGGTCTCTTACACCCCACTGCCCCCAAATCTTATTCCTGAGCTCTTCTCCTCTGCTCTGCTCAGCTGCTCTGGGTCCCTGTCACTGCCTCAGGGCCCTGGCCTCTGGAGTTTAATATTCCAGCACATCCCTGGGTTTATTTGGAGTTGAACACACCAATCACACCTCTAGTCTTCATCTGATTCTACAGCATTGGGCTGGAAGTGAACAGCCTGGGAAGGAGCAGATCTGACCTCGGGTCTCCTGATATTCCCTCCTGGGCTTGCTCTGGGATTTCAACACTGCAGATTTGGTTGGGATTTGTTGGGGAGGGCTAGGGAAGCAGATGAGTGATTGTTTTAGTAATATTTGAAAAGGGCTAAAAATTAAAAATCAAATAACTCCCCTTGAAGCTGAGGGCTTGGATTTTTCTGAGAGTTTCACTGGAAGATCTCATTGACAGCAGTGGGTCAGAGGCTGGCCCTGGAAATTGTGTTTTATACCCCAGTGAGTAACCCTGGTGTCTGCCTCAGAGAGGGATGAAACCCTGGCAACAGGAATTGTCAGATCCATCTAATGGAAAAGCAGGAAAAACAGTAAACAGTGCTCAGGACCTCTGGGAACAATTCCTCCCCCTGAACTGCAGGCAGGGGGAAAATCTTTGCCTGAGCTACATTTCAGAGCAGGTTTTCTATGGAAACCAGGTCCAGGTGAACACCAGGACCACATCCTGGAATCCCTGAGCCCAGAGCAGAGGGCACCTGGAGCCAGGGCAGGGTCATAGAGGCTCTCACTGGGGTGTGGGATAAACTCGGATAAATCCACCTGAGCACTCACCTCAGCAGTGTTTCTCTGCTATCAAAACTTGATATCTTGTATCAAAATGCTCCTTTTACTATGAACTTCTCTCTTTTTTACATTTCCTGCAGTGCTTGTCAGGGCAGAATGGGAGGAAAGGGCAGGGTGAGGATGTTGGGTGAAATTGGGTCCTGGCAGAGCCCTCCTGGTCAGGTCTGTACTGGTTTGGGTACTTCAAGGGAATGGATGTGAACTGGAAGAATGTCACTTTAGATGGGATACTGGGAAGGAATTTTTCCTGGCAGGGTGGGCAGCCCTGGCACAGGTGCCCAGAGCAGCTGTGGCTGCCCCTGGATCCCTGGCAGTGCCCAAGGCCAGGCTGGACAGGGCTTGGAGCCACATGGGATAGTGGGAGGCATCCCTGACATGGCAGGGGTGGCACTGGATGATTTTTAAGGTCCATTTCAACCCAAACCTTTCTGGGATTCTGTGATCCAGACTTGTTTGGCATGTAAGCAATGTTTAATTTGAAAACTTGTATTTTTCCAAGCTACCATCTCTGTGCAGCTCCTAATTGGACTTCAAACTCAGCTGATTAGACTTCTATCTGTTCAAAAACCACAAACCTAAATGTTTCTGGGTCATTTACTTGCGTTCACTGACAACACTAAGCATGACCTCTATTCCTGAATGCATTTCAATGTGCTAAAATCAATATATCCAAAATCAATCCTTCCATTCAACTCCAAGCTTAAGAAACGCAGCTCAAGGTTGTATCAGACCAAAAACTTGTCTGGTTCATTTCTTAAATGAGCTTCACTCTGCTGTTATTTAATTTTGGCTCTGCACAAAAGGCAGCTGAATGTCCCAGAGCCCACATCCCCCATGACCTCCTAAAGGATAACAAACTCAGCTTGGAAGAGGTTATATGCAAAAAGTTAAAGGAGACAAATGAATAAAGATTTTTTTTTTCCTCGTTCTGAATTACATACAGTAGAAATAGGAGCCATTTATTATTTTGTGGCTGAAATAGAGCTGCCAGCATTATCAAGGCAATACTTAGATAACCCCCAGGAGAGATAAGCAATAAAAAGTGCCCTGCAAGCAATATTGCCTCCTAAAGCACCACGGCCAGATGGATCTACAGCTGAATTTCATAGAGCATCAGTGATAAATTACTTCCAATTTCATCTCTGATTTACAAATATTCTTTGGAGACTAAAGAAATGTCTTCTTATTTTAATTAACCACCATTGCTGTCTTCTCAAAACAGGGTGAAAATCTCAAGTGCAGCTGATTCCAACCCTTTCACCAAAATCTGAGCTATTAGCTCAGAGAATGTCAGAGTTATGCCTCCTTTTCTTGCACTAACTGGGTTTATTCTGGGCAAATTTCTAGCAGATGGTTCCCAGTATCTAATGAATACAGCAGACCATTACAAATGGGACACGAGATACACTCAGATCAAGGAGTTTGAAAGAGAGTTTAAAAATACTTCAGAAGTTCAGGAAAATGTAGCTAATTTAGACTCAGGTACAGCTAATGACTTGAATTAAAACAACAAGACAGAGAATGTTTTCAATATGAAATGAAACTCATTTAGCATCTAATAAGCCTCCCTCTTGTTTGAGAGCTTTGCCAGAACTCCTGGAGTAGCTGAGCAGGAGCTCACTTCACTCTTCCATTAAATACTTTGTGTAAAAATGGAAGAGTAATTTCTTTTTTTTTCCAAAAGAATATAAATAGAAGTGAAAAAAAAAAAAAAAAAAAAAAAAAGGGAAGGAAACTTGAGTCATACAAATTCTTTAGGAACAACAGAAATAAAGACTTGGGGTAAAGAAAAAAGGTAGCACAGTTGAGGAAAACTTCCCAGCTGCAGGAATAAAAGAGATTTCTGAGCAGATGTTTCCAAAACATCCCTGCCAGGCCTGAGGTGCTGAAGGTCAAATTGAATGGGACATAAAAATAAAGGATGTGCTGGGGTGGGGTGAAGGGTGGCTCTGTGGTGGCTGCTCCTCTGGGATATCACAGATTTATCATGGAATATCGTGGGATTTTCTCCAATTCACCCAAATTTCCTCAATCTCAGCTCATTCCTCAGGTGTGGGTACAGCACAGGATGAGTGAAAAGTGGCTGCAGGATAAAATTGTGTGAGGCAGCTTCTCTTGAGGCATCTCCAGAATATTCTGGGCTCGCTGTGGCAAGGTGACAACAGGATTGCCTGGAAACTCTCTTTTTTCCCAGCCTGTGTTAAAACACCTTCAGAGGCTTGTTGCTCCTTTACTGCCCGCTCTAAAGCAGAAAATGGGAAGGAAACTGATTTTTGTACCTGCCCCATGCACCCCCAGCTGTCTCTGTCCCCTGTTTCAAGGCAGAAAACATTTCTAAGACAATGAAATTAAATATTTCAGTGATTTTCCATGAAGATTTTTTTCCCTAATATCCAATATTAACCTTCCCTGGCACAACTCGAGGCCGCTCCCTTCATTCCTGTCACTGGGGCATTCCAGTGTTTGAGAAATGGGCAAGTGACAGTGTAAAACTGGTAACACCTGCTTAGAAAAGTGACTGGCAGAGCTGTGCTGCGTTTTTAATGGCAAAAAGTGGAATTTTCTAAAGAGATGGATACAAAAGCTGAGACAGAGAAAAAGCCAATAGTGTCCTATTTGTCATTAAGCACTCAGAAATGTCTTCAGATGAAAGCAAAATCCCAGTGTGGTGTGTGGGATGGGAATCTCTCATGGAAGTGTATTGACAATGCAAGTGGTTTCATCAGTTAAATTATCATTTTGTACAGAAAAAAGGCAGATTTGCTTAATGACCTCACTACTCCAGGGAAGGAAGAAGAAATTGTCAATAAAAGCAATTACAAGTTAAATGAGAGAGGCAAGCACAGTACAGGATGAGTCTTGCCTTTTTTTTTTTTTCTTTTTTTTTTTAATATTTTTCTTTCATTTGTAATTGCAAATAATTGTCCTGACACAAAGCAAGTGCATCTTACAGCAGGTCAATACTGGAGGATCCCCTTGAAGATAAATACAGTTAGGTAGAAAAGCAAATTCAAGGGATGACTCCTGTGTGATAACAGGAAAACTTTTATTTGGCTGGATTGGCATGGAAAGTGATCTTGGTGGTCTCAGATTTAATCTATAGGGGAGGCAGAATTCCTGCAAGATTTGAGGTCCTCCCATCAGCATGAGCCCTAAAAATGCGTTTTACCCTGTGAGCTGCTTCCTCAGCAGCTCCATCCCTCCACTGCCGTGGGGGAGTTCCCAGCAGTGACCAAAGGCTCAGTGCAGTGATGATTTTGGGCTGATCTAAAGAGGAAAAAGGGGCAGTGCCATCTCTGTGACCTGAGATACCACAGTGAAGAGCAGGATGACAGAAATAATTTAATCACCTCTAGTTTTGGGTGATAATCTTCTGTGGGGAAGGATGACTTCTGCTGACATCCTTATGTATGGATGAAAACCAGGCTGCAGCATCATGAGGGACTTTTTGCCTTTTCCAGAAGGATTAATTAGAGTTTACTTTACTGATAAAACAGCATGGACTGGTAAGAAATATTATTTTTCTTTCCTGCATGTATTCAGAGAATCTCAGGATGGCTTGGGTTGAAAAGGGCCTTAAAGATCACCTGGTTCCACGCCTGCCATGGCAGGGACACCTTCCACTGTCCCAGGTTGCTCCAAGCCCTGTCCAACCTGGCCTTGGACACTTCCAGGGATGGAAATAAAGCAAAGCTCCCCATGGGTACCCAAACTGACACCTGTAAGCAGCCAAAAACCAACTTGCAGGAGCACCCAGCAGCAGCTGATTTCCTTAGGAGGAGACTAAATCTCATTCCCAAGTCACTGGGTTCAGTGGGAGAGACAACTCCAGTGTCACAAATCCCCAGTTTCCAAGTGAGCAGATGACAGGAGTGTCTCAAGTGCTGATGAGTTTATCAGCATCGAGCACTGAAGTGCAAATAATTAAGAACTGCATTGATCACGAGGCTTTGATGGCTCTTCAAAATGCAGGGGGAGGCTGCACAAACATTTCTGCCGTCAGCAAAGCTGCTTTAAGCCTTTCCCCTCAGCTCCTGCTGCAGCCCCCAGGGTGCAGATCCCAGCCCTTGGGGCTTTGCTGCGAGCAGGACAGATGGAATTATCCGGATTAAGGAACTCAGAGCACAACAAACCTTCAGGTTGTATTTTTTTAAACTGGGATCATGCTCTGATCCAATTTACGGCGCAGCCCTGGAGTTACAGTGAGAGTGAGGAACCAAGCGAGGGGGGGAGGAGGAAGGAGCAGGAATTAACTCTGATGCTTCAGCCTGAGAAAATGCTCTTCTACCCACAGCTGTGTGTGCCCAGTGAGATTCCAAAGCTCATCCTCAACTCAGTCAGTAGGACATGGATATTAAGGATGTGAGGTTTTTTTTTCCTGTGGGTGGGTTTAGATAACATCAAAGAGCAAAACTTCTCAATGTCCAGACTGAATCTGTCACTTCAAGATCTGAGCAGTCTGGGATAGTGGAAATTGTCCATGGTAGGGGATTGGAAATAAATGAATTTTAAGTTCCTTTCCAAGCCAAAACTTTCTGTGATTCCTAAATGCAATGTGGGCTTTTTATTTTCAGCTGAACCTTTCCACACAGCCACAGGCAATGAATTTTTGGGGTCAAATTCCACCCCTGTGGAAGCAGAAACCTCTGGGAATTTAGGGGAGCGAGGGGTGAGTGAGGTGAGGAACCTTTGCCACCGCTGCAGCAGTGAAGGGCTGTGGGCACTGAGCGCCAGAATTTGTCCTAGGAAAAAGGACTTTCCAGGGTAATCCTGTCATGTGGCTCTCAGGAAATGGAAAACAGCTTTGGATGTCTCAGAATCCTCTGTTTCCAGTCCATTCAAACCCACTGGAGGATTGTTTCAAACAGCTCCGGATGAATAAGTTTCCATTCCAGGTGTCTCTTGGTTTTTTGATTATAAATGAGTTTTCAGTCCACCTGAAACAGATCAAACATTACCACTGGGAGCTGCCAGTGGGGCTTGGGCACTTCTGGAATTCCTGCTGCTGGGTGTATTATGAGAGCAAGGGAGCAGAACTGCAAAACCTGATTGACATTGTTGAACAGAAAATGGAAAAATAAATTATTTTTTAATAAAATTGGAAATGAAAGCTGAAAGAAAGCTGTATGTCCCTAGCAAGGCAGAAAAAAAAAAATCATGAAGAGAATACCCATTATAACAGAAAGTATTGAAAGTCCTGAATATTTGTTCTCAAAAATAGAAAAATGAGCTGGCTCAAAGCTCTGATCTGGGCTCCCTGTTGATGGATCTGCCTGTTTCCTTGCTTTGTTTTCCTCTTAGCAGTTATTATCCCTTCAAATATTGTGGGGAGGGAACTTTTTAATGTTTTATCTTTTTTTACTTGAAGCCTCAAAGTAAGAATGCTTGGACAATTTTCCATCTGCATCCAGAAGCCCAAAGTTCTCTTTTTTTTCACGCTATGGATGAACACGAAAATGGAAGGATTGGGCAGAGAGAGTTTTCACCATCCCAGTTCTTCTCCACGGGAATGTTCTCACCCCAGATCCCAGGAGCATTGGGATGGTGTTCCAGCAGCAGGGAAGAACCTTCCCTATCTCCAAACCATCCCCAGTGTCCATCACTGCTGCCACAGCAGAAATTTCTGCCCCTTCCAGACCTTCCCAGTGCAGTCATTCCTCAACCCAATTCTGTCAAGGAGATCCAGCTAATTCGAGCACTTTTCATAGTGGAGGTTTCTGGTTTTTTTGTTTTTTTTTCCCAAGCTGGGTGCTTTTGACAGACTGTGGAGCTGAGTGGGCAGGGAGTGAGTTACACTTGGACAGATGGTCCCTGAATTCCCAGTGCTGTTACTACAGCCACGGAGGGGCTGGGATAATGGGATAAGGGCTGGGATAATGGGATAAAAGAGGCTGGAGCTCCAGTGCAGGAGAGGTGCAAACAAAGCCTGGCCTGGAAAAAGTCACCTCCTTAAAAGACCAGAGAAATAATCCAAGAAATATCCAAGAGAGGTGAGAGGTGAGAAGCTGAAGTGGAATAAAACACCACAAGAAAGAACAGAGTCCAGATCCTGCAGGAAAACCCCAATGACAGTAGGAGCTCCCAGATTTTTGGGTAAATTCAAGGGGTTTATCGCCGTGCTGGCTCATCCCAAATGACAGTTCTAAATTAGGCTCTTTGGATAATTCTCCTGTGGCAGCAGGGAGGCAGGAGCTGCTGACAGGGTCCACCCTGCAGAGATCAGCCCAGGCTCAAAAATGAACCCTCTAACAAGACCAAGAATTCAACTTCTTTCTACATCTGTTGACTTAATCACAAAGCCAACATTTCCTGCAGCCAGCAGAGCTCTCCCAAACCTAAATCCAGCCCTTTCAGTGTATTAATGGGATGCAAAGATGAATACCATGGATAATACCCTAATTGTCTTCACTTTACCACAGCTGGTTTGGGGTTTTCTTTTATATTTTCATGTCACCCACTGCCAGAATGAATAATCCTGCCCTAATTGCTGTTTGATCACTTTTCTTTAATTCACAATTTGGCCATAGGAAAGAGCTCTGTGTTATCAGGGAAGGGGTTGGATAAGGTCAGGAATTTCTCTCACAGGTATTTGTATCTGGAATCCCCAATAAAAGGGGAATGGGAATAATCACAATAAATACCATATCCCAGCTGCTTTCTCTGTGGTTTCAGCTGGGTTTTTCTCCGTGCATTTCTGTTTAATTAATCCACTGCTAGATGATGCTGTTAGCAGGGGTTCCTGTTCTTTCTTTGATATCTCAAAGCCAACAAAGTGTTGTGGTGGTTGAACAATTATGCCATTAATGGCTCAATGTCGTTGGCAAGTGTTGCTAAGGAGATAAAATTATTTTTTTAATAGTTGTATAATTCAAAGTGGGTCCTGAAGTGAAATTTCTGCCTTGCTTGCTGTCACCCTGCTGCAGATATGACAGTGAGTGAACCTTGCTCCTGTTGTTTGTGAGCACAAAGGAAGTGGAACAGAGGACATCTCAGTGTATTGATTTTTCACTTGTTTTTCCCATCTTCCTAAAGCATTTTCTGGCCTTTTAAATTTGTTCTATCATCAAGTTCTTACTGTTGGAGTTATAAGATGGGCTCTATAAATGTCTTTCCCTCATTATATAATGCCCTTAGTCAGGCTGTCGTCTATAATTAAGTTCTGCTCTTTAGTCTGTAAACACCAACGGGAGATTTTCTCTAAACTCCTCCACATTAGCAGGACTTTAATTTGATTTCCAAGGGGGATCAGCTGGGCAGATTAAATTCTCCTGCCTAGGATGGGACAGCATGGGACTGTCCATGATTCTTGGAATTCCTTAGGAATTGCAGACTATACCTAAAGGTGGCTCAGGAACAGGGAACAGAGGTGATGCCACCCTCCAAACACCTTCCTACAGCACTGCCCAGCCCCTTCTTGGCTGCAATTTATTGAGGAACACACAAGATGCAGCAAAAAGCTTGATTTGCAGTTTGTGCCTTTGTCTTCTGGCTGCTCTGAAAACTTTGGAGGAATCTAAGGAGGAATCCAAGGAGGCTGGGAGCAAACTCCCCTTCTGTAGACCTGCTCTGCATTTGAAATTCCTCTCTCTCCATTAGCAGCTAGGGAATTGTTGGCCAGACTCTGAGGCTCCTGTGCAAGCTGTCCTGGGATGCTTTAATGACATCCCACAGCCACAGCCCCGGGCAGCAGAAAGCCTCGGACAGGAGGATTCTGTGCATTTCATGTTTTCTAAAGATTTAGGGTTTAGCATTCACCAAGATTTCCTGAAAAAAAAAAAAAAAAAAAAAAAGCGTCAGGTTTTCCAGCATGTAAAATTGTGGCTTTTGGGAAATGAAATCTATGTTCTGTTCTGTTTCTCTGGGGAGAAAGTGAAAATGGATGTGTTTGGGATCTATGTGTGGGCAGGATTGAAAAAAAAGTTAATTCCTCAGGAATAATACTAATACTAATACTAATACTAATACTAATACTAATACTGTTACTAATACTGTTACTAATATTCAAACCAACATAAATACTATGGGTGTGACCCCGTGGCTTCCCCTTATTTTCTATCCCATGGATGTGGAGGACATCAAGGACAACATTCCAAGGTCAAATCTGTGCCTGTGCTGCCTCACATCCCAATAAATGAATTTATTTCATTTCAGTTTGTTCACCCACCTGACCATGCTCCTGATCCTGCTCAGGCTCAGGTTTAAACCTTATTTTTTTTTGGCAAAATCTGCCTGGATGCTGCTGGCTGAAGCCCCTGGAATGCCAGATTTGCAGATATCAGGAAGACAATCCAAAGGAAGATTTTGCTGATTGCCATGGTTTAATCATTCCAACCTGTGATGGATCCTGAAGGTGGGGATGCACTTTACTGCTTCCCCTGCCACTTCAAGGTTTTCATTTTATTGCTTTTCTCCTTCTAGAGGTGCCAGAGAGATCAGAGAGAGGAGAATTGCTGAGGGTTGATTTGGAATTTCTCTCAGGGATGTGGACAATGTGGAGATGAGTAATGCAGCTATTTCTGATGAAGGAAAATACATCCCATAGACAGCGAGCAGCCAAACCCTTGATTCTTTCCATCAGGGCTCTGTGGGTGCACAGATCATTGAGTTTTTGATTTTAAACATCTTTTTTCAAGAGCTGTGAGCAGAACGAGGCCAAATCCTTGGATGACATGCACAGTCCTCTGTGGTTGAGCTCCTCTGTAAATGACAAATGAGTCACATCATTTTGACTAATTGATCTTGTCTTGTGTGTTTGTTTGTTAACAGGAAACCACTGACTGCTGTTCCCAGTTTGCTTTTGTATGGAAATGAAGCTTGCAAGGGGTTACCAGCCAGGCTCCTGTGGAACTGGGATGGTGAGGGATCACCAGGAATTTTCAGGTGGATTTGTGCTCATGCAATGGAAACAAAAATATATATTTATTTTATTTTTTTGTAATAGCAGGCTGAACCATGGCTTGTTCCTAGCAGTTAGGGTTAGCAGAGAAAAGAAAACTGTGGACATGGTAATATTTCCAAGGTTTTGGACTATGTTTAGAGCCTTCACCTTTAGCCACCTGCAGCACTGCCCCTGACTTAGGAGCTGGTTGTTAGAAACTCATTTTTCGACCTCTATCAGCATTTTTCCAACTTCTAAAATCTAGGAACAAATTTTTTTCTTCCCGAATTAAAACTGGTGGGTCTCCAGTGGCCTAATGGGTGCCCAGAGAAGAGCAATGGAGCTGGGGAAGGGTCTGGAGCCCCAGGAGGGGCTGAGAGAGCTGGGAGGGGGCTCAGCCTGGAGAAAAGGAGGCTCAGGGGACCCTTCTGGCTCTGCACAGCTCCTGCCAGGAGGGTGGGTCAGGCTCTGCTCCCAGGGAACAAGGATGGGATGGGAATAAATGACATCAGGTCATGCCAGGATCACCATCCCTGGGGGTGTTTAAAAAACATGCCACTTCAAAATATGGTTTAGTGGGCATTGGGGTATTGGCCAAATCTTGTTTTAATGATCTTGGGGTCTTATCCAGCCCTGGTGATCCTGTGATTCTGTGATCCTGTTGCTGCAGTGCTGCTACAGCACAGAAATGCCTCCCAGCTTTATTTTCCCACTGAGCTGCAGCAGTTCTGCTCCTCTTGGTGTCAAACCCATCCTCAGAAATGGGAGAAGAAAGCAAATACTCAGCTCCACTTGTCTGTATTTCTAAGGGGGAAGTGACATTTCATAAATGCTCATCTATGCTGCTCTCAACATCCAATTTTCTATATTGGATTCATTTCTCAAATCTACTTACTTTAGGGGCTGAAATGTTAATCTAACAACTCCTGCAGTTTTACAAGCAGCGTGTGGCTTTTTCTTTTCATCTGACAGTTGCATTTAATTGACCCTACAGCTTTAGGGCATTGAGACAACCATTATTCCATTAGAACACTTCCACACAGTAATAAATAATTCCACGCATGATAACTCTTGAAAGGAAACAACCTGCACATGGTATGGCTGGGATGTGCTGTTAGGAAAATCTGTCTGTGGGCACTGCAGGAAATGTGTTCCCAGAGGCCAGAAATCAACTGTGCAGCAAAACTGAGCTGCTCCTCACGCTGCTGTGCTGCTTCCCTTTTTGACCTCTGCACTGGAACTGCCAGAGAAAAATTCCAGTTGGTGACAGCTCTGGTAGATTTGAGCATTTGCAATTCTGGAGCCAGCCCCGGCTCTGTTCAGTGCACCACTGAGCACTTGTCAGTTGTTAATCAGCCAAAGTCAATTAGTGCTCTCACTCTGCATTTGCTCAGGGTATGACAGCCCTGAGTGGCTCTGTGGGACTACAAACAGCTGAGAAAGGGGAAGAAGATTTTTCTAGAAATTCCTTGGTTCTGCACGACAAACTCAGGACGTTTCTGCAAATTTTGGCTGAAGTTTGTAAACTTTTGAAAGTTTTAAGTTTGAGCCAGTCCCAATACACCATTTTATTTAGAATTCTAAAGCTTCTGGCCACCAAAACAGAGTAGTTGGTTTGTCCTAGGGATGGTCACCTGGAGATTTTCCCTCAGAGGAACCTCCTGGATGAGGGATCGCCCAGCAGGGGAGGGTGGGGTCACCCCAGTGCCACACCTTTGTCTCAACAGGATTTTTGTGTGGCTATCTGTTGCAGCCAGCATTGTTTGTGTCCAGTGACTACTGGGCAATAAATGGCCAGGGACTCCAAAGGGACATGAAGAGACTCAAAAATTATGGATAATGTATAATAATGGCAAGAAATTCCTCCTTTTTGTAAGAAAAATAAATGCTGTGCAGGGAAGTGCAGGGTGAACTTTTCAGAGCTCTTGGCTCTGAGCCCAAGGTTGGATTTGAGACCTCCTGAGGCCTCATCCAGCCTCACTTATTCTGTGCTCCCAAGAAAGAGGCAAAAGAAGGACAATTCATGATTTGCAAAACTCTAAGAAGCTCTGAGAAGAACACTGTGTTGACTCTTCAAGAAAATGCAAATTGCTGTGATTCATTTCAAGTCTTCCCTTCCAGACCAAGCAGCATACAGCTCAAACCAATTAACTTCATTCCTTCAGAATTTTAAGACATGAGCTTTCACGTTAAAAAAAAAAAAAAAAAATTGGTTAAAAGCTTTAATTTAGTTCACCTCTTTTCTCCCAGGAGAGGCATTCCACAGAGCACTGAATTATGGATGCACATGGACAAGGGGGATTCATTAACTGAGTGAAGTATGGGGACTTTCCTCTGTTTTGTTGACACTTCCTTTCATATGGAAAATCCAAGTGCCAAGTGCTCATCTATTCATGTTGTGGCACCCCTTGTAAAAGTCGATATGTCACTATTTTCTGTGTGTCAGCCCAGACTGATGGCAGAGCTGACTTTCAAGACAGGTCAGGAAGGCACCGGGAAAAAAAGCAACAACCTTTGCTGAAGCAGAGTGATGCTAAATGTCACGGAACAAAGATTTAGCTGCAAATTTTGAGAGCTGACATGCAAAACGTGCCACTGTGGAGTGCAGGGGCTTGTTTAAATCCTAACAAAATCTGCAGTGTTATACCCAGATACCTCATTGCTTCCTCATTCCCTTCCAAAGCTTCAATCCATCTTTGAAGGACTGAGATCTCTTTGCAGCTCAGCACGGTGGAGTTGTGCAGCTCTTGTTCAGCCTTCCCCAGCAGCTGGAAGTGCATCCACCCACATCCATTTCAGGATATTGTCTCCTTTCCCATTAGCCCATTCCTCCCAGTGGATTCAGACTAAAAGTTTGGCTCCAAACTGCTTTTGGCTACCCAGAGCATCATTAGAGCAGCTCGAGCAGAGGGCAGGGGCTGGGAATTCTATGCTGGCATCAGCCCCATTTCCAATCCCCATCTCCTGCTAGTTTTAAAAACTCATGCCTTACCATAATGCTGCAAAACACTGCAAAAATCCATCCTCTCCCTTGCCTTCAGCACACCAGAATCTGAGAGCTGAGCCTTATTTACACAAGCAATTGTCATCAGAGCGAGCTGTCCTCCCTGCAGGGAACGGGATGCAGGGATTGGGAACCAGAGATCTCTGCCTGGCCCTTTCCAGAGGTCACTGGGATTGATGGATTTGGAACCAGAGATCTCTGCCTGGCCCTCTCCAGAGATCACAGGGATTGATGGATTTGGAACCAGAGATCTCTGCTTGGGACTGATGGATTTGGGAGCCAGGGGATCTGCCTGGGCACAGTTTCAGACCTGACTTTTGTCTGCTCTTGCCTGTGACCTCTATTGTGATGCCCATATTGTTATTTCAGTGCTGCAAATCAAAGGCAAGCGCAGCCTAGAAATACTTGAGCAGAAAAAAATGAGCTTTAATAACTTGGTCTTACCTTTGCATTTCAAAGGACCTGTCACATCACTCAAAGAGCCACATGTTTTTAGTGATAATGCCACCTATACCAGAGACAGCATTCTATTCACACCAAAAGTTATTGATTTTTTAAACTGAATTGCAGTGAAAATAGAGGTGAACAAGATGCTCTCCAAGCCAGTGATATGCTGTAGAATATGTCATTTGGAGGTCACTTGATTTTTTAAATATATAAATATATATATATAAATATATATATATATATATAAATCTCTATAAAATGTGTACAGCCAAGCTTGGAAGTGGCAGAGCAGCTTTGTCACCTGGGTGTCATTAGTTCCTGAAGTTTTCCTGTATGTTAATGTAGGATTCTATGAGATCTTACTTATAGGATTACTAAATAATTCCTAACAATATTCTGTAATTCCCAGTTCCATGCTGCACCTTATTGGGAAAATACGAAAAAACAAAACCAACCATTTAAAAAATAAAGATTCCACTTTTAACTTCTTCCAGTGTTGCATTCCTAGGGAACTTGAATCTTACATCCAACATTTTAAGAACTTTGATCAGCACAACAACATCTGTGAGATTCTCTGGAACTGGAGGATAATTTCTAGTTGCAACTTGGTTTTTAATATACAACAGATTGAATAATTGTGAGTGACAGCCATAATTATTTAAACTATTGCACTGTGTAGCCCCACCTCCCCTTTAATGGTTCAGGGAAGAATATATGTATCAGATTAGCATAAATTTAATTTATTGTCTCATAGAAAATGCAAATCAAGAAGGCAAAACTTTAAATAGCGTTCATTTAGTTTTTCATGCAGGACAAGGATTCTTACTGAGGGTGAGGCAGAAACAAATCAGCATAAACTCTGTGAGTAATTTGAATTTATCTGTGAAGGTAAGTGCTGAGTGCCTTTATGGTCTGCCTGATGCTCTTTTGGGAATCCTGAATTTCTTGTTCTTTCTCTACCAGTTTTCTTTAATCTGCTGGGATTCATCCCCCCTCAAATTCTTTGCCAAAACCCCTTTTTTATTTTTATTTGAATTTATTTTGAGGTCAGCTCTTCAGCAACACCAGCGAGCTCCAACTGAGGGTGAGAATTCCCCAAATATTTTCAATCCAAGGCCAAGATTTATCTCTGCTCTGACTCTGGCACTTAATTCTCAGTGGAATATCCATTTCCTTGCTAGGGATGCTTAACCCAGAGCAGTTACCAGGAACAGGGGGGTCAGCAGCCAGACCAACATCTCAACATCCCCACTCAAACCACCCTGGGAGATGCTGCTCTCCTGCACACAAAACCTCCCCTCAGAGCCTTTTTTTCTGGCAAGTCTGGGAAAATAAACAGGCTTTGAAGTACACCCTAAAATCCTCTCCAAACTGCAAGTCAAGTGCGACTTTCTACAGCATGACAAGATTTTAACATGATTCCTATATTTATATATATATATATATATTTTAAGTCAGAGTTCCTTATTTTATCATAGGATTCAAGAAACAAAGGTCTCCTGCCTTTGATTTCCTGAGAGAAAACATTTTACAGATGCCTCAGGAGAGTTCTGAGGGTTGTTTAAAGTCATCTGCTGTTTTTAAAGATGGAAGTTCAAGGGAAATGATTTCAAAGGAGCTCAGAGGAGAGAAGCTGAATTTGGCACATCTTCTCATTTGTGTATTCCTTAGCTCTGGTTTGAAGGAAGGAAAAGTCTCGTTATTTTGTAGAGACAGAAGAACTGAAATTGCCAACAAAATAAATCAACTCTGAAGAAAAGAAGATTTTTTTCCCATCATCTAGATGTAGATCCCACCCAAATGGAATTGTGAGCAGAAGTAAAAGGAGGAATGCAGTGGTTGATCCTCTGCAGCATCATCAACTCTTCATTAAAGATGCAATTCAAGGAGAGGCATTGGAATAAAATCCCTTGGGGAAGCATCAAACAAGGCTGAAATGTTTATGGAAAACAGTGCAAAAGTGATATATTTTTGATTTTCTCAGCAGTTTGTACATTCCAATCTGTGTTCAAAACACTCTTATTATTATTTCCCCTCCCTTTTTTTTTTTTTTTTTTTTTTTTTTTTTTTTTTTTGAAGGTGATGGGAATGGCTGATAACATCTGGGAGATTTTCTAGAATTGGGGGATAAATTCTGCTCGTAATTTGTTTTTTCTAACACACTGATAACATTTCTGGAACAGAAGAAGTGGGAAAGAGCATCCTGCAATCCTGCAATCCCTTTCCCCAGGAATCACTTGACCTTTGGAGCAGACCCTGTTTGAGAGGATGCTTCTCTTCAGGGTTCTGTTTGGAAACAAATACTGCACAAAAGTTCCTGAAAAATGTTTTTTAATTCACCTGCAGTGAGAGCAAGAGACTTTATAAACAGCCTGCAAGAAGCCTTGCTGATGATCTCTGCTTAGAACATCATCTTGAATTGGTGTATCACATTGTACTGGCAAAAATAAGAAAAATATTAGGTTAATTAAAATAAGTGGATTGCTAAATCGAATTGATAAATGGATTGATAAATTGAAAAACTGGTGTGTTTACAGCTCCCTCATCTGTGGCACCTCCTGAACTGCTCACCACATGACACAACCATTTCAGAGAGGGGGAAGTGATTATGTTATCTCATTTAGAGCACAGTGGCATCACGGGAAGGTGGATTATCAGCCAAAATGGTGTCTCAGCTTCATTCCTGAGAAAGAAGAATTCTAGAGATGATTTTTCCATCAGATCTAATATCTGCTGCTCACAGGAAGCAGCTGTATTTTCTGCCTGAGCATAGTTAATTTTTTTCAGTCTTGGCCATAGAGTCTTGATTGCCATAGAAATATCTTTGTTATTCTATTACCTATAAGGCTAAAATAGTCTCTTAATTTCATTTATTTGTATCTTCATTTAGCTCCACATTTTTCTCCAGTTTATTTAGGGCTCAGTGACTTCAGAATCCTCTCCAGAGCAGTCAAGGCAAGGGTTTGACAGCTCATTTCAGACCTCTCTAAGCCAATCTTCTCCAGCCTGCACATCAGGTACCTCTTGTCCAACAGCCTGGATCAAGCCAGACCCTCTTTGAATTAAATTATTAAAGACACCAAGGGCATGAAGCACCTTTGACAAAAATTTGTGCAATTTATGATGATGATGATCATAAATACAATTTAAGAATTCCATTTTTTCAAAGATCATTCTATTGAATTTTATCAGCAGAACAGTGTCCAAGGAGTGTTTTTGCTTAGAGTCCTCACCCATTGCTTTCCTGAGCCATCTTGCACTTGATATTTGATCAATATTATGAGAAACCTGATCTGGTTGTCATTGAAACCATGGAAAAACTTTTTTTTTAAATTTTTTTTTCCCTTTTTTCAGACTGGAAACACGGTCAGGCTCTGATGTTTGTCTTTTAATTAACAAGAGAGTTTAGAGATGAGTCTGTATGTGGCTTTATTTGATGTGGTGGTGCCTTTCCTGGGGCTCTCACAGCCACATTTCCAACCCCTTTCCATGTGGGCCAGGAAGCAAAGCAAGAGAAGGATCAAACAGCTCTGAAGATGTCCCCAAAACAACGAAAAGTACAACTAATTAAATTACTTTATGGCAGAGTTTAATCTTTTCAAATGATCTGAGGTTTGTTTTCCATCTCTGTCCCTGGTGACTTCTCAGCTATTCGACATCAGTGAATCCTTTGTCCTTGCTGTTCCCCAGATTGAATAAAACCCTGGTGAAAATGTCTAACCCTGACTTTCATAATCCACTTTTGCAGATTAATATCCAAACTGAGCTCTGCTTTCTGTCCAGCCTGCCTGGCATTCTCTCTGCTGCTTTCAGTACATCTTCAAATAACCACTGGTCCCAAAGAAAGGATTAATCTGTCATTTCTTATTTAAATCCTTTATCAATAAATATTTGAAATTAAGACAAATGTGATAAATAAGGGGTTTAACAACGGAGTTTTAGTGTTCTTTCCCTTTTGAGTTGGGTTTGGCCTTTTGCTTTCTGAAGTCTTTGGAGATTATTCAGTTCCTCTTGCAGTCTTTTAATCTCTTCTATATGAAATATTTAAACGTTCAACATGTAATAATTACGAATAAGATCAAGATTGGATCTTAGAGCTACCTTAGGTAAATTCTTTAATTTCAGCTAGCGATGGCCTGAGAGCATTCAAGTTACAAAATCCACATTCTCCTGTGTCCTTTAAGGCAATATTGTCTCTGCCTCTCTTATTGCAGTGTTCTCATTATGTTTCAGACTTGCTGACTGAAAGAACCAAATTCCACCTGCTTGATTTGCCTATAAAAACTGATTCCTTAATTTGTTTTTTTTGAGATCTGTGTTTAGGAGTGACCTGAGGTCTTTGGGTTTCTGAGTCAAGTTCTAACTGGTTTGTGGAAGGGCACAGAAAATTCCTTCCTTCCTTCCTTCCTTCCCACATCATTATTCCAAGATAAAACTCCTTTAATTCTCCTTTTTATCTCCTGAGAACTTTTTACAGGTGAGACGTGTGGATTGCTCCTCCAGCAGGAGCCTTCCCCATTCCAGCTCCGGGGCAGAAACACATTGTTGAATTTACAGAGAGTTTTATTTCCTCCTTTACCTTCATTTCCATTTGGGGATGTAAAAACAGCCAATATCTTCATTTTGTTCATGCCAATTTCTGCTCTATGTAGGGCAAATTCTTCCTGGTTTTGTGGCTTCATTTGAAATCGCAGCCAAATTCTGCTGTTTGATCTTTTTTTGATCAATAAGACAGCAGCTGTGGTGATCCCCTCTCTGTTCCTTATCATGTGCTGTTTGATATTTGTAATTATGTGGCTTTGCTGCAGAAAATGTGATGGACAAGGCACATTCAGAGCACCAACCACCAAAATGGGGTAAGGGGAACCTCCTGCAAAGCACTCCCTGTTCTGCTGGGGGGGTCGCTCTTCCTTTGCCCAAAAAGCAGGGGAAAAAATAGGGAAAAAATGTCTGAAAGTTTCCTTTTTCCCTTTTTTTTGGTAAACTTAGTTTCTCCCTGCCTGGCAGGAGGCAGAAGCAGCTAATGTCTCCCTGCTGAAAGCATTAACTGATTGCATTGTTGCCTGAGCACAGCAGCTGTCCTTATACATTTAGACTCCCAGTGACAACAAAATTAAGGCAGCCTCCCCTTCTGTCAGGCAATAAAATGATTTTCTCAACTTCTTTATTTCTTCTGAGAACTTCTTAGTGCCTGCCTTTCTCTGGCTGCAGCGAGATGCTCCATCTGAACTGATCAGAACCAAGGAGACCTTTTACTCATTGCCTGCCAGAAAGGAATTCCAGAGTGCCCTGAGGGCTGATTTCCTCCACTTTTCCATTTGCTTGGTAGGTGTGGGTGGGTGTTTAATCTCATTTGTGCCAGCAGTGCTCTGCTCAGTAATTGCCCGTGGCTTTCTGGTGTCTGATGAGATGGATCTTGCTGTGACACCCATGGAAAAGCACAGCTCTCTGCTGGGTGCTCCTGCAGGGGAGCTCTTTCACTTTGGGCTCTGGAAGGCTCCTAAAGCTTTCTGCGGGATGATAATGTGAGATATCCAGAAATGGCTGGCAGGCTATGTGTGCCAGGGCGAGTTGGAGCCAAAGGCCACCTGCTCCTGCTCTCCAAAAGGAATCAGAGAGGGATCACCTGCCTTTGGAAGTTCTGCTGATGTCCTGCCGCTGCTCTGGGCTCTGCCAGACCCCACCTGATCCCTCAGGTTTGGGTTTTCTGTCAGATCTCCTTCTGGCAGCAGTGCCCGTGCTCTCAGGGAGGCAGAGCAGGCCGGGCTTGGGTTTGTAAATCATCTCCAGCATCCCACATTCCTTCCCAACAATTTTCTACCCCTGGTTTGCAGGGCTCACTCTGACTCACCCATCAATTTGGGCTTTCTTTTTTCATTCTGCCCTTTTTTTTCGTGACAGTGATGTGACAACAAGGCCACCCACAAGAGACAGGGGGAAGTCCCACAAAGTTTCCCCTGCCAGGATTTTAGGATGACATGGAAGCAGAACTGAGTAAGAAAATAATTTTAAACTTGATCTTTTCTTCTCTCAGTGACCTATTTTGGGTTCTCCTCCTCCAGCAGCCAACCCACCTGCAAGGAGAGCATTGGAGGAGTCTCACTGCTGCTGAGTTGCTGATTCCTGTAGTGAGGGGAACCTCTGCATTCTCAGCTGCTGATATTATGCATATTTTAACTTAAATATGCATTGTATTCAATGGGAAAATCACCTTTCAGTATTTTAATAACTTGTTTTTCCCACGTGTGATTGTGTCTCTTTACTAGCAGGTGCCAGTTCCAACTCAAAAAACACCAAGTCTGCTATAACTTATAAACTCCAGGGGAAAAACCCCATAGCACCAGGCTGCATCATTCAAATTTGCCACAGCAGGATCCTTCACCTATTTTCAGAAACATTTAGTTTTATTTTTTCCTCTCCATCTGACCCTTGCAGCTCAGCATTGGTAATTAGCCCCCTGCTTCTCCCGTAGCTACTAAAAACCAGGGAAAAATAAATGTTTCCATTTGAAACCATTATTGCAAAGGCATTGCTGTGGAACACTGGAGACTCACTGCTCATGTAAGGGAGATTTTCATAAAATGACACTCAGGCATTTGGGGGTTAGCCTTCAGAATTAAGAACAGTATATTTTCTTTTCTTTTCTCTTTTTTTTTTTAATGAAAACTTGAGGCAGTGCCATTTCTGTGCTTCAGACTCTGAACTCAGCTGTTAAAATCTCAGCTTGAGGTGCTTTCATCCTAAAAATCCCTAATAGAAACATCTCCAATTTAAAATAATAAAAATTACTATCAGTGTAAGCAATGGAAAAGTCTTTGGGAACATCATCTCTTCTCCAATGGTACCCAAAGGAAATGATGCTTATATGGAAGAATGGTCAAGCAATGATTTTCTTTTTTTAAATTGGTACTGCAGGAGATCTGCAAAACAATTTCCCATCACACGTGGTCCTAACAGTGCTTGGAGATTTTTGTAGCAGCTCCCTCCCAAAATATCCTTCCAATTATTCCAATTGTCCCTCTCAGATCAAACTCAAAGGATGCAGGAAAAGGTTGGATCAGCTGCTCAGAGCCTTTTGCAGACAGATACAATCAAGCTGACATTTCATTTTATCATTAAATATCCAAATCAAACCAGACTTTACCAAAGCCTCATGGGGAAGTATTTCACCTTGCGTGCTCTGAATCTGCCACTCTGCCTCTTGTTCAGTCTATGGATTTAAATTTAAATCCTATTTTCTTCCTTCTGCAAGGGACATATTAGAACAGATGTTATTGACTGAGATCCTGATCCTACAATGACACTGTGGCAAACTCATCCAATTTTCTTATGAAATTTGATGGTTTTCTTTAAGCTCCAGCTGCTTGTATCAACCACTTGTTTAAGGAGCTCAGCCTTTCATCCATTTCAAGGAGATTCCTGACACTGAAGGTTTAAAAAGCCCACATGTCCAAACATTAAAATTATTACCTGTTTTGGGTAGTAATTGTGATTTTTTAATGCTTTCACCCAGAAATAAAGGGGTGAAATAAAAATAAAGTGAGGTGTGTGCTGGATGGGGCTGAGGAGGAGCAGAACAGCCCCGACAGCCACAGATGGGTGTTAATTCCTGGAGGAGACTGAAAAAACAACCAGAAATCAGGATAGAGCAGCTCTGAAATGAGGAAAGGCTGGCACAGCTGGGATGGTTCACCTGGGCAGGAGAAGCTTTGGGGTGACCCCAGGGTGGCCTTGCAGGGCCTGAAGGGGCTGCAGGAAACATGGAGAGAGACAAATGACAACGGATGAGGGACAGGGCACAGGGATGGGTTCACACTGCCAATGAGTGGGTTTAGATGGGATTTTGGGAAGGAATCCTTCCCTGTGAGGGTATGGAGGGGCTGGGATGGAATTCCCAGAGCAGCTGAGGCTGCCCCTGGATCCCTGGCACTGCCCAAGGCCAGGTTTGAAGCAGCCTGGGACAGTGGAAGATGTCCCTGCCCCTGGGGTGGCATTGGGTGGGATTTAAGATTCCCTTCCCAACCCAAATGATGCCACAATCCCAAAATTTTGCAGTGTCCATGGCTTAGCTTGAAGACTCCAGTTCCCCCACATCTCTCTTCTACAGTTTGGGTTATCAGAGACAAATCCAGAGCTAACATCTCTTTGTGTGTTTTCTCAGTTCCCCTTTTCCCATAAAGGTTTTATTTACTCCACTCCTGACTCGATGCCACTTTGCCTCAGAAATTCTCCTCAACTTTGACTTTTCTTGCAGCACAAAGGCAGCGGGAGAGCCCTTAAAGACATCATCAAAATCTTTATTTTCACGCCTTCCAAAGCCCCTGGAAATAGATACTACACATCATTGTAAATAGTATTTCTCTTAATGCAATGATCTCGTTCTAATCTTCCAGTGGTGTGAATACGCTTAGAGAGATGGATGCTAAATAAATTAAAATGAGCTAAGAGAAGATGTTTCATAACCCTGGAAATATTGCAAGCATTATTTAAAGCAGTTAATATTTTTACTGCCTCGTGAATGCTAATCTCTGAGAAATCTCAGGTACCAAATATAGTTTTAATTCTCAATTTTAGTTCTCGCAAACTGGAACTGTAAATTAATTTCAACACTATAAAAAGTAATAGAGACGTTTATTTTCTTAAGCAATCTGCCTCATTCAGCTGCAGACTGGATCTGAATTAATGGTCCTGGCATGCTGAATACAAAATTAGTGATAATGTGAAATGCACGTAATGATAGTATCTGCTGCAAGAGTTATAATGCTGGGGTCCAAATTTTTTCTCATTAATCTTCTCCATTACTATTAAAAAATGATACTGAGCATCTCTCTGGCACTTGAGTGCTTTTATGGGGGTTTCTCTATAAGAAATGGTTCCTTTTGCAGGATGAGCTTAGCCCGAGCCTGCTTTAACCTTTTGGGGATGTTTTAAGTGTAGAATTAAGGTGCCTGTTGCATTTCCATAATCCAGCATCAGGACAAGATAAAACTTTGGAAAAGTCACTGGATGTGGCTCCAAAGTTTGGTCTGGAGAAGGAAAAGGAGCTGCTGAATACTTCTTTTACTCAGCAAAATTGGAAAAACAGGGATCCTCAGGGAAGCCCCCACACAGCTCAGTGACAGCACCCCCTTCCCTGTCCCATGAGTTCCTTGGATTGGGGACTGAGGGTTTGGATGGAGCTGCAGGAATGTTTGCACAAGTGCCAGGACAAGAGGTGAGAAGCAGAGAAGTGCACGAGGGGCTGAAGATGTGATCAGGAAAGGATGTGGAGAGAATCAGAGGTTGTGGGAAGTACATGTGAATAAAAAGTGGTTTCCAGGGATCCTGTGGTGCACCAGAAACCAAATAAAAACCTTTTTATTTCCTGATTTATTTTATTAATTTTTTCTTTTATATTTCCTACGAGTGCCCGGGCATTGCCAAAGAGATTCAGTGTTTGGTTTCTGTGCCAGCAGGAGCACAAGACTTCCACAGTCCCTTGACTCAGATCACGTCTGTTAGTGAGTTTTACTGCAGCCATGGGGTTTATCTCAGCGTAGCTCTGACAGTGTCCAGGTGGGGCTGGGAGGGTTGGACCTGTGCAGAGCTGCTGGAGGGGGTGGGATCAGGAGCCCAGATTCCCCCAGGGTGGGCTCAGCCCACGGTGCCTTCCCCTCAGTGCTCCAGGGCTGTTTGGAAGCTGTTCCAGGCATGCTGTGAATAACTCAGTGCTCGTGGCATTAAACAAAACTCAAAGCAAACAGCAGAGCAAGAACAAACCTCTGCTCCAGCATTAAAGGTGAGCTGCTTTAATCTGAGAATGTGCAGAGAATCCCAGCATCACTGAGCCTGGAAAAGCCCTCCAGGATCATCAACCTGTGCCCAATCCCTGAGCACCGAGTGCCACATCCACTCATTCCTTGGACACCTCCAGGGCTGGACACTCCAAACCTCCCTGGGCAGCCCCTGAGCACTCTTTCCATGGGGAAATTCCTCCTCACATCCCACCTGAGCCTCCCCTGGTGCAGCGTGGGGTCATTTCCTGCTGTGCTGTCTCTTGCCCCCTGGGAGAAGGGACTGATGCCTGTGGATATTCTCAGTTCAGACAGAGAGAAAACAGAGGGTTTCTACACAGGCAGGAGCCTGGGAAACAGTTGGGAAATAACGGAAATAATTCTTTATCTCTCTTGCTGTTCCCATTGTTTATGGGATAAGTTCTGCCACTGAGCCTTATTTACTGCACACCAATGGGATGAGATGTTTTTACTCTGGGACCAATGGAATTGGGCTGGATGATGCTCTCTATAAAAGAGCAATGGATTTGAAATAAATCAGAGCTTTATTCTCAAGCCTTCCGAACTGGAGTTCTTTCATACCATCCTGCCTCAAGGGCGTCAGATGTCCATCCTCTTTTGTGAGTTGGCAGGCCCCAAGTTGGGCAAATCCCTGGGGGCTCCCCTGGCAGGGGAGACCCTCCTGGAGCAGTTCTGTGTCAGGAACAAGACACACATTGGACTTTTTCAGTCTTCAGCTTTTGTTTATTGTTATCAAAACTTCAGCACGCTGTCTGCACCAGACTCTGTGTGCAGGAAAAACAGCACAAAAATGGCCAACAACCTCTTGTTACAAGGCCTTTTAAGTCTAATCAAAAAACTGAACTACCCAATTAAGAAGTGACACCTAAATTATTTTCCTTTCTAACCCAATGACTGACCTCTAAAGACCCACAGTGCAGACTTTTCTACCCAATTACAAGATACCACCTAAACCCAAGAAGAGGAAGAAGCGACAAGAAGGGAACTCAAGATAACACCCCTATATCCTCCATCATGAACCCATCTATAACATACTAAAAATCCTAAACCCAAAATTTCTCACCCATGTGACATACTAGACTACTCTCTACAATCTCCACAATCTATTTCACACTTTTGTGGTTTCTATTTTACTTTGGAGGCTTTCTCCATGAATGAGGGCAAAAATCAGTTTTTTCCTGGGGGTCAGAGCACCCCAGGGCAGACAGGGAGATATTCCCCTGCTCTGGGTTCCCACATTTTTTAATTTTTCTTGCTGTGGGAGAGACTGATAGCCCAAAAAAAATCCAGGGATGGTGGTGGGGAGGCTCGGTTGGAGGTGGGGACAGCTGCCTAATGCAGTGGTGGCACCTTCTGCCTAGAACACAGCGGCTTCCAAAGGATTTTATACCTTATGTGGTGGAAGTGAAATATTTTGGGCTCAGAAGCATTTATTTTGTTTTCTTTCCTTTGGACTAACGAGCCTGAGTCAGGAAACCATGCAGGGAAAATCAGTATGCAGAGTGCAAGCATCAATTTAAATCTACAAAGTTGCAGTGGGCTATATAAAGATTTATTAATCAAAACATTTGCAAAATATTGACTGTGCACGTACGCTGTGAGGCCTGAGAGATCATCTGCAAAGCAAAGCTTGAATTAATCACTTCTCATCCATTAATCTTTAAAGAATTAAAAAATTATGTAGCAGATATTTGTGGGTATTTTGCAAACTAATTTCATTCTCTAATTTCAAATTTTTTCCACTCAACAGTTGTTGTGTAGAGGGAGGAAACAACAGCTCAGGGCAATCAGCCAAATTTTGGCTCCCAGAACAGGGAGTGTTTTGGAGGTTATTCCTGGATCATTCCCATCATTAGGGGACAAGTCCAGATCCCAAAATTCCTGAGGGACAAAGCACAACCAAGAGCATTTTGGTGCCTCTTTTGGCTTAAACAGCTCTGCAAAACACAGGTCTGGGGAAATTTGTTTAGAAGGATCTGGCAGCCCCTGTCCTCTGAAAAAATAGATGTATTACATGGGAAAAACAGATGAAAATGTGGTTTTGTTGGAGAAAAAAAAAAAACCCTCATGTTTTAGTATCCAACCAAAGAATACCAATGGATACACAGTCAGCATCCTGCCACCTGGAACGTGCTGGAAGTTCATCACTGTCAGCCAGGGGATGTCACAGTGATCAAAGCCACAGGCATCATTTGGGCTGGGCTCTGGAATTGTCTGGAATGCCCTGGGCTCTGGAATTGTCTGGAATGTCCTGGGCTCTGGAATTATCTGAAATGCCCTGGGCTCTGGAATTATCTGAAATGCCCTGGACTCTGGAATTGCAACTATCTATATTTCATATACATATATACATGAAAGATCACCGAGTCACCAGCTTTTATTTTTATTTTCATTCTTTTATTCTGAATTTCCTTTTTTGCTGAGTGCACTCTCTGTGTGGGCCAGGTGCTTGTGCTCCACAGCTTGCCCCAGGTGCCCCTGTGAGTTCATTCCTGGGCCAGAAATTCCTCCTGAGCAGAACCCTGGGAATGTAAATCCATAACCCCAAACTATCCCCTGCCCTAAATCCACGGCTTGATGGAAGAAACTTCACTTTTTGCCAAAATTACAGCAACAGAGCACAGTTCTCTCTTCTAACTTGTGATGCTTGGGTATTGGAGAGAAGTGTGTGACTATTAAATAGGAGGAAAGGTTTATTTTACAAGTCAGACTTTAAGAGAAATTTTAAAAGCCTTGTGAAACTACATGGCCTGGAAGAATTTTTCTGTTAGAGAGTATTTCTGAAGTGCAGCAATGTGGGTTTTCATGGGTGTTTTCTATAGGAGCTGTTTGTCCATCTGTGTTAATTGTATTTTACATATTTCACTAGAAAATGCAAATATATAAGTATATCTATTTAAAAATATGAATATAGCAATACTGACTTGTAAACTGAGAGCAGAACAGATGACATGAAATAAAAGTGTTTCATGCTCTGGACAGGGAGCTGGGATATTTCAAGGGCTGGGGGTAGGATGCACCTCTGGTACTTGTTAAAAAGCAGAATTTCCTTGGCCTGATGGAACAGTTCCACCAGGAGAACAGCTCAGAACTGATGTGATGACAGCCAGATGTTTCCGGGCTCTTCCCCCAAACTGGGAAAAGCTTGGAACAGCCAGGATTAGTGGTGGTATATTCAATTTATGGCACGAGATGCTACAAAGAACCCCGACTGCAGACAGCACCTTCCCTAAAAAAGCTAGAAGAGCCCCGTTCCATCCTTGAGCCCTTCCAGGAGCCCCATACCTGGGGAAGGGGACAGTGACATCAGCTTTAGGAGCAGCAGAAAGCTCTGGAAAACATAAATGTTCAGCACTGAAGTGAGAAGAAGGAGGAGCAGGTTCATCCTCCTCTTCCTGCTCCTCCAAATCCAAATTCTTTCCTTTTTTCCATCCCAGCTTCTCACCTGGCTGAGGCTGAGGCTGGGCTTAGCCCAGGCAAGGTAATTCCAGAGGGGTTAAGCCTTGGAAATTCTTTCCTCTGCTCTGCAGCAGCGTTTGTCTCCTAATTTTCTCTGCTGGAAGCAGGAATACAGAAAAAAGTACTTCTAGCTCAGCCAGTGGATGATTTTTATCAGCTCATTTTAGTCAATAAAGAAAGAAGTCAATCACTCCTGGAAAATAGCACTTTCCAGTGCTGTATAAACCTGGCCAGTACAATTGCAGAATAAATCAATAGCTGCATTAATCAATACGATGTAAACTGCTGATCTCTGTGGATAAATTGTACCGGTGTAAGAAGGTTTTCAAATAAATTCTAAACCCACTCCAACTGCACAGGCTTTGAATCTGCTGAGGGCACTGGGACCCGGGGAAGATTTGTGCTGTTTCTCTCTAAAATCTCTGGGACAGCAGGGCTGCAGAATAATGTAATTAAATCATGGTAGCAGTGCTCCCACAGCCCACTGCAGTGAGAGCTCCAGGAAAGATCCCTGTGCTCAAATTTGCCAGGAAAATGGGATTTCAGGGTGAATAGGGTAGACAGACACTGGCACAGCTATGACTGGCCTGGATCCCTGGCTGAAATGTAAATTTTAAGGAATTTAGAGATTTTTGAGGAGCTAAGATTTTAGTTAGAAATAAGCCTTACTAGAGTTAAATAAAATAAATGAGTAGGCCTTGATGAAGTTAGGAGTTAGTAGTTAACTAATAATTGACTGCTTGAAACACAATGTTTAGTTAGCTGGGTTTATAATGAAGAATACACAAACTGACAAATAGCTTTTAGAACATAAGACAATTGTGGCCTCCTCTGTTCTGAAACCAACCAAAGACAAGGAATGGGAGTTCTACCAAGAGTTCATTTGTCATATTTGCATTGAAAAGGTAGAAAGGTCAGAAGGAGGAAGACTTAATTTACTTCCTCATTTTGGGGCCCCTCCCCATGAAAGGGACACCGACCCATTTCAGGGAACAAACCACGCATGCTGAATGGATTTTGGAGTGATTAGCATACAGCGAGGAATGGGATGTACCAAAATTATGAATATGTATTTGTATTTTGGGTATTCAATACTTGTATGGATAAAAAGACTTTGTAATCACCTGGAAGCTGTGGTGTGTATTTGGGACCTATCCCACACGCAATAAACACTCACTTTCTAACTTTAAATTGTTAGAGAGTTTTTGTCCGTCACAGTTGGATATCGGTACTAGATAAATATCCATATTTTTTTTAATAAATCATGGCAGTGCCCAAGGTCAGGTTGGACATTGGGGTTGGAGCAGCCTGGGACAGTGGAAGTGTCCCTGCCATGGCAGGGGTGGCACTGGGTGGGATTTGACGTCCCTCCCAACCCAACCCATTCCATGATTCCCGTGATTTCTCTTTCTGTGATTCTAAGAATAACAAGTGGTGCACAGAGAAGGGAAGGCTGCTCCTCCACCTGGATATTTGACAGCCCTCAGAGCTGTGGGAAGTTTGGCCTCTTCAGACACTTCCAATTTTATATGAAACCCTGCTTTCGAGCACCTCAGCTTTTATTTTACTTCTTACCATAACAGTGACCCCATGCAAGGCTACTGGCAGAGCCTGTGGATGGTTTCTGAGGGAAAAATTGGAATAAAGCTGAGGAGATGGGAGCCATGGCAGCAGAGAGGTCGGAGCAGAGGGATGTGAGTGGGAGAGCGGCTGGAAAACCAACAAAAGGAGAAACAGGTACATGAATGTGGAAAGTTTGTGTTGGACATTTCACTGAAGGCAATCTGGGAAAAAAATCTGTTAGGATGTGATGACTCAAGTGCAACAATTCCATTTATTTTATTGGAATATTAAGATTCCTATCTTATATATATATATCTATATATATTTAATTATTTGTTATACAAGCATCACATAGCCAACCCAGGACAGCACCTTACAAAAAACTTCTGCTCTTCTGGGATCCCTTAGCATTTAAGAATTATTCCAGTTCATTCCATAAAGATGACAAACACTTGTAGCTGCTTTTTGGTGCTGAAATATATTGGTGTCTATAAAATAGGTTAAGCAAAGAAACAAAGCACACCAGTATGATTAATATGACATTTTAATTGCTACGTCAGACCTGTTTCCAGGTATTTAGCGCTAGGAACTGACAGAAGAAGTTCCTAATAAAAAAAGCCTGAATGATTGAAGCTATTTAGAGGTTCTCATTGTACTGTGCTGTCAAAATGTCCAACTGACCTTTTCCTCATGGTAAATTTTTCCAGGGAAGATTTTATTTTTATTTTAATAGTGCTGATTGCCCACCATCTCCCTCAGTTTTTAGATTAGATAATGGTCAGAGCGAGAGAAATGTCAAATCCTTACCTAGACTCTGGATTTGGCCAGGGGCATTCTGTATGAAGTCTGTGGAACCTCATTTAAATTTCTAGGTGGATATTTCTGAATGCATCATTTGCCATTATTTTATATTTTCCGTTCGGAGCAATCCTGGAGGTGTTGTCCCTCCCATAAATTCAGTCAGGAGCAGAAGGAGCATATGGAAAATAACTCGGGTGAGTGGAGGGAGGCTGGGCCACTCCTGGGCAAGAATAATGCACAGCTGGTGGGGGAGTCCTGCTGTACCTGGAGATCTCATCCCTGTGGTGATGACTCTGTGACTGCCACCATGTGGGACCCCAGCACATCCCTCTGGCTGCCCTGGCTGTCCCCAGACCCTGGCACAAAGTCAAAAACACCTGTGGCTTCAATTTTAGCCTGTGGAAAAAGCTGCCAACTCTGTGTGAGGAATTACAACCCACAAGGGCTTGAGTAGTGTGGTAGTTGAGTTAACACAGGGTGAAAAAGTAGAATTTTTGGGTTTTTAGAATGGGGTTCAGTGGGACAAGATGGAGGGATTTGGGAGTGTCCTGACTTTCTTCTCCTTCTCCTTGCCCTCCATGCCTTGCTGTGCTGGTGACACTTTTCTGTTGGTTTAAGGCACAGACACACTGCCCAACAGAAATGACAGCTATTGGTACGTTATTGCAAACATGGCACAGGCAGTTTTTGGTGTAAAATATAAACACCACCCCAAGGAGGTGGGATTCTGCTGCAGACTGACCTGCTGGACAGACCCAGCTCCTTGAGAAAGCGTGTTAGAGATAAGAGAAAATAAAGGACCTTGAGAAGCTGACCCTGCTCATTCCGACTCCTTCTTTGGCCGCATGGGCTGGGAGAAAAAGACTTTTCACAATCTGAGGTCACCTCAACCTCCAGACCCCGGAGACCACCAGACCTCAATCCACTCATTGCCAAGGCCAGCACACCCCGGCAGTGCCCAAGGCCAGGCTGGACAGGGCTGGGGACACCTGGGACAGTGGGAGGTGTCCCTGCCATGGCAGGGGTGGCACTGGGTGGGATTTAAGGTCCCCCACAACCCAAACCATTCTGGGATTCTGTGCTTCCATGCCATCGTGGCTACACCTACAGAGGCACCTGAAATCTCATTTCTTGGAGCACTGAGATGCAACAACCCTTGGGCACATCTAGAGCAATTTTGGGGGATGTTGACTTGGAAATATCAGTTCTGGAGGAGAATAAATGAGACATGGGGGATAGATATTACCTTAGAGTAGAAATTAATTTTGGATTTAGATGAAGCGTGCTGTTTTAACTTGTTTAGTCTGTAACTTGCAGTGCTCACAAAGCTTGCAGAGATGGACAAAAGAATGCAAGGCTCTGATAAGAGTAGTTTTCCACATTTACCTTCACAATAAACCACGTTGGTTTATTCAAGCTCTGAGATCTTTCGAGCAGGGAAAACAAAACCATTGGTTTATTCAAATTCGCACATCTTTTGTGTTCCCTGAGCAGACAGAAATCCATGGAGGGGGGCACAGGGGGAGCCAGGATCCCCTGGCACCCCCAGAGAGTCCCCAAACCCCCATGAGCAGGCGAATCCCTTCCTCCACACGGGCCCTGCACATCCCTGCAGGGAATTCTCCACCAATGAGGCACAGGCTGATATTAATAAAACCTTTTTCTGCACATTTACAACACATTTGTTCATGGATGTGATTTAGAGCTCAGTGTCAAGGCATCAGCGGGGCTGCATCCCAACGACCCACAGAAAACAGGGAGTTTCTGCACTCTGGGATAATGTTGATTTAGGGGCTGGTGCAATAACACACATGGGCTATTTTATTTCATTTCCTGGCATTCCTATTCAAAAATTGCCCTATAAAGAAGGGAGAAGGTGTTAAATAAAGTTTAAATGCTCGTAAATCACAAAGAAACATTGTGCTTGGAGTGAATGGAAACATTTGGAGAGGCTCAAAATTGCTTTTTTCATGGAGAAATATTTTGTTGATGTGTTAAATTCAAAATGAAAATCCCTGACTGTGAGTCTCTTTCATGTTTTGGTACTTTGCTTAGGTTATCAAAAGAAAATAGGTATTATTTTTCCAGCTGTCTGAAAACTTTGGCTGGTCTGTGATTTTCTCTAAAATCTGCTAAGTCTGGGCACAAAATTCCCTTTACTGGGCACCTTTAAATGGGGTTTTTAATTCAGGTTCTTGGCTGTTAAAAATCAGGAGCACTGCAGAGTTTTTCTGTTGTTTTCATTTCAACTTCTGGTTTTAGGGGATTTGTGCTGTTCCTATTCCCAAAGTTTTTCCTACAACTGTGACAAAATTCTTTTTGACCCTTTCTCTTTTCTTTTTAATGAAAGCTGCCAGCCATGTGAACTCTTTCCATTTCAGCATCAGCTGCTTTAATAACACTTTCCCATAAAAAGAGCTGGAGTTTCAGTGCTTTGGGCTGCTCAGGCTCAATTTGTCCTGGTGAAACACCAACAAAAGCAATGGGGAGCTGAAGAGGGGGAAATGAACCTGCACAAGTTCTGCAGCGATTTAGGGATGATGGGAGGAGCTGGATTTAAAGTTTTTTTTTGTCCTTAACACTGCTTAGTTCTGCTCCTGAGGCAGAATATTCACCCTGCAACTCCAGCTCCAAGGGAATTCAGCAAGGGAACATTCACTCATATTCCTGGGATTCCTCAGTTGTCCCTTTTTCAAAAGGAGTGACAAAATGCTGAGGTTAAAGAGTCTGATTTGGATCTTCTACAGCGAGAAAAGAACATCATTGCTGCACAAAAGTGAGAAGAAATCTGAAGAAGTGATTCATTGTTTACTTCCTCCGCAAGGAAAAATGTTTTACTTCATTAAGGTATTATCAGGATTTTATATAGCACATTCATTTCTTTCAAAACCATTCTCCTCTTTTGAAAGCTGTGTTAAACCTCTTCCTAATAACTCCTGTGATTAGGAACTTTGCAGAAATCCCAGAGGACAGACTTCTAAAAGTGACATTTTATTTCCAGAGCCTCCCTGTAATTAAGCATCGCTCAGACATTCTATAGAACTGTAACTGCTCTGCAGAAAATCTCTTTTAACTTGAATAAAAATATGTTTTTGGGGAAAGCTAGCAAAGAATTACATTTATATTATGAAGCATAAGAATTTCAGATTCAGTTTAATGAAGGGAAATAAAAGGTACCTGTTGTTTAATGGGCACAGAAGGTCTGGGAGTGAGCAGAGGTCCTGCTGGACACCTGCTGGGAGGGGATGATGCAAAAAGCTCTCACAAAACCAAAGAGGAGTGACCTCTAGAAAATATTGAATGCAGTCTGGGGTTTATTAAATATCACCAGCTGGAAGAGATCTTTAATGTCCCTTTCAACCCAAACCATTCCATGATCCTGTGAAGAGTTATTTGCTTGGACATCAATCTCTACCATATGGTTTTCCAATGATTTTATCATTTTTGAGTTTATTTTCTGCCAGACCAGCCAATGGGCTATGTGAGGAATCAGAGAATCAGAGAAAGGTTTGGCTTGGCAGGGACTTTCCAGAGGTACCAAAGTTTTGGGGCTTCCTCTATGAATTCCCATTCATGCCCATGGATAACCAACTTGGTTTAATGCGTTCTTTGAAGGATTTCCATGCACAGCTGGGTTTTTACTCGTTCATGTGCTGATACATCCTCACCCCCATTCTAACAGCCCCCCTTTTAAAAATATTTGGGGCATTTGGTTATCTTGTGTAGTTATAAATGTTTACAAAGATGACACTACATGGATCTGACAGCAGGGAAAAGAAAATAAACTTGAGAGCAAAGTGAGAAGGAAGAAAAGATTTCCCAGTAATGACATCAGGCAAAAATCACCTTTTATCAGACATAGTTCAAGCTGGCAGGAGTGTTGCTTCAAGCATTGAGCTGCATCTCCTGACTTGAAAGCCAGGCTCTGGTGTTTAATTTGTCATTCTGGGGACTCAGGAGATTGAAGGGTTTAATTAGCTGCTTTTATTTATATTTCAAGATGATGAAAATCAATGTTCTTCTCATTTACCTTCACGCCCAACCCAAAGATGAATCTACGCTTTCAAGCCACAGCAAATAAAAAAATCAGGAGAGACCAACTGATCCTGCTTAATGACAGCTAGATTTCAGTTTTCCCTCAGAAAATATTCAGTGTCTCTGGAAGTTTTGTTGATCAAAAGAGTCTTTGCATGGAAAAGTCCTTTAAAATGTATATGAGAAAATGTGAAGAATCTGATGGTATAAAAGGTGCTGTTATTTCAGCTCTGGTTCAAGGCCTGCTGATGCCACTGAAAGTTTTTCTGTGGAATTCACTGGGTTTTGGGTTGGTCCATAGGAGATTCCTTTTATTAAAGTTCCCTTTTTCTGCAGAAAACAGCACAGGGCACTTCAAATAACGTGTTTTATGACACCTCCTCTACTACAGACAAGTGCAAAAAATAAACAAATAGCTTTTATTTAATTGAAAGTGTTTTTTTTTTTAACAGGATACACTGAAGAATATGAGATAAATAATATCCACATCACAAGAGTTTTAAATCACAGCTCCCCTTCGTGGCATCAGCTTGCACAGGTTGACATTCCATTAAAATGCTGCTCCAATAACAACTATGTGGAAAAAATCTGAGACCACCCACATGTCAATCCCAAATTAGGTTTGGCATCACTCTGTTTAATTAATGCGTGTTGATTTACCCCTTCATTTCCAAGCCTATTTTTAGAAATTCATGGAATATTGATGCCTAATATTTTCTTAATGACAGACCACTTCCACCTCCCTCCCCCTCCCCAGTGTTGATTTTTCTCAGGAATGTTGGTTATGGTGAAGAATTAAGATAAAATCTACACTTTTATTTTTAGAAGTCCACAGCAGAGCATTGCTGGAACCAGCAAGGAAAAGGGTTTAGAAGAACAGAACTCAACAGCAGGATCCCAGATGCCAATGTATGGATTATCCTTTGGGATGATTTCATTGCTCCAGAGCTTAAACCTGTAAAAATATAAACAGACAGAGGTAAATCTGTGTCAAAAATTAGTTTTTCTTTGCATTTTAGCTCCACAGCAATCTCTGTTCTCTTTTCAAGATGAAACATTTTCCATAAATGTTATTCCTATTTATTTTGTTTATTAAGCTGTAGTGACCATTTCATGGAGTAGGGCTTCAGATCAATGTCTCACCTTTCCTATGAGTATCATCTTCAAGAGGGTTTTGACTATTTTGTTGCAAAAAACCCTATGATATATAAATATAAAAATGATCCTTTATCCATGAATAATAAGTTATTTATGAGATCACAGGCTGCACCCTGGGCTACCCCAGCCATGGGAAAGCACTGAGACCTCTGTCCTGGGCAAATTTAGGGCCACATTATATGGGAGAACTTTGACTTTCCCAAGAAATCTTATTCCTGTGTCTTGAGCTCTGCATGCCAGGGCAGTGGAGACCTGCACTAAAAATAAAGTGTGGAGCAAAACACTTTCTCCTCTGATGAATGTCAGAGTATCAGAGACAAATTTACAGGAGCCAGCACCAAAAAGCACCAGGAGGAAGGACACCTATGGCAAGGGACAAGCTGGGAATCTGTTGTGCTTAGAGGCACAGATTTCTTCTTATGCAACAGCATTCAGAGGGGGAAAAAAAATTCTCTCACTTACTCGATATTTTTGGAATCCTAATTTCCTCACTGCTGCTGCCATCGCCACCATCACTGACGGTTCTTATCTCAATGAGATAATCTTCTTCAAACGGGACCAGGAGTTCAGCTGAAGTGTTGTTTGTCTCCAGGATATGGGCTTTGCTCTGCCTGTTCTGTCTGTACAGAATCTAAGCAGAAAGGGATTGGAAAACAAGAGTTATTTCATTTTGGTTTAAGTTTTAATGGATTTTTTGGTGGGGGACTGAGAGATTCTTCTGTCGCTTCCCCAAGTTTTCCAAACACTTTCATCATCCTGCAGGGTGTTAAAAGTAATTTAAAACAGGGGAATAAATTCTGCAGGATTTTGGGGCGGGTACCACAGCAGGTGGTTTCCTAGAACACGAGGAAAATCAAATAATTCTGCACTGCAACCAAACTTTAAAATACATTTGTATTTCCTTTAAAAGTACATTTATGGGAGTGCTTTTTGGTTCCTTCACATAGATCTTTGTGTGAGTATCTTTCAGTCTCCTTTTTAAAGGTACATTTATAAACTGCCACAGAGTGAGAATGTTTAAATGTAGTTTATGACTGCTTTTAATGCTTCAAAGACTATTCTCTATTTCTTATATATTTGTGAAACTCCTTCCCTGGAGATATGATAGCAAGAAACTTTAGTTAAGTAAGATTACAAGGCAACAAGAGAAATACAGGACTGGGGACAGAAAATCCCTCTGTTGGGATAAAGAAGTCCTACTCTGAATGAATATTTGTATAAACATCAGCCAACCATCCCAATAAATCCAGAAAAATCAGTGTTCCAGATAATGAACACGAATTTCCCACCAAATTTCTGTACCTGTATTGTAACCAAAATCTCTGATTAATGAGATAAAGAAATCCCTTACTTTGTAGCCCAAGACCTCAGACTCATTCTCCATTGTTTTCACATGCTCCCAGTTCAGGCAGATTTTGGAATTTGTCAGCTTCCAGGCGATGTTTGCTGGAGGTTGACTTGGTGCTTTAAAAAAAAAAAAAAAAAAAAAAAAAAAAAAAAAAAATTATTATGATAATAATGAGATAAACTGAATGTTAATTTTCATAGTGTAGCTGAATGAGGTGCTGATATGGGAGTAGCAAATGCTTGGGTGATTGGAACCTAAAAGAGCAAAAAAACCATTTTGCAGTCCATCATTGCTCTGGTATTAGTCAGAATAAAAATCTATTCATAGCAGAGAACCTCTAACAGTGACACTTCATTTGCAAAATTAGGCACAGCCTGACAGTGTCTGACAGTTCAAGTTATATTTGAGGGATTTTGTGGAAGGAAAATGTTGTTCCTCTCTGTATTTCCATGTCCTAGAGGATGTTTTTGCTGTCTGGATCTCAGAAAAAAGCTAAAACTGAGAGCAAACTACAGAAGGCAAGATTTCCATCAGCCAGGACAGGTTACAAAGAGCTGCACATGAAAGTCTCCATCTGATCCACCATGAAACATTGTAGGATTTTAGAAATGCTCAGCACAATAGGCTGAGAGCAGCTTTTTTCAAAGGCTTTTTATGCCTAAGTGTGAGGACTTTGAAAATTTGCCTACAAGTGATGGAACCGAATCCTGTGTGAACATGTGAGGGTGGAGCTGTGCCTTTGAACTGGAGCTCGGATTTAGGCCAACACGTTCTCTCCTGCTCCATGGCACGTCCTCCCAGGCCCTGCTGGGTGGTAGCACAGGAAAGAAGGATTGAAACAGAGGTAAAAATGAGGAGAGATTTGGAGAAACACATTCCAGCCCTGATTCTAAACTGTTTTACTCTGGGATCCTTCTCTTCCCTGCTACGTGTTGGTGACTGATGGATGTCACTTGGAAGGAACGTTGATTTGGTGACAATTTCTTTCATTTCCCACAGAGATAAAACAAATGGATGGGTGCTGGTGTTTCATATCCATCTGCCTCGTGGCTTTGGAGAAGTTTAATCCATCCCTCTGGTAGGGAATGAGGTGTTGGTGGAGCTCCCAGGTGAATATCCAGGGGTGTCCCTCCATCAGCCCCACTGTCAGTGTTGGAAAAGATTCATTTCGTGATGAAGACATTTATCTACTCACATACATCAAACTGCAAATTTATTTAAATATGGTTTGAAAGCCCTTTGTTGCTTTCAGGAAACATTTTATATATGGAATTGGATAACAAAATAGTCACAAGACGCAAAGGATGTCAAATACTTCATTGGATGTGCACTCTGAAGAGGTTTGAAATCACTCAAAAATGGGTGAATTACAGCCTTGTCCAAAGCTTTTTGACATAGAAACTTAAAGCTATCTTAATTCATGATCTTGGGGCTGAAAAAACACCACAGGAGGATTTGCAAAACAAAATTATCTGGGTTTTTTTTTTCTGCCAGAAACCAGAATAAGTGGTAAGAGCACTTTCCCATTTAAATACACAGGAATATCTGCTAGCGAAACCATGCAGGTCCAGGTCTAAGGCTGGCAGATAATTTCCTCCATTATTTTCTTGTACTCAGTGCTTTCAATAATGATAGAAATCCCAAATATCTGCTTAAGTTGATTGAGATGTAATATTTATATATTTTGGGTGTATATGTATTTATTTGTAAGGGAAAAAGAAGAGGAAGATGAAAAAATAAAAGGAAGAGGAGAAGGAGAAGGAGAAGGAGAAGGAGAAGGACAAGGACAAGGACAAGGACAAGGACAAGGACAAGGACAAGGACAAGGACAAGGACAAGAGAAAGGAAAAAGAAAAGGAAAAGGAAAAGGGAAAAGGGAAAAGGGAAAAGGGAAAGGAAGAGGAAGTTGAATAGGAAAAGTAAGGGGGAAGGAAAAGGAAGGGAAAGAGGAAAGGGGAATTTCTGCAATCCATGCCATATAATTAAAGAACCATAAGAGAACACCTCCTTATGGAGCCATGTCCATGGTTTGAGGACCTCAGTTCCACTCCCTAAGTACTTTTAACTTAAACCAGGATGTCACATTAGACCTGGAATCGATCTCAGAGAAGAACACTTCAGTCAGAATTGCACCTCTTTGGCAGAAGGATCATTTCAGCTCTGCTGAGTCCCTGCAATAATGGGATGAGCAGAAGGCTGCAGGAATCCTGGATGCTGAGCAGGAAGACAGAGCTATTACTTTGGAGCTCCATCTCCTGCTCCAGATGCACATTGTTTATATTCTCTTGACATATTATCTCTTCTCTTATTGCAAGCGCTTGCATCTTCCACAGACAGAGCTTGAAATTTTAATCTATATATTTAAATATTAAAAAGGTTATTTTGACTTTAATTTTTAAATGAACCATTAGCACAATCCTGAATTTGACAGAAGATAAAGTAGATGTAAAACAAAAGCAAATTTATTCCTTCTGTGTTTTGTCATTTGACTGCCATGTCTTTAACTTGTCTTTCATACAGATGCACATAGGAATAGAGGGAATTCCCAGAGATGAATCTATTTTCTATTGAAAAATGGACTGTGATGAAAGTAATGGAATCACAGGATGGTTTGGTTGGAATTGCACTTACATTTCATTTCATTCAACCCCCTGCCATGGACACAGATACCTCCCACCATCCCAGGTTTCTTCAAGCCTCATCCAACCTGGCCTTGGACAATTCCAGGGATCGGCCCTGTTTGAGCCCTTCAGAAATATCTTCTCTGGCTTTATTTTTGGTTGTTTTATTTACAGTAAATACTGGTTTTGTGGCAATTAAAAAATCAATTAACTCATTCTACAAGTTGTTCCTATCTTGCACTTGGAGTAATGGCTTGGACCAGCATATAGAAAAGAGGAAAATTGGTGAAACTCAGGAGAAATATTTCCCTTTGATGCTAAAAGGCTGCTCAATAATTTAGTGGGAAAATAGATTCCAAGGAAAACAAAACAGCAGAAGGCTTTACTTTTAGTATTAATTAAAAAAACCCAACCAAACAAAAAAACAACAACAACTAAATCGTGTTTATATCAATGTATTCCTTATGCTGAACTCTGCAGTGCGAAGTTCAGAGGTCCCAAAACCCCTCTGTATTTTAAAGGGGGGTTTGGGAGTTTTAAAGGTTCCTTTAAAACCCCCAAACCAACACAGCCTCACCCCAGAATCTCTTGTCTGACCTGAGGGACTTCCCTCCTTTATTGGCTCTGCATCTCTGAAATCCCCTGAAAGCAAGGGGGCTGCTCCAAGGCAAACCCAAATCCTTCCTCCTGGGCTCTGATTTAGGACAAGAGGAAGTTTCTCACTCACAGATTTTGCTGTCTGACTTAGGAAGAAATTTGGGATTTTGTTGTTGAAGCTGTTGAAGCGTTTGGCAGCGATGGCTCACGGTGAGCTGGAATGTGCCTGTCCCAGCTGGGAATTTGGGACCCTTGTTGTACCAAATCCAATACTCACGGGATTTTTTGGTGGTGACGTTCACTGGGGTGCTGGAGGGCCCTGTCCCCGCTGTGTTGTAGGCTCTGACTGTTGCAAAATACACCGTGTTAGCTCTCAGGCCTGTGATGTTTTTGGCTGTCACATTCCCACTGACTCTGACCTTCCCAGCTGTGCTTTCCTTGGGATCATCTATCCAATATAAAACCTAAAAAGCGAGAACAAAGAACAGGCAATTCATTGTGTTCCAGCAATTAGAGGCTTGGCTGGGAAGCAGACATGCTGACAAGGAAGATTTTGAGGAATACAGGATTTTTTTGTACTCCAATCTAACAGGATGTAAACCCAGGCATGAATATTTATAGAAAAGCAATAACATTTCAGAGACTGAATCCCAATTAAGGAACTAAATTAAATCCTTAAATTTACAGATGTCCAGAAGGAAACCTTTGATAAGGTAAGGAATGATAAAAGCTTTGTTGGTTTTATGGTTGGACACAGTGAAAGAGAACCTTAAGAGATACAAAAGAACATTTATCTCAATCATCGAAAAGGTTTTTAATTATTTTGTATCCTGGCTCTAGTTTTGATTCAGTGACACCTATTTAGACCTGCTATTTTCTTCAGTGATTAATTGATTTAGGAAGGTTTGTGGACTGTACATGACTCTTATTACCTTCATTTATACATTGCAATGATAACACAGAATTTAAAGTGGTTTTGACTTGTTTTCCTCTTATCTACAAATAAAAAAAAAAAAAAGAAAAAAAAAAAAAAAGAAATTGCTTCACTATGCAAGTAAAATGACCAGGAATGATATCTGACATTAATTAATCCCAAAATCACAGAATCATTTCGGTTGGAAAATATCTTTAAGTCCAGCCATTAACTCAACAATGTCAAGTCCAGCACTAAACCACATCCCCAAGTGCCACATCCACACAACTTTTAAATCCCTACAGGGATGGGGACTCCTCCACTGCCTTCCTCAAATGTTTGAGTTAATGGAAGAGCTGATGGTCTTAAAGGTCCTTTCAGCTTAAATGATTTTATTAAGAGGATGGAGAAGTTAAAAGCCTTTCAATGCACCACAGCACAAGCTCTGGGTAGGAGGACACTTATCCTGCCCTGTTCTGTCAGCAGTGCCACGTGTGTCTGTCCCCAAATCTGAGCACAGAAAGTCTGGGACAGAGCAGCAGTTCTGGGCCATGAATCCTCCTGATTATCTCAGGTGGGTTGCTGCTAATGAGAGCCAGGGGAAGAGCTCCACGCTCTGTTGACTTGGAAGCAGCAGTTTGTTAATTGGGAGGAGGAACCAGAAGGCCAAAAGGATTCTGGATAGGAAAGGGACAACTTCAAGGTGTCAGAGCTCCTCACCTCATAGCCCAGCTCCTCACCTCATAGCCCAGCTCCTCACCTCATAGCCCAGCCCCTCACCTCATAGCCCAGTTCCTCACCTCATAGCCCAGTTCCTCACCTCATAGCCCAGCCCCTCACCTCATAGCCCAGCTCCTCACCTCATAGCCCAGCCCCTCACCTCATAGCCCAGCCCCTCACCTCATAGCCCAGCTCCTCACCTCATAGCCCAGCCCCTCACCTCGTAGCCCAGCACCCTGCCCGTGTGCCGGTTCCAGGGGATGGGCAGCCAGGACACCTCCACCGCCGCCGCCGACACGCTCAGCGCCGAGGCGCCCGCCGGGGCCATCTGTGGCTCTGGGACAGGGAAAACACAGCTGTGGGACTTGGACGTGACCACAGGGACAGTGCCAAGGGGAGGAGATGCTGGGGGGAACTGCAGGAAGAGCCCCTGGTGTAGCCATGAGCTTTACTCTCCACTTACTGTGGAATGTCAGCAAAAGCTGCTCTCAAAATTCTCCATTCCCCGGCTGCTGGAGCAGATTTTCAGAGATCAGCCACACTGAGTGGTCTGAGGACCCAAACCTTCTGAGAGCAACACCTTTGAGTGTCTCTCAGTTTTCCCAACACACTCAGCAGCAGCATCTTGGGGACAAATGAGTTGAAACAGGCCCTCTACTAAAAATCATTCTGAAAAATTTGCCCCTTGCTATTTTTACTTCAGATTCCCATCTCCTGCCTCACGTCTGTTATAAACATCCAATGAGCAGGTTTGAGCAGGGTCCTTAAAAACCCCGTGAGATCTGTCTGATCATATCTATCACCTATTGCTGCTACACACCCATTACTACTAAGAGTAACTCGTGTTACCATCCTCTCCTGAGTAGATGATGGAGATGGAGCTCAGGGTCCCTTCTCCTTCGTTGTTGTAGACACCAACTTTGACCTCGAAAGGAGAGAGGGGTGTGATGCTCTCGTTCCTATAAACGTATTTGCTGGATTCCACTGAGGCCACCACAGCTTTGGTCCAGGTTGTTGAGCCAAGGGGACGGAACATGACGACGTAGCCGAAACCTTCCCCGTTTTGGAGCTCTTCTGACACCGGCTGTGGTGACAAGGCAGTCAATAAAGGTTTGCATGTAGCCACGGTTTTAATTGAATCTTCATTCCCTGACTGTATTTTAGTGGTATTGATTTAGCTGGCTGTGCCTTGGAGAAGATAATAATGTTTGCCCCATCCGTCAATGTAATATTGAAATAAAAATCAAAATAATAAATCTATCGGGGCAATCAATTTAGAAACAAAAGATCTGATCAGCTCCATTAAAGCTGTCTCTTTCAGGCATGAAGTTTGCAAAATTAAAAGCGTTTCACTCAGTACAAGTTGTAGCTTGTAGACTTTTTTCCTTTCCCCAAAGGGGCATAGGAATGCTAATTTTAAATAAATTATTTTAAAGGAAAAAAAGAGTTGGGAAGAAACAAATGTATACAAAGAAATGCCTGTCAGTTGTATAATTGCCTGTCTCTGAGTACAGTACTGATGTATTTTTTTCAGCAAGGAGAAAGCCTCAAGTGCATGAACATATTCTTATTTAAGGTTCTCAGAACAGAAATGTTCCTGCAAGTCAACATGGCAAAATTAATGTTTCTATTAATAAAATCGCATGTCAAGATATGTATGAAAGGCTCAAACTGAAAAGGTAATTACAGCAACACCGTGTCCAGCATGAAGTTTGGTTTTTCATGGGATAAAAATACTTCCACATTCTCAAAGCAAGAGGACATTTATGAAATAAAATCAGGATTAAATGGAGAAAGGAAGTGTTTCTCAGTAAAACTGCATTTATTTCAGAGGCTTGCATCCAAGCAAGGGCCATGGAAAATGGTGCAAAAAGGCAGAAAAAGGGTCAGGACCTGAGTCCTGGCTCCAACCTCTTCTTCTGCAAACTCTTGGGAGCACTAACAGTATGAGATGATAGGAGAAAATCTGGAAGCATTTCAGAAGACTTCACGGCACTTATTTTTGTCATAAATTCCTTCTAATTCTAATAATAAAAATAATGATAATAAGCCTGCCCTGGCATTTATAACACATCTTTCCTTCAGTGTTTTACAAACACCCAATATTCCCCTTTCCATTTCTTTTGAGTCCTGAGAGAGTTAAATCTGAGGGATGATGCCACACTGGGGATTTATAGGAGTTCAAGCTACTTTCTAGAGCATTTAATTTGTTTTTGAGGCTTCTGTGACCTCAGATTTAATCAAGACATTTAGTGAGTTCATCGCAGAAAGCCGCAGAGTTGTGTTCAGTGCTGTTAGCTGGCCATAATTAGGATTTTTTCAGATTGTTTTTTGGGACACACTACGGAGTCCAGCAGGATAATTTGATTGAGATCTCTCAGGTTGTTTTCGATTTTCATGTTCTTCTGCTCCCAAAGAGGAGAAAATGAAACAAAAGAATGAAAGGTGCAGATGGAGGAAAACCTAGTTCAGGGAAAGTGGAATTGCACTCTGTTTGCAGCACAGGGAGGGGAAAACATCAGCGGTGTTATTTATCTAGTGGGGATTTTTAAAAATTTCTTTTGATCTGATTTTTCACTTGTTGACCAAGCAGCTACCCCATCACTTCCCAGGCTTTGCCAGAGGCTGTCTGCCTTCATCCCAGCGCCTGTGGGAAGCTGCTGGGAGGCTGGAAAAGGAGGCTCCTTCCCACAGCACTCACTTTCTACTCTCTGAAATGACCTGCACTCACCCTTTGCAACTTGTCTGGCATTAACTGCTGTGGAAATGTGTATTCTTTGCTCTCGCTGGAGTGCTGCAGAATTAAAGGGCTCATCTCCTTTAACGCATAATAGGATATGTCTTGTCAGCACAGTGTTCCAGAATGGAAAACATGTAAACAAAAGTAGGAAAAATGTAAATGCAGAAAATGGCCAAGCAGATTAGTGTGTTAAGCACCTCCTGTACAATGGAGATAAGAGGGTTATGCAGACTTCTAAACATCTTTACAACATGCCTCTTAAACTGTTTATTTTTACAAATTGTTCCCTGTAACACAGAAAACTTGCTGTATATCTTGCAGGCTCTCCACATCCAGGGCGAAATCCAGGCACGACCAAAGCTGGTGACCAAAAGCCTTTGGATTTCAGCAGGGCTGTGGTTTCACCCACAGATTTATCCCCCTTGGACAGCTGAGGTTAACTGAGCTCAGAATTACCTCCCATGTGATGACCAGCTCGGAGCGGCTCCCTCCTCCTCCGCTGATGTTCGTCGGTGCCACCACGGGAACTGGAGAAGAAAAGGGGTTGGTGTTTGCAGCTCCCCAGGACTCAGCCCCAGAACCAGCCCTCTTTAATGTCTTTATGGCTGATCTGGACCTCAGGAAGTTCACAGCTGGCACAAATTTGGGTGGGAGTGTGGATCTGCTGCAGGGCTCTGCAGAGGGATCTGGGCAGGCTGGATCATGGGCTGGGGCTGGTGGTGTGAGGCTCAACAAGGTGAAGTGCAGGGTCCTGTTCTTGGGTCACAACAGCCCCATGGAGCACTCCAAGATGGGGGAAGAGTTGTTGGAAAATGGCCCAGCAAAAAAGGACCTGGGGGTGCAGCTGAAGAAGAGGCCAGGTGGGGAGGAAGGCCAAGGTGACCTGGCCTGGATCAGTAATGGTGTGGCCACAGGAGCAGGGCAGTGACTGTCCCTCTGCACTGGGCACACCTGGAGTGCTGTGTCCAGCTCTGGACCAAGCTGTGATCGGCCACAGGTTGGGCTCAGTGACCCTGGAGGCCTTTCCAGTTGGGTGATCAGAGCATTTCCTACCTCACCTGCAGCAATTCCACCTCTCAACAGTGGAACAGGGATTACATTGCACAGCAGCCCATTTGAAATTAACTGAAATGATGTTTACATGTTTTCTAAGGCTGAAGCCATAGATGAATTTGATACATGAGTACCCTGGTTCAAAAAATTAATTAAAGAACTGGGAGCATCGAGTATCTGACATTATTATGCCTCATCAACTAATTGGCAAAATGATGTTCCATTCAGACTGTAGCTGCAACACTACTGATTTACTAATTATGCATTTGTTCAGTAAACATGTTGTTGAAGCAATATATTAATTTTTTAATTGGCTGTATGCTTTTCTTACCAAATTCAAAACTCACAAGTTGCTTTTCTCCTTCAGACTGTAAGTGTCCAAAAGTTGGTTGATTAGAGTTGGATTTCTCCATCATTCCACAGGGGTGTGGTACCAGAGGTGGAGGACTGAGATCAGGGAACTTTGTTGAGGTTGAAGGGATTTATGGTGGAGAGGCAAAGAAAATACCAGCACTTCCTGCCTCTTGCTTTATATTTCTTCTTTAAGGTCCCTTCCAACCCAAACATACTATGGTTCTATGATATCATGTTCTTTTTAGCTACTGGAGAAGTATAAGAGAAGAGGACATCCCTGGAATGGGCAGAAACAGGAACCCTCTACAGGACATTTGGTAGTGCTATCTCTAAATCCTGTTCTCAGAAATGTCAAGATCGTTTTGTCATTGTCTTCATTCAGTTCCCACTGTCTGAAAAGCTGATGTGGAGGATGAGATATAGGAGGGATGCTTACATCTCAGAAGCTCTTTTTCAGAGATTTTGGGCAAGTCTTGCCATATCTGCTTATGTGTCCCCTTGACAAATACTCCAGGGTGTCAATAAAAGCAACAGTGCTTAAAGTTCACAGAAACTGATGCCAACCCATTATCATTTCCAGCTCCTAGTCCAAGTAGAAATATTTATCTGATTTCATCCTCTAGAAGTGGGTGGAATTTCAGAATAATTTTGCTATGCAGCCATAAGAGTGAGTGCAAATGCAAACAGCCTGGGCTCTTCTGGAGGGTTTCACAGAGCTGTTCATTTTTGTCACTCACAATCAATGTCTTTGGGCACATCAGAAGCAAATGAACTCAGACTGACAAGAGCTGCATGGAAACAGCAAAACAAACTTTCAAGCTTGGTGTTTCACTGTCTCATGAACCAAGTGATGCTCAATTAGCTCATGTGTTAAATGTGTTCAGTACTTGCTACATTTGCACTGGGAGAATTTTGTGCTGTGGCTCAGCAGAGCCTCAACTGGGTCAGAGTTGAGAAACAGATGAAAATTTACAGCTGAGTGCACCAACAGAGGCTCAATTAATTCTCAGCTCCATTTTAATGAAATGAACAGTGGCTCATTTGCATTCACAAATCTACTAATGCTCATATTTTAGCTGGCAAAATAGTTATTACAACAGCAGAGCTCAAATTCACCCTTTCCTGGCCAGGTATTTGCTGTCCACACTGCCCTGCTGATTTCAGGTTCCTATTCTGACTAAAAAATAAATAAAAGCTGATATTGTCCCACTGCACTGCAACATTTTGAGATGGATTTACAGCAGTGAAGGAGTTAAGCAGCTAAACCTGAAGTGAGTCTTTCTGTCTCTTTTGTTAAACTTTAGACAGAGCTACAGTGTATGGAAATAATCTTCCTTGTGCTATTGCCATGATAAATAACAATAATTTTATTGTTTCTTTCTCCTTTTTGCCCCAGTCTTGTGAATCCCTCTAATAATAAATAAATAAAAGCTTTAAAAGATGAAAGCTTTCACTGCCTATCTAGTTTTGAATATCCCACTTCACAAAGCCCAACAGTAGTAACAACAACAAAAACCTTTTCAAGATTAATTTGGTCCTTGTGATCAATCGTGTAATGGAGAATATTCATTTGTGATACTCTGCTGGGAAATTTAAAAAATCTGACCTTCTCTGGAAGGTGATGGGGTTGGAACTAGATGGTCTTTAAGGTCCCTACTAACCCAAACCATTCTGGGATTCTCTTCCCAGAAAAAAAAATGGATTCCACATTCTAAAACAAATGTGTTTTCTACTGTATAATGTACAATACTATATTTTGAGTTCTGTCCCAAAATGCAGCTTGCCAAACTTCGGAGCTTGGCAAATGAGCTAAACAGAGAAGAGAAAGTGGATTGTAAAAGCTGCTTCCCTTTTACTGCTTTCCATCCCATAAACACTGATTTTATAGGTGGGAGACAGTTGATAAGCAGGAGGTTGGGAGGAACATAAAACAAAGCAAAGGTTTGGGCTGCAAATAAATCGTACCAAACTGAGCAGGTCAAAGGACTGACAGTGTTGGTCACCCAAGAATGAGGCAGGGTGAGGTGCCAAGTCCCATAAGATAAAGGTCAGACAGACAGACAGAAAGGATTCCACTCTGCAGTCAGCAGAAGCTGTTGGTTTCACTGGGCTTTGGATGCTGTCATTTATTTGCTCCAATATCCAAAGTTAAAATTATCTTTTTCCTCCTGATGCTCAGGTATCAAACACCTCTGCAGCCAAGGGACATTCAGAGAGCAGAGTTATCATTTCATGTGCAAATCCCTGAGCAGGGGAAAAACTTGGATTTAATTGGGAGAACAAAAATTGTTCTCCCCAGTTGCTTGAGACAAAAGTTGGTTGGGACACATCAAAGGGAGGAAGATAGGGTAACTCCAGCTTTTATCATGGAATGCCAGAATGGCTGGGGTTGGAAGGGACCTTAAAGCCCATGCAGTCCCACCACCTTCCACTATCCTGGTTCCTTGTTCAGGCTGCCCTAGAGCAGAGGCTAGATGGAGTTAAAGAATAAAGCAGGGATATATTGAAAGGATCTCCTCAATGGATGCACCTTGGGCAGCACCAGAGACCAGCCAGGGCTGCACCCAAATGAACCAAAATGGTCACAAAATGGACAACCAGTCACAACCAGTCTCACTTTTGTAAGTTCTGGTCCATTTACTTTTTGGAGTTCATTGTCCCATTCCAGCTTTAGCCCAGGCAGTCCCACCCTGCTTGTTTTTCTCTCTCCAGCCCACGGTGTTTGTGCTCCTGGGCTGAGATTTGGATCATTTGTCCTTGGTGCCCAGCTGGAGCAGGAATTGTTTTGTCTCCCTGCTCTGTGAACAGAGCTCAGCATCCCCTGATACAAAGCCCAGAACTGCACACTAAAGCAGCACAGAATGTGAAAAATAGAAAAGCTAAAACCTGAGGTATCAATCCCAGGCTGCTCCAAGTCCCATCCAGTAACGCGTTCTTGCGGAACACATTGGATCCCTGCCCATGGAATTGGGTAAATGACCCTGTAGGAATGCATGGCTCTGCTGCAGCGAAATTCCCACAGTTGAGAGCTGGAAAAACCTGGCAGAAAGCAAGGCCTTACCTGCTGCTTTGGTTTTCAGGAGAGCTGATGGCCTGCTGGGCTCCCCAATCCCAACGCTGTTGCTGGCGACCACGCGGAACTCGTACTCAACCCAGGGGCTTAAATCCACCACGGTGGCCTTGTGAGTCCTGCCATTAATGACCTCAGGAGCTGAAGGCAAACATGACACCAACAATGGGGTTTTGAGGTAATTAATGTACACATTAAATAAAAATTTCAAGGCAAATCCTGAATTGCTCACCTGTGGCGACCGCCTGCCATCCCACTGAGAAGGGAGTCCTGGTCTGGACACTGTAGATCTGCACTGGGCTGTTGTTGTCTACTCCAGGCTTCCAGGATAAACCAGCAGTTGTGCTAGAAACATGTTCAACTTTAACATCTTCTGGTGGACCTGGAGGGCCTGACACGATCAGCATTTTAAGAGGAAGTTATTGGGAAGAGAAGATTCACTGCTGGAATGGGTTGGGCAACTCTTACTTTCTCAAGTCAGAGGAATTATTTATGAAGCTGCAGTGTCATAAAAGCTGCACAATCCCTAAATGATGGCTCCATGCCTGGATTACATTTTTGTGAGTCAGGAAAATTAATGTCTTGATGTCGCTAACATGAAAACTACAAACAAAGGAATGATTTTTTCTTTGTGTCTGACAAAGAAAGGCACCCAATGTTGTCTTTTGTTGAACCACTGAACAGTCTGAGAATTCCTACTGAATACAATCAAAACTGAGGTTCAGAAAGAATGCAGGATGGTGCACTACACAGATTCCTGACTTCTAGGGTTTACAGATCTGCTCCCATGACAGCATTTCCTCACTGCTGGCGGTAAAAAGCTGAGTTAGAAATATTATTTCATATTATCTCCAAATAGGGGAAAGGAATGAGGTCTTTTGATTTTCCCAGCCTGCACAGTGACCCAGTGATGCCTGAAGGAAATAACAACACTGCTGAGATTTGAGTATTTCTCCCTGATCTGTGTGGCCCAAAATTTTTGCCAAAGAGACCGGGGCAGAACTTCAGAGGTTCCCCTGAACTGGGGATCATGCTGACCACAATTTTGGGGCCAAGAATAAAAGAAAGAGAACATTTCACTATTGAGATTTGGATTTGACATCCTAGGAATCATTTAAACAACAGCTGATATTAAGAATTCCTAATTCCTCTAGAAGATATGTGCATCTCCCTTACAGACATACCTCTCACAATTATATCTGCTGCTGCAGATTGACTGTCTAAAGAAGTTTGCACCATGCACACATATTTCCCAGAATGATGAAGCTGAATATTTCTTATCATCAAATCCCCAGCAGATTCCTGGAGAGATTAAAAAAAAAAAAATAATAAAGAAAAAAAAGAAAAAAGTAAACTAATCACTCACAACATGCCTTCCATACTGGGCATTTTTATAAATTGCTCAATATTAATACAAAATCCAGCTTTTAAATTAAAATATTCATAGCTATCATCAGTATCTTTCATGGGGACATTTTTATTATGGCTTCACAAATAACTCAAGCGCCTTTATGAAATTTAGGGAAGACAAATAAATGTTGGCAGCCCTTGTAAAGAAACAGTGATTTGCCAGGCATACAAACAGCGAGGGAGGAATTATGATAAACATTTGGGCCGAGTAAAGACTGTGGCAAAGAGTTCCATTAAGGAGTTTGGGAAACTCACCCTTCCAATCCTTTCAAAGTGATGGATTCCTCTGCTCAAATCAATCCTCTGGCCATTGAATGACCAGGAGAACAGCACGTCCAGGGAGGGGTCGTGGGACACCTGGCATGGCAGGACAATGCTCTCTCCAACTGTTGCATCTGTGTCAGAGGGGGGAATAGTGATGACAGTCCTTTCTGAGGAGACAAAAAAATGATACCTTTTTAATTAAAATGCTTAGGAAAGTAGCAGTTTTTGAAGGAGGTTTGTACCATTCGGGAAATTATTTCAAATTGATCCACGTGTTCTGTAATAAAGGGAATTGTCTCTATAGTGATGATTTTAGACCACTCCTGTGGCAGCACCAGCCCCACGACCACGTTGTGTGCCTGAGAGTGAGCAGATGTGAGAGGAACACCCTAAATTAGTTTATATTTATATTAGAAACTCTCTAAATTATATTACTTCATAAAGCCCATAATCAATAGTTACGATTTCAGTCAAAAGCTACAGACTTCTCTCAAAAACCTGCCCGTTGCTCTCCAAACTTGAAGAATTCTCTTGGCCAAAACCTGCAGGAAAAGCAAAAGTGCTGCTCGTCTCCACTTAGACATTGACATCCTTAATCTGTAGTAATGTCAGTGGTATTTTACTCCACAGCACTACTCAAGTTACAGCTTCAGAGACATTCCCAGGCAGGAAAATTATTTATTTGATAATTTTTAACCCATTACATCGAGACCCAAACCTGGAGCTCTTATGAAGGGAAGTACCAGCTCACTGAAGGGGAAAGAAATGGGTTTATGCGGTTTTACTTTTGTTGGTCTGGCAGACTGATTAGAGATAACAACCACTTTGTTGTAAGCAATTCCCTTGAATAAAGCTTTTGTGCATGGAAGTGTTATAAAGTGGTGAGAATTTAGACATATGTAGAAAAAGAGAGCAGAATCACTTCAACAATATTAATATGATCTGAAAATAATGTGAGAGGAGGAGAAGGAAATCTGCACGAGCTGGGTTAGTTCAATGCTCATCACAGCTTAACTCCAGAATTTAGGTGTTGCTTCAATGACAGAATTTTGGAAAGGTTTGGGTTGAAAAGGATCTTAAATCTCATTCAGTGCCACCTCTGCCATGGGCAGGGACACCTTCCACTGCCCAGGGGGCTCTGAGCCCCGTCCAGCCTGGCCTTGGACACTGCAGTTATCATAAGAAATCTCCTTTATTATTGGCCTGAAACTGTTTACCTCCACCAAATAAATCTTGAAAACTGTCCTTTTGGGAATTACACTGGGTTTGGGCATGAAGTGTCTTTTTTAGTAGTGATAACAAAAAATAAATTAATTTATTATAGTATTCCCATCCTCTTGCACCTCTTGTTGTATCCTCCTCATCCCCACTAATGCAGAATGTTCACTTGGGTGATATTTTTTACTACTTTTATGGGCTTGTCTTCAAAACTTCCATCTCAAATACCTTTAAAAGCTTCTTAAAAGCTCTTGGCTCTACCTTATCCATCTATCTTGCTTAGCAACAGCAAACATGCATTATATGGCAAGTCCCATTCCAGAGGAGAAAAGAGGGGAGATGTGAGTGCTGGAGGTGTAATAAAGACTTCTCCCACAAAGAATAAACAACTCAATGAGCAGCAATAAACTTAATTTGCACATTAGCTATGCTTTCCCAAGTTCTGACATTTCAGTTGAAAATAATGCTGAAGCAATGAGGCCTATAATTGAACAGCCCAAACTTCTCCAGAGGGGAAACAAAAACAAATGTTCCCTGCAAACAAGATCATTTTTATACCATGTTGTTACTTGGTATTTTAATAAACTTCATAAATGCCAAACAAAATAGGTTTTTTTTTTCCAAGTTTTAATGGCATTGTCCCATATTGCCACAATGTATGGGACATGTGAAAAGGGAAGAGCCCTAAGGAAGTCAGAGCTACAGAAACCCTGAAGTTCTTGGTGTTTTCATTGCTGGCTGTGCTGCAGCCCCATCTCAGGTCACATTTTGAGCTGTATCAGTGCTAATTCCTCTGTCAGAAGGTGAATATTAAAAAGATTTTTTTGCCAGATGCAAAGTTAAGGAGGAGGTCACACTGCAGGCTGCAGCAACCATTCTGATACTACTGAAAAGAAGGATATTAAAATAAAATAGTTACAAAATCAGAGAATCTTGGGTTGGAAGAGTTTTTAAAGCTCATCTCAGTCCACAAAAGAAGGAAATACTGTGTTGTTACTGGACATGAAATGAGTAAGTTTAAAAGAGAAAAAGACCCAGTTTTATTTAAACATCTGGTATTTATAGAATTTTAAAGGTGACTGTGGATTGGAGGATGGAATTACTACTTTTCTAACTACACTTGTCTAAAGAGTAATTAATTATTTCTCTCTACTCACAGATAATTATGTAAACTATTCTATTTATACATGAAATTGTGTGGGAACTCTGACTCTCAAATATGTAAACATTATCAGAAGGCTAAAGAAGTTTTATGAGAACTTTAAAACTTTCAAAAGAACTATAAAACAAAACTTTACACTTTTTAAAATCAGGGCAACAATACAGAAATACCTTTCACAATCAGGTTCCCTGAGTTTCTGGCAGTTCCAAACTGGTTTGTGGCTACACAGGTGTAAACCCCAGCATCCACCTTGGAGATGTTGGAGATCCTGAGGCTGCCATCCTCCAGGAACACCACCCTGGGGAAAAACAAACAAAATGGAATCACAGGATCCCAGAATGGCTTGGGTTGGATGGATATGAAAGCTCATCCCAGCCCTGCCATGGTCAGGGACACCTTTCACCATCCCAGGTTGCCCCAAACCCGTCCAACCTGGCCTTGGACACTTCCAAGGATGGGGAATCCACAACTTTCCTGGGCAACAATAGAAAAATGGAAATAAAAAAGACTTCTGGTAAAGGAATAGTAACAAAAATGCAATGCTACTTTGAATATTTAAACATTTCCATCATGATTTTTCTCTTCTACAGCAAGCTGAATATGTGTTAACAAATTTTCACCTCTTCTGCTTATTAATTAATATATTACAAATGTTTTATTGGCAAACTGGGGTTGGTCATTCACTTTTCCAGGTGACTTTCTTACAGCAAAATCTGGTATGTCAAGAAAAAGTCAAAATACTCAACTTGCTGCTTACTTCTTGTGTTCTATTTTTACCATGGTTTTGTTGTTTTATTTTTTTTTTACAGATCCCAGTGCTCCTAAGCCAAGCTAAGGTTGTGTGTGAGCCCAGCTGCCCGTGGAGTTCTGTCAAGATTATTAAAAGATATTATCAGACTGGCTGAGATGCTCAAATGCCACCTCCCAAGCCAAGGAGCCAAATCAAATCCATCACTGTCTCATGGGGCCCTCAAACCACCTTGGAGTCACTGAGGTGTTGATGATTTCAGTTTGCAGAGTATTGGGGAAATTGCATTTAATGGTAATTTCAGGACCTTTCCTGAGTTTTATGGGCAAAATTAATTTTTAGGCTTGTTCATATTTAATTTTTTAATGTTATTGAGATGCTTTAGGATGTAAGTCAGGACAAGGATTGGGTATGATTTCCTTGGATAAGCTGACACTGTGCCTGGCACCCTTCTGCTGTCACATACAAGGGCAGGACTTCAGGATTTTGGGGGTTTTCTACAGAATTACATAGAACACATATCTGAAAGTAGAGGATTTTCAAATCATAGCTGAATTAGCAATGAAAATTAGCACAGAAAATATTATTCTGTGATATTTTGGGCTTTTTTTCCCCCAGTTCTTCAACATCGACCTGCTGCACCTGGTAAATGTGGAACTCAAACAATTTTTTTTCTGAGTTTAGAAGAAATTTAGGACATGAAAGTTCTGGAAGTTTCATAAAAATGGGGGCAGGGTCTCTGTGTGCACCTCCTCTTGATACTAAGCTCAGTGCTCAACAGGCAGCAGAGACTCTGCACCCAAATGCCACATTTCCTTACACTCAAAAAAAATCAGTGTAAGCCACAACTCCACAGGAAACCAGGCTCCATTCACTCACAGCAGCACTGCATCATTTTTTATATCCCTCATTTAATTGACATTTAACTCTAATACAAGGCTCCTTTCATAAAATAGAAAATACCTAATTCATGCATCACAGCTTGGGTATTTAATATTTATTACTAACAACATAAGATTGGGTGATGTACTGAATTATTAAAGGAAATGAACAATCACGAGAGCAGAAGTTGGAGATGGCAGTAACATCAGAACCATTAAACACACAAAAACCCCATCACAGTGTGTTTCTGCTTCCCATTCTGGCATTTATACATTTGTAACTGCAAGTAGAACACACATCAGACCTTGTCCTGCTCCTGTCACACCCTCCCAACAGCTCAGCTGGGAAGGGGGAGCACTAAACTTGGATTTCTGGTGATTTTCTCACTTATACCCCTTTAATTTCACATGTCCCACCCTCATCTGATCTTTCCCTGCACAAAGATCTGCTCCTGAGCAGGGCAGGGGACAGGCAGAGATGTGCCCCTGGTGCTGCTGTCCCTGGGGTGCACAGCTGGGAGGGGAAGGGATTTAGGCTTGAGTGAAAAAATCTTTGTTTCCTTGGCAATAATCACCAGGTGCTGCAGCAGCTCTGGGTTTGCCACTCGTGCTACAGTGAGGAAATAAGTTCAGGTTTAATAATCCATCATATTGAACAGGAGCAGAGCAGAACTGGAGGAAGCAAAGTCCCCTCCTCGAGACACAGATGTAGCAGCTGAAGGGAATTGTTTGGATAAGGAAGGATGAATGAAGTTGTGTCAGGGAGGTTCAGGATGGATTTTAGGGAAAGGTTCTTCCCCCAGAGGGTGCTGGCACTGCCCAGGTTTTTTAGGGAATGGGCACAGAGGCTGCCAGAGCTCCAGGAGTGTTTGGAAAACCCTCCAGGGATGCCCAGGTGGGATTTGGGGTGTCTGTGCAGGGCCAGGAGCTGATCCTTGGCACTTAGGGCAGCGTTTCTGATCCTTGTGGATCCCTTCCAACTCAGGATATTCCATGATTCTGTGATCCCATGAACTGAGCTGGTGTCACATCCGTGCATCAACACCTCCCTCTGTGTGGGGACACACCTCTGACTGTTCCAAAGGCAGCTCTGAACATGAAGAAACATTTCCAAGTATTCCCCTTCTGCCTCTGCAATATTTTCTGCATTAATGACACCTTTCTTCCCATCAGCTTGCACCAGTCACCAGAAAAACTGCTGGTGATAAAACAGGGGATGCAATCGAGTGGCTGGGTAACATATGGTGCTCATCAAACAGCATCCAAAGAGATTCCAGTGTGAATCAGCAAATGTTCATAAATTGGGTACCTGAATAATAATTCATAACAAGCCACCTCGGTGTCTTTCCCTCCATCAAATATTGATGACCTGTTACTTTTACTGCAGTTGCACCTAAAAGCTCTTAGGTGCAAATTAAAATCCAGAAGTGGCATAAAGCAAAAAAATAAAAAAAAAGACAATCTCCAACCCCAAAAGCTTCAATGTGGGTAAATACACAAGAAAAAAACAGTCTGTAAAATACAGAATAGCAAAAGGGAGAAGCTTTGAAAGATCTATCTTAGCCCCTGTGGATTCTGGTTACAGCTTTTCCACTGAAGTTTGGTCATGCCTCAGATTTTCCATCCCTGTATTCTTCGTGATGAATGGAGACCTTGATAATTCCCATCTCTCTCATTTAGCCACTAAGAGGGGTTTGTACCCACTCAGGAGCTGACAGTGTCACGTTTGATCTGAAGAAATGCTGTTCTGAAACAATATTTCAATGGGTGGGCAGGCTGAGGATGGAATGGCTGTTTTAATGGATCAAAAAGGAGCTTAGCAGAAAGAAAATCTGCTAAATAAAAGCTCCTGAGTTGTTTGAAACAGGTCACACTACCTAACAACAATTAGAGTGAGCAGTAAATAAGACACTTGGGCAGAATTTGTGTAAGAGCACAAAGGACTCCAGAGTAATTAGTTTAGTGGGGAAGGGAATGGAAAAAAAAAACAAACAATAAAAAAAGTGAGAAATTTCCAGCTGTCCTGAGGTCTGTGGCAGGAGAGGGATGGGAAGACAGAGCACAGCAGAAAATCAAGATGATTAATTTCAAATGCACCAGGAAAAAAAACAATTCCCTCTGAAACGCTGCCCCAGGTGCCAAGAGCAGCAAAGTTGCCCTAAACTCCCTCAGAGCCAGGACTTTGTGCCCTGGCTGGGTTCAGAGGGGCTGCACTTCGTCCTCTCCCATTTCTCTCCCAAATTTCTCTCCCAAATCAGGGAGCTGTGATGCAGAAGGCCATGGGAATATTGCCTTTAATAGGCTTTGGATCAAGCTCTGACAAATGGTTTAAAAAGAAGCTGTGAAAGGCACGTCTCACCTGCTGAAAGGCTTGCAGGAAACCATTCCTTTTCACAACATTTGAGGCTGTGTGAAGGCTAGAGATAATCATTCTTAGCAGCTGCATCACAAGACAAGGTAATTCCAAGTGCTGTGAGGAGACAGAAAAGTTTAACTTGTCCAACACGAGGCAAGGAGAATATTTTGTCTGCCAGGAAAACTGGACTTCTCTCAATAAGTAAATAAGTGCCTGTCAAAGGCCCAAAAGCACAAGATGTGAAGCAGATCTGATGAATGCAGTGCTGTGAAAGAAGGAGGAGAAGGAAGAACTCAGGGCCCAGCTGAGTTCATAAAGCTCTGAGGCAGCAAGGGATTGCTTAAACCCAGATTTACTCTAGGCTGGCATCTCTGATTTACAAAATGCTTAAATCTTGATCAGAGTCCTGTTTTCTCCTGTGCTCCTGCCTGGTGCTACCTCTGGCTGAGCAGCTCAGTTAAACCAAGCTGCTGCCTGCAAAAGAAGAGATGAAAATCCAGTTCTGAGTATTCATGCAAAGTTCCTGCACACCAGGGCAAATTGGGAATACACAGAAATATTATTCCATTTAGAATGTGGAATGGTTTGGGTTGGAAGGGACCTTAAAGATCATCCAGTTCCATGGGCAGAAACACCTTCCACTATCCCAGGTGCTCCAAGCCTTGTCCAGCCTGGCCATGGACACTTCCAGGGATCCAGGGGCAGCCCCAGCTGTTCTGGGCACCCTGAGCCAGCATTTTGTCACCAGAAATATTTCTTCCTCATTCCTAATCTAACCTGACCTCCTTTTACTTTAAACCCATCAGCTATAAATATTGAAATTCCCCTCTGAGTGGCTCCATCAGCAGATGAGATGAGATGAGCACCATGTGCAGGGAGGGAAAACAAACATCTTCTCCAGAATCTGCTGGAGTCAGAGCTCCGTGTGATGTTCAAAAAGAAGAGTTTGCAAAGTTTGTGCAGAAGCCAGAGGCTGTGGGGAAGAGGTGAGAGCTCATTAAAATTGTCACACATATTTTTTAAGTAAAGAACTTGAGAAATCAAGCAGGGATGATAGGTACAGCTTTTAATTAACCAGGCCAAACAAACCATCTCCGAATGTGTTGTCTCATGTGAACAAAAGATTGTTGATGGCTATTTGCTTTGATCTTAAGAGCATGAAAGAATAATATGTATTTAACAAGGCTGATAGAAGAAATAAAATCTGAGAAAAGAAAGAGGTGTCAAGTCATTAGATGTAAAAGTGCAGCAGGGGTAGCTTTGTGCTCGGCTGCATTGTTAGCCAATCTGTTTTTGGGAGTGGGGGGATGTTAATTCATGGATATGAAATGCATGGATTCAAACAGCAAAGGGCTTTGAAATCCCCATCAAAATCTTGAGCTGGATCCGTGTAAAACTGAGTGGATTCTGCAGTTTCAGTGCTGCCAGAAGGGCAGCTCTCCCTCCAAGGGTGGAACTCTTCTCCAAATAAAGTGACCCTGATAGTTTGTGCAGGTTCCCTCTCCTTGCCTCCTGTCTCCTCTAACATCTGACACCTCCCAGGGTTATTGAAGCCTCATCACGGCACTGTGCTGATAAAAAGAGAGGAATCTGGATCTGATGAAATCAGAGGCAAAGTAATTTTTATTATCTGAGAAATCCTATTTGAAACCATGTCTGCTCAGCCTCCCTCTGCTGCTCAGGAGCAAACCCCCTCTTTATTTTCCAGGCTGTGACAAGATATATTGTTTATAAATTTCTCCAGACATGCTGCCAGACACTGAGACAATATCTGACTCCTCTAATTTTACCAAGATTGAGGAGCAGGAGAGGCTGCATTAAAAACTACAAAGGGAAGTGAGTGAGGGGCAGAAAAGATGAGCAGAACTCCCAAATGATTTGGAATTAGCAGTGATTTATGCAGATGGAAATGTGAGTAAAGTTTGGCTGAGTGAATGACTTGTCCCTGCTGCTGACAGCCCTGGTATTTTTGAAAAGGTCCCACTGAATCCCATCTGAGATCTGACTGTCTGTATCATATGTTAATGATCTTTGTACCTGTTTATTCTATTCTGAGCATAATTTGTATGCTAATACTGTTGCCATTTAATAAACTGCACTTAAAAGATTTTCCTTATCTGCATGCTGATATAAATGAGCTTCAGGGTTGACTGACAATTAACTGGAAATCAAATAAATGTCATTATAATCTTTTAACTATTTGGATCAAAACAAAATTACACAATCCAGCAGAATAGTCTTATTAAAATATTGTAAAAAATAGTATTATTAGAAATTATAAAACGTGACACCAGAACTCTTCCATCCTATTTCTTAAAATTCTCCCCTCTTCCTAAAAATAGAATTTTTGCATCAAATCCCTGCAATTGGGACCACAAATATTTATTTATGTAAATATATACAGCCATCTGAACTGAGCTGTACTCCATCATACAGATTCCAGAGAAAACACAGGATTTTCAGGAGCTGCCTTTAACATAAAATAGCAAAAATTGTTTAGCCCTGTCTGTAATGTACTCAAGGATTAAATGTGAGGCAGATGTTCCTCTGTGATGGCCAAAGGAAAAAAGTGACAAAAGCACCCAAATGTGCCCAAATGTCTTGTAGTGACACATCCCAGAACTGGCAGCCAGGGAATACTGGGCAACAGCACCTCTGTGTGTATGGGAAAGAAAAGCAGAAAAGGAGCAGAATTGCCAAATAAAACAGCTGCCAATTTCTTTATCTTCCGAGTTCTGCTGGTTTTATGAAATCTTTGTAACTAACTCCAGTACATCAGACAAAACTCTTCCAGTGCAGGATGGGGTGTCCACGCTGCCACTGTTCTAATCCCACCATTAATCATCATTTTTATGATCCAGACATTATCAGGAGCTCTGACTCAGCCCTTCACACAAAAATTCACTCCAGATGTAAAACTAAGCCCTTAATATGGGATTGAAGTAGAATTTACCCAGCACAGAAGGCCCTGAGTTGCCCTCTGTGTGGGAGGTTTCATTCACTTGCAGGAAGCTGCTTCCCTCTCTGCTTGTCAGAACACATTTCAGAAGCACAAGGACAATAAAAGCTGCTGGTAACCTTAAGGAATTCTGTCCAGACATCAAGCAGCTGACACCAGCATGGCCCTGCTTGGATTTCAGAAACCCTGGAATAGAACCAGTGAGCAAAAACCTCCGAAACAGAACCAGAGAAGGCCAGGATGGTTTGGAGTGGAAGGGACCTTAAAGCTCATCCCATTCCACCCCTGCCATGGGCAGGGACACCTTCCACTGTCCCAGGGTGCTGCAAACCCCATCCAGCCAGGTCCATCACCTCTAATTTCTCGTGTCTGTTGGCTGGGCTCCCCCGCACGAAATCTGGGACAATCCTCCCTGAGCTGGTGAATTTAAACCCAGTTTGAGTGACAGCGATGGGGACTGGGTGTGGTTCACTGAAGCCCTAGACCCACATCCTTGCATAGAAAGTGTCTTTTTGACGTGTTAGTCACATTCTGTCACTTGTGCATGTCCCTTCAGCTTTTCCTTTCCTTTTCCAGAGTTTCCTTTCACTGAAAATCCAAGATATTTAGCTCTTGTGGAAAAGGAGTAATGAAAGAGCAACATTCCTTTGTCTCCCAAAATCCCAAACCAGAGTGTCTTGTGGCCTCCTACAGATCCTTCATGTTGGCCAAGCATCAGCAGCTTTTCCAAGGTAAAAATGACCCTTCCCACTCCAAAGGACCCCAGAAATCCCTCCCTGGAATATTCTTTGTCCATCATGCCTGGCTGCAATCCCTGTACCCACCACGTTTTTCCTGTGCAGGGCCAGCAGCTGGACTTTCTGGGATTCTTTGTTAATAAATCTCCTTTATAGCACCTCCCCAGGACACCTTGATCTGTGCCCTCCAATGTCACATTTTCTATGGGATTTCTGGGCATCAGAATCTTTGGTTTGGTGCCTGTGCAGCAAATTCAGTGCATTTTTTTCCAAATCTGGAGCAGGATTTCCAAATTTGGTGCAGGTTTTCCAAATTTGGGTCATATTATCCAAATTTGGAGCATGTTTTCCAAATCTGGGGCATGTTTTCCAAATTTGGTGCAGGTTTTCCAAATTTGGGGCATGTTTTCCAAATCTGGGGCATGTTTTCCAAATCTGGTGCATGTTTTCCAAATTCTGTGAATTTTTCCCCAAATCTGGTGCATGTTTTCCAAATTTGGTGCATGTTTTCCATCCCACACTGGCATTTTTGATGCTGCAGCAATACCCTCAGCAGCAATTACGTGCATGGCAGCACAACTTGGACTGGAAGAGAAGCACAGAAGGTAGAATTCTCTCGTTAATTTTTTTTCTGCAAACTCCTAATTAGGAACCTCGATTCCCAGCCTGCTCAGTGGAAAAAATCCAATGAGATTATCTGGTTTTGGATGGAATCCTGAACATCCATCATAAAGTGTTCATGGAGCAGGGACAGGACACGACCTGGAAGGGGGAGAGGGCACAGCAGTGACACTCACTGGGGGTTGGGTTATTGCAATTCCTCGTGACAGGGAAGTGTGACAGATTTCCTGGGACATCTTAACATGCAGGACAGCCCCTTGGAAAGGCTCCCCTTAACAATGCTGCCATGACTTGGGTGGGAATAATTTCAAATTGCATTAGGGAGAGGAGAGTCTTGCAGAGGGGAGTTGTAATAAATCCTCTTTTTTCACGTGAGAACATCTGTTTCATTTACTTCCTCCATGCTCCCATTATCTGGTGTGCTAAACACTGGCACTGAGCACTCAGAAGTGCAGGGTGAAATTAGGTTTATTGGCTTGTTCTGTTGTGAAACTCTCCAAGAAGAGAGAAAAGAAAGGAAAATCCCTTTTCTCCTGTCTTGCCCTGCACCAATATCCTCTGGCTGCTGCCTGGGTCAGGCAGCAATGGGGGTCCCCTCCTGCCTCCTCGTTGCTCTGCAGTGCCTTGACTTCAAATGAAAACAGAACAGAGGGAGAAGAAAGGGGAGAAACAAAGGAAAATACCATAAAGAAGAAAAAATAAAGTATTTATTTTTTTCTTCCCATCATCTGTGCTCGTTCTTCCTTCTCCTTATCTCCTTCCTCATCTTTCACTCAAATTTTCCATTCCCCTGCCTTCACTCTCAGCGTGGGGAACAAGAATAAAATAACCACAAAGATGGAGAAGAGGGAAAGACTGAAGGCACTTCAGGAGAGTTTGGGGTGTTTTCTGACAAGCCTTTGCTTGTGAAACTTTTCTTTTGCCAACATCACCCATCCTGGTGATTCCATGGTGTGTGATGTTCCTCCCAGATCCAGTGGCACTGTTCAGGGGGCAGCACTGGAAAATGCCTACAACCAACACCAAAACCAGACAAACCTCCCTGCTGAGAGCAAATAAATCCTCAGCAAAGGCATTGGAACTGCCTCTCCCAGTTCTCTGCAATTCCCTTCTCTTTTCTGTCTGAAACCAGGACCACTGTGGTGCCAGCACTGGGTATTTTTAGCTAGAAAATACTTCCTGCAGCTCTCAGCATTCCCTGAGGAATGGTGTGATGGTGGGGCTTGTCTGGTTAGCACCAAATGTGCTGTGACACTGGGTTTTCAGAAATAAAAAACACCTCTAAACAGCAACTCCGGGTTTTGTAGGAGTTTTCAAGTCTTAAAGAGTAACTTCGGACCAAACGCTGGAGGCAGGCAGGTAAATCCGTGCTTTTGATTCCTGTCAATCTGTTTGTAAGCAAGGAATGGAGCTGAAGTGATTAATCAAATTTAGCAGAGGTGGAATCAATCCCATTGGTTCTCCAGGCAAAAGTGGGATTTCATCAGCAGATAAGCTTAATTTGTATTCGTGTTGACTTTCAGCAGTGGTGTCTGAGATAGCTGGAATTGCTCTGATTGCTGATGCCCACACTTCAAGTGCTCTATTTAAATATTAAAATAGGAAATGAACTTCTTTACAAGCACACAGACACTGATAAGATAGAAGGGTTAAGGCATCTCATCAAAGCTATGCAAAGCTCCTCGTGGTGGAGAAGCAAGGAGGATAAAAACAGAGACACACTTAATCCAGGCTTCAAAAACCAGACTTAAAAAATAAAATAATAGTAAAATTAATATCCCAGTGCTATTCACCCAGCTGCATTGCTGTAGAAAGCTGGGAATAGAACAGTAAGTTCTGGAATATCATAAGAAAAATAGATTTTAGATCGAACTTGGCACCTGCATGCAAATATCTGGGGTATTTTATGTGCAAGCAGTGGGTGAGGAAAGCAGGGTGGTTTGTGGCGCTAAGCAGCCTGACTCCTCTTTGCTTGTGCTACTCATCTGCTTTGACTCCAAGGCAGTTGAGGTTTTTTCAGACACTGTGGATGGATTTCATTCCCTCAGCTTTGCTCATCTGAGTTTGGTGTCTCATTTGAGAGGGAGGCACCTGCCAAGAACAAGTAAATAACTCCCTTAGGCTGCATATTGACTTCAGCTAGAGAACAGTCAAGTGCCATCAATCTCCTCCTTTGTTAGCAGACTAGTGCAAATTTTAGAATTTTCTATCCATTTGGTCTTGATTCCTCCCCAAGCAGATTTTTTTATTTATTTTTAAGGATAACGGATATTCTGAAGCTAAACCAACAGCATTGACGTTCTGGTAATTGAAACGTTTCCCTGAAGTTTGCTGAACTGTCCTGACACATTTCTGCTCAAATTGGTTGGAGCTGAAACGCTGTTTCACAGACAATGCATTTTGTGGGTTGTGTTTGATCAGGGCATTGAGTGAGGACTTCTCCTGTTTACCAAATAATCACAGGAGATGCTCAGCTGGGAGGGACCCACAAGGATCAGAATCCAACCCCAAAATCCCACCCTGGGCATCCCTGGGAAGGTTTTCCAAACACTCCTGGAGCTCTGGTAGCTCTGGGGGAAAGAACCTTCCCAAAAAAATCCAACCTAAACCTGTCCATGTCACAGGTAGCAGAGATTTGAGCTGCTCCTCAGGAGGAGCTGCAGACTTTTCAACTCCCTTTTTGTCTAATTCCATCCACAGACACAAAACAATCCCTTTCCCAAACAACAAAAATAAAGTTTAAATGTGTTAAAATGCTGCTGGTTTTGTAATCTGGCTGTGAGCAGTGGAGGAGCAGAAGGAAAACACAAGCAAGGGGTGGCCCAGAGTGCTCAGAGGGTGGTGGGAGAACAGATCCTAAGGAAATCTGCTGGGTCCTGGCTGTTCCCCTGGGAGCAGGAGAACCCCTCCAGCCTGGGCTCCAGGAACTCAGCAATTCCCAGATACTCCAGGAACTCAGCAATTCCCAGATAATTCCCCCACCCATCACAACATCTGTTGTGTGCTCTCTTCCCACAGTGTTGATGAAATCCCATCTCTTTGTTTTCCCCATATTTCCTCTGAGTAATGGCAACAACCTGAGTGTAAAACACCAAAACCAAGTGTGCCACAGAATTCACCAGCTTTATTTATGGCAGAGGATCCATTCCCATCCTTCACAGAGCTGGGACTGAGCTGCGTCCTACAAGCAAGACTTGGAGCCAACAAGTATTGAGCATATTTTATGATCTCTAAATGTACTTCTTGCCCGGGCCCCCAAAAACAATTTAAATTATGAATATTTGCTTATTACTGATTATTAATGCATGGAAAGTGCTGTATATGACTAATGCATTCTTCCAGCCTACCTCATTTCTCAGTTTTCCCTCAGCTCTCCTGATTGAAATTCCGAGTGAAGTGAATCCCATATGTTTCCATGCGTGCACTGCAGTGCTTGGGGATGCTCAGCCCAGGCTGGGGGAATAGCACCTCTCTCTGGCAAAGCAAAACCAGGCCTAATTCTCTTTCATTAAAATGCTTCCATCAAAAGGAAGCTTTGTAAAATAAGTTTTCCATGAGAGTCCCAAATCTGAATTCACTGAAGGCACGAAGACAGACGTTTGTGATGAGACTGGTGTCTAGACTTGAAAATTTGATTTATTTAATATATGAATCGTTCCTTTCTTCTCTTCTGTTTCCTCAGTTGGATACGAGGGGATAGCAGCGAGAAGAGAGATGAAGAAAACTCCTGTTGCATGCACTGAGGATGTGACACACATGAAAATAGCTGAAATCTGTGTCAGACTCCACGGGAAGGGAGCCTGGAGCACGAAGCTTAGTTTTTGTTGTGTTTCTTTGCTACATTGAGCTAAAACCCACAGCACACGCCAGGAAAAGTTCTTTATTCCACAAAGGCCAAACAGCTGGCCCTTGCAGAAGTGGCATTGCTCCCCAGATTCTCAAGATTCTGACCCAAATTTCTCCAGATTTTGACCCAAAGAAGAGGGATAATTGCCCAAGAGAGCAGCTGAAGCTGAACTGGTGGATATGACATGAGCAGGGAGAACCAGCCAGGAAGAGCCAGCTGTGGGATTTCCCTTGGATTCCTGCAGCTGATTACCTGGAATTCCCTCTCTCAGCTGCCAGCACCGTGGACCATGGATAAATCCCATTACTCAGAGCCTGAGCCCTGCCAATAAGGGTGGAATGGAGTTATTGCTGAAAATTTGGAAGGGAAACATTCAATGGAGAGGGCTGGGAACAGCAAACAGATTCGGTACTGGCACGTTCAGGTTTTATTTCACAATCTAACATTAAAAAAAATATTATTTTGGCACTTTCTGCAGGATTTACATGTGTGCTTCAAGTGCAATAAAGTGTTTTACAGAAATGAGAGCAGACAAACTGCTGAAGAGCTGAGCAATGTGGGGGGATGGAGCCACACAAAGGATGGGAAGGATAAATGGATCTGGAAAAAACTCTGCCCTGAAGAGGGGACTGAGGGCTGAGGACCTTCACTGCTGAACCCTGGCAAGAAATGTAGAAAATTACCATTCAAAAAATTCTAAGATATTTTTTAGAGACCAGGGGCCCAAATACTGCAGCTTTGTAAACTTAAAAATTACCTCAAGAACTCATAAGAAATCTAATTAAAAATATTTAATAGTGGAACTATTAATATGGAAAGTCTAATAATTAGTGCTCCTATTTAGCACACTTCTCTTTACACACAAACCGAATTTAATATGAAGGAAAGTTCTCTTGTGATATCAAGAGTTCAGCTGATCAGGGAGAGTGGTTATCACATATTCAGGACTATCAGGAATAAAGTATTATCAGGAGTGAAAGGAAAAAGATTAAAATGAAGGAATATTCTTCCCCCTTTAGGTGGAACAGGTCTGGTTTTACTATTTCTTTAACAAAAGAGTTAATTTTTCTAAATAATTTAAAAGCAGCTGCATGATTTGACTTATTTAAGAATGAGCCCATCACAGTTCAGCTGCCAGAACTGGAAGGGATTGGTTTTTCCTTTTTTCAGCAACTATAACCCTACCAAATATTTTTTAAAAGGCCAATAAAAGAGCCCATAAAGGTTATAATTGCAGCACAATAAAATGGGAGCAGAAATAGGCTTTGTCAGGGTTTAATCATATCTGTGGAGAAAGGCAGACCATGTTCCCTCTCTTTTTATGTGTAATTCCAGCACTTTAATTAGCCATGTACTTTACAGCCACACAAACCCTTATTTCATTTTGTTTTCTGTCAGGGAGATCTCTGGACTAACACTGTGCTGATGATTTATTTCCCATCCTTTTTAAACCACGGCATTAGCCAGTTTGTCATTTAATAATCAAACAGCCTCATAAATTCCACTTTGCACCAGTGGCCACACTGGCAATAATGTGCATGCAGAGAGTTTAAACTCTGTCTCCTTTGTAAATCCTGCTCCTGTTATTTGCTCCTGCCCAGCAGCAGGAGCCTTCTGGGATGCTCAGAAATTACAGTGTGCTCGGAATTATTGTTAGTAAATTAATACAGGAGCACAAGTAAATACTGTACGGAGTGTGTAAATATTTCTTTTGTCAGTAAATCAGGTGGGGAATATCAGTATAGTGGAACCTGAAGATCCAGGCTTAGTTCAGCCTCTGGAATAGGCAATACAATCAAAATACAATCAGAAGACAAATAAAAATTTGATCAAACACTGGTTAGAAAAATGTTTCCCAACGTGAATGGCTAAAATGAAAATAAAATGGCCACTACTAAAGGGGGAAAAGCCATTGGAAAGTTCTCTATGGCCATTGGAAAGTTCTCTATGGCCATGGGTTGGATTGCTCACCCAAATTTCTCTGTTCCATTGGCAGCACCTAAGTAAAATTCTCAGATTTGCTCCTTCTTTCATAAATACGCCTGTGATTTATCTCTATTGTACATTCCTGCAGCGTGGCATAGGGAAACAATTCTGTGTGTTACAGTTTGGGATAACGTTTTAGAGAATTGTCATCATTTTAAGACTGATGTGACCCAAAGTAACCTCGTTGAGCAAGTGGTCCTGTGTGAAAATCTGGTGTTCCATTGCCAGAGCTTCATGAATTACTGATTATAGATTTCAGAGGCTGACAACAGAATGTGACAAGAGAGGGCTGCTGTTATATTTGTGAACTGAAAGAGATGCTGAGAAGGACTCTCAGACATTCTCAGCACTTCTGAAGACACTGCTGCCCATTTCATCCATCTGTCTCCATTTGTGTATGGAAATATCCTTAGGCCTGTATGTTGCATACAATATCCCTCATTTATGTCAGTAAGACCCTTTGATTTTAATATTCCCCCATTTAATTGCCATTAGTGTGGAATTACAGAATTGTAGAAAAGCCTGAGCTGGGAGGGACCCAGAGGGATCTTGGAGTCCAGCTCCATGGGGATTGTCCACTCAAACAATCCCACCCTGTGCCTGAAGGCATTAAAATAAAATAATGGAGACGCCTCAATTGGTCCTCACATGTGGCAGGCACATTCTTCTCTCTCTCAGGATTTCTTCGCAGAGGAACACAGAGGAAAGAAAGAGAAAACAATTTCTATTTCTGCTCCTTGTTTTTCCCATATGGAATGTGTTTGGAGAATTGTTTACCTGGGGTGATGCTTGGTTGGATTCTGGTGAGGATTGTTTGAGCTGATGGCCAACCCAACCCACCCAGGGCTGAGCTCTCAGAGAGGGGCACGAGTTGTGAGGAGTTAGATATGGTAGTTAGAAAAAATAGGTTTGTTTTAGTATCTCCTTTAAATAGTATATTAATGTATTATAGCATAGTTATAAAAAAGAAATCATTCAGCCTTCTGAACTAGAATCAGACATCACCATTTCTTCCCCCGGGTTCACCTGATTTACAATACTCACACACCCCACCTGACCCACACCTGTTGGCGAGGGCGTCACTGCTGGGCCAGCAGCTCAATCCTGCCTGAACAGGAGCGACAGGCCAGGGGGGTTGGGGGTTATTGTACAGCCTGGACAGCTGCACAGCAATTCTGCCTCAGCCTGGGGGCACATCCCACCTCCTTGTAATTCTCACAGAATCGCAGAATCACACAGAATAATGAAGTTGGAAGAGACCTCTAAGATCATCAAGTCCACCCTGTGCCCTAACACCTCAACTAGACCATAGCACCAAGTGCCATGTCCAGTCTTTTTTAAACACATCCAGGGCTGGTGATTCCACCACTCCCTGGGAAGAAATTCCAGTACTTTATTATTCTTTTGGTGAAAATTTTTTTCCTAATATCCAACCTGTACCTTCCCTGACCTAGCTGAGGCTGTGTCCTCCTGTTCTGTCAGTGCTGCCCGGGGGCAGAGACCGACCCCACCTGTCTGCAACCACCCTTCAGGAGTTGTGGAGAGCAGTAAGGTCACCTCTGAGCCTCCTCTTCTCCAGGATAAACAACTCCAACTCCTTCAAACATTTCTCACAGGGTTTGTGTTCCCAGCCCCTCACCAGCCTCGCTGCCCCATCTGGATGTGCTCGAGCATCTCAAGGTCCTTCCCAAACTGAGGGGCCAGAACTGGACACAGCACTCGAGGTGTGCCCTCCCCAGCACCGAGTACAGGGGGACAGTGACCTCCCTGCTCCTGCTGGCCACCCCATTCCTGATCCAGGCCAGGATGCCATTGGAAGCTGATTTCCCCATGGCTGGCAATGGATTAAGTGGTGCTGAGCACAAGCGTTTGGATCGTGCCATCATCGCCCGCGTGGATTCGCTCCGGCCCGGTGCTCACCCCGCTTTGTACCCACAGAGCTCCCCTGAAAGACAACGAGGCCTCTGGCATTGCCACCAGGGAGCTGCCAAAAGCAATCCCGAGTCAGCTGTGCTTCAATCAGCTTTAAATGATGGCAAAAGAGAGAAAATTCATTGGCCCGGTCGCTGCTTGCTGCCTGTACCTTTTGTTCTGGCGCAGAACCTCCGAGCCCTTTCTCCAGGAAACAACAGCTCTGGGAGAAGCACTGGGTTTACAACCGATTGTAACTTGCCCTCCAACTTGAACAACAGACAGCTTCTTCACGGGGTTTCTAGAAAAATCGGGGGCTGCAGCTAAAGAGAGAGAAGGAAGAAGAGATATACTAAGTGAACTTGTCAAATTCTTATCTTTGAGTTCAGCCAGAAAATTCAATGATTGTTTTGGTTTTTAGATTCCTGCAAAAGTAAATCTAAATCTAACATTAAAAAGTACCAAAGAATTCTAATTGTTTCTAAAGCTGTCTACCTAGGACTTTGTGCTCTGACAAACTTTTCTGAGGAAATCTGGAGACTGGGAGAACTGGTCTGTCCATGATGGAAGACGAGATTCCCAAGCAGGATAAACCTCACACTCCTGGCCCAGCCACAAATATTCATCTGCAGAGAGTATTCTGTTACAACCACAGTTCCACTCTGGCTTTCTTTTCACTCTGTTTTCTGAAAATATGTTTATTTTTCCAGCAGCTTATGTGAAAATTCACTCTTGAACAAGGAGAAAACACAAGACATTGGGTGCTCTTGAAGTCTGTGTTTTACCAACTTCATTGATATTTGGCTGTTGAGCAAACTTTACATTTTGAAGTCTAGAACAGAATACTTTTACAATATATGAGCAAGTTCCATTCATGTTCATCTCTGATTATCATTTATGAGATTCCTTGTTCCAAGTTACATGTTTATGTCCATATTTGCCATATGCCCTTTGTTTATACCTAAAACTATTTCTCCTGCTTTCTGAAATAACTTTAAAAACCTGCAGAATAACTATTAATAACTCAAACTAAGCGAGAAACAGCATTCATTAAACTGGTGCATATGTGATAATAAAAAAAGATCACACATGGATTAGATTCTTCCCCCAACAAGCCATGAAATTAAACTTAAAAAACCACATTTCTATGTGAGTGAAAAGCAAAGAAATATCAGGTTTGAACTGCCAGGTTTCATCTCCTCTTTTCCTAAATTTAAATTTTTTTCAACTAGTGTCCTTTTTACTGGTACCTGCACATTTTAGTGACATTTACTCACCAATCACCCTCAGCTCAGCATTGGCATAAATGGTGTCATATTTATTTTCTGCCACGCACTGATAGAGGCCTGAGTCTGACAGATTCAGCATGGGGATGAGGAGAGTCCCATTTTCTATTTGAATTCTTTCCTGATAAGAGAAAAACAAGGAAAAACATTGACAGAGCGGAACAAATAAAAGTTTTTTTAGTATCACACTGATGCACCTGATCAGGATTCAGAAGAAAAAATGTTGGTTTTTTTGGGAACAATGAGGATGGGTGCATCAGAAATGGGGTTTGCACCACTCTGTGTGGTGCTGGTTGTATTTCCAGCCCTCTGAGCTCTTCCAGCTTTTCAGGAAATCCAGGCATGTGTTGCAGTAGTGGCTTTGGGCAGGTTTTTCCAGGTTTTCCGTGTGTTTCCCTGCACTGCTGAGCTGGGAATCTCTCATTATCCTTCTCCATGAAGGTGGCACAAAAGGAGCTCTATGGGAGCCTGGATCCTGAGAGGCAGCACCTCATCCCTGGCTGGTGGGACATCATTCCATCATCCCATCAGACAAATCTGGTGATAATCCCAGGTGATCAGAAAAGCTCCACAGGAGACAGAGGTGCTCCAATAAAAAGAACATTTTGAACATCATCACACCCTGAGTCACAGAAAAATGAGCCACTGGAAAAGCTCCACTGAAAACCAACAACTAAATTCCACTTGGAAAGCACCAGGCAGCTGCTTAGAGCACAGGGAGAGCCTTCTCCTCCAGGCCTGGATTTCTACACACACCAACTTTCTTCAGCAATTCTGCTGAAATAGAGGAAGCTGCAAAGTGGGCATATTTGGACCAGAGCATAGAAGTTGGTGTATTAAAAGAAGTTTTACTTGCTCTGCTTTGGAAAACAGAAAAAAGCCTGTTTCATGCTGCAATCATAACTTAAAGCTAAATATCTTGTGATTTCACAATTACTACCCTCTGGAGACAATAATAGCTGTACTGCAAAGTGGAGCACTGAGGAGGAGAAAAAAAAAACATTCCCCCAAACAGACGAGTTTGGAAGATACCCAGGGGGAGTATAAATCCCATCACCAAGTGCAAGCTGGAACAGCAGATATCACGGGGAGGCTCTCCTGCCTCTGGAGCAGCAATGGAGGAGTTTGGAGCACACAGTTAGGGGATGCACTCCAGTGTCTGATGAACAGCCACAAGCATCTCAAATGCATTTGTGAAGTGCTAAACATCTGTCACAGAATCCTGGAATGGGTTGGGTTGGAGGGATCTTAAAGCTCATCCCATTCCATCCCATCCATGGCAGGGACACCTCCCACTGTTCCAGGATGCTCCAGCCCCAGTGTCCAACTTGGCCTTGGCACTGCCAGGGATCCAGGGGCAGCCCATCCTCACAGGGAGGAATCCCTTCCCAACATCCCATCTAAACCTACTCTCTGTTAGTTTGAAGCCATTCCTTGTGTCCTGTTGCTCCAGGCCCCTGTAAATACTCTCCCTCCATCTTTCCTTCATGTCCCACAAGGCCACCCTGGGCTCAGCCCAAAGCTTCTCCTGCCCAGGGGAACAATCCCAGCTGTGCCAGCCTTTCCTGCCAGCAGAGCTGCTCCATCCTCTGATCCCCCTGGAGCCTCCTCTGGGCTCCTCCAGCAGCTCCAGCTCCTCCCTGGGCTGGGCAGGGCTGGGGCAGCTCTGCAGGTGGGGCTCACCTGGGAGGGGCAGAATTCCCCTTTTTTCCTGCTGGGACCAGCCCAGGGTTTGGGGGGTTCTGGGGTCAGCACACACACCCAGGGCAGGTTTTCCAACACCCCAACTTCTCCTTGGAGGTCTCCCAACCCTGAACTGACCCAGCCCAAGCCTGTTTAGCTTGGAAATGTGATGAGAGCACAGCCTGGGGCTGCAAGGCTGGTGTGTGGCAAATTAATTAACAACATTACATTACTTAGCCTCTGATAATTTTTTCTGAGGCTCTCGCTACAGATATCTTTTGCATACTTAGGTTTACCTCCAGGCTGTTTGCTGTCCTTTCAATGCATTCTATTTTTACAAACATCCTTTGAATACAAAACCCCTCTCTGAAGCAAGGCTCGTGTTCCATCCTTATCCCAAATTCCCCACGGTTCTCTGCCGGCCCTTTTGAGCTGAGCAGACAAAGGGAAGAATAAAGCACACGGTGTAGATGAGATGGGAGAACGCTGGGGTGACCAGCCAGGTGGTCAGGCAGAGAGGTTTGACAAAGAGGACACAATCAGAATCAGCCCCAGGGTGAAAAGCATCGGGATGTTATTCTTCCTGGGAGAATTCCTACACGCGGGGTGCTGCGACAAACTGAATATTTTATTACATCTCCCTTGTACTTTCCCCTCCAAAGTGTCCATTCTGCCCATTGAGCAATAACATCCAGCACTTTGTTGCCTGAAGAATTGCATTTACAGCACTCTGTAAGTACTGTGAAAATGCTGGTTGAAAATGTGTCTGTGAGTGTTTCATTCCTCTTTATTGAAACGGTGCAATTGGAGAGTGACAGACTCTAAATATTGCTGCCTTCAAAGAGAGAGAAACAAGATTATCTTGCTCAGAAAAAGGTGACAATGACTACAATGAGCAGGTTCAGTAAAATTGCAGTCCAGGTAAATTCTGGCTATTTTCCCCAGATGGAGTTTGTGTCTGTTTAGGAATGATCCAGCAGAAAATTATATGGAAGATTGGACCCCACTCCAACTACTTAAAATAAGTACAACTAAATCAAATAAATGCTGGTTCTGCAGCCCAGCAGGTGCTAATTTAGCCCATATGTTTTGGAAATTCTCCTGTATGTGCTCTTGCTAGGCAGGAATTAATCACAGAATTATTTTTTTCTATCCAAATGAAAATGCCTTGCAGATGAGCCATTGTGTGCCCTAGAGATGCTGGATGGATGATCCATTAAAATAAAAAATAAAATAAAAGAAGGGAAACTTGGCCTCAGCAGAATGCAAAGAGCTTCTTTTCACAGGAGTCCTTCTCCATGAGGGTGGCACCAGCTGAAGGCTGGAGATGGATGTGCCAGAGCTTGGCCTCCCCAGGAATGCAGGGACTGTGCCTGGAGCTGGGCTCTCAAAGACTGGCTGATGAAGATCTGAACATGGCTCTCAAGTGTTTGAGCTCCAAACCTCCCCTCTCCTCCTGCACTCCTACTTCCCTTTCCACTTGGTCCTTTTAAGGGACATTTTGCACCTATCCACTTACCCATTTTGCAGCCTTCCTGTTACCTTTACGTGCCTTTCTTTGGATTATCCTTCTACAAAGCACAGAAAATATTACCCTCAAATTTAGCTGATTTTCAGAGCTGACTGATTAATTAAGGTAAAGGATTAACTCAGCAGGAGGGCAGCACTCTGCACGAGACCAAAGGTCCACCCAGCTACTGATTTGGAACAGAAACAGAAGAAAAGTGCAATTCAATGCTGAATATTTTGCAATTCCAGCTCTGGAACCCTCTTCCAGTCCTTTGGCATCCTACCAGTTCCCCAAACTACAGATTTTATCTACAAATGTGTTTACTGTTTCTTTCACCAATTATAATTCATATTTTTAAATCTTTCTATACCTCCAGCCATATCTTGTAGCAATTAGATAATTCACATGAAGAAATTGGTGTTTCTCTAAACTGCAATTTCATACATTTCCAATAAAGATGAAGTCCAAGAATTGAGGTTCTGTGTTGCAAAGAGTTCATGCTATTACATTTATTTTGATTAATCTTATTAATCTTTACCTATTTTTTGAAACTATAAATATATTGTAAAATTAATCTAATGACTAAATAATGAAAAAAAGCCACCAAATAAACCAACAAAAAGATGAGGAAGAAATCAAAGGAGACAGGAATCTTACCTCTGACATGAGGGGCTGGCCATTTTTTAACCAGCTGTAGGAAGGGCTTGGTTTTCCTCTTGCCTTACATTCCCAAAATAAACTGTCATAGAGAGACAGAAAGGCATTTTGGATTTTTTTATCCCATTCAGGGGGTGCTGAAAAGAATATGCAAAGCATTTTAAGCAGGAGAAAAGTGATTTTGCTTGAGGTATGCTGCCATTAATTAATGAACTGAGCAGGGATAATTAATATCTGTTCAACACATTTTTATTATGCTCCAAGTGAATTCTATACAATTCCCTGGCATTTAACTTTGGGGCAGGCTTGGGAAAATTTTGAAATCAGGTGGTTAATGGGTAAGGAGTTTGGTTGAGATTTTATCAATTTTTAAGGCCAAAATGTGCAGAAATGGTGATTTTAGATGCCTGAAATTCAGGAAAGCACCGAGACTTCTAATTTGTACTGCTCTCAGGAGGGACCACACACAAAGCAGTGTCCAGGAAAGAATCCCTATTTTTTTGGAGACAGCCTTCCTCCAGAGGAAAACCCCCAGAGAACAGAAAAGGAGCAAGAGGAAATCAATTACAGAGATAATTCACCAGCACACTCCTAATATGACAAAAAAACCTCATGCCAAGGCTTCATGAGTGCTGTTTATACATTGCTCTATGAACAGCTATTAATTAATGTACAAAGCACAGTTAATAAGCACATTGTTTTAGATTGAATTAACTGATCATAATTTTATAATTGCCTGTGCTGTTATCAATCATGGCCAGGTAATCTACTGAACTTAATTTTAATGGAACTGCTTGATTGGCATGCTGAAAAAAATTAGTGAGCAACAACAGCAAAATCTACCCCCTGAAAGCAAGGAAATAATGAAATATTTAAACCAGCAGCAGACTGTTCTATTCCTGGCATATATCTTGATATTAGCCATGGCTGCAGGAGCCTGGTAGCTTATCAGCCAGGCCTGCATCTCTTCATTAGAAGAGATTTACTGAAAGAAAAGGAAAATACTTGCCAGAGTCTTCTCAACAGATGTTAACTGGAGGCTCAGTCTCGCTTGCTGTGATTTTTTTCTCCTTGCTGTTATGTTTCATTTTCTTTTTGTTTTGCTTTCTCCTTTGAAAGATTTATGAGGTACAGGAAAGATCTCTCCTCTTATTCCTGTCCAAATATGATGCTTTCCCTGGGTGTTAAGAGTTCCCCTGAGGAGATTTCATTCACCCTGCCTATGAGAAACCATCCCATGGACTGGGGCTGCAGGGATCAGTGCCCATGGGAAGGGACAGGGAAAGGGAGAAGATTCCCAGATTATTCTCCACTTTTAGCCAAGCTGGCAGGAGAGGGAGGAATGGGATGAGTTCCCCCTGCTTTATGGTGCACCAGAGGAGGTGAAATCACCTTCAGTGCCACAAAGGCTCCCAAATCCTTCCCTGCCTCCATCTCTGCTGGGCCCTGATCCCTGCCTGCCTCCAATGGCACAGGGATTCCTCTCTGCCTTTTGTTCACATTTCCAACTTCCCACACTTCCAACCCCAGCTTTGATGTAAAATATCTCTATTTGCCGAGGCTGCAGCTCAGTGAAGGTCACTGAGAGCCCCCAATCAGTTTTTAATCAGCTTAACCTGACTTGCACTTTCTACCTCCAGGAAGGGGCTGAGAGACTTCATCAGCACAACGCAGCAGAACACCATCCTGCTCTTCATTAAAAACCAAAATTCACTTAATCTGCTTACCATAGACAAGTAATTGACCTCTTGCAATGTTTATTCCTCGGGTGTTTCCTGCCATGCACTCGTAGGAACCTTCATCTTCCTGCTCAACGTTGGGGATTTCAAGAACTCCCCCAGCCCTGTTGTGTTGGATTTTCTTTGCCAAGGAGCTTCCATCAGACCTCTTCCAGCTAATACTTGGGACAGGACTAAAGAATTGTGTTTATTGGAGAAAAAGAGACAGCATTGGTTACAGCAGAGGAAAAAGAATGTAAAATCCTTTCCTGAGAGTAGCAATATTTTTGAAAAAGAAATAATGCCTAAGCATGACATACAGAGATTCATATAAGACTGAGATTTGATAGCATGTCCAATTTATTTAGGAGCACAGGTCCAAAGTGGGATGAAATCCTCAGCCAATTCTATGATTTTTCCTTAGGCCAATTTGTATTTCCCCTTAGTAACTCTTACCTGGGGCTCAGACCTGTTTCTAAACCCTGTGACGCTGGAGCAATGACTTTGCAAGTCCAAATAAACACCACAGAAGTTCTGAATTATTGACTGGTCCTCCCAGCAAACAAATTCCCTGTAGCACTAAAGGTATTTTCATACCCCAAAATAGGAAATATTGGCTGAGATTTCAAAAGATCTAAAAATACCAATAAATCTAAATATAAAAAACAGGAGCCAAGGTAGAAGATAGCAGACAGAGAATTGAGTGAGGAGAGGAAAGAACAGAACATTGAGGCTGGAAAAAGATAGAGACAAAAAAGAAATATTTATTTTTGTCATGTTTTTGAAGCTTTCTATCATTTTCATTTATATTTGGATCAATGTATCCCATACAACACAAAACAGTGAAGTGTGAAGGCAGCTATAAATACATCTTGGATTTCTGGTAATATCAAAAACCATAGGAGCCTCTCTTTCATGATCTATTATGTCACCAAAACACTTTGAAATATTAATAGTCATGGATTTCACAGTTGTCTGCTGTTTCTGTAAACTGAAGTTGCTTTTTCGAACAAATTCAATTTTGAGCTTTTTAGAGGGGCTTTGGCTAAATGCTGACTTCTTTTCCACTGGAAGTAACATCCACAGCAACTGAAAACACAGTTTTCATGGAAGTTACAAGTCCTTGTTTCCAGTCTCCAAGGTCCCTGCTTGCAGTGCTGACTTACAAAGGATTTATTCCTTTTTAGCAGAGACTTTAACTGCTCACACCTTAAATTATTTAAGTTCAAGTCCTTGTTTATTGAACAAAGAAATCAAGTCACAAATACAGAATGGATTAATTTCTTAATAATTCAGGAAGTTTGGGCCTGATTTCTGCATTTTGAGTCTGTGTGTCTGTGATGTTCACAACTTCCCTCTCAGCAAGAAGAACCAGGAGTTGGGAGAAATGTGAGTTCTCTGAACAATTTCCTACAAACAGGAGTGACTGGGACATGTCAGATATTATTAACCAGTCAAAGGGCTGCAAAGCAAAACTGAGATTACATTCTATTTTTCCGCATTTTGGTTCAAATTCTAAAAAAATTCCAGATCTTTCTGGACAACAGCCACTGTCACCACCACCTTTATGAACTGTCCTCTCCATCAAGACCAAAAGCTATTTCTGATGTTGTTCAATGCCATTCCTAGGGAATTTATAAGGGTTTGTTTTTCCTGAGGGAATTGTTCAAAGGTGCTGTCTCCTCCAGAGCCCTTGGCACAGAATCACAGGGTCAATCAGGCTGGAAAAGACCTCCAAGAACATCAAGTCCAACCTTCCACCTGCTCACTAACCCTTATCAGGAGGTGCCACATCAACTTGTGGTTTAAAGCTGGTGACTCCAGTGTTTCTCTGCTTTTTCAATGATCCAATTTTTCTTAAAATCTGACCCAAACTACTCCTGGTGCAGCTGGAGGCTGTTGTCATGTCAGAAGAGCCCATCCCCACCTGGCTCCAGCTCCCTTCACGCGTTTTTAGAGAGCAAGGAGGCTTCCCTTGAGCCTTCTCTCCTCCAGACTAAAGCTGCACGCCGGCATTCCTGCAAGATTTCTCTCCAGCCAGTTAATTTCAGTTATTTATTCAGTTATTTATTCAGTTTTTTATTCAGTTATTATAAAGCAAGCTACTTTTGGCTGTTTAAAAGGAGCACAGCTCTAGTGCAGACGGAGCCTGGCTGACGACTGCCGTGCTCCAGGCAGCAAAAACAGCCAGAGGAGCTTCCCAGCCTGCCTGGGATTGATCCACAGCAAGGAGAGCACGGCTGGCTCCTCAAATCCTCCTGCATATTCAACACTGGGGGAGCAGCAACTGTGCAGCAGCAGCCTGCAGAATGCCAGGAGCGTTTAACTACTTGCTTTAAAGGCGTCTCGTCTGGATTTAATTTTATTTTTTCTAATAACAAAGAGATTAAAGGGAACCAACAGCCATATGGGAGAAAAAAAAAAAAAAAAGGCAACAATTAGATGCATTCTGCCACCTGAAAGAGGTTCATCTCCATATTTCTTATTCTCTCAGCCATTTGTTTGCTCTCAGCTCTGGTTGTTCATGGACGAGGGAATTCTGTGCTGACACCAAGGCCAGACAGTGCCAGGTGGGAAAAGGCCCCTTCTGTCAGCTTGGCCAAGGTTTGAGCAGAAGGCTTTCCCCTGATCTCCTTCTCCTCACCACAGACTTTTAGTCACATCCTTGGGGATGTCTCAAGGCAAGCTGGGCTCATTTTTGGCCAAACGTGAGGGTGTTTGACACTCACTGCTGGTGCAGCTGAGGACAGAGAGACCTCGCAGCTCATCAGCTTTGCTGTGTTTAAAGACAATAAAGAGTTAACTGCACTTTGTTCTCCTGCCAGGGAGCCTGGATTCTATCAGGAGAAGAAATTCCTGTGTCAGGACAGCAGCTCCACCTGAGCTACAGGTAAAGGAGCAGAATCTGGCAGGATCCATAACTCAGCAATTCCATGGGATGGACCTTCCTAGGGAATATCTGCATTTCTTCATCGATGCCTCATTGCTACAGAATTCCCAGCATCTTCAATCACTGTATTTTTCACAAAATAGGGGATTTTTTTGGGCTGGTTTCACTTTTTTCTGCTGCTAGTTTCCATCTTTATAACCAAATCTCCTAATAGCAACTCTTACTCAGGCCATGTGAAACCTTTCAAGGTTAAACAAAAAAAAAAACCAAAAAAAACCCCAATAAAACCAGTTTGATTAAATTGGGTTTTGGGACAAACAATCTACTTAGAAATTGATGCTTTAAGTAGTGAAACTTTCCTTTAGAAGTAGGTAATTCTGTATAAAACCTAGTGCAATAAATACAGCCTGGTGAATTTTTGTGGGATTGTTTTGCAGGTTCATATTCTTTGGAAGGCCAGGACATGTCACTGCCTGCCCTTGCAGCTTTGGGGTGGCCCTGCCCCTCGTGGGTCTTTCTGTCATTCAGTCCCTTCTAATAGCCAGATTAAAAATATTAACTGCTTGGGCCTAAAAAGTTTTGGAGTACATGAAGAAACAATGAGTGCACTTCCTAAATTTATTGCACTTCATACACCAAGTCTGGCTTTCTCCTGAGTAAATAAGAAAACAGTGCATAAATATGAGAGTGTCGTAGTACATAAATCTGCAGTTTATTTGAAACCTTCAGAGCATCCAGGAGCACTAATTTAATTTATATTCCACCATACAGGCAGAAGAATCACAAAACCATAAGTTACTAACTGGGAAAGAAAAGGAGATGGAAAATATTTTGTGGTCGGTGACAAGTTCTTGTCACGGCGAACGCGGAATTAATTTGTCTGCAGAATTAGAACCCACACCATGAGGGAGGGTTCACCTTTTTCAGCAGAGATGATGCATTGGGACCGTGCCTCATCTTTTGTCCTGTGCATCTGGGGGCCCTTCAAAGGGAAATTCAATCTGCATTTGGGATAATGAAGCCCGTGGTTCGTTAGACAAATGAGCCCGAGCTGAGCTTTGAAAGCTGCATCACTGCTGACACCAGGGAGAATTAGGATCTGAGGAGCGCCATAATTAAAGCATTTAATTTTGGATTCTCCTGATGGATTACCTGAAAACAGCAGTTTTCTACAAGCTGTCGAGGCACAACCTGAGCTGTGTGAGGGGATCTGCTCATCCCTGAAAGGATAAATTCAGGCCTTGCTTTGGTCAGGGGTGGAAAAGGGGAGCTGGAAACTTCACTTGTGGTGCCCAAGGTCATCCCTGTTGGAATCTGAGGTATTGATGATTCTGAGATTGTAGAAAGTCTCTGTCTTTCTGCCCCACTGCCAAAGCAGAAGCCATAATTCGTCTGTGCTGGTTTCAAGGTTGTTTATTCTGTTTATCTCTAACATGTTCTGCTGCCCTGCCGCAGCTCTGTCCTGCAGGGCAGCGTGTGGGGCTCTGCCCTCAGTGGGATGGTACAAACATTAAATACCACAAACTCCCTGTGCTGGATTTACAATAACGTGCCAATATCTGTCACCTACGTTGGACAGTGTGTCCCCAGCCTGAACCAACAGAAAAATGCCAACACCACAGTGAAACATGGAGGGCATGAAGAAGGAGAAAAAGGACAAGGCACACCCAATTTCCTCCATCTTGTCCCCTTTGGACCCCTTATATAGAATCCTAAAATTTTACTTTTGCACCCGTGCCACACTTAATTATTACTTATATCAAACACTCAGAGCTTGTAATTCATCCTGTAAGATTGAAAACTCTTTTCCATGGCCAGAGATCACAGCCAGTGTCTCTGGGGGCTCTGTCCAGGGGGGTTCCTGACCCCTGCCAGGGTCCCAGACCTGCCAGGGCAGACAGAGGGAAACCCTGGGATCCCACAATCCCCATATCTGGGATTTCAGAATCCCATACCTGACCCTTTTAAAGCCTCCTACGTCAACAACTTCAGAATACACAGAGGTGGTGCTTGGGATTTTTATGTAAATTTAGTAAAAATGGTTATTTGGAACCCCCTTGGAGCTGTGTGATTATCTACTTATTCCAAGAGCTGCTAGGAAAAAACCCTTCTGTGAACACGTTTAAAGGAATAGGTGGGAACTTCCCATGAAAAATGAATATTCTGGGGTGAAAGAAATCTTGTTTTATATTATTCACATATGCTTTTTACAACCTCAGCTAGCAACAGCCCATCTGCAGGGATTGTGAACTGATTATTTCCCTTTCTTTGAGAAGGGAATGAAGAAAAATATAAACCACAGAGTTTAATAAATATGTGCACCAGACATGGAAACTACTTTGCCTTTTTTCATTCCAGGGAATATTCTTATTTGTGCAACAGAAAAAAAAAAGTTATTTTGAGAGAAATCCACAGAAAGCAGCACAGTGTAACTCAACTGAACATAATTCTTTCCATGGTGCTCAATCCCCTGAAAGACAGGGAACAATAATTTGGATATATGGCATGATTAATAGAGCTTGATCCAAACCAGGACTTTTAATCCTGGCATAATATTAAACACTGTCATCGTAATGAATATTGGTGCAGAACACAAAGTCTCATCTCTTCTATTAAACTGCCACAGGCTGCAGGATTTGAAATAGTGGAGCCACTATTTCATATTTCAGTTTTCCCTCTTTCAAAGGATTAAGTATAAGGTACAGTTTTTTGCCTGTTTAGATTCATCAGAGAGCTGCACTTTATCTTATAATCCCATCAGAGCAAGCACTAATTTGCTTTTCAAAATCTTCTGTTTGTGGTGTCTGCTCTATAAAATAAAATTCAAAGTCAAGGACTGGCCTGAGATCCTTTGTCCATTTGGGATCCATCCCTCTAAACCCTCTTTGCAGGGAGAAATTCTTATTTAACCCCTTATCTTCCTCAAAATAGGAAGAATTTCTGGCTGGTAGATGATTTGTAAAAATCCTTAGTGATATTTTAATGTGAAGTGCAAAAAGAGCTTTGCAACAGATCTATGTGGAATGCACCTACCCCAGGCTGCCCCACAGGAGCACATTTGGGTGACTTTAAAAAAAAAAAAAGGCATCTTTAAGATGTTTTAAACCAAGTTTTAAACTCATCCACGAGCCTGGCCTCTCCTAGCCGCATTTGAACTGTGGAAGTGCCTTTTGAGCGAGGCCCAATTGGTGTGATTTGCTGCTCCACACAGAAAAGGGACGCTATTTCTCTAAATACCACAAAACTACTTTCATTTAAGACTTTTGCAGCCCAAAAACCCCAGCAGGTTGCCTATGATCTGCCTTCAGCATGAAAGATTTCTGTTATTCACAGCGCCCAGGCAGCAGCAGCCGCAGCATTGTGGGAGCCAGCGGCCTAACAGTGTGAATATAGAAAATTATGGATAATGGGAAAGCAGTTCTGAAACCCGAGCGAGATAATAACCACTGGTGCTCGTGGCAGATCAGAGGTGCAGCTCAACAAATGCTGGGCTGAATTGATTTTAACATAAACAGACAATAGCAGGGGCCAGGGTTTTAGTGGAGTTTGGGAATCTGAAGGTGCTGCTGCATTTAGATGGTTCTGCCTGCAATTGTAAACAGTTGGAGGCAGGAAACTTCCAGCTTTTCACAATGCCACTAATCACCTGCATACCTCTAGAAATCTGGCCTTATTTAATAAGTTAAGAGTGTTTCACCTGCAATCTGTTTGGCTTGCTTTGTTCACATCTAAGTGCCAGCTCTGAAATAAAGCTTTTCCACTGATGGACATGTTGGCGAAAAGGTGATTTAAGGCTCTGTTTAGGGAGAAAAAAAACCAAAAACCCACAGAGTGAAACCTGTGCGAGACATTGAACTTCTAAAAATAAAAATGAAGAGGAGAAATGGTGAGAAATTCTCCAGTATCACCATCCAAGAGTCTCAGCTCCCAAGCAGCACCTCCAACACGGTGCACATCAGCAGTGTGGTACCAGAGAGTGTGTGCAAAGTGGATTTTAGCTGTGGATCCCTGGTATTTAAGCAGGATAACACCAGGGAAGTCTGGCAGCACTGCTTTCAGCTGCACATGAAGAAGAAAATCTACATTAAAGCTGCATTAACCCTCTCAGGCATTCCTAAGCACTGCATAGAAGGGTCTCCCTGAGGGATCTCATTATCCATATGTCCTTTCAGTCCCCTTTTTTCTCCTTAAGATGTTCTTAAAATGGCAAAATCTGTTCATCACATTAACATGACCCGTCTTTACCCCTTCACTAAGATGTCAGTGCTTTGTACATCTCATTTCCTGAATTTTTCTCTATCATTGTTCAATGCTTTTCATACAACAGATGGAAATAAGAAATGACAACTTGAAATGTAGAGCCTGCACAGACTAACACACAATTAAGGAGGTATTTAAAGAGAAGTATCTTGACAGTATTTGGGAAAGAAAATCAGTTTTATCAAGAGTGCTAAAGTCTGGTACTGCTTTTGGGCCAAAAATGTGCATATGCCTTTAATAAAAATTAGCTGTAGTATTAGTTTGTATAGAAATCTCATCTGAAAGGCAAGGCCATTTCAATCTTATTAACTTTGTATTTGCTTTATTTTTCTACTTGCCAGCCTGGGTTCCAGAGGAACATTTGATTAATTTGTGCTGTCTGCAAGTCAGGCTTTTAACCTCTGGGAAAGCTCTAAACACTTTAAAAGCTTACAGCCTTAAAATGGATTGTCAAAGTGAACTTAAACTAAATAGAGGTCAACAATCTCAGGGTTATTTGGGCTTTTCCAAGGATGCTCAGTGGAAAGACTGGGGTTTGTGGGCTGGGTAGTGACACAATCCCCCAGCTGCTCCCTGAATGCAGAGCAGGTGCCTGAGCCACCACTGCAGCTGGGAACAGGCAGAGCAGTGCAAGAAAACACAGGAAAATATAGGAAAATCGATTTTTGGAAGGAGGGGCTGCTGCTGGGTCTTCCCAGGGCTCCTCAGCATTGCTTTGCAGACAGGAGGGTCAGGCGATCCATCCCACATACTCTTCAAACATAACCTGAGTCCTCACATTTGATTTTTAGCAAGGAGGGAGCCCAGAGGAGGCTCCAGGGGGATCAGAGGATGGAGCAGCTCTGCTGGCAGGAAAGGCTGGCACAGCTGGGATTGTTCCCCTGGGCAGGAGAAGCTTTGGGGTGAGCTCAGGGTGGCTTTCCAGGGCCTGAAGGGGCTGCAGGAAACATGGAGAGAGACAAATGACAAGGGATGGAGTGATGGGACACTGGGAATGGGTTCAGATTGAATTTGGGTAGGTTTATATGGGATATTAGGAAGGAATTGTTCCCTGGGAGGGTGGCACAGGGTGCCAGAGCAGCTGGGGCTGCCCCTGGATCCCTGGCAGTGCCCAAGGCCAGGCTGGACAGGGCTTGGAGCCACCTGGGGTAGTGTCCCTGCCGAGAGCAGGGGGTTGAAACTTGATGAACGGGATGAGCTTTAAGGTCCCTTCCAACCCAACCCAGTCTGTGATCCTGTGATGTCACACAAGCACAAAAACCATTCCTATTTTGATATGTGTCAGGGGTGAGGCTGCAGTTACACTGAGCGCTGTCAGCTGGAGTCAGGTCTCATCTCAGAGTCAAAACTTCTCTGAGGAAAGAAAATCTTTGCTCCTGTTTTCCCTCCTCTTCCCACATTCCCTCCCCCTGCTTCGAGCTGCACCCACAGCCTCAGTTACAGCCCAATGCTCCCTCCCATTTCCTTGGGAGCACACAGCACAGAAACAATCAAAGCCAGGTTAAAAAACCCCATACAATTCACAAATCCCCTTCTGACCAGAATAATTCTAACGTGAAAGGAGCAGCGTTAAACCCCAGAATTAATAAAGCAAATCTCTTACTTTCCCAGGGCAAAGCATTCCAGTCGGACAGAGGAGCCCTTGGCTGCGTAGGTTGTTTCTGGAAAACGCACCTCGATCTTTGGCTCATACTCCCCCATCACACCTGTGGAACATTAGAACAGCTCAATCCAGCCCAGCCCCAGAGCTCCCCGTGCACAACAACTTCAGGGTGAGAGGAAGGGTGGCGAGAATCACTTCAGAGCCTCGTGTTCCACCCGTGGTGAGCGGCACACGGCGGAGCAGGCTGAACCGCCTGGGTGGAGTTCAACCCTCTGCTGAAAGCTCTGTGAGATCTCTCCATTCCCTGCGTTTAGAGCGTGACTTTGTACAAGTTTTACATCACAAGTCTGCTGTGCATCAAGGTTTTTGAGATGATTTTGGGTTCACGCCCCTTATCAAGCAACGGTTTTGCCACTAGTCACTCTCGGGGCACTGCGTTGATCCTATGTGCAAGAAAATCAGAAAATCCCACGTGCAAACTGCTTGCAAAACGCTTTAAAATGTCTTTGAAACATCCAAATGTGAGTAGCAGACTTGAGGAAGGCTGCTGTAATTAGATGGAATTATTACATTTGAAAGTCTGGCTGAACATCTGATAAATCACAGATAATCCAGTATTAATTTAGGGCATTTCATTTTGCAGCAGGCTTGGGATGGATTTAGGAAACTAAACTTTTAGCTGAACTTCTTCAATATCTTTTATGTGTCTCACAGTGAAACTCATTCCAACCATAGGGATGAACATAAATCAGGTATTTTCCTGCAGTGTCTTTGCCCAGATCCCACACGGAAAATGAACCAATTCTTGTTTTATATTTAACAGGCATCTGGATAATATTACACATGCAGCTTCCACTGCTGCCTCAGAGGCTGCCAGCGTTGGAGTCAATCCAGAGGCCAGCAGAGAGAATGGGAGAAGAAAAAGGGGCTGATAGAAGGAGTCTGAGAAAAGGAATAGCGTGATCAAAAGGAAAAAAGGAATATGAAAAGCTCTTAGGCATCTGCAATCAGAGTTTATGCCAAATTATGAACTTTGGAGCTGAGGAAACACAGCTTTGCTTTGTGTGATCTGCTGATGTTATTGAACAGCACAGCCTCGCAGTGAAAGCATTACTCCATGCTTTATTTATTTATTTATTATTCCACAATGCACAGCTGAGTTTTGTTTATCCTCCAAATCCAACTCTGCACAGGCTTTTGTCACTGATTGTCACCACTGCTTTGCAAACAGCACGAGTATATTGAAATTTAGGTGGGCAAACTCCCAAAACAAACTTTGTGTACAGATTTCCAGGTCTGTATTTCTCCCCATGAACATTTAATTACAAATGTTGCCAGGAAGGATTTTATACATGTGCAGAGGAGTTTCTCACCTCGGCAACTTGATTTGAAGCAGCTCTCTGGATTTGATATGTGAGCTATACTTAGATGACAAATTTAGAAAGATTTATTGGATTTAAACCTCAACACGGGCACGAGGTGGGAAATATTAACATGCCATGTGACATTCCCTTGTTGTTCAGTGACATTGTGAACTTTCTTGGCTTGCTCATCTCCTCATCCCTGTCCCTGACAACTCAAACGTCACTGATGCCTCAGGATTTCAGCTTTGATATTTTCCATCTGTTTGTAACCCTGCGGTTCTTTAGGGTGTAACTCCAAACTCCACACACAGTGTGAGCTGCTGCTTCCCCATTTGGGGCAGACACAACAATTCCTCTCCAGGCCTGGCAATCAAGGACACCTCAGTGCCTCAGGCCAGAGAGATGGGAACAAAAGTGAGTTGGGGGAGCAAACCTGGGGTCAGTGACTTCATTACCTGCAGCTGGAATTGGCAGCTTGACCTCCAATATACAAATGAATCAAACTTATAATAGTGTGAAAACCTGTGATCCATCATCCATTTTTGGGTGTAGCCACTGGGGGGTTTTGTCTGGTACATTTTTCATTTGGTTTCATTCAGGTACATTTAGACCTAAATGTACCTGAAGGCCCCTCAATAAATATAACCACTTTTTAATCCCTTAATTCTGTCTTGTCCTGGCTTGTAAGATAAGCATGTATTCTATTTGCCATCTGTTGGAGGTCGGGCAGTTTCCTTATCTCTCCCAAGAACAAGGTCTCCCTTGGGGAGATATCTTCTGGTAATGGGCCATTAAATGACTCACTGCATAACTGGGAAAGTTCCATCATCCATGGTGAGATGCTCTGCCCAGAGGGAGGAGCCAAGCAGCCCTACCTGCATAAAATCAGTATTTTTGGGACACCAGGGCAGCCCTTTTGCTGGATTCCCGGAGGAGCAGCTTCTTCCCTGCTGGATCCCCAGAGGAGGACCAGGCTCAGCTACTCCATCCCCAGACCTTCAGAGAAAACTCCACCCTTCTACAGATCCCCGCTCCAGCAGCATTTCATCTGCCACTGCAGGAGGAGCAGCCACCATTTAACTGGACTATTCCCAACACCCTGACTCCTCAGGGTGTCAGGTTTCTGACTCTATCACTAGTTTTGTTTGTACTAATTAAATTTGTTTTTTAATTTTTATTTAGTTTTTCTCCTAGTAAAGAACTGTTATTCCTATTCTCATATCTCTGCCTGAGAGCCTTTTAATTTTGAAATTGTGGTAATTCGGAGGGAGGGGGTTCACCTTTTCCATTTCACAGGAAGCTCTTGCCTTCCTTCACAGACTCCTGTCTTTTCAAACCAAGACATGTCTAACCTCTGTTTTTAGGTAGCCCCAAAAGGCATCGTCACCGTGGGGCTGTGTCCTGCTGCACAACCTTCACTGGGGGAGTTTGGGGGTGAACTCCCCACACCTGGAGGAGGAGCAGTGGGGTTTTTGAGGCAGCCAAGCCCCGCTGAGCACTCACCATCGCCGCGCAGGGTGAGGGCGGTGGGGGTTCCCCAGACGCGGCGCCGCGCCTCGGCGCTGCTGACGGCACACGTGTAATTCCCAACATCCCACGGCTCCACCTTGGCCAGGTACAGGTTTCCCGTTGCCTGGGAAACGAAGCGCCGGCTGTCTTCCCGAAGATCCAAGGTGTTATTGTTGAAGAGCCACGTGTAGGACAAGCCTGGAAAACACCAGACACGTGTCATGCGTCCCTCCCAGCGGAGCCCCAGCCTCCTTCTCCAGGGAGAATGAGGGAAAACCACTGGGGAGGCACAAATTAGCACAAGCCAGGTGTTGTTGTTGGACACAAAATGAGTTTACAGAAGCCTGGTAAGTTTAAAAGAGAGAAAGACCCAGTTTTATTTAAACATCTGGTATTTATAGAATTCCAAAGGTGATCGTGGATTGGATGATGGAATTACCACCTCTCCAACCACACTGGTCCAAAGATCAATCAATCATTTCTCTCCACCTACAGAGAAATGTGTAAACTATTCTATTTCTACATGAAATGGTGTGGGAACTCTGACTCTCAAATATATAAACATTATCAGAAGGCTAAAGAAGTTTTATGAGAACTTTAGAACTTTCAAAAGAACCATAAAAGAAAACTTTAACACTTTTAAAAATCAGGGCAACAGCCAGGTGAGCACTGCTCGAGTTTTCAGCTCATTTCAAGCCACTTCAGGAGGTCTCAGCAGTTTCTGTCTCCTGCTACTTCTCATTTTCCTGCCTAGCCTGCTCCCAAGCAGGAATGGTGGTGCTGCAATGGCGTGGGAAAGCTGCTTTAGTAAATAATTCCTGTTTATGGCACTTTCCCTCTGAAAATCCTGAAGGCAAATTGCTGCCCGGTGCTACAGCTCCTTTCTTCACTCTCAATATGGAAAAATTAAACTGGTTACGAGGAGCTTGAACACTGGATTTTAATGGAGGGATGAGTTGAGCTGCACAAAAGTATTTTGGAGACAACTTAAAATTGGATCCTATGGCACGTTTGATAATGAGCATCCCCTTATCTTCCATACTTTTTGCCCCATTCTCACTTCCTGCCCCCATTTCCCACATGGTGCTCCACAATGCAAATCTTTATAATGTAGATCTATAAGACCAGGCAACTTAAAACTGATTTATCGGCCAGCCCACCCTGGAAAAGCAGATATCCTTGTGAGTTTACCATTCTCTGGTTTTGAGAAAGTCTTTTGGGTCAAAAAAGGAGCAGGTTCAGAGCTGATTCCCCAGTGTGGGGTCACCCAGGGTGTCCTGCCAGCCCCTCTCTGCAGCTGCTCTGCACCCAACAGCAGGAGCAGGACTCAAACCCTGTCTTTTACAAGCCACAGTAAATCAGAACTTTCCAAATCCACCAGTTTAGCTCCTCTTAATTAAATGCATAATTCATAAGCTAACAGTGTGCTGCCAACAGCTTCATTTTTACACATTTCCCCCATCAACAACCCCATTCCAAAAAGATTATTTACGTTGCTCTCCCCCACCTCAGCCCCGGCTTGGGAGCAGTATGGTAATAAGTCTGCAAACTCCAGTAGTTTTGTGGAGTTTTATGTTATCAGCTTCCAGCATTTTAGGACTCTCATTAGAAATGATGCATCTCCAGGGAGCAATCAATGCCACTTTCTATACTTGGCTAAATCCTGCAACGGGCTCCCTTTTACTGCAGATAATGCGAAACTTTCCCGTGCTCTGCAGTAAACCTGAGAGATGCAGCAATTAATTCTCAGGGTTACACAAGGTGTGTGCAGGTCCACGTGCTCACCCACAAGATCAAAACCTTGGCACATTTACCTGCCCTTGGACTTTGAGGTGCTTAAAGCATCTGTTTCCTGCAGGAAACCTGGAGGTGGAAGGGTTTTCCTGCGGGAAGGATCAGAGCTAAGGGATGCAGGCAGGATGTGATCTGTCTTGCAGAGATGCACAGACTGTTTGCCTGTCTCAGGAACAGGTTTTGCTGACTGCAGACTGTCTGGGTGAGCAGACCATAGCGTGCAAAATTCTGATTTCAACTCATTTTTTGAAAGTCTCTAAGCTGCAAGATGGGGACTGTACAGAAAATGCTGAAGATTTGCAGTTAAATATTTTAATCGGTGTTCAATTAAATGTTGTCCACATTTCTGTGGAAGAAATACCTTGGATCTCCCCTCTCCTCAGACTCCCCAAAGCACTGAGGGCTGGTACCCCAATGTGCTTTTCCTGCTAGCTGGAATTTTTGCCTTCCTCCTTACTCAGACCTGCACTAAGGCACCTCTGGGCAATAAAACCACTCTGGGTGCTTAAACCTGACATTTGGATGCCCAGATTTCCATGCCAGGATAGCATATCCAAGAGAATTCGGAAATAATTTTAAGAATTAATAATAGGGAAAAGCGGTTTGGAATTTCTCTGCCAAATTCTGGTGGTGGCAATTACAGAGCTGAAGAAAGCCCTGACCCCTTCTAAGGGCATCCCTGTACCTGCCAAGACTCCAAAAGGATTCTCTCTAAAATATTCTTTAAAATATTTTATGGCATGGAACCAAAGCCCAGACTCCAGGCGTGGGAGCAGGTGATGAAGCTGAATTCTCTGTGCAAGATAGGATAAAATAAAACTCTATTAAAGCCAACTTTGTTCTACACAGACATTCTTCAGGAGGTCAATCTGTGAATTAATTAATCAATAAAAGAGAACCAGACCTTTTCTGTCCTGATTTCTGTTCTCAGGGGGCTCCAGCTGACTTCATTTTCTGGTTTCTCCCTGTCTGCTCCCCACCATTGCTTCAGGGAATATTGATGAATTTTCCCATTAACTGGGAACAAGCACAGGCCCCTCTTAGTCATATTTAAATCCCTTTTCCCCCCAGTATGAGGGATATAAACACTCCCCCTCTCCTAGCTGCAGGTTCATCCTCACCCATCTGCAGGCTATCCTTGCCTAGAGCCTCATTCAGCGCCACTAAACTCTGCAGAAATCCTAATTTTAATTGACTTCAGTGGGAGTTGGATGAAATCTCAAGAGGAAGGAGCCAAACTTTGGAGACGGAACTTTTTTTTTTTTTCATGCTTTTAAGGCATAATACCAACAACCTACTCCCTCACTCAGTATCTTTTTTTGGAAAGTTACTACAGCAACAGGTAATAGAGTAGAAATCCAGAACTGTGTAATAAAATCTTTCATTTTGGGTCACTTGGAATAAATCCGATGAGCAGATCCACAGAATGAGCCAAAAAAAAAAAAAAAAAAAAAGAAAAAAAAAAAAAAAGCGCTTTGCTCTCACTTTTATGGCAGAGCAGGAGTTATTTTATAGTGCTGTATTGTAAATGCAGGTGAACCCAATGGGAAGAAATGACAATATCTGACTCAATTCAGAAGGCTGAATGATTTCTTTATTATAACTGTGCTAAAATACATTAATATACTATATAAAAGGAGGATACTAAAACTACAAACATACTTTCTCTAACTCCCATATCTAACTCACAACTCGTGCCCCTCTTTGAGAGTCCAGCCCCAGTGGGTTGGATTGGCCATCAACTCAAACAATCCTCACCAGAATCCAACCCAGCACTCACCCCAGGGAAACAATTCTCCAAACACATTCCACATAGGAAAAACAAGGAGCAGAAATAGAAATTGTTTTCTCTTTTATTTCTCTCTGTGCACCTCTATGAAAAATCCTGAGAGGGAGAGAAATGTGCTTACCACAGTGCTGCAATATTAGGGTGTGTTTGTTTGTTTGTTTTTAATTTGTGGTGTCCCTTCTCACCCCAGAGACCCCAAAATCTGCTTGACCCACCTCACCTTGCAGGTGGGCAATTCCTGAGCTTGGCCAGGCTGGAGAGCATCTCCCACCTCTGCCAGTCCTGAGAGTTTTCCTTCAGAGCTCGGCTGGGAAAGGGCTGATGATCACTCCTGATCCACAGATCTGGGGGATTGAACATTTCAGCACTTCCCTCAGCCCAACAAACCCAAACTGGTGCTGCTGGATCCAGGCTGGGCTCAGCGATGGGGCCTCTCCCTCCCTCTGGAGCTGTGGGAAAGCTGGATTAAAGATTCACAGGAGCAGGGAGAAAGGGACAGCCAGCCCAGGACTGAGGCACTGAGTTCTATAAAGGGAGGGACACTCCAAACCCTCCCTTTCAGATTCTGCTTTATCAGTGCAGCGTTTAATAGAAAATGCAGAAATCAAAGGTCCTTTCTCACCTCCTCCCATCCTCTGCACACACCAAATTTCACGTTTCACCTCCTTCCCCACCTTCTGCAGGCTGAGAATTGGGATTTTCTACCCCCCAAGCAGGTCCAAAGGGGGCTCCTACATCCTTAGAGTGTTTTGGGGTTTATTCAGCCTCCCTACAGCAACGCCAGCACACAGGAAAGCGCAGAGCATCCCAGCCCTGGCAGCTCTTCCACACCAATAAATGCAAATGCAGAGTGATCCTGCTGCTCCTAACGAGATTAGCAACTTCCTTAAAGCTCTGCAGGGAGTCAGCTCGGAGGAAACAGGCTTTAGATCAGGCTTCACTTCTAAGGAAATAAATGAACAACAGTCCACCCCATAGCCTTGTGTCAAGTATTACCATTTAGGCTGCAGCTTCTTAAGCACAGGCAGGTCAAGCCCATGTGTATCTGCAGAAATTAAAGCTTCTTCCAGCTTCCTCCCTCCATGCCTTTCCTACCTCAGAGCTCTCTAGAAAACACTTTTTTCACTAGTAAAATATTACTATATGTTGATTACACAGGGGGAAAGGGCTGACCTAAAGAACTTAAAGCAGAGATGGGATGAGGTTGAGGAAAAGCATCCAGCTCACCTGGTCCCCTCTGAGCCTCGCTAACAAGCAGAGGGATGGCAGAGCTGAACTTTGCAAGGTGTGGAAATGAGCCTCATAAATAACCAGAGACACCAATGCATAAATTAGTGAGGAGGGGTAGGCTGAGGGAATAAAGGGTTTGGGGTGGGTCAGATAACTGGGGGCAGCCCTGCTCTTGCTTTAAAAACTAATTACAGGCTGTGATATTTTTTTTTTGTCTGTTAACTGTAATTCTTAATGTCCTAATTGATCTCAGATATAAACTTGGGTGGGTATTTTTTTTTTTCTTTCATGCTCGTGTTTGATCAGTCCTGCAAGTCCTAATATTAGTTCACAGAAATATGGAATTCTCTTTTTGTTCTCTGAGATGCTTTAAAGCTGATATGAAAGCTGCTGGAGCAGCCTTTTTGTGCATTTGTTTGTTTGCTTGGTGGGCTTTGTTTGTTTGTTTTTGGTTTATAGCTGACTAATATATTTTTTGTCCTCTATTTGAATGAATCACTCATTTCTCTTGTACAAAATAGGTTAGCAGAGCTCTCAGTCAAGAAACCAGCACACAAAAAAGAAGCAGCACATCTTTCCTTGTCACCTCTATTGGAGAAGTTTAATTCCAATTGAGTTTTAAATATTTTAAATATTTTTAAATATTTTTGACCACTTTTGGTGTCTGATGAGCAGCTGAGTGTCCTGATGGGCTCTGCAGAGTTTCCCTGTGAGGAGGAGGTGTAACTCCAGTGGTGCAGGACCAGACAAACTTGGCAATGTGAGAAAGAGACACGAGACATTCCCTAGAGACCATGGGTGGTAGAAACACTTCTGCAGCTCTCGTTCCATCTTCTTGATGTAATATGGGAGGAATTGAATTAATGAACCCTCCTTGTTTTCCATTCTATTTTTTCTATTCCTCTTCTTCCATTGTTATCCTGACTTTTAGAGGTTGGCAGGAGGTTTTACCCAGTGCTTCCTATTTCAAATTTCCTATATTAATAGCAGCTGCTTCAAACAACTGCTGTACAGAGGTTTCCTGTCTTCCTTCAAGTCATTACATCACAGCAAAGGCAACTCTTTCCCTGCTGGTAGGGCTTATCTTCCAAATTCCTTGACATCTCTCTAATTCCTGACACATTTAAAGTGCTGCACAGAGCTCTTGTAATGTGAGCTGGAAGCACAGTTTGTAATCCTTCCTTCTGTAGGTATTGTGGGGTGGAGGCAAGGGTTGCAATTTAAAAGAACCTAAATATACAATCCTTTTCAACAAAAACAGCTTCCCAAGCATCTTGAAATAGTCTTTGACTTGTCATGGCTCACACCATGTACTTCATCCCCATGGTATATAATTTTGGATCCTGAACAGAGTTTTTGGGATGACAAAAGGACTCGGGCTCTGTTCTCTGGGGACTTGTTATTGCAGGGAATGGATTTTCCAGGCCTGTTGGTCAGCAGCTCCCAGCCCCAGCTGCAGGAACACTCTGGGAAAGGCTTTGCTGGTGGATACCATTTTGTCAGTTCAATTAATCTGGGGGGAACTCACCTGGCAACTATTTATTTGTTCTGAATGTTTTCTTCCCCTCTTTCCTATTTGTCAAATCATCATTTTACCCTGCAGCAGGAGGGAAACAGATCGTTCAGTGGCTGCAGGATGGATGTGTTGTCTTTCTGCCTGTCCCACTGATACATTTGAAGAACTCTTGGAAGCCTTTTGTGCCCTTAAGGACCATGTTTCACTTCGTCTCCTTGATTATACCCTCCTTTCATGTGGCTGTAAACACCCAGTGAGCTGACACTGCCTCTCCATATAGCACTGGAGGGGTTTCTATTGATTGATGGGGTTTTTCTCCCTCTCTGAAATACTGTCTCCTCTTTCCACATCACTCTTTACCTTCTCCTGGGATTTTGGCTTATAACTCTGTTTCTTTAAGAAGGATTGAGGATTGCTGGGAGCAGGACATGGAAAACTGCAGCTCCTGTGGGTGTGTGGTCACTGCTGGCAAAAGCAGAATGTGAGCCATCCAAGAGCTGCTCATTCTTTAAGGGCAGAACAAGACAATTTGGTAACTACATCATTGATATTTCCCCTCTATCAATAAATATTTGCTTTACTTGGGTAAAATTTTCACCTGGATTTATCTCACCCAGAAAAGAAAATCTTCAGGGTCTTATGGTAAGCACCCTCAAATTATTAATCAGAAAACTGCTTTTCATTCCCCATTTAAAGCACTGACAATTACTATGAAACCTGATCCAGGCCCTCCTTTAAACAGGCAGTTCACCTCTCCAGAAACCCCTTCCAATCTAAATTATTCTCTGATTATCAGGAAGGAAAATAAAATCAGGGATTCAAGAGCAGAATCCAAACCTTCAAGACAAATCCACTGTGTCCTTGCTGTGTCCCAACAATGACAGGTTAAATTTGATCCTGTTTTGTAAATTTTTCTGTCCTGTTTTGGTGTGCAGCTTTTAACTTTATATTAAGTGTTACTGGGATCTTTTCTCAGGGTGGTGAAGACAAAATAATCCTGCTGTAGCTGGAGACTCAAGGAATCTCTTCAAACTTCAGGCCCAAAGCAGGAACAACATGAAAAGAGGAGGGTGGGCAAGCAAGCAAGGAGGATGAAACTTCATAATTTGAAGCTATTAATTAGGCAGTTGGCTCCTGTATGCAAATGGACTAAAACTTATAAAAATGTGAGCTCTCATGCCCAAGCCCTTTTTGCTTCCATCTTGGAGCCATCTGGACAGAGCCACGACTGTGGTAGGGTACTGCCAGGGTGTGGCCTTTGAAGGCACTTCAATAAAAATCCACTTTATTGCTCTTAATTCCATTTAGCCTCTCTTCCAGCTCCTTAAGGCGTCACTACTCCCTGACAAAATAATAAAAAAGGGCCCCAAAGAAACGTGAACCCAGTGCCTTTTGAAGAAACAAAATCCAAATTCGTTGCAAACCGTGGTAATTGATGCATGAGCGAATTCCAGTGGTAATCCCACGGGGAATTCTGCTTTTCCTGGGGCAGAGCAGGGGCTCTCAGGCTGTCCCCATCATACCTCCATGGTGGGGGGGAGTTCCACAGAGCAGGACCACTCCCTGTCCCTCTCTCACCGACACCGGGCTTCTTGGTCTCGTCTCGAAGTTTTCCAGGTCTTGAGGGAAAAGGAGAAAACAAGGCCTGGTTATTGTCCATCAGAGTTATTCCCAACTGCGTCCTAATTTATCCAATTTATTAACTCAAGAACAGTCGTGTGTTGGGCAGCAGAATTTAATTTCATTGAGAGATTGTGTGCAAGAATAGCTTGTCCAACCTGTAGCATGGAATTACAGGATCATTAGGTTGGAAAATAACTCCTAGATCCTCCAGTCCAGCCATTATTGAGTCCTTTGGCATTCACAAAATATTTATTCCTACAGCATTTCTACTGCAACTTTGGGAATTTGTGTTTACAATTTCTATTTGCAAAGCCAGTCTATTATTCCACTACTTTTTCCAGCATCATTTTTTGGAACTTGCAAGACTTAATCTACATGGGTTGGAAAAAAAAATGCATTTTGTAGTGTTTCCTTTGCTATAGAAATAGAGAACAGCTGTGTTCTATATATACAAGTGATAATTAAAGATCAGCAGGACTCCCACAGAGTGTAGATTTAAATGATGATAAAAATATGTTGTTTTCTTTAAGATTCTGGGCTGGCCCAAACTGGCTGCCGTGCTTGGATATGTTTTAATTGCCTTGAGTTTTAGGACTGGTTTTAAAGGGGAGGACGAGAGGACTTCCTGGGAAATCTCCTGTCCATGCCCATCTCCCACAGGTGATTTTTATGGCTCTTAATGTCTATTTTTCACCTCGTCTCAATCTGCTGCTTTCTCGTGTTTCACTGAGATGTTGAAGAATTATTATCAGCCTGATTCCCATTAATTCAATTACAAAACATGACACAATAGATGTGCTTTAAAAAAAAAAAAGATTATTTACTTTTTGATCCAGTTCTCATCCTAATGAGAAGCCTGGCCATTTTCTTAGAGCCATTTGGGAAATGATTGCTCGAAACTCATTCAAAATACACTTTAATACAACAAATATCAGCTTCCCCTTAAACCTCTTTATACCACAGAGCTGTAAACTGCCTGCCCTAAGCTCATTTTATTTACCTTGCTGCAGATTCTTGTTTCAAACAATTGTTCCATTTTTCATCAGCTGAACACCAACCTGAGCCAGAGTTCAATAGAGAGAAACAGCCCTCGATGGTCAGAGCAATAACGATTACTACCTGTACAGCCTCAGCTATTTATGTCAATATATCCATTTTCTCCCCCTTAGCTGAACTTTACACAGTTAATTTTTCTTTTCCTCCTCTTCATCTCCTGGATATTGGTCTCCTATGAAGACATTGTCTGCTCAGAGGGGGCTGGATTGAATTAAGCACCTGTAGCACCTCCTCGTGCTGTCATAGCACAATAGATGGGGCCTGTCAATACACGGGGAAAGCGTTTTAAACTCTGATGTTCTTTTAATTGCCTGCTGGCTACAGCTCTGCCTTGGATTATGGGTAGTCCAAGGGGAAAAAAAAACACAAGAAAGGCCAAGAAAAATAGAAAAAAAATTCATTTATTTAGTTGTATTCCATCCTGTAATTCTAAATAAAGGACAAAATAGTAGATGGGTGTAATATGATTAATTAGTTTGGCTTCATTAGAGTCCAGTCGCTGAATGTGTGGATTTATTTACTCATTTTGAAAATTTCATCTGAGAAAATTTACCACATTTTCTTTCTTTCCTGGCAATTGTTTTCTGAAAAGAAGAAGGTCAGCACCAAATATTTGTGTGGAAAAGTGGTTCCTGGAATTCCTGTCAAGATTTGCTTGGGGTGCCTGGTCTGAGGCTTTGTGCCCTGGGACAAGGGGGAAAAAGATCCTCAAATTCTCATATTTATTATATTTTTTTTTTTTTAATACTAGAAAGATGCAAAAATTCAGATTTTTTTTTAGGATTCAGGCACTAACAATGAAGATGGTCACAGTTCCCTTTCCTATCTCTTTCCCTCAGCTGCTAATGAAACAAACTGCAATTTCTTATTAAAAATAGAGTTAAAGCCCCAAAAACTCTGGGGCAGTATGGAAAATCTGTGCAGTCTAAGTAATTCTTCCCAATATTTTCACTGTGAGAAATCAGCCCTATTTTTTTTTTTTCTGAGAATAAAATTTCAGTTGTTATGAGACATCTGAGAAAGGAGGGAGAAAAAATAAAGGAAGCGCAGTGCAGCAGGAGGGAAAAGGTTTTCCTGACAATTGAGAATTAACTGTGTAATACCTCACTCTGAAATGGGAATAGATTTTGGAAAGTAATGAGCTGCTAGTAGCAATTTTTACTTTAATGACACAATATGTCATGTTATCAGTTTTACTCTCATTTTAGGTGCTGTGTCACCTGTCCGTGTCTCTCCATTAAAACCGTGACAAGTGTCCCTGACTTGAATAATTAAAAGCAGGAGGATGAGATCTCTTATGGATCTGCTGTTTTACAGGGAGCAGGACCATTTTTGGTTGTATAATGGAATCATGGAATGCTTTGGGTTGGGAGGGACTTTGAAACTCATCCAGCCCAACCCCTGAGATACTTCCACCATCCCAGGGTGCTCCAAGCCCTGTCCAGCCTGGCCTTGGACACTTCCAGGGATCCAGGGGCAGCCACAATTCCTCTGGGCACCCTGTGGCCTCCCCACCCTCCCAAGGAACAATTTTTTCCCAAGATCCCATCTAAACCCACTCCCTTTCAGTCAAATCCATGTGGGGTAGAAGTTGGCTGTGCCTTTTCAATCTCCACTTTTCAACCTTGAGGATCAAAATCCATAGGCAGGAGTTTGGGCTCTTTCATGGCGTGTTTGTAGTTTTGTTATACAAAGCAACTCGGATTTTCCAGTGAGGGAGAGGAGATTTCCATCCCTTTATGCTTATTAATCATAGGTATAAAAAAGCAGCTGTGGAGGCACATAAATCATCATTTAATCTCTTCATCTCACCCATGACAGGGACAAATATGCAATGTCCTTATTTAACCCAATTTTTAAAGGCCTTTAGGAAAGGACATTTTCTTTAAAGAATTCATTGCACTGTTTAACTCTGGGATCTTCATCACCCTGCATCCTTTAGAGACCCTCACGTCCCCCGAATTTCACAGGCCAAACCAGAAATGATCTTTTGCTTTGATTGATTTTGATAGATAATTGTACAAAGTGGATTTATTCAGTGCCTCTTTCTGTAATAAGGAATCCTTGAAGAACAAAAGAACCCCAAACCTCTGAAGGAGCAAACCAAGGCAAAATAGATGAAGAGAATTCATTAGTAGAGTCAGTGTTGCTTCTGTTTTCATCTTTGTTGGACTCTTCCTGCAGGCAGGCATCATCTCCCATGCGATATTGTGGCACCTCATTCAAAATGAGCTATAAACTAATCTACTTTTGCTTTGCAGTCCAGGTGGATGAGAAAGGGAAGATGTGGACCCTCAGAAATAAAGTTTGTCTTTGCCATAAAGATTTCTCCTTCTATTTTCCAACCTATGTGGTTGCATTTTCAATGATTTATTATAGTTTGAAATGTCTAAGTGTATATATATATATATATATATATATATATATATATGGGGGAAAAAAATTACCTGTGGATACAAATACAGATATTCTACTTTGTTCTTGTTATTCTGAAATTCTGGCTGCTGTCAAAACCCCTTCTCCTTGCCCTGGGTGTTGATTTCCACCAAGAGAGCACAACCACTGTGTTCTTCCAGCTCCTGTTCCCTAGCACAGCTCTGTAACGTAACATGACATAACCTAATAAAGCAGAATGTTGCTTGTCAAAAAGAGTATCAACTAAGAAGGCTAAGATCAGGTGTTTGGCACACATTTAGATTGCTAATATGCACTTAGGAATAAGATGACTATTTAACAGATGGTATATTTGCTAACTTCAGTGTTTCTGCCGAGATCTATAAATAAATTATCACCTAGTTCCTACATAATTCCTTTCATTCTTTGTCTGTATTTATCTCACTTGAAGAACAACGAGTTCCCTCACACTCTATTGCTCTCTCAGCTGTGAGTTTTAACAAAAAACCACTTTTTTTCCCCCCCCAGATCTGTGCATGTTGGCAGACTGCTCTTGGAAGAGCAGGAATAATCAGTTGCATGTGATAATGAGGTCGTGGGGGCCAAGCAAAATGCTGGGATGCACGAGTGATCCTTCCCAGGGAAGAGTGGGAATGGAAGGACTCAGCTGCACGTGGCACAGCCTCGTCTCCTGCTGGGAATGTTGCAGGGCTGAGCAAGGAGGGGATGTGCTCACAACACCCCAAACATATGGCATTTTGTGGGGTGGGGGTTTTTTGGATGGGAGCAGGAATTCTTGAGGTGGAGGAGCTGTCAGCTCCTCACCAGGAATGAAGAGAGGAGTGGGTAGAATGGGTCAGGGCATTTTTCACCTGATGTAACACAGCTTTACCCTCTAGGCTCAAGGATATTATCATGGAATTACAGAAGGTTTGGGCTGGAAGGACCTTAAATCCCATCCCATTCCACTCCTGCCATGGGTAGGGACATCTTCCACTATCCAAGGGTGCTCCAAGCCCTGTCCAACCTGCTTTTATCCTGATTTATGGCCTGAAAGTCTTCCAGGTGGATTTTAAACAGAATAAAACCAGAGGTTGAGAAGAATATCAGTGTTGGATGAAGGTGACTATGGGTGTCATTTTGCTGGGCACAACCTGCCAGTGAGAGAAGCAAACCCAGGCTGGGTGAGGTGTTTGCCTGAAAAAATAGTCTCTAGAGACAGAAACAAAATGGAAGTAGTGGACAGAAAACTTTCCCGCTGAAGCAATTCCATTAATTAATAGGTTAATTAATAGGTTCAGCCATACATTATTTTTTCCTTAATGTTTTAAAGCTCATAACAATAGAGATAATCATAAATCCCAGAGTGCTTTGGGTTGGAAGGGGCCTTAAAGCCCATCCTGTTCTGTCCCCTGCCAACCTTCCACTAGACCAGGCTGCTCCAAGCAACATCCAGTTGCTGAGTGCTCATTAATATATTAATTCTAATATATTAATTCTATTTCCCCACCACCCACACATCGGTTTTTGTTTGGTTTATTTTAATATAAAACTGCCTTACAGGTGTCGGAGTAGCAGATTTAACTACACAACAAAAGGTCAGTTTTCCTCAGATTAGGGAACTGCTTCTTAAATCTACTGGATAGGAACAAAAACCAAACCACAAGCAGCAACTCATTCATTTCAACCTCCCAGTCGTGCTTGAAATTCCTGAATCTGCTCAGGGACAATCCACCCAAATCCACCCCTTCCAAACCAGTCCATCCTAAGAAGGAGCACAGAACTTCTCCAAGGAAACCAAGGAAACTTGGGTGTTTTAATATATGAAATTGTTACAGACAATTAGAGAAACTCCAATTTATCACCTTTGCATAATTACCACGGTTCATCTGAATTAATGTGATTTCATGCTTTCTTGAACTTTTGATATTTTTTTCCCCTCATAAATGTTTTGTCATTACATAATCCCAAATATAATGGTTGCAATTACTTGGTATTGAAATGTGCAATGAATGTTAAGGCATCATGAGGAGTAAGAGCTCCTTACAAATTAGCCACGCTCCTGAGGACAAATCAATACAATTCCTCACATTTCCATGTGCCTGTGTCAAATTGTGATGGATCATTTCTATTCCTTTTTTTTCTTCTGTGCCTCTTCTTGCCTGTGGTATATTGCAAGGGAGAGGTGTTCCTGCAGCGATGCAGCACACCAGGAATTTCCTGACAGGGAAATGGGGTACAAAGGACAAGCTCAGCACTTTTCCAAGGAAGCTCCTGGTTATGATTTGCTGGGAGTGTTATCAGCTGACAATTAATTACCTTCCTCTGCTCTTGCTGTAATGAGTTAGGGGCCTCATTTGGGTCTGAGTTTGGTGCCTGAATCAGAGAATTTAGGTCTGTTCTAACTACAGATAATAAAAATGAAGCCTATTGAATATCTTTAATTATCTCAAATTCTGGAAGGCCCCATGCCTCCAGATTTTGGGTTTGCTATTTCTTCTCTCACATAAAGGAAGTAAAAAAAAATTGGGGTTAAAGCCCTTTTAGCTGCAGGCTGTGTCTATCCAAACCACCCCTGGACATCAATCCCTGTTCTTTGCTTCTCCTGAGTATTTTTGTGCTGAATTGCCTTGTAGGAGATGAGCACCAATCTCTTGCAGCCTGGATCCTACAAGGTGTGTTATGGAAATATCCTTCTTTCTCCAAGTATCTCCCAAAGGAATGGATAATCTCCTTCCCTACAACTTCCACTGCAAAGTAAACTCTCTTTTTCAGCTTTCCAAACTGCACTAAACTTGCTGAACAAACCCTCTGACAGTTCCTTTGTCTTGATAATACTGTCAATACATTAATCTTTTCCGGTTAGCATCTAATCTCAATTTTTTAAATGTTCTAATTGATTTTCTATGAATTCAATTCTGAGATTAAGAGTGGTGTTATCTCTAATTAAGGTGTCTGAAAGCTGCTTAGAATTTCCCATTTCCTGCCTTTTAAATACTTGAATTCTCTCCTCAACACCTACTGAGTTCCCCTGCTCCATTTGAAGCACTGTGAGTCTTTAACACCTCAGGTCTGGATGATTTGGAGCTGAGTCAGCCAGCAGCAGCCTGGGTAATGCCTGAGTGTCTCCTTTCACCAGGACAGGTTAAAAATCCACTGGATTTCCCACTTTTGTTCTCATTTCCACCTTAGGGGAGCAATGCATCCCAGAGTGGGAAAAAGGAAAGCTGCCCTGTCCCCCCCTGATGGAGCTGATTGTCAAAAAGAGAGGGAAAACCACAATTAATGGGTCCTATCCTTCTCCAAAGTTGTGTAATCATCCAAAGACCTTCATCAGTGCTTCCTTATTTAGTTAAATTACTTTGGAGCTTCCAAGGGCAAGGACCTGTAATTTACACTTCAGGATGAGCACAGGCTCCAGGTCCTCAGTTCAGCTTAAATGATCTGAATGGCCAATCCAGGCACTAATTTTAAAGGTGGGGAACAATAATTTCTGCCACAGTCTGATTGCCTTATTCAATTAAAGAGTGAAAATGCCCTTTACAAAGTAATATCAAGCTTCTCTAGAGGAAAAAAGTGGAAGGTCACAATTAAATTAAACAGGGAGGGTGAGGTGAGAGGGGGGGGAAAGCCCTGAGCTGGCTTGATTTTTGTTCATGCACCAACAAACCCAGAGCACAGAAACATATGCTGGGAAGCTGCAGAGCTGCTCTACATCTGGCCTTTGTTATTTCCCCCCCTGCTTTTACAGAGTTAGCAGCATAAAATATTAAATTTCTCCTCTGAGCTGAGCACAGGACTTGCTCTGAGCAGTAAGTGTTGACACAGCCTTAGGGCTCCTGCTCCAAAGCCCATCTGCAGGGCACAGGCACAGCTGAGGAGCTGCCCCTCTCCCAGGGAGGGGCACAGAGGGAATATATGTTAAATATTTTATATTCCTGAACAGTTTTCTCACTTGTCACGGCACAGTTCATTTGTCACCTGTCATCACCAGAGTCACTTGGCCGTCTGCAGGAGTTTTCTCCAGATTGGAGAGCTCTTAAAGACAGATTTCTCTCCCTGGGCTGAACCTCAAGGGTCGGATTCATCCCTGCCACAACTGCACTGGTTCTCCTGACTTCCAGGGGAGACAACCCTGGCTGCTGTGGCACATGTCCTTTTGGCAGGGGGGTTAATTCTTATCCAAACCCTCTTCTCCTTCATATTTCCCACTGCTCCCACAGCAACCTGTTTTTAACTGCGTGGAGATGGTTCAGGAACTTCTCCCTTCCCTCAGACCTTGACCTGGTTGTTGGGGACATGTCCTGGTCCTGCAGGAAACACCTCTGGCATCCCTGCCCTGGGTTCTGATGGATATAGTCCCACCTAAGGCCACTAATTCTTTTTATAATGTTTCTACCAACAAAACAATAATCAAGGCTTGTAATATTTATAAAAAATGGCAAGGAAAAGAGGAAAAGTGGCAAGGAAGGAAAAGCTCTCACACGCTGCTGACAATGTCCGTGTCTGTTTCAGCCCTTCCTAAATTCCTGCCCAGCCCTTTGGAGATCTTGATTCAGCACAGAATTACTTCTTGTGGAACTACCCTGAGTTACCTCCAGCCCCTTCTTTACCTCCCTCATGCCAGCTGCAAAGCTCTCAAAGAATTCCTTCCAATGGGAATTTCAAGATTTACCCGAGCGATCGATGTAGGGGATTTTTGGATGTGGATCTTGTCAATGGGATATCAGGTGTAGGTTGCATTATTTGTTCTTGCTGTAGCATTTAGAAATGGATATTTACAGCTCAGTGCATCCTCTGTGCCAGATGTGGCTTTCCTGTTGAGAAAAGCAACGCCTGTGACCTCATTCCTTCATTTCATGAGAAGTCCAAATGTTACACACTGTTCCTCCTTCTCCAGTATCAGCTACAGAACAGACAAGTTTATCTGCTACCTTAAAACATTAGACAGGATCAACCTTCACTGCAAAAATAACTGATCAATTAATTTCATTATTTTTGTTAGAAAAATAATGCAAATCATTTTTTCCATATAATTTTTTTTTTCCCTTGCAAACCTTCACCATAGCTTCTTTGGTCACGCCAAAAAGTGAACAATCTCATGTGAACATCACGGGTATTTCACTCCATAATTTGTTGGAATCTACATCATCTTGTCTGTAATGAAAGGAGAGCAGATAAAATAGCAAATTACCCAGACTGCAAACATAGACTGGTTTTATCCTTGCCCAGTATTAAATTTTATCAATCAGAATCTATCAGCTGCAGGACCTGTGGATGCTTTGTTCCCCACCATATCTCAATCACATATATTGCTTTTCCAATACAACTGGCAATGGGTTGATTCAGGATAAACACTTTTAAAGGACCTAAAGAAGAGTAAGTAATATAGAACTAAAAGATAATCTTCAAATACTTCTATGTTCCCTATTGCTACTTTATCTGCCTGGTTCACTGCCTGTAATGCTCCTTACAACCTCTGTGCAATGCAGATCTCTGTTTCACTGATAAAAAAACCTCCTTTTATAATAAAAGTCTAAGGAACTAACTGGAATAAAGCAGCTTTAACCAAGTGCTGATAGAGCAGAGCCTTGAACACAGTGGTTAAGTACTCTGAGAGAGATGTTTAAACCATTGGAGGGGCAGAAAAGTGGAATTTCTGATGTGCCTGGTCTGTTACAATGGACGCTTGGTGTCAATGGGCATCAAATGGATCTGAGAATGCAGAGGAGACTAAAAAAGGGAATGATGGAGAAAGCAAACCCCCTTCCTTATGGAGTTACACCCATATCTTCTGGTTTTAAGATTCCAGGCTGTTCTTTGTGTCTTCAGGAACGTCAGGAGATTCGCATAATCCCATTCTCGTGATATCAGAGGTTTAAAACAGAAGTTCCATTATCACCCTGCCTCCTCCTGTCAGCAGGCAGGTGAAACCCTTCCAGGCTTCTCGCTTCATCACTGCTGAGTGGTGGTTCCTGCTTTTCCTGGAGCCTGTGAGAGCCTCTGTGTGCACAGAATTCTGCAAAGAAATAAACACTGGGAAGCTCAACGGGGAGATGAGCTGAGCTGAGCTTGGTGAGGTCTTGAGGTGGTTTTGGTCTCGGAGTGATTAAATTGCATCACTTCAGAGGTTTCTCTGCATGTGTTCTGCTCAAAGTGGCCTTGAAGGATGCCCAGTGCCCCAGTTTGGGGTGGGCAGAGCAGGATAGTGACCCCTTAGAGACCCCTCCAAGTTGATCAGAGGGCTGGAGCCCTTCTCCAGCTGGGAGAGTTGGGGTTGTTACTCCTGGAAATGTCATATTCCTTACAACAATTGTTCTCACCAGTTTTTTTTTTCCTGATTTTCTAAAGAAACTCTGTGAAATAAAGGGGTAAAAAGGAAAACAAGCCTGAGGCTGTTGGGTCTGCTCCATGGAGAGCATCCATTAAGCAAAGATCTTGGCATGGTCTCCTGCCATGGGAACTGCTGCAGAGAGAGCTGGAGCACTGGCACAGAGTGTCCATAACAGTCAGAAGTGATAAATGAAGGTTCTTTTTCTTTCCACTCCAAGCAGAATTTTGACAAAATACAGGGTTTATTTTCTATAACTCATTTTACTCAGAACTTGGCCCTCAGCTCCCCACACTGGGGAGGGTGGCTGCTGCTGCTGCTGCTGCAGTGATATTGGATTCTACCTGTGCTTGAAAGTCCAAAAGGCAATTTTGAGCTGTGAGCCTGTTTAGTGACATATGGAAGAGATGACAGCAGCACTTCCATCCTCCAGACAGGATCGATCCACAGCAAATGTTCCCACTGGAGGTTGCATTTGTTGCTCACCCCTGAAGATGCAGACTGGGAGGTGTTACCAGGATCACCAGGAGAGCTGTGCAGAGCATGCAAAGGAGAATTTTATGGCTGATTCTCCACATGTCTGCAGTTCAGATGTGTTTCTCCATCAGAGGGAGTGGGGTGGGAATGAGATGAACTCTAAGGTCCCTCCCAAACCATTCTAGGATTATACAGAAGGGCACCCTTTTAAAACAGAGAGGTGGGGTCAGTGCATTACTCAGCATGTGTAGGGTAGAGAGCAGTGCTAGAATGAGGAGAGAGACTGAGAGAATTGGGATTGTTCATCCTGGAGAAGAGAAGCTTTGGGGTGACCTCATGGTGGCCTTCCAGTGCCCGAAGGAAGCTACAACAAAGATGGAGAGAGACTTTGGAAAGGTCCTGGAAGGACAAGAAAAGGGGGAATAGCTTTCAAACTGACAGAGGGCAGGGTTAGGTGAGATATTGGGAAGAAATTCCTCCCTGTGAGGGTGCTGAGGGCCTGGCACAGGGTGCCCAGAGAAGCTGGGGCTGCCCCTGGATCCCTGTCCCCAGGCTGGACAGGGCTTTGAGCAATCTGGGGTAGTGGAAGGTGGCAGAGGGTGGAACTGAATGATCCCTTCCAACCAGGCCATTCCATAATTCTCTGTAGATAGAGGCAAGTCTATGGCTTTACCTGACATGGCCCTAAAGGGGAAAAGGGAATTTAGAAAAGCCAAGTCAAACTTTTGGGGATGTATTTTTTGATGATGAACTTTTCCTGGCACTGGCAAGCTGAGCTCTTCGTGCTTCCTGCTCCTCAGTTATCAGCTGGTCATCCCTGAGTGCCTGTTGAGTGCTGAACTGAGCAGTTTATGCCTCCTTTTGTGAAAGAAAGGAGCTGCCAGAGTTCATTCCTGCAATCATCTGCCAGGGAGCCTGATCAGTATTCCAGCCCTAGTGTGCTGTGATGAATTAACAATCAGCTTAAAGACCCAGAGAGCTTTACTCCAGGTGGTAGTTACAACAGCTAGCACACCTTTTAATCAAATACAATTGTTACAGAGGGATTTCTGGACACACACAGCACCACAACACAACCCAGCCAGAAGTGTAGGTGCCATTTAGCCTTAAATTCATGCATGTCCAGACTTTGCAAATTCAGCCTATCTGATCCAAGCCTATTGATTTTTCCATTTTCTATTTCAAAGCATACACTGCCAGTGAAAAGGGTTATGACATCCTGAGGCTGCTGGATTGCTTTGTGATGTTTCTGTAATTTGTGTGCACTCAAAGGTAAATAACACAATGAAGTAATCAGATGAAAAGTGGGCTTTCATGCTGGCTGAGCATCTCCCAGCCAGCCCTTCCAACAGGGCTCTGCTAAAGCTCAGCCTGTCACCATCCAGCAACACTAAATGGCTTTGATTTTGTTTAATATATTCCTCCCTGAAATGGTTAAATGCTAATGATGGGCTGTTATTTTTTGTATTTCGGAATGGCAAAAACTCAGTCCAGGAGGAATTGCTGCCTCTAATTTGTTATTTCAGCAAAACTGTGTCTTCTGTCTCTGACAAAAAGCACGTGGAAGCTCTTGGGAGCTGCAGATTTCATTCCAAGTGCTCCAGCACTGTCACTCTCAGCCACACTGCTGTGAGCACATCATCACTGGCCAAGAGCAGGGAGGGTGGCAGTGGCAGGAAAATGCTGTTGAGAAGAAGCACCGAGCAAAGCCCTTGAGCGCCACTTTGAAAACCAGGAGAATGTGGTTGGAGCCCAAAAACTCCAAGGAGAAATCCTTCCTGGGTCTGTAGCATTGTGAGGAACTTTAAAATACAGAGTCTGATGGCTCCACTGTGTGCCCTCCTGTGGGGTTCAGGGCAAAGTGACCTGTGCTAGGCATGAAATTAGATTGTTGTCATTTTTTCTCAGAATTTCAGGTCTAAGAAAGCTGCAATCATAATTACTTTTATCATCAAGGGTAGAATAATTTGACTGAGAATCTAATTTAAGATCCCTAAGCAGCAAGATGCTTTCAATTAATACTAAATTTTCTGGGTTTATGCCCTGAATAATTATGAATTTGTTTTGCATTTGATTCTTTTTCATTGTGGAGTCCTTTTTTATTCTAGTTTGTTTAATTGCACTTCTTATTTCTCCTGCACATCCCTTAATGCCTCTACTATAGATGTGTTTAAGAACTAAAATAATAAGTAACAGGCCTGGACAGGCTGTTTCATGCAGCCTGTTACGGGGATTTCCCTCAAGACCAGTTGTTTGCACACAGTTATTTTTGCTTAAAACTGAGGAAATAATTAAAGTAAATCCCCTGTGTGCCTTGGGAGAAAGTTCTGGTTGAAGCCATGCTGAAGCAGTTTTCCCCAACAGGTTTTTGTTTGTCTTTTTTTAAGGCATGAAATGCCTTAAACAAAAATGCCTTAGGAAAAATTTCATCACTGAAAGAGTGGCCAAGCTTTGAAACTGGCTGCTCATGGAAGTGATGGAGTTGCCATCCTTGGAAGTGTCCAAAAAATGAGTAGATGTGACATTTTGTGATGTGGTTTATGAGCAGGGGGAGACTGGGCAAAGGCTGGACTTGATGATATCAAAAGTCTTTTCCAACCCTGTTAATTCTGTGCTTCTATGATTAAAGATATAAAAGACCTCCAGCCTGTAACCTAACACCACTGAGTGCCTCCTCCAGCCTTTTTTTAAACTCCTCCAGGGGCAGTGACTCCACCACCTCCCTGGGCAGCCCATTCCAATGCTCAGCCACTGGTTCTGTGAAGAGCTTTTCCCCAATGTCCAGCTTAAACTTCCCCTGGTGCAGCTTTAAACTGCGTCCTCTACTGATTCTGTGCTTCTAAGTTGTGTAAAAGCAAAGGAAAAGCTCTCATGTCCTCATCTTTTCCTTCAAGCTGAGTCAGGCCTAGTTCCAAGATGAACTTCCCAAGACTGACTTCATTTTGGGCTGAGCTGAAGAGTTCCAGGTGACTTTGTGCTGGGTGTCACCACTGACCTGGACAGGGAGAAGCCCTGTGGGTGGCAGGCCATGACTCCAGCCTCCAGCCTGTTGATTTCTCTTGGGGTTCTTAGGTCAGGGTGACCCAAAATCATAAAGAGTCTTTGCTTCCCTGGCCTGACACAGCCAAAGAAGGAGCCTGGAATGCTCCGATTGTGCTTTCAAGGTTGTTTATTTCTTCTTATCTGAACATTTTTTTCTCTGACCTGCCCAGCTCTGCGTAGCAAGGAGGTCATGGCCATCTGCTCTCAAACCTTGGGCAGCTCCCACATTATAGACTCAAAACTACCTGTCTGTGTTTGCAATTTACTGCCAATTCCCATCATCTATGTTAGAGAGTGAATCTCTACCTTGAACCAACAGAAAAGTGTCACCATCACAGCAAGACATGGAGGGCAAAAAGAAAGGAAAGAAGGTCAGGACACGCTCAAATTCCTCCATCTTGTACCCCCTTGAACTCCATTCTAAAAATCCCCAAATTCTACTTTTCCAACCTGTGTTAATTCAAATATCACACTACTAAAACCCTTTGGCTTGCAATTCCTCATACAGAGTTGACAGCTTTCCACAGGCTAAAATCGAAGCCACAGGTGTTTTTTACTCCATGCCAAAGTCTCTGACCCCTTGCCAGGGTCTGGAGACAGCCAGGGCAGCCAGAGGGATGTGCTGGACTACCACAGCAGCCTGGACAAGGACAAGGACAAGGACAAGGACAAGGACAAGGACAAGGACAAGGACAAGGACAAGGACCCTGCTCCCATTTTTGCCTCTGGCTGCACAAGCCAAGGCCTGACCCCAAGGCTTTGCAAACTTCCACCTCAACATCTGCAAAAACACACGTGGGCTGCTCCAAATGTACCCCTGGCAGGGGAGCAGGAGACGTGCAGGATTCCTAGGGAGCTTTCAAGTTTATTTATGACAAAACAAGCCTTGTGCAGGAAGTGGGAATGCCAAGGGCCTGCCATCCTAATGCATTTACGTGCTCCCTCTCCCTGATGCTGTCTCTCATTTTCAGCTTGTAGCTTTAATAATCTATGCCACTGCCTTCTGTACAATATTCCTCCTGCAGCTTTCCTTTGACAGCTCTGGTTTTAATAGAGGATAAGCACCAAACTCCAGCTGAATCTGAAGACATATTTCTAATCTCGTCCCGCATTTATTTTGCTTCTCGGAGAACTTCCTATCTTGAACAGAGGAAAAAAGTATTTTTTATATATTTAGTTGACATGTTGAATAGGTTTCTGGAGGTATCATTAATTCAAACTCCAACTCAGAGTTAGTTACCTTGTAGTAAAGAGACAAATACACATAACCCTGGTACTTGGATAATAGGTTTGATTCAATTCTTTATCAGGGAGATTGCAATAATATGCCAGGCATTCCAGTCCAGGGAAGAATCCCATTTTGTGAGGTGTTGAATGAAAGTGTCATCACAGCAATGTGCCTGCCTGCCTGGATTTTAAGATATACCCTGAAGTATTGGTTGAAACAAAGAATTAAATTGGATGGCAACATGAAAATAAGAAACGAGGAAATGTTGACTGTGAAATAAGAGTTTCAAGGTAATTTGTTCCACTATTCTCATCAGGTCATTATGATATTTTCCATGTACTGTGAGGTTTTTTTTCCCTATTGTAAGACAACTTAAAACTCCCAGTTCTACAGTGATGCTGCTAAATTGAAGCATTTTCCTGTAAATTTGTGCTTGTCAGTGTAAATAACAGCCTTTGATTTGTCTGTCCTCTCTCTTCTCCATGGGGAAGGAGGTAAATATCTGTCAGCACTACTGGAAAAGTGGTGTAGTGCTTGATTATGGGATAAATTTAGGATTCTGTGGAGCTGTTAGAGCTGGAGGACTGGAGCAGGCTGAGGGCTGGGGACAAACCAGACCCAGCTCTGGGATCTGCTCCCTGCAGGAGCTTTGGGAAGTGTTTGGGTGGGGGTGTAAAGTTTAAATAAAGGAACTGCTTGATATAAAATGCTGAATAATCACCAGAGCCTTCTTTTTTTCACAGATATTCCTGTTTTTCCTTTCTCCCTCCTGGTTTGTTTTTTTGGTTTTTTTTTGTTTTTTTTTTGTTGGTTTTTTTTTTTTTTTTTACATCCCGTTTGTGCCTTCATTTGAGGATATTCCCTTTCCTTAGGTCTTTTCCCAGCTCCCTCCCTGGCCTGCCTTGGTTGTTTGGGGATTACAGATTCCATGGACAATTTGGAGGAGGCTATTATTCTTGCTCCTTTCTGAAATGGAATTTGTTCTGTTACTAACCAGCTTTCACCTCCAAATCTCAAAAAAAAAATTCCCACACAGGAAGTCTGGCTTGAAAATATATTTCAGCAGAAAAAGTGGTAAAATAATGAATCAAATTTTTTTTTTTTTACATTTGACCAGCTCTTAGAAATCAAAGCTGTTTGAGAAATTCAGGGTAGTAAAACATTATTAAATGAGGTACCAGCAATACACCTTTTGATCAGGTCTGCTGAAAGAGACTCTGTGAACCAGCTTGACCTCTGATGTCTCCTTTTTGTAACCCCTGTGACATGAGGTTTGCTATGAGAAATGGGAACAAGATTAATAATTAATCCGTTTGCTGGTGTCTGAAATAGTGACACAAGGCTGGCTTTAGTTACATGTTTTATTAATGATCTTTGAAAACAATTGCCTTCTCCCAGCAACAGACTGCTCTGAGCTTTAGACTGAAAAAAAAAAGGGCTGGAGGGAATATCTGGGGTTTTTTGGTTGTCACTGTTGTTCCCCCCCTCCCAGGGCATTCACAGAACTCGGTCACTGCGTCCAAACCTTGTGAAAAAGGTTGTGAAGCTGTGAAGGAGAGAAATGGGGAGCAAAGATGAAATAAACTTTAAATCATCTCAAGACAGACAACGTGCTCGACCTGAGGGAGCTGAAATATGAAATATTTCAGAGGGCAGCTCACACTTCTACACATTGTGTAAGGAAAAGGAGTGTTTCTTTGGTAATGGTAAAAAAAAAATCAATGTGCCAATTAGGAGAACAATGTTTTTGTGTCTCAATTAGACCTCATTAGCTACAGAAAACTCAAAGCACAACTTTTAGCAACAATTCCCCCCAAGCTGTAGCTACCTGAGGGATAGCAACAAAACCACTGTCCTAAAAAGTGAGAACACCTTTATTAAGTGAAGATAATTGTGCTCATCTTCCTTGACCTTTCAATTTCCTGATTTTTATTCTGGCTCCCGAGGGCAGCAGCCATCAGATGTCTGGTTTTGTTATTAATATGCACCAGGAACATTTTGGTTTTTTTTAGGAATAAGCAGTGCAGAAGGAAGTCAAACCTTTTGGACAGAATCCCCAATGATCCTTTAATTACCCAATAAATTACAGTCCATGTGCAGAATTAATAGGAAAATAATGCTCTAATAAATATGATCTTCCCAACTTACATGCAAATTGAAGCTTTGCCTTCCTGCTCAGAATTGTTCCAAATGAATTTGTGGCCAAACACTGGTATGTTCCAATATCCTGATTTTTATGTGGGTTATTGATTGCCAAGCTGCCTCCAACCAACCTGTAGTGATAACTCATGGTAAGATCAATATCTGTGCCATTTTGCTTCCACCTTTGAGGGGAAAAAAATCAAATTATGCTTATAATTTACAGAGCCTATTCATATTTATCTTAAATAGTGTGCTGTAGCATACCTGTAATGATAAAAATGTAGTTAAATATCACAAAATTAGATCATTTTTCACACACGACTGCTTCTTACATCAATCTTAATGATAGCAATAATAGTATTCTTTGGAAAATCTTTACTTTAGTCACCAGTGTTCACCCAAATGTCCACAAAAAGTAATTATAACTTATTCACACAAAGTTACCCATTCAGTCCAGAGGGGGGTTTATACCTTGTCTACAACTACATTATTTTTTTATAATATGAATGGTACCTGAATGTGCTTTACAGTCCTTGCAAATGATTAATCATGAATTTGGCAACAAAAAATATTTTGGAGATGTAGATCAGGAGGGATTGCACTTCAGAGGGCAGAACAAGAGCTGAGAGGGAAGTTTTTATCCAGCACGTCTGAGACTGATCATTTAATGATGAGAACACTGCTATTTTAAATCTTCATTTGTCCCCCTTAGTCCACTAAGCAGAAAATGGATTGTGTCTGCAACATTACCCAGCTGTTTACAGATGTCAAAATACAATTTCTCCTTCAAAGAAAATAAATATTATGCGTTTCAGGAAGGGAATTCTTGTGCCTTTGCCATTAGTCACGCTAGGGTTGAATTCTCCTTGTTCACGTGTGGGCCAAAGGAAGGATAAAGGATTCACTGCAAGTTTTGGGTTTGTTAATGCCACTTTTCAGGTGGTCAGCAATCCTAAAAATACACAACCGGGTATTCTCTTCTCCTGATTTTATATCAGAGCCACCTCCTCAGCCTTTATCACTGGTGTTGATCTCTGGGTGTGATTCCAAGCCCTCCATTGGGTGGAAGGTTCATACAAAAATTGCCAATGACTCACTTTGGGTTCCTGGCAGCCCCAAACCAAGGGCAATCATCTCCTTGTTAATCATCTGAAGGATCACAGCATAAAAATGATCCATTTCTGCTTTTTTGCAGAGCTCCTGACAGCGAGGGCAGTTCCCCCCAGGTAACAAACTGAAGCCAGCTCACACTTTTTCCCTGGAAATCTGACCTGGATACACAGCACAGGATTTTGTGAGTCCCCTCCCAGCCCTCTCTCCACACGCCCACACTGCTCAGGAGCTGCTTTTGTGCCACAGGATTTCCACACCAGGCTCTGAAATGCAATTCTGTGCTCCGAGGGAAATCTCCACTGCCCCGACCTTCAAGTGAGCCCTTGTTGTTTTGAGAGGTAATGACTGATTAAATATGAAATCAATGGAATTCTGTGAGCAAATTCTAATAATGTGAAATCATTTCTTTGAGTTGCTGTCTCCCCTTTCATGGATGGATCCACACTGAAAAATTGGGGTGCAACACTCAACTCTCAGGAATTCTTTCTACAAATTCCAGCTGATTTTTGGTGTCTCTGTACCTCTCCTCAATTCCTTTTTGGTATTTGCTTTAGTTGGTTTAGGTTTTGCTGTTATTTTGGGGTATTACCGTTAGCATTTTGCCATATTTCAGGATTTACATATGCTCCAAGTTGTCTAAAGCTTTCCATTTTCTAATCTAAGATATTCTAGTATTTAATTTGCCAGTTCTCTTTAATTTCAGAATCAATCACTAAAATAACTGCTGTCATCATTGCATGGCTCCCAATTAAGATCTATAATTGTTTTTCCAAACAAATGTGAAGACGTTGGCTTAGCTGCTGCAAATGAATTCTTCACAGTATCCCCATAATCATTCTAATCACCATGGTACAATGATTATTAAACTTTGCATATAGATCAGGGGTTCAGCTCCTGGGGTGGGCTTTTTCCCTAATTAATATGTTTACATCACTGAAGGAAGCAAATTAATGAATTCATGTGGTAGACAATGATTTAATGACTTTGTGTGTTCTGCAGTGTATTAATACACAGAAATCTGGATAATTATTTTAGGGAATTTTTAACATAAGCCCGTTAAGGCAGAGATCATCGATGTATTTTTGTAAATTTTTTCATGCAACCATTGGGAAATATTTTACCTCAGTTATGGGAAATGCATTCTAGATTGGTTTTTTTTCACCAATTATTTTTTAAACTTTAAAAAATTTCCTATATTCTGATGCTGAATCGATCAATTCCCTAGGAGCCCGAGGACTGTGAGTGGGTATGTGCTCACATGATTTAATAAATTCTCTTTTCAGCGTGCTGCTATAATAAAAATATCAATATTTTTATGACTTCATAGTGTTCTATATTTCTTAGATTATTTGCATTCGAATGGAAATGTCCTGCCAAGCCACCTGAGGCTTTCTTGTAATTGGGAAAAGGATTTGCAAAAACCTCCCTTCACATACAGCACTTCCAGTGAGGAAGAAAATAGGAAGTGGAAAAACTCTTGCCCGTGAACACGGCAGCAGAGGGCGAAGGAGTTTTTAATCCCAGCCCACTTTTGAGGCAGGATCTGCACTGAGCCAAGGAACAGCATTCCAGGGAAAAGGACATGAGAGCAGGGCTGCAATTTCTTTGTCCAGGGTGGATTTTTGGGATTGCTGGGAATCGTTCTCCAGCCTGATGCAATGATTGTGGACATATTTGATGTCATTTGCAATCCTTGTAGACTTTGTGCTCTGTTCCCTCCCTTTCATTTGTGTGCTCCGGTTATCCTCGTGTTGCTTGGATTTGGATTGGATTTGAATCTTTTTTATCTCCTTTTCTGTGTTGGGCTGAAATATTAAAATGTTGTTCTAACCAATGCGGCTTATGCTGCCCTTGGATTTATTTATTGGTTCCATTGACTCCTCCCTGAGAAGATTATGGAGGGGAAAACACCCTCAATTTCCAACTTGCATGAAAATACAGGACTGTGGGATTGCTCTGGGTATTGAATAGAAGTGCAGGAAAAGACAGCACCTGAATTCAAACAAAAAATGTCAAAATGCTGCTGGAAACACTGCAGGGTGTTCATGGATAGGCTGGAAGTAAAAAAAAAAAAAAAAAAATTATGTAAAATTCATTGAGTTAGTTGGTGATAAACCCTCTGGTGACTATAACCAAAAAAGCTTAAGTGCAAAAAAATTATAAATATAATTTAAAATTTGTGTTTATTTACCACCAACATCACACCAGGAAACACCTGGAACAATGTACATGATAATATAGACGATTTGGCTTTATAAAAAAGACATAAGAGGTAAGACTATGATTATCAGAACATTTCTATAGATTTCTTAATGGTTTCAGGGATACTTCCATCCATATTTTTGTTTGCAGTGTAATCTGTGTTCTCTGTTACTTCCAAAGGGAAAACTGTGCCTCATTTTTATTACTCAGCCCTTCCACCTACATTTCTTCACAATTCTTGCACTGTGCTTCTCAGACACACAATATTTTGAGGAGGAGTTGCAAAACGTTATCACTATATACAACAAGTCTGTAAGAATAAAAGAGTACCTCATAAAATAAAACTTTTAGGGAAAGCTCAGCATTTTTTATTTCAAGAAAAGGCATTTAGCAGCAGATTTCCTGATGTAAAAACTGCTAAATAGCAAATTAACTGGTATCTAACTTTCTTCCTATTGGAGTGGTTCTGTAGTTCTGAATCAAAGAGAAACTTCCAGCAATCCTTGCTGTTCTTTGCCATCACTCAGAAAAGGAGATGATTAAAATTTCATACTGGGCTTGATTGATCTAAAATTGTTGGAACTTTAAATATATGGGCTCAATCCTTATCTGACAAAGGCAGCATTAGTTGTGGTGAAATCAAAGAAAAGTGAAAAGTTCCCTCCAAATCGTGGTGTAATTGCAGCAGTGATTGTCTGATAAGTTTTAATTGACCTCAGGGCTCCAGGATCCATCTCCAGATGTTGATCTCATGTCCCTGGAGCCACTGAGGCTTTGCAAAAAAAAAAGAAAAAATGGGAATGGGAATGGTGATCAAAAACCCAGGGAATTTAATTAATGGATGGTAGAAAAATTTGATGGTAAAATATGGATATCAAATACAGGATAGGGGAGACTTCTCAGCTCTCCTGCCTGGTGGGAGTTGCTGTCTCTGCTCTTTGTGGGTGTGAGGAATCCATGGGGGGATCCAAGAGTCCAGGAATTTTTTAGGAAGCTGCTTAAGCATGAAACATAAGGGTGGATGATCTGGAAAGCCTTGAAATCCATGGCCTGAACCAGTTATGTTCATGTTGAGAACAGGGAGAACCAATGGGTTGGGAAATACGTGAGGGTTTCTACTTGTAGGAGGAGAAGTTGCACTGTGAAAAAGAAATGAAAGGTTCCTTGCATAAATTAAAGAAATTAAGGGTTCCTTTCCTAACACGATGTCTGGGGACAAATCAAGCCATGAAGTCCAAAAGCCAAGCTGATATCCAGTGGTGGCACTTTCCAGGGAAGGCTGTGGTAGGAGCAGTAAAAATCTCCAATAAATATTCTCTGAGCATTTCATAGGACACAATTTTCTTTCATGCCTTGCATGAATGATTTATGTTTTATATATAATTTTCCTTCACCTCAACCATTACTTTCCCATTTTTTTTCTGAAGAAAGCACAATGTCTTTTTTTTTTTTTTTCCCTAGATTCCCAGATTTTCCTCTTATCCAACTTGGATTTCCAAATCCTTGGGGCAACAAGTTATATTGTAAATGATGAATCCATGGTTACCAAATAAACAACAAATCCTCTGTACCAAGGTTTTATTAAGTGACTCTTGTAAGGTATTGGAGCTGTTTCTCTAAACAAACACCATAAATATGCACATGAAATGCTGGAATTAGAAAAGGGAAGGATGTTGCTCTTCTGCTTTCCAAGCATTTATTAATGTATGGGAAGTTTTATTGAGTGCAGATGCTCAGTGCTTCAATTTTCCCATTTTTCACAGCAGTTCTGTGGATTCGGAATTAATTCTGTATATTTTTAAATACTTTGGGGATGATTTTCAATTATTTTGTTTTCCTATGTTAATTTTCTTTATAGCAGAGCAGCAAAAATATTTTTCTTTCATTCCTCAAATTTACTCTAAACTTTGTAAACTTTGTATATTCTTGCTGTGAGCACTCAACAGATTTTTAGGGTGTTTATTTCTGGTGGTGCAGTGACTAAAACACAATTCAAAGAGTCACAGTGAGACAGTATTTCCCCAAGGTTGACTTCACCTGTAGTATGGCAGTGGATATCCTTTAGCTGTGCAGTTCAGGAGGATCTCTGGATTTGCTGAGCCCATGGAATAAGTGATATCATATGGCTCTTGGATAAAAATAGGCCCATGAAGGGTTTCTTCCCCTGTGAAAGAAAAACAATAATTTCAGATTAGATGTCTTTAGTATGTCCTTCCACATAAAATTGTCCTTTTGGAGTCCTTTGCTTTCAGCTGCAAGTTAAGGTGTGCTGTTATATCCACCAGAGACTCCACCTCCAGACACTGGACTGTTAAGGAGGAAATATTTCAAGGCTGATTGATAATAAAATCGCAGAGCTCAGCTGCTGCTGATTTATTTTGCAGGTGACAGTGAAGCTGCTTTGCATGTGTCCAAGTGTTACATGTGCCTGTGCACCTCACCCTGGTGCTGGGCATCAGGACTGGCAGGGGGAAAGGATGGAATTGTGGAATTTGGAATTGTGAGGGTCTGGTGTTCCCTGCTCACAGCACAGTCTTGGGAAATCACTCACCTCCTCCTCCTCTAACCCTTCCCATCTCCTGAGATATTATTTCTCTATAGTTTATGTATTATTTTTTTATGCTGGCCTGGGTTTAGGATTGTTGATGGGGTTTTTGTTTGGTCGTTTATTGGTGTTTTGTTTTTTTTTCCCCCTTCTCATTTTCAATCCTTTTAAAACAGGAGTAGCATTACATAATCAGCCTTTATTTCATACCCAAAATGAAATGATTAATTGCAAGGCAAATCAGAATTATTTCTATATTTCATGGTGATCTTCCTTGTTCTGGGGAGTAGGAGAGATTTGTTCAGCAAACCACGAGGGCAAGGCACAGCAGCTCTCTGGGTTGCTTAAATAATCTTTGTTTCTTGTCCTGCCACTCTTCTGGTTTTAGTCTCTTGACAAATTTGAAGACTTCTTTTTTCACTGTTTCTACAATTGACCCTTTGACTTGTCTTTTCTTTAGGAGGAATTTGCTTTCCTTCTGGGTTCATTTCCTCAGTCCTTCTCATTACCTTCCCAGACCTACCAGGGAGAAATTTTTCTGAAGCCACAAAATGACCCAGGGATCATCGTTCTGCATTTTAAATCCCTGTACCCGCCTGGGCAAGTGCTGAGCTACCTGATGTACATAAAAACCCCTACTTCACCTCATAAAAATGTAAATATTTTGGTAAACCTGGGATTGATTTCCCATGTTTTTTTCCTAAATGGAATTTAGACTCATTTGTCATTTTCAGACTCTTGAATATCTTAATTTTCTATCCCCTTCCCATGCCCTTAATGTGTAGAATAAGGACACAATATTTAACAGCGCCTTTCCAGCGGCCATGTCACAGTCCCTGTCACAAAAACACCACCCATGAATTTTAGTAAAGGCAGATTCTTGCTGTTGTTTTGTTCTCTCTTTAATATCCTTTCCTCACTGGCTGATCTGCAGCAGAGAATAACATCAAATTTGTGAGAAATGATGTGCACTCTCAGAGCCAATGGTGTCGTAGGAGTCCATCTCTTATTTATAGAAAAGGTCAGGCTGGTCATTTCTAATTTCCTGATGCATCCTTTTGTGTTTCCTATAGAGAATGGCCATATATTTCTTCTCCATCCTCTAGGTTCAATACAATCACCACGATTTCTCCAGAGATACACATGACAAATGCATTTTTGTGGGGCTGTTTGCTTTTGTTAAAGTTTAAATAGTTCAGATTTTTAAAAACATTGATTAGAATATGAGTATTTGATTAAATGTATCATTTCTATACATAAAAACTGTGTGTGAATCCTCATTATAGTGCTTGTAAGTAAATATAAACTCTTGTTATGGAATGTTTGATAAGAACTTAAAGTGTATTTCTTTATGATGCCAAATCAGTTTGATCTACATAAAAACCATAATTATGCCAGCTTGAATTCAAAGCTAAAGCAGGAAAATGAATCATCATTTCTTCATTCATTACATGATATTGTCTTCAGCCAGCCCAGGCATTGACACAGTGCTAATGGAAGAGGAGGAACCCTGATTTTTCCATAATTATGGAAGAAGAAGGGGTGTCCCAGTGCTTCCAGTCACTGGTTTATGGACAATAAAGGTGGATATGCCACACCCTGATATTCCTGTCAAATGGAGTTCCAGAGGTTTTACTCAGCATAATAAATATTTCTATATTTATGTTCTTCCTCATCCATACAGGAAGAAAGAAGAACAAATCTGGAGTTCACACTTAATCAACTTAATTTCCAGCCAAATCCTGCTCCCTGTTCTTTCCTGTTTCTGACTCTGGCTGGATCCAAATTCAGCTCCTTGTGAGGTCTCTGCCCAGCTGGAAATGCAAAGGAGAATATCCCAAGAGCAGTTTAGGCTGGCCCAGGCCCAGGCTGCAATGTGAGTATGGATAACTCAGTGGGCAATATTGTAAATTTGCTGACTTTGATCCATTTGCTGCACAGATCTTCCTTCCCATTAGGATTTTTTGCAAAGTGGAGCTGGAATTACCATCGCTCCAAGCTGCTTGGTGAAAGCAGATAAAATCTGTTTGCTGAAATTGAGATTGCCCCAGAAACATCATGATCTATTTGCAGGGACAGGTTTTAGGTTTGCCTGGGAGAATCAGCTCCAAGGAGCCAAACTCCAGAGGATTCCCTGCTCCAGGAGCAGGAATGGGGAATTCTGGTGGGCTGGGAGAACAAAGAAATTGTGGCTGCCCCATCCCTTGGAGTGTCCAAGGCCAGGTTGGACAAGATTTGGAGCAGCCTGGGGTAGTGGAAGGTGTCCCTGTGGGGTGAAAGGGAATGAGTTTCAATGTCCCTTCCCACCCAAACCATTCCATAATTCTGGATGTACCATATCAGCAAATCCTTATGGAAGATCATAAGGAGAAGCTTCTAAATGCAAAACTGCCATAATTCACATAAGCAAACCAGATAAGGAGGAATTTATCCAGGCTATTAAGTTCCAGGAAGGCTGTAAATTCCAGGGGTAGTGAGTTTCTAATGAATCTTTCTTAATGTGCCTTAGATAGAGCTTCATATCTGATCCAAAACATTAATATGACTTTATGGGCCAAAGCTGACACCTGATTAAGAGGCGTCTTTTAAATCAGTGTGATAGTAAAACACCTGTCAGCTCCAGCAAAATGGATGGGACAGGTGAATTGGACCCTTCCCCCTTCTAAAGACAGCAGAAAAACTATGAAAAATCCAACTTATTTAAAATCTGTTTAATTTTTCAGCTGAAGATACAGGTAATTTGTAATTGGAAGACAGTGAGTTTATGGGGTGCACAGATTTTTAAATGCCATGGAGTGTTTCCCTGCAAAGAGCACTGGGGTTTTTGATTGAATCTTGTCAGAAGCAGAATGAAATTATTTCCCTCCTCAAAGGCCTGGACCAGGGAGCTCAAGGACTTTAAAAGGAGCCTGACAGATGCAAAACTGTCACTGTTGAGGCAGGGATGGGAATGAAGAAACTCCATCTTCAGAAGGCAAAAAATGATCTTTATTCAAAAGCACTTCTCTCTGTTATAGAGAACATCCTGAACATTAATTCCATTGGTCTTAAAGTAAAAACATTTCACCTGATTGGTACACTTGGACTTAAGTCGGTGTGGTAGAACATATCTATAAACAATATGAACAGAAAATAAGATAATAAATTGTTAACATTCCTCCCAGATTTTTCCCTGGGCTTAGCCTGGCAGAAATCTTTCTCTTTTTCTCTCTGACTGAACTGAGAATATCCACACAAAATGAGGGGTAATGGATGAGACACTGCTGGTACCACCTGAAGTAACACACATCCCTTCAAGGAGTCAGATTTTTACACTGGGAGAGAAGATGGGGAAAGATGAAGCAAAAAAAAATGGCCATGAAAATGTTGTATGGAAAGAAAAACAACTTGCCAGGAGCACAGGCAGGACTACCCCTGTCCCTCCCAGCTCTCTGAGAGTGAAGCAGCAACACACAGAAAGGAAGATTAGATCTTGTAGGTTTGAGCAGGAGGAAGCAACCTAAGACCTGCAGGATTTTCCCCAAGGGCCTTCAACTTTCATGTGTTTTCTCCCTTCAGATATTGATGTACAGAGCTCCAGAGACACAGGGCTCCTTTCAAGTCTCAGCTGCTATTGAAAGAGTCAAATTGAGAGCGTTGGTGGAATCCCACAGTGTCTCTGCTAGCAGGCACCCAACCAGGGAGACATTTAGCTCCCTGTGATGTTGGGAGAAGGGGAGACAGTGAGGAGGCACAGGGGGGAAGTGCTGGCACTGCTGAAGTCAGAACAACTCTCAATAATGATGGGGAATTTGGCATTCAAGCCCAGGGTTTATAAATGGAACTTTCTTTAAGATGACAGCCAACAGTGTGAGGCATCCCTTGCACAGAATCATGGATTCATTGCAGCTGGAAAAGACTTCCACAGCAACAACTCCATCCATCCCAGCACCTCATTGTGGTAAACACACTCTTCTCTCTCTCAGGATTTTTCATAGAGGAGCACAGAGAGAAGAAAGAGAAAACAATTTCTATTTCTTCTCCTTGTTTTCCTATGTGGAATGTGTTTGGAGAATTGTTTCCCTGGGATGTTGCTTGGTTGGATTCTGGTGAGGATTGTTTGAGCTGATGGCCAATCCAACCCACTGGGGCTGGGCTCTCAGAGAGGGGCACGAGTTGTGAGTTAGATTTGGTAGTTAGAGAAAGTATGTTTGTAGTTTTAGTATCTGCTTTAAATAGTATATTAATGTGTTTTAGTATAGTTATAATAAAGAAATCATTCAGCCTTCAGAACTGGAGTCAGACACCATCATTTCTTCCCACCAGGTTCACCTGCATTTACAATACATCACCACTCAACCTCAGCTGCCACAGCCACACTTGTTTTGAACACTTCCAGTGGTGGTGATGCCACCACTGCCCTGGGCAGCCTGTTCCAGTCCTTTAGAACCCTTTCCATAAAGGAATTTCCTCTAATATCCAATCTAAACCTCCCCTGTCTCAACTTGAGGCAATTTCATCTGGGAGAGAGTGGAAAATTATTCCCTTGCCCTGAGATTTGAAAAATAACGAGGGCAAGCAGGGGAAAGGAGGCAGAGCTGGAACCTGGCATTTCCCAGGAGCTGGCACTCCAAGTGCCCCTTCCTTTGTCCCCTCTCCCCATGTGTGATGGATGGAAGTTGCCTGTGGCCCACTCGGAGAACCCCACTCTTGATTTGAGTTTGGAGACAAAACTTTTTAAATAATAATAAATAATCAGGGCTCCTCCAGCCCTAAATGGCACAAAAATTTGAAATGTTTTCAGAAAGTCGATTCTGCATCCTGTCAATTTTTTTTCCTTGAGACATGAGTCAAATATTCCAATATTTTTTCTGTTATTTAAACAGGATCTCTATGGTGGGGCAGGTAGGGTGAGCTGAGGCCGAAGTAGCAAACAACATGCTCAGGTTAAGGACTGACTGCATATTTTCCTTGGGTGTGAAAACAAACAATGAAGCCATAAAATGCAGATTTAATTCCTAATATAAACGTTATTGTCAGAACCTAGCACAGAAAATTAGGGTGTAATATATCACAGGTGATAATTAAGGAAGTGTTATGCAAAAACTGTCATAGTCATGAGAATTATGAGCCTTTTTCAATTAAATATATATAGTGACAAAAGATTTTGTCAAAATGCGATACTCCCAACATTTTTTAAAAGTTCTATAATAACCAGGATTGCTTCAACACTTTCTAGGAATATATTTGGGTAGCAGCGAATTTATTACCCATCTAACAGATACACACATTCTGATCCCAAAATAATTTAGGATGGATCCCTAAATGCCAAAATAGGACATTTTCTCCTGCTATCACCCTAGGCACAGCAATCAAACCGCAGATTTACAGGATACCATGTTCCATACAAACCCCCAAATATTCCCTAAAGATTCCAGAGCAGGAGTTCACGTTGCAGAGGAGGAAAATTGTTCCTAATGGATGGGTTGTGGAGAGCATTCAGTGGAGCTGCACTGATTTAAGCTTTCGACTGGAGATGAGCACAGATTTATGAACAATTCATGGTGGGGATGTGTGGAAAGGTGCTCCAGGAGAGGGGTTATAAATACACAATGTGTCACCTGTATTAATAATGGAATGTTTTACTGAAAAATAAACAAACATGTGAGCAACAGTGCTGAAATTCCTACCTGGGCCTGACTTTTTTTGGCTTTATGAAAAGATTTCCCAAAGACTTTTTGCTATTGTGGAAGACGCAGACAGGTGAAATAAGAGGTGAAAATCACCTTTTCATTAGTGTGGGTGATTTGTTTCGTGTCATGAACTTGGGCATGTCCTTCAGATGGAGAACTCTGGTGGAACAGACATCTAATTATGGAGACAAATATCCCTGATGAAGTTGGAGGGATGTGCCTTTCTGATGGATAGTAATCCTGACGTGCCCCCTTCTCAATGAAATTTCATTAGTTTTTTGTGTTACCAGGCAAGATGAATAAATAATAATGAACCTTTTCCAATCGAGTGCATGAGCATTTTGTTCACTGTAATTTCAGTTCTGAGGGAGCCCCAGAATCATTGACAGATTCTGTTTGCTGCATTGTACTCCTGGAATATTCATTTGGCACTGTTGCCAAACTGACTGGAGGCTTAATTCAATAATTTATGCTACAGGAGAACATAATAGCTATATCATTTAATATCCTGCCACTTAAAGAAAACCAGCACCTTGTTTCTCTCTAACTTTTCTCTGTTTAAAATGTACCTGTGCTTCTCGCTCTTAGAGGACGGGGAGTAATTAAGATCAGATTATTTTTGTCATTGGAACTCTGTGTGATGACTCCCAAATTCCATGGATAGATGCCTTGTCAATGTGAGAGTCAAACATTGACTTGAATAAGCACATAACAACATGAGAAACTGCAGTTCTGCTTACACAGAAAATGAGGGAAAAAAATAAAGGAATTTGGGGGAAATTCAGACTCATTGAGTCTTTGCAGCTCTTTGCTCCCACCCAGGGACTCTGGAGACAGAGTGGGACAAGGGACAATTGCTGCACTCAAAGATCCAGCCAGGAGAGAAATAATGGAAAAGGCTGGTTTGCAAATAGTTTGAATTTACTAAAGCAAGCAATGATTCATCTGTGTTTCCAGAGGCCACACTTGGTAATTCCCACTTATGCTCAACAGGAAAATTGTTGTAATGTGAAGCTGTGTTTTGGTTCTGCAGCATTGAGAACTTGTAGAAATCCAGATACAATCTCCTTTCTACAGCACTATAACGCAGGCAGGTGTTTAAGCTCCTTGTACAAGTTATTCAAATTTGCTTTATTTATTTTGAATTACTGGAACAAAATGGCTCCTTCCCAGATGCTTGTTTTTCCCACTAGTAAGAGGCATGAATTAAGCCAGTCAAGAATTACCTGTAAGACCCTGACATCAGTGATGATTTTATATATAGATAACAAGGTTTATATCCTGGGATAACACTTAGAAATAATTGAGATCATGAAGATAATAGAAAAACATGTGGAGACCATTTATTTTTTCAGCCCAAATTACTGCCATGGCAAAAATTCCTCAGGACACAGAAAGATCTGATATAGAAATTTCAGGCTGCCACCTACTTCTTGCTTTCAGATGATTGATAACTCAGGAAGAAAATCTTGGGCTATAAATCATCTCAAGCAACGATCCAGGCAAGATTTAAAAACTCTTTATTTTCTTACATATAATTGAAGAGGAATGCAAGGGATATTTAAAACATTTTAAACCTAAGGCAGGTCCTGATTAAAATTAGATGATTCAGGGAGGATATTATCAAAATATTTATTGTATTGACTGACTGATTCGCATGCATTTGTCATCACAGTACTGGCATCCATTTGAAGGATCAAAACTAAATTTGGAACTTAAACTTTTAGGAAAAAAAAGGTATGTCTTTACCAAAAATCAGTTTGTAAAATTGAGTTTGCCAGTGAAGATCTACCTGAGATAGATCAGACCTCGTGTGGCTTTTTTGTAGCTGTTTGGGTAAGATGAATTTTCCTGGCCAGCAGCGCTTGCAGATGTGCCTCATCTTTATAATATTTATGTTTAATTCTTATTTTGGCATCCTGGAAAAAAAAAAAGAAAAAACAACCAAAAAAAAACCCCAAAAAACATCTCAACTCTCATGAGCAGCAGAAGGAAAATAGAGATTTAAATAGCAAAATGTAGTTGGGATTTCACTGGACATGGTTTTATCCTTTGACTCCTCCTGCATTCCAGAAACCTGCTGACAACAGGGAGGTGCAATCACTCCCCAGGAAAAGGCAGCATCATCCTCCGTTGTGGAAAATATCAGGCAAGGAAAATATAATTAGCATTGAATATTCTGTTATTGTGTCTAGCACGCTGAAAGCTTCCAGGCACTTTCAAAATAAATAGAATAAACTGAGATGAATGAAACTGAACTCTGCTAAATATCATCAATGAGGATCTGCTTTATTACTGGCAATTAAGAAGGGAAAGTCAAAACACAAGCTCTCATTATCACTCATTGATTAAAACCCAGTTAGAACATTGCAATCCCAACCAGCCCACTGCTCTGTTCATTCTGCATTTCAGCACAGAAAACAGCACAATATTTCAGAAATAATTAGGAACACAGAGTTAGTGATCAGCCTTAATGTTCCCCAATAAAATTGCCAAAGCAAATGATTATGAATCAGCCAAAAGACACTATTTGAAGCCATCATCTTTTGTGGCTGTTTAATACCTTCATGATGATTTTTTTTTTTCCTGAGCAAACGCAAACGAAGTTAAAATCCTTCCAGTAATGGCACCCTGGAATTAGCAGAAGTCACAAGCATAACTTTGCAAATGCTCTTTTTTGAGGAAATGACTGCCAGCCATTGAGTTGCTCAGGCAATTTTTGTCTCTACTCTCTATTCTGGAGAAGCTAATATCAACATTTCTGATGTAGAGCAAGCTGGGAATGTCTCACTGTCAAAATCACTGTGCTTTTCCATTCAAGGAAAAAAAATGACCTTTATCTGATGTGTTCTCTGAAAAAAAAATAAAGAAATGAAAGCATAAACAACAAAACAAAACCCAGCTGAAAGGAGTGGGGTGATAGGGCTGCACTGAAATTCTGCCTTGGAGCAGAGCTGGAAAGGGAAGGGTCAGCAGGAAGGGCTGTGAGCCAGGGACATGTGAGGTGGGAATGTTGCTGGCCATGTCAGCAGGCTGAAAATCCAGGGGAAAATGGAAATGATCCTGTTTTGACATGACCTGTCCCCTCCTGATGTCTGTATTTGACACCGTTTTGAAGCTGCACAGAAACAGCAGCAGCCCAAAACTGGGGTTTGAGGTGTCCCTGTTAACCCTTCCCAGGGCTCTCACCCTGGAGAGGAGCCTGGAAAACACAGAGTGCCAACTCATGGGAAGAGTTTGCACCATTTGTCCTCCTGTGCCTCCTGTGCAAGTTTCCAGAGGGAAAGCAGAACCTGAAATGCTTTTCATGAGCAGATATGAAAAATTCCCTAACTCTGGCCAGTGCCAGTTCAGCTGCTCCATCACCCTCTCCCCTCTTCCCTTTTATCTCTACTTTCATTATTTGTAAAAATCCAAACAGGATAGGAAGCAGGAATGATTTATTATTTAAAAAATACTAATTTCATCAACTTTTACAAGTTGTAATTTCCAATCAAGCTTTCACCTATTCTATCATCAAAATTATTTCACAAACCCGTTTTTTTCCAGCTGGGATTTACATTGATCCCTCTAAATTTCGGCTTCTACCCTTGCCCATTACTTCACATCAACTCCCTGGTTTTTAAGAAGCTCTAAAAAATTAATTTATGTCTTTTTCCCACCTGGAAACATTCAGAAAGGACATAAGTGCAGGAGAAAAAGTGAGTCCAGATTTAGGACTTCTCAGTCCATTGAGTTCTCTGTGATTTTATAGAATTTTGCTGCTTGGGTTGGAAACAGAAATAAAAATCAGACAATCTACAGTAGGAATAGCCTGATGGGAGCTTTAGCACTGGGCCAATAATGAAATGCAGGGAAAACATTTCATATCTATTACTTTGGGGTAATTTTTCTCTAATCCAAAAATCACAAAACTGCTGTAATTCTGCGGAAATCTCGCATACTTGGCTGGCATATTTTCCTCAGCTCTAGTAGGAACTGATAACAGGCTGCTGAATTACTGCTTAATAAACCACTAAATGAGTGCCATCCAAGATAACGGGGCATTAAATGACGGCTATTCAGGGAAAAAGTAGAAGTGCAGAGAGAAATGCAAGAGGATTCTTTGCATAGAGGGAAATTGGATTAGTCATCTCATCTCTGCCACTGGTGGAATTCAAACTGCAGCAGACTGAGGGGAAAAAAAAATGGAAAGTGTTTTGATGCCAAAGAAAGGAGGACACTCAATGTAGGGGCAGCTTGTCATTGCTTGAGCTGGGGCAGGGTGTTAAAATTGTGGGGTAATGTGAGCAATGAGATGTAATAAATGCAACGAAAAAATGAAATAAAATGCAAAGACGAAACTCAAAAAGTGAAAATAATATATTGGTGAGATTATAAAACAAAATAAATCAAGAGATACACAGGTGTTGGAGAATTTTAGGATGTGAAGACAAAAAGGCAAGTGTTTAATTCAGGCTGGATCGTAGAATCATTGAATTACACAATGGTTTGGGTTGGAAGGACCTTAAATCCCATCCAGTCCTCCACCCTTCCATGGGCAGGGGCATCTTCCACTGTCCCAGCCTGCTCCAAGCCCAACCTGGCCTTGGGATGGGCACCTGCACTTCCCTTGCCCCTGATTTTTGTGGGATTCAGAGTTGAAGTCCTTCCCTAAGGATCAAACCCCGATTGTGGGGACTCAAAATGTCCCTCAGACATTTTTGGAGGTTCTGGGCCCAGGTCAGAAGCATTTGAGACCCTGGCAGGCAGCTGGAAACAGCTGTGATTTTGGGTTTGAACCATGGAATGATTTACCAACCTTGCAGGAAGAACGAAAAGTCACAAAAGTTTAAATATTATAGTAGAAGTAGTCACAAAGTAGAAGGAAGAATTTTTAAGTGCTGTACAGGGGGGTTTTAAGTCTTGTACAGGAGAGTTTTTAGTTTTGTACATGAGGGTCAAACGTTTTAAGATGGAGGGATCTGAGCCTGTCCTGTCCTGCCTCTATCTTCTTCCTCACCTCCATGTTCTTGGTGATGTTGGCACTCACAGATTGGTTTAGAATAGAAAAGCATCATTTAATATAGGTAATGGGCATTGGGGACAAACTGTACCCATGTAACACGTAATGTACCATATAAAAGATAGAAAAGCACCATTTAATATAGGTAATGGGCATTGGGGACAAACTGTACCCATGTAACACGTAATGTACCATATAAAAGATAGAAAAGCACCATTTAATATAGGTAATAGGCATTGGGGACAAACTGTACCCATGTAACACGTAATGTACCATATAAAAGATAGAAAAGCACCATTTAATATAGGTAATGGGCATTGGGGACAAACTGTACCCATGTAACACATAATGTACCATATAAAAGACAGCAGCAGCCCTGGGCAGAGGGGGAGAGAAGAAGCAGTCGGGAGTCAGAGAGGATGTCAGGGTGTGTGTGTGCCTCTGCCTGAGCTGTGAGCAAACCACAGCAGCCCCAGGAGAAAATCTTTTAGATAACTTGCAATAAACTGCCTTGAGACCGGACAGCAGAAACTGCTGAGCCTTTCTTTAAAAGCACAAGTTAAAAGAAATATTTTTCCCCCACACAGAGCCACCCCATAACCTAAGGTAGTCTTTGGCACCCGATCACACCACAGAGGACTGTGAGGAGCTGCCCTGTCCCTGCCATCCATCCCAGCCTGGTGCCATCCATCTCCAGCAGAACGTGTCCCACCAGGCTGCTGTGAGCACATTTGCTTGACTTGTGGTGCTGGGGAAATCGTGTCCTCCTGAGCGATGGTCGCCGTGCCCGCCGTGCCGCACCACCAGCAGAGTTATGACACATCTGCTCAAGGCCATATTTCTGGGCAATGACACAATCAATGATGGATTCAGCTCTAATTTCAGGAGATTTAGACTGCAGAGTTTCCAAGCAAAGAGAGGAGGGTGCTCCATGTTCCCTCTCCTCAATGATTGCACCCGACAGAATTTACAACACGTCCTATTTCACCACATCCATTTTCTGTGTGCTGGTGTTTTCACATCCCTAATATCTTGAAAATTATGCAGACATCTGGGCAAAATGTCAGTGCAATACAATAAATGTATTTTTGATTATTTTGACTTGAGTGGACATCCACCTTTGGGCTGACAACAGTTCTCTTGTCTCAATTTCTCCTATAAATTAATTGTGTATATGCAGAAGCATTTTTCACATATCAAACTGGGAGAGAAATCTTGATTCAGGTTTGGTTTCCTTAAAGTTTGCATGAATTTCTGTTGATCATGTAACCACAGGTTTTTATCCAAAACTCTTAACCCAAGTTATTTCAAGGCACAAAATATTAATCAAGCTGGATTCTGTTCATAGGATTTTGTTCTTTTCCATACAAATTCTCGGTGCTCACCTTTCAAGTCACTCTTAATCTGTAAATATTTTTTTTAAATTAAAAACTTGGGCATTTCTCTGGGAAGGAGAGGTTTAATAATACATAGATATTTCTGCCCTCTAAATCTCACTGTGCACTCTTAGTTTTATGTGATTATTTTTAGATTCTCGGAAGAAAAGACATTGTTGTTCCCTGCCAGTGAGCACTGAAAGTCAGTATCTTTACTGGCAATAAAACCATTTTAATTTGCAGCCAGACTGGTGGGATATTAATGAGGTTTACCTTTCTTTAAGGCAAATTTGTGGAGTACATGTGCAGCACCATTTTAATTGCAACACCACACATAATTTCGTGTATCGCCAACTTATCTCCTGGAGAGGCTGGGGGTTAATTGAGTGAATAAAATAAATGTAGACTAATTAGGAGATGACAAGTTATAGCTGATAAGGTCACTTGTCAGGCAAATATGAATTCAATATCTATTGCATAAATTGTTACATTTTGTCTGGCCTAGAGCAAACTATTTGTGTTTTGCAAACTCACAAATGTACAAGGAAGACACAGAGAAAAATCTTTTATTCCTGCCATATTCAGTGTAAATCAGAATAAATCTAAATAGAAATAGAAGTTGGAGGTATCACATTATATTCTGATTTAAGCTGCATTACACCATCAGTGATTTTTGTAGCTTTAGACTAATATGACTGAAATATGAATCTGATTAATGCTCAATAAATTAGTAGAGATTAACCCCTACAGTTTTGTTGGCATTGTATTGATACCCATTTTTTTTTTATATAAGCTGTAGGAAAAGTAATAAATCATCAAAACCGATTTGGCATAAGTGTATAAAGTGAGACAATGTTATAGGGTGAAGAAATTGCATTCCATAAATCACATTGGGGCTGGGGAAAAAGGCCTTCTGAGCACGTGAGCCAAAGTTTGGATAGATTTTACTCTAAAGCACTCTGAATTTTCCAGGGTGAGCTCAGGGCACTGCGATGGAGACTCTGCCAAGGCTTGGGAGGGAGGAGTGGCAGCCTGGGCACTGCTGGGCAGTGAAACCAACCCAACCCAGCCTGGCCACGGGCACCCAGCAGTGCCACGGGGGAGAAGCCAGCCCCAAGGGAGAGCATGTTGCTTTCTAACAGGCTACTCTTCCCCAGACAATTCTCCCAAATGATAACAAGCTTTTCATCTGCTTTTAAGGAAATCCTGTGGCAAGAAACCCACACAGACTGGAGATCAACTCACAGAAATAACTCCCATGGAAATAACATTCCCTTGCCTTTGGAATGATGCTGGATTGGTGCCTGAATCCCTGCCTGCCTCACAGCCTTCCTCTCTGGGGTGCAGGGATGCTGCTGGAGCTGGGGTGGGCAGCCCTGGCACAGAGGGCCCTGAGAATTTGGGGCTGCCTCTGGATCCCTGGCAGTGCCCAAGGCCAGGCTGGATGGGGCTTGGAGCAACCTGGGACAGTGGAAGGTGTCCCTGCCATGGCAGGGAGTGACTCTGGAGGGGCTTTTTGATCCTTCCCAACCCAAACCATTCCATTCTGTCAGAACTCAAAATGTCCCTCAGACATTTTTGGATATTCTGGTCTGGGTCAGAAGCATTTGAGACCCTGGCAGGCAGCTGGAAACAGCTGTGATTTTGGGTTTGAACCATGGAATGATTTACCAACCTTGCAGGAAGAACAAGAAGTCACAAAAGTTTAGATATTATAGTAGAAGTAGTCACAAAGTAAAGGGAAGAATTTTTGAGTGCTGTACAGGGGGGTTTTGGTTTTGTACATGGGGGTCAGAGGGTTTAAGATGGAGGGATTTGGGCCTGCCCTGTCCTCCCTCTATCTTCTACCTTACCTCTATGTTCTTGGTGATGTTGTCACTCCCAGATTGGTTTAGAGTAGAAAAGCACCATTTAATATAGGTAATAGGCATTGGGGAAAAACTGTACCCATGTAACACGTAATGTACCATATAAAAGATAGAAAAGCACCATTTAATATAGGTAATAGGCATTGGGGACAAACTGTACCCATGTAACACGTAATGTACCATATAAAAGATAGAAAAGCACCATTTAATATAGGTAATGGGCATTGGGGACAAACTGTACCCATGTAACACGTAATGTACCATATAAAAGACAGCAGCAGCCCTGGGCAGAGGGGGAGAGAAGAAGCAGTCGGGAGTCAGAGAGGATGTCAGGGTGTGTGTGTGCCTCTGCCTGAGCTGTGAGCAAACCACAGCAGCCCCAGGAGAAAATCTTTTAGATAACTTGCAATAAACTGCCTTGAGACCGGACAGCAGAGACTGCTGAGCCTTTCTTTGGAAGCTCGGCTTGGAGGAGAGAATTTTCCACCACACGGAGCACCCTCGACCGAGGGTGAGCTCTGGCACATTCTTCTGTGATTCTGTGACAAAAGAAAGGTGCAGCTGCTGCCTGTGTGCACAGGTTTGTTTGCAGAACAGCTGCAGCACCTTCCTTACACCTTTTTTCCGCTCCCCTAAAATGGCTGCAGAAAGAATTGCGTGGAGAGAAACCCTTTTTCCCTGCTTTTCCTCAGGCTGGTGCAATATTCAGGACATGTCAGAGGTTCTGTCACTGAGAGAGAGTCCTGCTAATGCCAGACACACACCAGGAAGGCCCCTGGCCATTAATGTGAGTTTTCACTCACGACTCAAGCATGACCTTTGTGTGCCTTCCGTTTGTTTGGCAGCCAAAGTGAGCAAAGTTCCCAGGCAAACAATGAAGTGATGCTGCTGCTTCAGAGGAAAGATTACCCCAGCAAACAGTGTGACAGATCTGATCTCCCAGCTGTTCTGTTCGGAGAAGACAATTTAGAGCTACAGCAATTTCCTTGCTGATACCTCAAAGAGTTGGAATTTTTCAGTCATCTTTCACCTTTCCCTCAGAACCCTCCTTCCTTCTATTGTGTTTGGAAGCATTGAGAACAATTATTCTGTTTCTAAGGAGCTCCAGGGCTGCAGTGAAAGGTGCATTTGTCATTACAAATATCTTTGTCCACGAGAACTTTTCATTCCCACCAAGAGCAGCTCCCACCAGGGCAAAGCTCGAAGGAGTTTGATTAAAAGACCTGATTTCTAAGTGGAAATGAGTGAGTTACAGGTAATTAGAGTGGGCTGAAAAGCAGGACAATGATGTTTGGAGTGAAACAATGTCACACACAGTGCCTTAATTAGCAGCAAAAGTGATTTAGCAAAGTAATATTCTAATTCCAATCCAATTGCTACAAATTATTAATAACAATAAGGATGGAATAACCAAGATCCACTAACAACGAGTAGCAATATCTGTCACAGGAAAACATAAGGCCCCTTTCATAATGAGATTGTAATTAGAATAGAACAATAAAGCAGATATTAATATTGAACACAGGACAAAATACTGATAATGCTATAACCAGAAGGGGAAAAAGTGCTATTGCTAAAATTCTACCAGGGTCTAAAAATCAAATATATCACAATAAAGTTTATAAATTTTCCTTTAGGTGCGAACCAGGAGGGAATTTAGGCAGTGTCTGACCCACAGGACAAGGATTGGCAGCTCTGGGTGGACTTGGCACACGAGGGGAAGCAGAGACCCAGAGAAATGGGGGCTGCAGGTCCCCTCTGTGCCTGAATTTTGCTTCCACACTCAAAATTTGCCCTCTTGTTCCCCTCTCACCTCCTGCAAGAGAAGCCTTAGAGGGCTTTCTCTGCCTTTGGATGTTAATGGTGATAGCTGTGCCAGCAACCACAGCAATTACTGAGATAAATCCCATATTTATGTGGGGCTGCTCCTCCAGTTCCTGGAACTGCGTAATTCCATGAGAGTGAAACACTGCTTTTAATTTTTAACTTTTAAAAATAGTTTAATCCAAATATGAGTGGAGTAATGGAGAAAAGGGATGTTCTGGAGGGTGAAAAACAAGCGTAAGGTAAATAAAAATAATCCATTCACATTACTACTGGCTGGCTCAGGATTTTAGTCCTGAGTCTCCTGGGAAATGTGTGGTTGGCCTGTGATTTACATTGTTTTGGGAGCTAAAACTTGGAAAACTGTGGGATGTGAATATCACAGAGCAATGAAAGGAGTGCTTTCCACATGGCTCAGCTGTGGCAGCTTCAGTGAGCAGCTCAGAGCTACCCCAGACACTTCCACCCATCCAGCTGCAATAATCCATCCCCATTTCGCTCCCAGGGCTGCCACACTCCACAAACAATTTTTTGTGGCAATCACAAGATTTCTTCTTGCAGACAGGGATGAAAAAACTCCCCCCAACCCCAAGAGGTTTATTTTTGTAATGTAGGCACCATAACCACAGCCTAAATCATCCTGAGGGGTTGGAAATGACTCTGGGAACTCAAACTCTGTGACAACCACATTTTCTGTCCCAGGCAAGTGCCAGCCATAATAATAATAATACATTTTTTTAAAAGCACTTTTTCTAATACATTAAAAAAGCTGCTTTTTTTTTTTTTAACAATACATTAAAAAAAAAAGCATGATTTTTTTTTTTGTGCTGCCAAGAGGCCAGAAGAGAAAACACCGAATTTTGAAACACCCAGTTGGAGTGAAATTGTGGCAGCAAGATTTCCCTAGGAATGTCAAGTCAGTGGGAACACAGTGAATTCCAAGATGTTTTCGATGTTAATTCCTGCCCAACAAAAAACACACGAATAAACAGCGATCAATAGGCGCTAAATGAAAAAGAAGTAGCAAATCAATAATCCCAGACGTTTTCTTTTCCAGCTTCTGCAAACAATGCAAAGGATGATCAGCCTGTGATTACGTGGAAGTCGCAGATGTTTTTGCAACACTTAAAAGTTTGTGGGAAAGATCTTCATCCCTGTCAGGGTGTTGGTCCAGATTTTCATGTCAAAATAAAATAGAATTAATTTTCTGGGCTTTTTTTTTTTTGTTAGGTTTGTTTTTTTTATTTTTTTTGGGGGTTTTTTTGTGTGTTTTTTTTTCTTGTTGTTGTTTTGTTTGCATTAGATTTGGGGTTTTTTTGGGGTTTTTTTGTTCGGGTTTTTTTTTGTTTGTTTGGTTGGTTTTTTGGTTTTGTTTTTGGTTTTTTGGGGTTTTCGCATTTCCAAGGTCTGATTTCTGGAGAAAAACAAAAAAATCTCATTTCTGCTAGTGGAAAATTAGACTTCAGCTGGGTTTCTCTCTATTTCACATAGAATGTAGATGATCCTTGAGGTCCTTTCCAAGCCAAACCCCCTTCAGTGATTCCATGATTTTATGGCCATCATTCTCTCCATGATAAAATCTAAGGTTTCAAGTGTCTTTAATTGAGGCATTGGTATATTGGAGATAAAAAGGGAGTGAATTTGGCTCTCAAACTCAAAAAAAATCCATGTTGGTAACTCTGAAATGGGGAATCTCAAAATTCAGCTTCTGTGGGCAACCTGTGCCAGGGCCTCAGCCCTTTTTAGGGAACAATTTATCTCCAAAATCTGATCTAAACCGACTCTTTGTTTAGGCAAGTACTTAAAACCAGCAATTTTCCTTGAAAATTTTGTGCTTCAATAAAGTGTTTCAGTAATATATTATTGTGCCTTCCTAAGTTTAATGCCTTTACACTGAAATTTGCCATTGTTGACAATAGAAAATGCTCAAAATATTTGCCATGCTTAATCACCTGCTAATTTTAATTTCTTGGCAGTGATAATAAAGTAAAATTGAATTGTCTTTGAAGCTGTTGCAACAAAAAAGTAAAAAAAAAAATTACTTCTAAAGTACCAGGATGTTATTTTAAAAAGGTAATGAGCCTTTTGTGCTGGGAGATAAAATGGTTTGATATGAAACAGGAAGAAATCAAGTAAAATTTAAATAAAAGGGAAAAAAATAATGTAAAGCAGCTAATTGAAAAGATTGGGAAGCAATAATTATTTAAACCAGCATAAATATAGACAAGGCCTTTCAGACTAAAGAATTCAGACACTAGAACCATATAGAGAACATAAAACTGGTGGAGTCACACCCATGAATTGCAGCATCTCCACCTCACTCCAGGAACCATAAATAACATTTCCCTGACAGCGAAATCAATGCAGGCTCCAAGCTCAAAGTGCACCCTCAAAGCAGCACCAGAGCTCTCCCCTCTTCTCCAGCACGTCCATGGGGACCTCTTCTCCATGCACCCAGGGGAATTCCACAAAGGGATTTTGCTGGGAGAGGAACCCAACGAGGGGTATTCTTCTGTTGGGTGAGTCTAGCCCGTGGTAGGGAATGTTGGACGTAATTCCCAAGGACACAAGACCTTGAGGAATGTGGGTGGCACTGATGTCCACCCAAGGCAAAGCTCTGAGGTGGGTTTGTGTCTGCCTGGTGGAAAGCTTCAGACCCCCTCACATTCCCTAAAAGTCATGGAGCATCTTCAGGGCACGAGGTTCCCTTTTTCCTGGCTCTGTTCCACCAGGGATTGGTTGTTGTTCACCGATGTTGGGGAATGAGCTGAACCTCCTGGCACCCCACAGCATGGAAAGAAAGTTCTTCAAATGTCACATTGCAGTACCAGCCATGTCCTGCCACAGCCTGGCAAGTCCTTTACAGAAATGCAGCTTTTTATTTCCCAAAACCAGGAAAACCTCTGTGCTGTCTAAGGGACACTTAATTATTACCTTTGTCTGACTCATCAGCAGATCTCCAAATACTTCTGGTTGTTCAGGGAAGCCTTAACATTTCCAGGCTGGACTAGTTCATCTCCACATTTTGCTGTTAGAAATAGCAAAGATGTCACTTGTCCTAAAATATACGGTGTGCTGTTCCATCCCTAAAGGTGCTGTTATGCCAACAATAAATCTGCGAGACGCTGCGGGCAGAGTGTGGGATGTGATGTATTCAATATTCATCCTGCTGTGACCCAGAGGAGGATCAGGACACTTTGCATCAGGAAATGTCTCTCTCTAATTTAACAGCTTCAAAATGATGGACCAAAAACCCAGCCCGGGAGTTTGGGGTCGCATCTTGGTTTGGTTTGGAGGCAAGGAGCCAAAGGGCTGTGTGAAAATGCAGCTGATACCTCATTTCCAAATTCAGGTCAGACTGGCTTGGAATATTTCTGTTGTCCACAGCCTGATAGAATTCACTGCCATTCTGCTTTTTCCTCGTTTTTAATCCTGGAAATCCCCTTTGCTTCCACGGTGGGGCCGGGAGCATCAGCAGAACAAAGGAGAGTGACAAAGGCCACCTCCCCGTGCATGGATTTATTTGAAGGGAAAAAGCCACCAGGAATCAGGTCAAAGAAGAGCCATTTCCTATTTCCTTTTAGGAACAGGAGGGACACAGAAAATTGGGATCAGCTGTCCAGGAGGAAGACAGACCTTTGAAATAATCAGGAGGTAATTCCTTATTGACACAGGAGAGAATGGAGGGACCAGAGAGAGGGAGAGGTGAGGAAATTTCCTCCAACTTGGTGGAGAACCTGACCTGGCACCCACACCCAAAGAACAGCCTGAGGTGCATCTGATGGATGCTTAGGACAGAAATATATTAAAAATAAAAATAAATTTCTGCCTCATTAAGATATTTTTGGCAACCTGCCTTGCACAACAGCTCCAGAGGAAGCAGCACAATCCAGGAGCATCCATAGGAGTAAAACCTGAGAGAGTTTTGGTGTGAAGAGACAATTATTTTATTTTATTGAGCACTTTGGACAGGTCTGTTCATTTCAGCTTCCCAAAATCCTGCCTACATCTTTAATCCAGAAAGTGAAGGCTCTTTCCTAACATATTCATATCAAATAATGTTTACATTTCAGTGATGTCAGGAGATGGTTGTTGTACATCCCTATAGCAAGTACATAGAATTTAAAGTAATGTTCTCTGAGTTTATCTTCATCACCCTTCTTGCCTCTGGTGCTCTGCTTAGATCAGATTATCTCATTTAAATAGCAATGGGTTATGGAAAAAAAAAAAATCTAATCTGTTCCCTCGCTGTGCCACTGTGCATGCATTACCTTATTTTATTTTGTCCCCTAAGGCACTGCAAGAAAACCCTAAAGACCATCGTTGAGATACATAAAAAAGCTTTGCTGGAAAATAAGAGTTGGAGGGAACATTATTCTTTCCACGATTTTTTGCCTATAAAGAGAATATAGAGGGCACTTTGATTTTTGAGTAATTGAATTGCCATTTTTTGGGGGGTAATAATATCCAGTTCTTCTGCACAGCACATTTAATCCTGAGATTTAAAATTAATTTATAGGTCAAAATCATTTTCATTCTACATGTCAGGTAGGAGGAAATGAGTGACCAATGCCATCCAACACCCTGAATTACCTTTCCATCCCCAGCCCACAAAACTGCTCTGCTCAGCATCAGGGCTGGTTCCTCCCCTTCCCACTCATTTCTATTATTCCTAAATTGATGTGAACCTTCCGGGTGATAAATCAGAGAAGTTTTGCCATAAGTGCAGTTTGACTGTTACCATCAGGCCTATTTCAGAATGTCATGGCGTGAAAACCAGCGGAGCTCTGCTGAAATCAATGGAGTTAATTTCTACCCAGGAATAAATTAACTTATCCCAGTCAAGTCAGTTGGAGCTTTTGCTGTTCCTTTAATTGAGAGCAGGAGCAGGACAAAAGTGCCGTTGTGAGCTACTCTTGGTTCCTGGGAATATGGAAAAATTGCATTTTTAGCTATTTTTAAGTCTTTAAAAGCTGAATTTGTTCATCTAAAAGTGAGCTCCCAGTACCTTTTAACTCAGGTTTAAAGCCCAGCACTGGGCTTGTTAAAGGTGATCCTCTGGCATGAATGATGAAGATGACAAAAGGTTTCAAAAATGAAAACTCGTGGGAAAAATTAAAAAATGGGAAGGAAAAGGTTCTTTTTGGAGATACAAATAATGGGTGTAAGAATATCTTGTCCCTTACACAGCTGTCCTGCTCCTCCAGCCATTCAGATTCCAGGATCACCATCTATTTCCCAAGAAATCAAGGAATTACAGGGGAATCTGGTGCCCTGAAAGAGTGGTACAAGCGCTTTACTCAGAGTAGTAAAGAAGGGAAGGATCTGTGAGAGGCACCCAAGAGGGCTGAGTGGGGCAATGAGGAATTAAAGGGAAGATTTAGGTCCTAAAAACATGGTTGTTGAGATGAGCTCAGCAAAGCTGGGCTTAAATGAGCGACTGCTCACTTGAAATATTTTATATATCACAATATTTTATGTACTCCACGATTCTTAGTCCTTAATGTGCTGGTTGTTTGTTACTGAAATAACAGCTTGGTATTGATTTAACAGAAAGTCTGATCCTGAGCTTTGCTTTTTTTTTTTTATCTTGAGGTTTACATTTCACATTTAGATAAAACAGCATCGAGGTTCATTTAAATTGTATTTTAAAATGGTACTGAAGTCTGCCCTCTGCTCTGTTTCTTCACTTCAAACAGCTGCTGACTCATGCACTACATAATTAATTTAAGTATCATTTGAGGTTACTTTAATACAATTTCCTTCTAAGTACATGAGTAATATCCTGGCTATTTAGAGTTCAATACATTAATTGGAGACAAAAGTCAGTTGTCATGGTTTCTATCACAGCCAAGTGTGAAGGGTCAGTCCATCCCCAAATTCATTAGAACCTCAAAGAGTTGAGTTCCCACTCAGTGCCTGTTTGGAGATGAGGCTGTAATGAGCCACAGGAGTTAATCCCATTTTTATGGCTCTATGAAGCAGGATTGTCAAGTTATATGCTTTTAATTAGAAGAAAGGTTCAGAGCAGGAATGAACTCAGAATACCAAACCTCACTGTGTGCAATGTCCAGCCAGGCAGAAAAGAAAATTTTACCTCACAATATCTTACAAACTGTTGATATTTTAAATAAACACGGGGGATGTTCAGGAAGGAGAGTGGAGGGGAGGCGTTCCTGCTCCCTCCAAGCACATTTTGTGCTCTGATCTCAGCCTGAGAAGTGTCAGGATGCCCAGGGTGGGAGGATGAGAGTCCAGCACCACTCCAGCAGGAGGCAAAGAAGGAATATTTGCATTTGTTTGGGGTTTTAAGCCAGATTTTCTTTCCTCTTTGTGCATTTATATCGATAATCCTCATAATTCTCACCCATTGTTGGACTTCATAAATAAATATTTTTATTTGCCTTTCAGTTAACTGTGATTTAAAGACACTTTACTCACATGGAAGCACTTGAAGGGTGTGGTATGAAATGTGGAATCAAAACCATTCATTCAGTGCTCCCAAACTGGTCTGGTTTTCACTCCAGCTTCATTTGCTGATATTGTGGCCAATAAATGTTTTCACGATGTTGTCACCCAAGTAACAATTGTTCTTCTTTCTCACTTTTACAGCTTTGTCTATTTTTAAAGCTGTTACCTGGATTCCAGCTTTCTTATGATCTTGCAAAGTGTTTTTCTGGTTCAAAGGCAGCACCTGGAGTTGTTTAAAATTAAAGTGTGTCCTAATGAAAAGCTCCTTAGTCACTTGCTCATACAAAAAAGGGCTGTTAATTCTGGTAATTGCTTCTCCTTTCTCCAAGAACTATGACACTGACAGAGATTTATCAATCACAAACACTAATAGTGGAACATTTTACCTGTGCTGCAGCTCATGAATGGCAGCAGACTTATTAGTTTCCATAGCAACACCATCTCCACTTTCCAAGGTCAAAAATTCCTCCCATCCAATCAGTGGAAGAAAGTAAAGTGTGTCTTCCTGTGACTACCTGGATATTCTGCAAAAACAGGAAGAGATATTGGGCAATTAAAGTACAGACTCCAAATAAATACCCCTAATTTCCCCAGGTAAAATCACGTTCTACTGCACCGTTTGGAGGCTCAGACACTACAAATGCGATAGGATAGGATCATCCTGGCACAAAAATAATTCCAAAGTGAGACAGAAAATCTTAGGTAATGTTGGGTCTCCCCCCATCCTCTCCATGTGGCACAGAGATCTCTTGGATGGGAGAGAGTTTCTCCAAGTAGGAAAGAAAAATCTGACTGTGGTCCCTCTGCCAGACAGTGTTGGGATGGAAGAAAGTGTTTGGAAAAATGAGCTTTTCCCAACTCCTAAATGTTCATCAAATGTTAAGATATTTCTTGTTCCATCATAGGGAGCCCCTCTGGAGCCAGGCTGGGAGAGCTGGGGGTGATATCCTGGAGAGGAGAAGCTCCAGGGAGAGCTCAGAGCCCCTTCCAGGGCCTGAAGGGGCTCCAGGAGAGCTGGAGAGGGACTGGGGACAAGGGATGGAGGGACAGGACACAGGGAATGGCTCCCACTGCCAGAGGGCAGGGCTGGGTGGGATATTTGGGAAGGAATTCCTTCCTCTGAGGGTGGGGAGGGTTTGAGATGGAATTCCCAGAGCAGCTGTGGCTGCCCCTGGATCCTGGCAGTGCCCAAGGCCAGACTTGGAGCAGCCTGGGACAGTGGAAATGTCCCTGCCATGGCAGGGGGGCACTGGGTGGGATTTAAGGTTCCTCCAACCCAAACCACTCTGGGATTCCATGATTCCATCATAGTCTAGTTCTGATCCCAGCCAGGATCCTTTGGTGAATGTGTTGTATTGATCTCCCAGGAGAGGAGAACGGATCACAATGTCACACACACACCAGGTAAAAAGGAAAAAAAACACATTTTCTGTGTCAAGTTGGATCCTTCAGAACTGAACCATCCTGTAAGGATTTACATAACAATTTCCTCTAATTTCCTTTGACATTTCAGTCAGCAGATGATGAATTAAGCCAGGAAAAAGTATCTGTTTGGCCTATACTCCCAAAGGGCAAACGAGTGATTTACTGTTGGGCATCAGTTCATAAAGCAGCTGAAACCAGAAATCACTTAATAAAGTGAGTTTACAAAATTGTAAAATCATTCCAAACCTTTTAAGTGCTGAAAATTTTCCACTGAGAAATTACAATTATGAGGCACACTTAGGGATCCATATTCTCTCCTCACTTGTCTCATTTTTCACAGCAGTGTGAAAAGATCTCATCCAGGGTTGTCCTGGAACTTATTGCTGGTAGGAGTGACAGAGATATTTTTTAGAAAATTAAGAAATCCAAATCTTCTGGAAGCCATCCCACTTCTCTAAGGGACTTCATGTTGTTAATATTTTCTATAAACTTCACCTAAGAAATGCAGGAGGTCTCAAGGGAGACACTTAGAATCCTGAGGAATTATCAAAACTTGATAAGATTCTAAATTTTTGGGAAAAAAGGATGGAAAAAACCCAGAGTTTCTTTTAGCCTTTCATGATGTCCTACTTTACACACAGCTGTGATCTATTGAAGAACATTTGCAAAATTTATAAGTGTTTGAAAGGAAAAGGATTAAAAAGTATTAAATTATAATTCTGTCGGGGTAGAAACAGAGAAGGATGAGCTGGGCTGAACCTTTATATATCAACCCTGCTCCAAGTAGCAGCAACTGCACCTAAACACCCTCAATCAATATTTCCTTTCTTTTTTAATACTTTTGGGTGCTTTTTTCGAGCTCTTGCCTTCAGTTCAGGTTCCACTCCAGCCCCTCCTTTAAACTACCTGGCGATACTGAAGGTAGGCATTGATTATTTCTGCTTCAGTGGAAAACCTGGTGCTTTTCCTTATTGAATCACATCATATTTATTTCACACCCTTTCTCCTGCTTGTCAATATTTGTCTCGAAGCTCGTGTATATATCTGTGATACCTGAGACAAAAAAAAAAAAAAACTGCTTTAAATTTTTTTTCCCTTGTCCTTCCTGAACAGAATGTATCCCTTCAGATCAAAAAAAATGTAATTTAGGATTTTAATTATTACTTAAATGTCATCTAAATCCTCCTGTATTAATTTTGTGACTTTACCTGTCCCAATTTTACATTTTTTTTCCCCGGAGGAGGGAGAAGATTCCCCAGGGACCCAGGACCTGTGTGTGCAGCAGCAGCACAGGGTGAGGAGGCTCAAATTGCCCATTTGCTGACAAATCATCCTGGTGGGTGCCAAGCTGGCTGTTAGCAGATAACAACCAGCGTTTGTCTGCAATTTATCCCCTTTTGCAGAAATTACTGCCACGAGTTTTGCACATTCCCACGTGTTTTCCTTGGCATTTCTATTTGGATTCCCCTCCTGTTCTGGGTATTTTTCTGTGGTTGTTTTCTTGGACAGGGAACGCTTCCCAATGCTGGTCACACCCAACTGCTTTTCCACAAGATCTCTCAAATATATTCAGTTTCTAGTCCTTCCACATTGGGTGTGTGAGTTATTTAGTGCAGAAATCCCTTCTAAAGGTCAAAGGAAATTGAGAATGGACTTAGACCATCCAGAGTTACTCACATGCTTCCTGATATTCCAAACAAAAATATTCCGAACAAAAAATACTCCAAACAAAAATTAACCAATAAAAGCCAAATAACTGGCCAGACCCTGCCTTTTCCAAGAGGACAGATCCTTTTATTTTTCCTTTTTGCAAGGAAATATCCTTTTGAAACCCTCCCTGCTTTCTATTCTCCTCTTGTTGGGTTCTGGATGAGTTTTTTGGAACCCTGAAACATGAACCTGCAGCTGCCAATATCCAGAATATACAACCCAAACTCTTTGTATTCATACAAGGTATTGATCAATCCTCAGAACTGTAATTCTTCTGCTCCTAGGACTGCAAATTATGGGGCATTACTTTAAATACACACACACACATACATACACACACACACACACACACACATATTTCCTTTAAGTCACCCAACTGCTTTATTCCCTTCCCTTTGACAAACACAAGGACTGAACTGGCGAGCAGGCACTTAATATTTTTTACAACATCTTTCCAACAGCTGCTTCCATGGGATTATTTACTGTCAAACTAAATCAAGAATAAATGAAAAAACTGAAATATTTATAGCATAAGAAAAATCTGGTTCAGACCAGAAATCCCAGACTGGTGTTAGATCAAGAAATGTAACAAGATAAATTCTGCCATCGTACCCTTTGTTTTCTGGATGTGCTGCTATCACTTATTCTAATTGTTATGCCATGATTTGAGCAGAGAGATGGATGGAAAACAAAATATGTTAAATATGATCATGGGGGAAACGTTATATTTCCCCCTAAAAATCCTGATTGTGCGTCCATTTGTCAGCAGGATGTAATTTATACAAATATGTTTGTTACAGAAGGAGGCAACATCATTTTTTGTTGTTTTCCCATTAGAGAAAACAAGTCCATAGGAAAGACACTCAGTCCTCAGATAATTTATACCTGTCATTTTCACTTCTGATCTGTGCAGGAAGGAGAGATATCTGCTCCTGGGACATCCAAATGTGTGGGACACACAGGGATAGACAGGAGATGAATAAATGGGAGAAGGTGGATAAAATACCCAGGTCAGCAATGTGGATGAGTTGTGCAACTCCTGCTTCTCCTTGCAAACACTCTGGGTAATATGGGAAAGAAAGTACACAAAACTATTGCTGTCATCAAACATTCCCTCCTGGACATTTGGGATATTGAAAAATTCAGACTAAAACTGGGATTTGAGTGTTGACTTGGCACTTAAAACACGGAGGGAAAGGCTGTCTTGTTGTGTGGCTGAAGGTTGCAGTTGCACAGATGTTTTCCTTGCAATTTAGAAGGGAATAGGCTGTGGATTCATTTATTAATTACACTAATCTGACATCATTTAACACATTAATGTAAGTCCTGTTCTTTGCTGAGCCCAACCTGGTGCTGAGGCTTTGGTTTTCAAGACCTTTAATTTCCACAACCACTTATTTTTTGAGTAACAAAACCAAAGATTTGGTCTTGATTTAGAAAACGAAATCTATGACAAAAGACAAAACGCTCTTCTGGTGTCATCTGAATTTTCATGAAAATAGGCCCCATTTCCCACTTCTGCCACAATTTTCTGTTAAGTTTTCTGCAAGTAAAAGTTGGTTCAGGTGGTGATGTGACATTGAACTGGGGCAAAACCTGTCAGGCCCTGGGAATGATGAGATTTTGCTCTCAGCTAAATTCCAGCAAATTGACATTTTTACCCATGGCAAAATGTAGCTGTGTTTGCAGAAAGAGCAGCTTTTTGACCTGATGGAAAAAAAAATAAAAGTGTAGCAAGAGGGATTTGGGGCCAAAATCCACAGTGGTGCTGGTGGAGGAGCTTCACCCCAGGTTTGCTGGTGTAACCACCTATGGAATGAGATCTGCCTGGCAGAAGAAAGGAATGGAAATGTGGAGAGAAAGGCTCTAATCCAGGCAGTGCATGCACAGCCTTTTTATTCTGCAGTCTCAGCTTTCCCTCCCAGCAGCTTCCACACATCTCTATTATCTTTTGAACTTGGCCTTGCACGCTTTTGTATTCCTCATGTGCCAGGAAAGAAGCCCAGCCTGTCCCAGCCAGGCTTGCATTCCTGGCACACCATTGCTCCTGATCTCTCTATTGTCTCCTGAGCACCTGATTCGAAGGCATCGAATGTGAATTTTCTCATGAATGCCAATGATATACAGCTACATTTTTCTTTTCAAACTTTTTATCCCTGAGGCTCTTTCTACACTCAGACTATTTTCCAGATATCCATAACAGAGTGAATAGCAAACACTTGCAACTACCAGAGCAGGAGCAGAAGCAACCACTTTTCCAGGCTCCAGCAGGATTTACGCATGCTGTTGGAGTTCTCACTGCTTATTTAGAATTATTGAACCATATTTTGAGGGAGAAAAGCACCCCGTGCTATTTAACAAAGGTTTCCGATACCGATCATTCTTGTTTTTCCTCTTTCACAAAAGGATTTGGATTTTCATTTGGTTTTCACTCCTGACTGCTATTGCTTACTTTTCCTAGGGAAACTGAAAATATTGTGGCTCATTTGCAATTCAAATTCAGTGCATAAAGCCTTCGGGGAGGGTTTAAATCTTATGTTTTCAAAACATTTTCCTAACTCGGAGCAAACAGCTCGTTGGGTTTTAGGTGACATTGAGATCCTACATGGTGGAACACTACAGAGGCTTTTGGTGTCTTAAACTCCCCAAATTAAGACATTTGAAAAGAAATGGGCTGGACTTTGCTCTCTGATGAGGCCTCACTCACCTTCCCAAATGGATTCACCAACATTGAAATGACCCTTGCATAGGGAATTTGTGGATGAACATCCCTGAAAGGGTCCAAGGCCAGGTTGGACACTGGGGCTTGGAGCAGCCTGGAATAGTGGAAGTGATGCCTCAGGTTTGAGCTTTTATATTTTTCACATTCTGTGCTGCTTTAGTGTGTGGGTCTGGGATTTCTATCAGGGGATGCTGAGCTCTGTGCACAGAGCAGGGAGACAAAACAATTCCTGCTCCAGCTGGGCACCAAGGACAAATGACCCAAATCTCAGCCCAGGAGCACAAACACCGTGGGCTGGAGAGAGAAAAACAAGCAGGATGGGACTGCCTGGGCTAAAGCTGGAATGGGACAATGAACTCCAAGGTGCCAATGGAGCAGAACTGATCCCAGGGAGAGCCCCGGGAGCGCTCGTGCATTTTGGGACCATTTTGGTTCATTTGGGTGCAGCCCTGGCTGGGCTCTGGTGCTGCCCAAGGTGGATCCATGGAGGAGATCCTTTAATAAATCCCTGCTTTATTCTGTAGCTCTGCCCAGCTCTGCTCTAGGGCAGCCTGCTCAAGGTGTCCCTGCCCATGGTAGGGGTGGCACTGGAGGAGCTTTATGGTCCCTTCCAACCCAAACCATTCCATGATTCTAAGCATCCTTGTAAGGATTCACACATTCTTTAATCATCAATTACTTATAATTGCAGGATTTAAACATCTTTAAACTTATTTTGATTTTTTTCTTGTGTTTTTATCCTTACAGCAACAATTGGGGAGCTTAAAGCAGGATGCTGGAAAAGAGAAACTCCTCTGCCATCAGTGCAGTGCAGAACGTGTCCAAGTGCTTCAAGATCCCCCTGGAACTGCTGGGAAGGTCTCAGGGAGTGCCACCCTTTCATTCATCCATTCTTTCATGGGTATCTGAACAGGTCCAGTGCAGTAGCCAAACACTGTGTGGGCATTCCCAGCTGTAAATAACCCTGTCTCAACAGGCAAAAACCGATGAGAGAATTTGCTGTACTTAACCCAAATACAAAGACTGAAAGATGGAAACCCCAGTGGGCTGTGCTGTTGACAAATCAGCATTAAAATGTCCTTCAACAGCAGAGTGCTTTAAGTGATAATGAATATAACAGAGAACTACCCAATCCCAGCCCTCGTGCTGAACCCAGGTGCAGTTATCTAACACAACCACATTTGGAGCTGTCTTTTGATACTCCTTTTAAAAATTTATACATTAAGCAATGCCAGTAATCAGCCTGAAAGGGCTGATTGCTCATTCTTTGGTTAAAAAAGTGCTGTTCTCATTTTAATCCCTAAATATGTGGGACTGCACCTCCAGCACCTGTGTGAAATCTGCCCTGGAAGTGTTGGTGGGATGAAAACATCAGTTCAGCCCTCAGAGATCTTTGGGAACTACAGAAAATAATGATTTCCACGTGAATTATAAATTAGAAGTTTTCATGATAAAGATAATTTCCAACAATAAGAAGATTCTCTCCCAGCCATTTAATACAGTCTGCAGCAACTACTGAGCCAACATTGAGATGGAAAAATCTGATAAAAAGGCTTCCAAAGCCTGGCTGAAATGTAAGTGTGGATCAATTTTCAATACAATACACTAAGAAATACAGTTTTTTAAGAGATCAGAAAGTGTTAAATTTACCAAATCTGACAATATCACTTCTGAACCAATTATCACATTTCTTTTAACATGTTCACAAACACTAAAGCTGCAGATCTTGATGACACTCAAGCGCTGGGAAAGAAGAGCACACATTGTTCTTCCCAGGTGAAAAGTTTCATATCTATTTCATATCTATGAGTAAAATCTTAAAAAATCCTCCTTCCAAATATTATCAGTGTAATAATGATAAAAAAATTGATTGGGTTTTGACTGAAGTCAGCAGCAAAATTCCCATTTCTTCAGTAAAAAGAGGATCAAAATGAGGATATCATCAAAAGACAGCGTGCAGGTTTCTTCAGAGATATGGAGGTTAATAAAGGAATTGTTGATAAACTTTTACAATGGTAATTTGAAGACTTAATCTCTTTCAAGATCTCATGCAGCAGTTGTTGCTCTCTGAGCCTGATATCCCAGCAATGCTTTCATTTGTGCCACCCTAAAGGCTCTTATTGGGTGTTTGCATTTTAATCTTTTGCTTCTTCACATTCAATATCCCAGATCTTTTTATTAAAATACATATTAAAGGCATTGTGATATCTTTATGGGGCTCTCCTTTCAAATAAACAGCATCTTTACTATTTATTATTTTTGCTGCTGCGCTTCTAACACACCTGGTTCTCAAGCTGGTGGCCTTCACAACACCTTAAAAAAAAAAAAAAAGGCAATTTCTTTGCCCACTGGACACAGAGAACTCACCAATCCACCAAACTTTTTTCCCAAAGGGAATGTGGAGTTGAGCAAAACATCCCTGGAGTTTTGGAGTTGGAGCAATGCTCTTTTGAACCAGGAGGTCCAAGGCTTGACCAAACACCTGCAGAAGGAGGACCAGGGCATCCACCTGCCACTCCTGCTTCAGAAATTTCTGGATTGAGGTTAAGATTTGCCAAAAAAAAAAAAAAAGAAGAGAAACTGAAGCTAATTTTAGACAAGAACCTGGAAATCTTCCAGTTTATTAACAACTGGCTTTCAGCCTGTCAGGAAGTATTAATAGTACCATGAAAGGAAATTATGAACTGTAGATTTCCCCCGAGAGCTGTCAGGAAATATTTGGAATTTTGAATAGCCATATACTGCAGTGCAGCAATAAATAAAGTGGCCAGGAATAGTTCTGGCCTGACCTGGGTGGCCACAGATTTAGACCATGATTAGGTGGAATTCTAACCAATATAAAGAGGAACAAGCAGGGCTGCAACTCCAGGGTGACTTTAAGATTAACTGAACCATCCATGACCATTATTTTTGCCCAAGGTGAAGGCTGTAATCATTTTATTTGCATTTGTGCATGCAGGGGTGTCAGGAGGGAAAGTTAATTTCAAGGCTTATTGTTTAACAAGTAAATGATTGAGTGTGAAATGAGGATCCTTCCCATTCCCTTCCTCCTTGGTGATTCTGTTGCTGTTTATTCCCATCACTTAGAATCTCTTGGATAATGAGGAAAAGGAAGAAAATAATCAGTTGGTTTCTGGATGAAATTGGACTTAATTCAGCATCATCTATGTATTCTAAGATAGGGGATACAGCCAAGTGGAATAATCAGTGCAGCAAACAGATTGCTTTAATGTCTAGACAGGTTTGAAGATGATCTGGAGATGGGAAGAGGAATGCAAATGATTTCCCTCTTCTGCAGCTCAAGAGCTGCATGCTGGTGGAATGCAGAAGGAGAAGAGGAAGAGGAGGAAGAAGAGGAAATCCTTTAAACAACAACCAAGAAGCAAAGCTGGAGTCTCTAAAGGATCCCCCATGGAAAACCCAGAAGGGTTTGGGTGATCCGAGAGGGAGGAGCAGAGGGATCCCTGAGCTCTGGGTGGGTGAAGGGGATGCCCTGAAGGTGCTGCTCCACACCAGCCAAGAGGAAGGACAAGGACTGGAAATTTGGAAAGTGTGGGAAATGGGTTTGTAGAGTTTTGCAAATAAAACTAGATACTTTGGAGACATAGAACTATGAAAGATGTATTTTAGTAGGAGCCATGAGGGGTAATTTTGGATTATTGGCTTTAAGGCATTTACAGCATGGTGTGGCTAAAGCTGATAGGCCAAGAAACACTTATAATGTTTTGTAATTAGGAAATAATTGGCTCCTGATCGTGATGGCGTCAATTATAGCACCTGTATTGTCTCACCCTTCTCATGAGACTGAAAATGGAATAAACGTTTTTATAAAACCTCTCAGTTCCACCATCTCTGGGTCAAAAAAGACTTAATCCAACAAGAAATCTTCCCTGCCCAGAGTGAACAGAAATTCACTGCTCTCAATTAAAATTATTGTGTTATTAGGATTTAATAAATATAAATAGCCATGTCTTTCTTTAACAACTTTAACATTAACCACAGTTTTGATTTTGAGAAGATGGCTGTATTTCAAGTCAGGGAATAACTTATAGACTTTTCTTTTTCTATTTAAATTGTCAATTTGAGAAGAAAACTCGATTATGAGCTGTGTATTTGAGTGTGTTGGAGAAGAACATGTCAATGTGAGCTAAATAGAAGTACAACTTCAGAGATTCATTTTATTACAGAGAATGTCTTGGTGCATTTAAAGCAAGACTTATCTATTTTTCCCTTTTTCTACATTAAATATGTTTTTATTTTTGCTACAAGCTCCATATGAACATCTAAATTCCTCAAAGTCACTTCAAAGTCACATGCCATAGATCAATTTTATCAAATTGCTTGAAAATCATGATGTAATCCTAGGCCTAAAATGAACTGATTTGTGATTATTTGTTGCTTATTAATTAATTTCTTCTGCAGTTCATGCTCTTTCCTAGAACTCATGTATGAGCTGTTTTTACCAGTGGGTAAAAGAAAGAGCTAGAAAGCAACATTAATCCATTTTATGACTTTAATTACTATTAGAGGCCTGCTTTGCACATGGCAGATGATTTGTTAGAAATTGATTTTATTCCTGGATAATTGCCCTGCACTCCAAACAAGGCACACATGCAGGGATTGATGCATTTGCATCTGCTGGATATGCAGCAGACAATTGCTACAAACTCAGAAGAGGTTAGAAAAGCAAAATGTTAGCTGAAATAGTAATCAGGATTTCGGAAAGTTTTCCCTTCCTGGGTACACTAAAGAACTTGAACTTGCTATTCTGGGTTTTTAACAGGTAAATAGGGTTTACTCCAGGGTGAGAGTAGGAAAACCCTGACTTTCATGGGAAAATGCTGTGCATTTTTTTTTCCAGAAGCAGAACTTCCTTTTCATTTCTGCTTTGTTTCCTCATCCATTAAACTGGACACTGAAATTTAACAGGATTTTCACCTGTTGCCTTTTAACATCAGCTCTCCAGGAGCCTCTTTTATCCCCTTCTATTCAGTGTTTTCATTTCCACTCTTGGTATGTACCAAAATGTGTTGTTGAAATCACAGAGAACAATTGAGAGGAGACAATGCCAAATAATCTGTTATAACAGAGAAAACAAAAAGTGAATTAACCACTGTTGTCTCACCCCAGGCCATTCTGAGGAGCACTTACTTGGCAAAGTCCTGATGCAAATTATTTTACTGATTAAGTGCCCAACTTACCACGGGGTGCTGGGGAATTATTCCCGTAATTCCCTCACCACCAGGGTCCTGAGCACCCAGGAAAAGAGCAGGGAAAACTCACAATTAACCAGAGAAATCTCCAGAGGGAAAAATCCTGAGGGTTTCAATGATGTTTTGTGCCAATTAAAGGGAGCTGGTGAAAATTCATGTCTAGATGGTTCTCCCTCCCTTTTCATCCCCTAACTCTGTATTTTCCATTCCACTTTTATATCCTATTTCTGTGTACTTCCCAAGCAGTTCCTGCATTCTTAATCCATTTTGTGCCATTGTGGGGGCACAAAAAGTGAAATTTCTCTGGTTTCATTCCTGCATCAAACAGTTGTTGTAAACTCTTAAAGTTGTTGGTTCAGCAGAATTGAAGAATATCAAAATCTGCCTTTCCACAGCAAAGGAGATGTTTCCTCATCTTATCATTCCTTTATCCTCTAGCAAAAACAACTTTTGTCTTTTGGAGTCTCTACTAAGGCACATGATTTCACCAATCCTCTACAAAGGTTGTCCTTTGTTTTAAGTCAAAACCACCACATTTATAACAAGGGAAAAAAAAAAGTTCTGTCCCAAGAAATCCACAAATGCATTCATTATCAAGGAGTCACACTTTCATTTTCCACATCAATAAAACCAAAACAACTCAACATCCCAAATTTCCCAAGATAAATTGCCTTCAAAACTGGAGGCTGGCGACTTAACACTGCTAATATTCCAGAGAAAAATAAGGATTTGTTCAAGGAAAATATTGAATTTAAAGGGTCTTTGGAATTTAAGCTCCCTGCTTCAGGGTCTGTCCAATGCCAGCTTTGTGGAATGGCTGCTCTATAGCAGAAATGGCTAATTAATATATTTTCAGGTGCATTCTTTGCTGTAGGATCACTCTCATATCAACTGCAAAGATGGATTTAGGTGTTTTGCTGAATTTGGGCTATATATTAAAAAAGAAAAAATAAATCCTTTGAAATAGTTTCATTGTTAAAGCTGCACAGTGAAACCCCCATGGTTCCATCTTTCCTTCCTCTCTGGTGACTCTTCCCATGGGATGAGGATCTAAAATATTTAACAGTGAAGTTTCCTTTTCCAGTCTTTCTTTAAACTCTCAGGAAGTTTGTTTTCCCCGTTTCAGGGAGGTTCAGACCAGTTTCACACCAACACTGACACCAGTTCAGAGCCACCTTTGGAGCCTTGGCCAACCCCAACCTGCTGCTTCCCCAGGACTATCAAATCCATCCCAACAACTGCAGAAAAAAAAACATTGTAAAAGCCTAATTTTCAGCTTCACATCCCTGCAAAGCTGCTCCATCAACGAGTTTCTACACATTTCCTTGGAGCTGCAGTGGTAAAATCCCAAAATAGAGTTTAGTCTCTAATGGGCTGAAAAGTGCTTCTGGTTTTGAGGAAGAGACTTTGAGGAGGATCCTGAAGTGAAGTGTCTGCACTTTGTCAAGCTCATCACACCTTCCCTGGAGTTCTGCTCTTAAAAATGCAGATTGTTTCCTGGGATACTGCAGCTCTTCCCCAACTTCTTGTCATGCCCATGTCTGATTGTGCTCATAAATTCCTCTAATAACTCCTGCTGGTGTCACTCTGTGTCACTCTGAGCCTTGGCTCACTTTCCCTCGCAGCCCAGGCTCTGTTACAGGTTCGGCAAGAGTTTAGGAGATTGAATGGAGATGATAAGAAGGAGATGGCCCCGCTTTTCAGTCTTAAAAACATCCATTTACTGGTGCTGATCTAAATAATGGACTATTTCTCTTTTCCCCTTGACACATAAAACAATGCTGTTATCTCATAATGACACAAATCCATTTTTTTCACCGGTTCTACGCTAAGAGCAACACACAGATTGTTTCTATTCCTCTCTTGGTCTGCTCCTCTCACAAAAATCTGTCATCCTTCAAAGGAAATAGCAAATTTAGGGGCTGAAGGGATCCACTGCCTTTAGCTTTTCTTTCTTTAATAGGCAAACCAGTCCTCATCAGAGTGCAAGTTCATCACCAAGTACTTCAGTTCCTTTAGCCAGGCAAATCCCACAGCCACAACTGCATTGTGTGGAGGGGAAATCACCCAGGAATAATGGGGCTAATAAGCAGCATGCAAGGGCTGATCCAGTCCTGGGAAAGGGAAACACATCCCCCTGAATTCAGCAAGATTTACATCAGCTTCCCAAACACCTGGAGCTTCACTTAACTTATGAGACAGCCTCAAATTGGCTTTTGCTCTGTGCGTATCTCCAGGTCAGTGCACTCATACTTCAAGCAAGACCTACTAAGGAAAAGCTCCTTTTATGTTTACGTGTTTGGCTCCAAAATATAAAACATAAAAAAGAAAGGTTGCATTTTCTCCCAAGTTTTGCTCCTTTGCTTTGAAATTACACCAGGAAAAATGATGTTGTGTGCAGGCCAAAGGATATTGCAGAGAGAAAAGTTGTATTAGAGAAAGAACATCTTAGTCATAAGCACCAGGCATTGCAGTGAATTTCCTCACTATGGTGGGGATCATTCTTCCTGAGAGCTTTTCCAGCCCTCCTGATCCAAATCACCAAAGCCATGCTGATCTCTATTTGAGCAGCCCCCAGGCTGCTGCTCAGATTTCCTTCCCTTCCCTTCATTACTCACATCCAGCAGGAAATTCCTGCCAGGAAATAAACAGAGTGCAGCTACACCTGTACATCTCTTCTACATTCATTCCCTGTCCCAAACTTTATACCCTCATCATTTTCTTGGATTATTTTTTATTATATTATCTGATATTATCAACTGTGACATCCATGTGGCCAACCTGGGCAGCTACAGGCTTGATGGAAATAAAAGTTGTCCCTTCAAGAAGATTCCAGGCATTTTGTTTCTGTTTCCTTTGGTCTCATTAGTCTGCCACTACAAGATTAATGGTTTGGGTTAAGAGTAATTTAGTTTATGGCACAATAGGTATGAAAGGTTATTCCTTCTTATGCCCTCCTCACATAAAACCTCCCTTAAAAAAAGCAAAGTCTTTATGTCTCAATAAACAGAAGCCACCGAGAAATTGTGTAACAAATTACATATTGGATAACCATCTATAAACTTTTATTGGCTTATGAGGTTTGCATTGATTTGAATTTTACCCAAAGCATTACTGCTCCTCCAAAACACTGAAATGAAAGCAAAACAGAAACATCCATTATGGGGTTTTTTAACAGGGAAGTATCTCTGAAGAATGTAAGCAGTGAGACTTTCCTGGAGGCATCTCTTGCACCTTTTGCTGTCTGTCCATGGCCAGTGAAAGGTACAGCACTTGGGTGTAACCCAAATTTGCACCGTGACAGGAGAAACAACCCCTCAAATGGCATATAACTTGAGTGTGGCAGCACTAAAGGGACCTGAGAGCCTCCCTGACACCCTCCTGCATTTATGCAGAGCGAGGTTAATTTTCAGTCTCTCACGCCAGGTCTACAACCATGGCCTAAACAGATTTTAGCTTCATTTCTGATTATTTTTACACATCTTTTAGTGCCCCTTTTTACTTTGCATTTAATATCAGTATAGCCCATTACAAATGCTTTGTTAGCTGTCACACCCTTCATCCCAGCTCATTTATTCTGAACCATCCCCATCAGACACTGATTATTGGAGTGGGTAATTGCACGGGTATTGGCCTGGTGTCTTAGGTTGGAAATGCAAGATTTAACTGGGGGTGTTTATTCTTTTCCCATCTGTTAGAGCTGGGGCAGTTCTCTGCTGTTCATTGGGCAGTTTTCTTTATCTTTTCCACAACCAATCCTCCCTCCAGGAGATCTCTTCTGTTAATGGGCCATTAATAATTAATTATCATGGGCCAGTGAGTGTCACTGCCTGACTGATAAAATTCCATCATCCATTGGGAGATGCTCTGCCCAGGGAGCAGGGGTGGCACTGGATCATCCCTAAAGTCCCTTCCACTCTGTGTTCTCTGATTTTATGACCTCACAAAACTTTCTCACCTGCTTTTTGTGCCACTGTTGGACACAAAATGAGAAAGCTTGGTGAGTTCAAGAGAGAAAAAGAGCCAATTTTATTTCTGACCCTGCAATATATAGAATTCCAAAAGTGACAGTGTATTGGAGGATGGAATTGCCAACTCTCCAACCACACTGATCAAACCAAAAGCCCATCAATTCTCTCCTCCCACAAAGAAGAATGCAAAACAATCATTATTTACATGAACAGTGCGTGAGAACTCCAGTAGAAATATGTAAACATATCAGAAGGCTAAAGAAGTTTATGAAAACCCTAAAACTTTCAAAAGAACTATAAAAGAAAACACTTTTAAAAATCAGGGCAACACTTTTTATTCCCCCAAAGTGTTGCTTTTGCCTCTGTGGATTCAAGTGAGAGGTTTTATGATGTACTCATACCTCAATGAACCCAGCAGAGCCCCCTGGTTAGTCAGGGCTGGGGTTTTATTTCTGGGTATTGCTGCTGCTTCCCTGGCTGCTCAATCCACCCCCTCAGCATCCTCCAACAAAGCAGTTTCCTGCTAATTCCTTTCAGGGCTTAGCTGGATTTGGAATCAATCTTGCTGAGAAAGTCAGCCAGACAAAGAGGTAAAATCGTGACAGGCTTAGTCATTTTTATTTTGCCTGAATCAGTGAGAAAGGTGCTTTTTTCTCAGTTCTTGTACTTCAAATGCAACTTTTATTCAGCTAATTTTTGATAGAAGTTTGATTTTGGGGCTGTCTCACCTATGTCTTCTGAATCAATCCCCTGAATCCCTAACCCAAAGTTTAATATCATCCATTATTCAACACCTTCAGTAAGAGTAACTTGAAAATGAGTAATCTCTGAGTAAAGCTGTGCAATTAATGCGGAAATACCTCAAGTACAGAGTAATTCCAAATAGCACTGCCCACAGCTTTCCTCAGAGCATCCCAAAATACCTCTGAAGTCTCTTGTTATCAGGATTTCTCTAAGATTCAGTAGTAGATCCTGGCTCACCTTAGTGGGCATTTTGCATTAAATGAAAAAATGTTTTTCCTGCAAATTGAACTCCACACCAGCTCTTCTTCCACTGAGCTTTGCCCACCTTGCTCTGTCATTTTTATCACTCTTTAATTTGCCATGTCAATTATTCCATTGCACCAACCACAGCCTCACCTCACTCTCACTATGGAAGGGTTTTTCACCCCCTGGAGTTTCCCTTTTCCTTGAAGTATTTTTTGGACAAATCTTCCATTTGGCAGCCTTTTCATTCTTTGTAGCTTCAACAGGCTGTGTTTTATTTGCAAACATTGCATTTACTTCAGTCTAAAGTGGTCATTACTGTTCAGCTGGGTTCACCACTGTTCTCCTTCCCCTCCCCTCTCTTTCCAGCTGCTTTCCCAACTTATCCAGCGTGTCTGGGCTCACTTATCCCTGCTTGCACTAGATACAGCACAGTTATTCTTCTTCCCCCCGAGCTCAGTGTCCTCAGAGGAGTATTTAGGTTAAGAACAGTTTATTCCTGGCTGGAACTGCATCAATTGTGAGCAGGTTCATAAGCCAGGATTCTCCTTTGCTCCAGGCAGTTGGGTAAAAGCTGAGGTGATGTCTCAGATGGAATCAGACCTGGAGAGGGGCAGCAGAGGGGGGATGGAGCAGCCCTGGCACCATATTTGGGGTATGGCAGCAGCACAGGGGGTGGATAATCCTATTAACAGGCAGGAAAAAATTTGGAAAAGTGGCCCAATGTCCATTACCTATATTAAATGGTGCTTTTCTATCTTTTATATGGTACATTACGTGTTACATGGGTACAGTTTTTCCCCAATGCCTATTACCTATATTAAATGGTGCCTTTCTACTCTAAACCAATCTGTGAGTGCCAACATCACCAAGAACATGGAGGTGAGGAAGGAGAAAGAGGGAGGACAGGGCAGGCCCAAATCCCTCCATCTTAAACCTCTGACCCCCATGTACAAAACCAAAAGCCCCCTGTACAGCACTCAAAAATTCTTCCCTCTACTTTGTGACTACTTCTACTATAATATCTAAACTTTTGTGACTTCTTGTTCTTCCTGCAAGGTTGGTAAATCGTTCCATGGCTCAAACCCAAAATCACAGCTGTTTCCAGCTGCCTGCCAGGGTCTCAAATGCTTCTGAGCTGGGCCCGGAACATCCAAAAATGTCTGAGGGACATTTGGAGTTCCACCTCCTCACCCGTCTTCACCACACCTCACACCTCCAGTCTGCCACATGTGATTTTCCTGGGAAATATTGCACAAATTTTAGCCTGACTTTATCCTACTCAAAATCTCAGTACTTAAACAGCAACAGCAAATATTTAGAGTACATTCAGCTCTACAAGAATTCTCTCCTTTAAAAAAAGGATCCTGTTTGTTTCTTTTTACATAAAGTGTTTTTAGAGAATCACAGAACCATAAAGACCATAAAGATAATCTTTTTCCAACCCCCTGGTGTGGGCAGGGACACCTTTAGCCCAGGCTTTTGCAAAGGAATTAATGAAAACAGTTCCTATTCCAATGATGTAGGAAACAAAGATTTTCCTTTTAAGTAGAAGATCCCTCTGACAAGTCTGTCCCCTCACAGACAGATGGGAATGCAGCTGCCCAGGCATTAGAGTTTTATACCAAATATTAGCATTCATTTGGATTTTGGGGTAGGAAAATTGAGCCAGGACTGAAAATGCAAACCTAACTGATGGATTTGGTGGAATAAAGCAGCCAGAGTGTGTTCAGGGAAGAAATTAAACCTACACCTCCAGTGGTTATGGAGTAACACAGGAAAGGAGAGGGTTAAATATAATATTTATGGCTTTTAGCTTTGTGTGATAGCTCCAGAAAGGGCTGGGTGACCTCTGTGGAGAGGCTGCAGCAATGTGTCAGCACTAATGATATCAGTGCTGAGGGAAAGGTGGCAGTTTAAGTGACTTTAACAGGGGTAAAACCTCTAACCCGCTGTGCAGCCCAAGTACTCCCTCTAAACCAGCAGACAAAACAATTTCTGGGAGAGAAATTCCCTCTCTGGGGCCTGCAGAGCTTTCCTGCTATTATCTACAGAAGGAAAACAAACCCATCTGGGGCTAAGTGGGGAAATTAGGGAAATTAGCAGAATGGATCCCTGTGAGCAGAGTCTGGATGCTGCAGTACCAGGGACAAGTGAGAGTGCCATGGGTAAAACATCTCCCAGCTGTCACCAGCCAGGGTTATCCCCCTCTAAAGCATCAGGAGCAGCTGGAGGAGTGGCTGCTAGCTGATAAATCAGAGGAGGATGTGGGAATCCAGAGCTTCCCTCTGGCTGCCCTGGCAGCTCTGGGACCCTGGCAGGGGTCAGGAACCCCCCTGGACAGAGCCCCCAGAGACACTGTCTGTGATCTCTGTCCATGGAAAAGAGTTTTCAATCTTACAGGATCAATTACCAGCTCTGAGTGTTTGATATAAGTAATAATTAAGTGTGGCACGGGTGCAAAAGTAAAATTTTAGGATTCTACATTAGGGGTTCAAAGGGGACAAGATGGAGGAAATTGGGTGTGTCTTGTCCTTTTTCTCCTTCTTCATGCCCTCCATGTTTCACTGTGGTGTTGGCATTTTTCTGTTGGTTCAGGCTGGGGACACACTGTCCAACGTAGGTGACAGATATTGGCACGTTATTGTAAATCCAGCACAGGTAGTTTGTGGTATTTAATGTTTGTACCATCCCACTGAGGGCAGAGCCCCACACGCTGCCCTGCAGGACAGAGCTGCGGCAGGGCAGCAGAACATGTTAGAGATAAACAGAATAAACAACCTTGAAACCAGCACAGACCAATTATGGCTTCTGCTTTGGCAGTGGGGCTGACAGACAGAGACTTTCTGCAATCTCAGAATCATCAATACCTCAGATTCCGACAGGAGGGAAACTGAGGCACCAGGGAGAATCAGCAGCTCTGCTGGAGGTCATGGTGTGGGTGCCCAGTGTGGCTCTGTGGAGAATTTTGGTTTTGTTTTGCTTTCCTTGCCTCAAGGACAAACTCCTTGGAAGCTGCAACAGCCTGGGAAAAGCAGGATTCACGGATCCACAGCACAAATCCTGTCCTGGCTGAGGGTTTTCAGCTGAGGGATGGGACACTGGGGAGTCCATGTGACACAGCTCTCTCATTTAGCTGATAAAAATCTCCACCTTATCTGGCTTCCTTTACAAATGGAGGGAGTACAATTTCCAGGGAGGTTTGCTCTGGTCCCGCTGCTTTTGTAATTTCATGGTAGGATTATCAGAAACTGCTGGAAGAGATGAAGTTGCAGAAACTTCTGTGCTTTTAATCCCCATTTCCCTCACCAAAGGCACCACTCGTGTTCTGCACACACCAAACTCGCTCAGGGAAGGTCTGGGAGAAATGGATTTGAATTGCTGAAGTGCACCAGGGTTTCAGGAACAGTGCCAAGCATTTTGTGGAATGGCCTTGCCTGATGTCCAGACCCTACAATGGAGCAGGCAGTGGAAAAAGGTGTGTTTGAAGCAGAAATAATCACTACATGTCTGAAAATTCATTCATTTCAGTGAAAAACTTGGTGCAGAGCTTCATCCCAGCCAGGTTCTACCTTCCTAGTGTGAATCACAGGGATGGGAATTAAAATCAGGTGCTGCTCAAAGGTACACACTTGATATTTACACTCCTTTTACAGCAGAGGATCCTCGTTTTCAGCCGGTCTTCCCTCATTTAATAAGAGATAAGTTTAATAAGAGAATTTTAATAAAAGATTCCTTGCAGGCATCACCACAAAGAGGGATTTGGGATCCTCATGCTTTGGTTGCAGCCATGGGAGAGCTGAATTCATTACAAAATATAAAGCATTTATATTTTTCCTGAAGAATCTCATTTAAAAAATGGATCTTATTGGTGATCGCATCAGGGTGTCCTGAAGAGAAGGAAGGGTTTATTGTAGGAAAAGTAGGCAGAATGTTTTTATTTGTTTGAGCTGCCTCTGGTGGGAGCTGGGATCAGAACCCTGGGGAGGGTCTTTGTGTACCTGGGTCACTTGTGTTTGGATATAGCCAATAAAACCAATCACTGGGAAACCAATTCCACTCCTTTCCATATTATTATGTTTTGTAAAGAGCAAGGGCAGAACACAGCTTTTCTCATCTTTCTGATGTTTTCCATCTCTTTTAACAAAAGCATTACAGCAGATGCTGTCAGGAATTTTAATAAAACAAACTTCCTTCTGACTCACTTGGTCCATTCCTCCATCTCTTTATGGGCTAAAAATACATCTGAGGTTCTGAGGGAAATTATTGTTCTTCTCCCCAGCTCCTTCCTCCCCATGCCTCCCTCTCAATGCTCCCCTCAGCGCTGCGTGCTCTGGAGTTTGAACTCTTGCAGGAAACCCAGAACACAAAAACCACCAAAATGAATAACGAGATCAAATAATGAAATTTCTTGGGTTGGAAGGGACCTTAAAGCTCATCCCCATGGGCAGGGACACCTTCCACTGTCCCAGGCTCCTCCAAGCCCCAATGTCCAACCTGACCTTCGACACTGCCAGAAGCCCCAGCTGCTCTGGGAATTCCATCCCAACCCATCCCCACCCTCCCAGAGAACAATTCCATCCCAAAATCCCATCCATCCCCACCCTCTGGCAGTGGGAGCCATTCCCTGTGCCCTGTCCCTCCATCTCCAGTCCCTCTCCAGCTCTCCTGGAGCCCCTTCAGGCACTGGAAGGCTGTATTAAGACAGATCAATCATTTTTCCCCCCAAAATTTGGGAAGAAGCCCGTGTGCCCTGGAGAATAAAAGCAGCAGGAAGTGCTGAGCAGCTGCTCCTCATCCACCAGGAAAAGCCACAGCTGAAAGTTCTGCACCAGGAGCCTCTTGGAGGAGAGGAGACAGAGCTGAGGGCAGAAAGGCATGGAAAAATTCCAGCTTTTCCTCACTGCTTCTCTTCCAGCCTTTGAAACTGAGGAGTCCCCATGAGGGATTTTTGTGCAGAAATATCTTGCTGGCTCTGTGCTGACCTGGTGTGTTTAGCACTTTCCTAGCTCCAAGTAGGGTTTCCATAACTCTGATGCTCTGTCTCACACCTGTGTGTGGTTTTTCCTCCAAAAGATGGGGAAATTTTAAGTACAGTGCCCGGATCTACATTGATTTGGGTTGTTCTGGTTTACTGTGATTAGGGCACTTGAAGATGCTTTGATCCCTTTTCAAGTTCTTTATTTTTTTCTTGCATATTCTGCACTTGCTGAAAATCTTTGTGTAAATAAGAGACTTGTGGAGCCTGATTGTTTTTGGATGAAAATAAGGTCACCTAATCACCTAAATTCTGCCGTGTCTGGGATTTTTTGTGTGTCCCAGGGATGGTTTTTGCCACGCAGGGAGTTGTAGCTGTAAAACTGGGCCTGAATTTTTTTGTGTCTCCATTTCTCCTGGAGACAGACGAAGCTGTGAACTTGCCCAAGCACAGAGATAGGGCCAGCTCTGAGTACAGCCCTTGGGAAGAAGGAATAAATGACTTTTTGGCCAGACTTGCTGGTTTTCCTCCTCTGCAAGGGCCTCCCCTGCTCCAGAGACAGCGTGAGAGGCTGGGGACAAGCAGGGCACCATTAAGATGGTTTTTGTGTCCCTGAGGAAGGTGAGCGGAGGCCAATCTGTGGCAATCTTCTGCAATAAACTCAGTTTTTCACAGAAGGAATACTGTAGTAACATGCAGCTAACACAATTTTGGGGAGAAAAATAAAAATTTGATGCTGTTTTGCAGGGCTGATCTCTTCCCACATACTCACAAAATATCTTCTAGTAAAAATTCTCAGTTCAAACACAAATAGTGCTTTGAACCACCCAACTTTGTGTTTTAAGGCCCCTTGGGCACACTGGTACCTTGTTCTGTGAGGGAAATACTTGCTCCAATGGCAAGAAATTAATTTTAGGGTAGCTTATTATGCACCACAAACCTTTTTAATAGTGGTCATAAAGCTGGAAGCAAAGGAAAGGAGACATGGCTCCTGCTTGATTTAAAGCACTTAGGTGGTTATGGATTATTTATAATTTTATCCTCAGCATGGAAGGTAAAACTTGTAATCCATGGCCAGCAGTACCTCACCAGCATCTGAAACCCACAGCTGCAAACATCGGGGGGTTTTTATTTTTCTTTTTTTACACGATAAAATGTGATCTATGGTTGTTGCTAACTTCATAGAGGTACTGATTTGGGACTTTTTAGCGTCATAAAACCTACGAAGCAGAGACTTGTGGAATGTGAAACACTGACACAGTGCCTCTGGAGCACCACAGGCAAAGCTGGCTGATGGAGATGGGTTATTTGTGGGGATGTGGTGTCTGGAATTACAAACACTGCAGGGTTTAGTGGCACACTGAAAAAATCTCTGAACTTTCAGGACTTTGTGTGGAAGTCACCAATCTCCTCTCTTTGGGGGAGAAAAATGAAAGGGGAGGTGGAAATGCTACTTCAGAGGAGTAAATATTTGGATTTTGACTCACAATATTTATCTGCAAAGGGTTGCAGTGCTGGTAAAAGGACAAGTAACTGTTATTTACAGAGCATTTGCATCTTGCTTGATCATTCAGCTCCATAAGTGCTGCAGGAAATTGTCAGCTTGGAGCATCCTGCTCCTGCCAAAGCTGCTGGAGGAGCCCCTTTCCACATGCAACAGCTGTCTGAATCCAAGGATTCACCCCAAAAGCACCATGGGAATATCTGATTTAACAGAAAGCTCTAGTCAGGCACTTGCTTCTGGAAGCAGACTTTCCAAACTTTTGATAAAGTATCACATCCTTTAAAGCTGTGTCATGCAGTGTAAATAAATAGCAATATCCAAACTAACACTCCTGCAGGTCTTTGGATACCAAAGCTGTGAACTTGCTTTATATTTTCCTTTGATGACTCAAATGAGCAACAGGGAAAAACTTTGTTTTTAGGACTAACCTACATTTTCCTGCAAATTTACGTTTATTGCTTTTCCACCTTCAGCTGGCAGAAATGAGGTTAGGCTCTCATCACCCACTTCAGCTTTTGATATGCTGCAGAAAGTCATCTGGAAGTGGCAGAATTAGCACTGTCATGCTCTGTGCTGCCCGTTTCACTGCAGCACGGAGCTGGGATCGCCTCAGTGATGCACCTGTGGTGCCCGTGGCCAGCACAGCCTGGGCTCTGCTTGCCTCAGCCCTCACACGCATACAAATTCATCCCACACCTCCTTTTCTGCCCAGAACGCACACGTTTGGAGCATCAGCCATTTACAGCCGCGCAGGAGAAATAAAGCAGCGAGTTTTCCCCCTTTCTCTCCCCCTTATGCAAATGAAAACGAGCGAGGAAGGATAAAATCCCAACAAACCCAATATCATCCACACGGCAGCAGCCAGCGCGGTTCTGTACTCACAGCTCCGAGCAGCGAGGTGTCTCAGGGTCTCTACAATTTTCTGCAGGACTGTGGGGAGCTCTCAGGCAGGCAGGCTGTTCAGCCAGGCAGAACGGAGCCGTGTGGAAGGTCTGTGCAGCTGGGAGATAATGGAACTGTTTTCCCAGCTGGGACCACGAGCCTTTTATCCACTGAGCATGGCGTGTGTCTCTTCCCCGGTATTAAGCGTGAAACGCGCTGCCTTCCCCACGCTGCTCCAAGCCAGAACCCGCACAATTAGCGCCTCAATCAGACAAACAGCTCCTACAGCTTGTGCATATCCCTGTCTGGAAATTCGGGATGTAGAAAAATCAGCCCTGCCTGGCTCATCCTTCAAGAAAGCTGAGCGAGCGAAAGCGCAGCTGTCAGAGCGGAGCATGAAAGATTAAATGTGCTCTTGCTGCTCCTCTCGTACAAATATGAGCTCCTGTCAGGTAATCACAAACCTCTCTCCTCAAAAACTGGGTCACTGCACGGGCTTGGGCTTGGAACAGGAGTGGGAATAGTTTTGTTTGGTCCTGGTCCCCACAGCTGTGTCCTGAGCTGTGGAAGGTTCAGCCCGTGGGGTGGGAGCCGTCACTTGAATCACATCCCAGCCCTGAGTGACCTCTTCATCAATTGCCCCTTCATATGTTGCATATTAAACAAATTTAAGTTAAAAAAGGGGAGGGGAGACTTGTTTGTCTAAAGTGGCACAGACATCAATTGTGATTGAACTTCAAACCTTCTTGGATTTCCATTTTCCCTCTCGGGACTTCTTCAGCAGAGAAAAGGCAGAGTCAGGCAGGGGAGTCCCCTTCTCTAAGTGAGAAAAGTAACTTGAATTTCTCTCTGAGCTCCAGAATGGTTTGGGTTGGAAGGGCCTCAAAGTGAGCATGGGCAGGGACACCTTCCACCATCCCAGCCTGGCCTTGGACACTCCCATGGATCCAGGGGCAGCCACAGCTGCTCTGGGAATTCCATCCCAGTTCTTCCCCACCCTCCCAGCCAGGAATTCCATCCCAATATCCCATCCAGCCCTGCCCTCTGGCAGTGGGAACCATTCTTGTGTCCTGTCCCTCCATCCCCTGTCCCCAATCCCTCTCCAGCTCTCCTGGAACCTTCTCTGATGATGCTGGAAGCACCTCAGCTCTCCTGCTCTGCTCTTGGGGTGGGAAATGGGGACAGCAGGACATGGCATTCCCTGGAATGTGCCCACAGGTGCCCAGCAACCCCTGCCAGCCCCATTCAGAGCTCTCCTCCTGATTAACATAAACAATTTTTCACTTTTCTTCCTGTGAGCTTCTCAAATGAGCTTTACTGACAATTAATTAAGCCTTGCAGCACCTTCTAAAGGAGATAGGCATTATAATTAGCAGCTCCATTTTTAATTAGGGACAAAATTTTAAATTGAATTTTAGGTATTTCCTCATTAAAAATTTTCTTCTAAATAATTACGGGGCTTTTTCTAAGTGGTATCAAGAGTAAATAGACTAAGAGTTCCTTGCAACAGATTAACCCAAGCTTCTTGTAGCCAATTTTAAAAGTTTATTAAAAATTTAGCCTTTTCTATGTCAAAATAAAATAATTTCCTTATGCCTTTCTTACTGAACAAGACTGGAAACAGAATTTTTCATTGCTGAGGAAATTAATGCTGCTAAAACTTTCCTATTAAAGATTCTGCCTCTATCTTTGAAAAATGACACAGAAAGTGATGATATATTTGAATATTAAACCAGTCTTTTCCTAGAGGTCAGGATAATGCATTTGCATGCTACCAAAATTTTGTGGCTTTGCCTGGTACCCTGTCAAAACAAAAATTCATCGAGATCAACATTTCTTTGTCAAATATTTTGCTTTTAAAGAATTGTGATATTCTACCAGAAAAAAAAAAAAAGAAAGAAAAAACACCTAAAAAAAAAAACCTAAGAAACAAAACCAAAGGAAATATTGATGATCAAAAAAAAAAACCCAATAAAAACCAAACCAACAAAAAACTCTGTTGTGTTTCCAGCTGTCAGAAACCCCTTAAACAAAACTTGTGCACCCTTTAAGGAAGGGCTGCCTCTCTTGGGGTTTTGACAGTGTCAGAGCACAGACAACTCCTGCAAACTGGGGCAACCTCAGCAGCCTGGGCTGGGCCTCCAGTCACCTCAAATCTTGGCTCTGGAGTGACAAAAGTTTCCCTGTCTCAGGATGAAGTGCACGGTGTCCTTGTGTAGCTTTCAGGACGCTGTCGTAGGCTAAAAATACCTGGGAGATAGGATCTGGTCTATAAAGCAGACAGGAGAGCATCAGGAGCACAGGCTGGGAGACAGGAGGGAATTAGAAGTTGAGCCAAGGTGTCTCTTGCACAAACTCGGGCTGGAAGACACTTTCTGCTCTGTTTGCTCGTGGAAATTGGAGATGCCTCGGGGTGATACACGTGGGGTTTTGTCAGCGTGCCTTCAGGAGCTCTCCAGCTCCCCGTGGCTCTGGCAGCTTTTCTATCTCTCCTTCAGACACAGGAGATAAAGCCAGGATGTCTTTATCAACTTTTTAACTGAACTAGATCAAGGACTAACATCACCTAAACTCTCCACTGTGCACAAGCATCAGCTTGCTCAAGGGCAAATCCCTCTGACCACAAAGGCGAAATTTAAGGCCCAAGATGAGTCTTTTCAAACAAAGGAATACGATCCCATCCCGTGAGGTGCCTTACTCAGTCAGAGCCACCTTCTGCTCTGACATTCTTCCATTAACCCACCTGAATTGCTGTTTGGTGGTGACCCCATGCAGAGGGTTCTGGTTACTCTAAAATCCTAAATCACAGAATTGCAGAATGGTTTGGGTTGGAAGGGAACTAAAGGATCATCTCATTCCAACCTCCTGCCGTGGGCAGGGACACCTCCACCCATCCCTCATTGCTCCTCTTTATGAATCCAGGGCACTGCTCAAGTGAGATTGAATTAATTAATTTTATAGTGCTAATCAGTAAACATTTCCCAAATTATTGGCTTCGTTTCCCCTCAGTCCTGTTAGACACGTTCTAAAGTTAATTTCAATGTAATTTTTAATGAATGCAACTTTGCAATTGTTTTTCAATACAGAGCTGATGTAATTTCAGGTTCATGGAGTTACACCACGTTTGTTTTTTGAATATTCCTTCAAGTCTTGTCAAAGACAGATATTGGAAATCTGAGAGCAAAAATCCATCATAATTCACTTGCATTTTAAGAATTAACATGTACTAGGAAGTAAATTGAGCTGCTGGACAGGCTGGGTAGTTGAGCAGCACAGGCACTAGGGAATGATCAGCTCTTGCATAAAAGAGGTCTTGAAATCCCACAAAAATGGATTATTGCACTCTGAATTCCCCAAAAAGTTTGCTGCTGGAGCAGAGAAACCAAGAAACCAAACTAAACCAAACCAACCTGAATTCTTGATGACTTCTGGGCAAGTGACCACCACGAGGGAGGGAGGTGGCACAACCACTCCAGCAATGAAGCTCCAGAAAAAGGATCTCTCCTTTTGCATCATTTTCCAAAATGCAGCCTTCCAGAAAAAGGAAAGGGATTTGCTATGGAAGCAAAGTTCGCAATTTTTATCTTTTGTGTAAATAATTTTTATTATTATTATTTTAAAATCCTTATTTTGCTCTCCCCTGCAACTGCAAAGAGCACCAAGTGCCTTCTGCATGTGTTTTAGCACTGTGACTTATATTGAAGAACATTAATACAGAAAAAGTAATGTCAATTATAGGAATACCTTCATATGCAATAGCTGTTTCTTCTGTAGTTTTTGTAGATTTTATTTTACTTGGGGCACACACATGTGATGGAGACATGACACTGAAAAAAGAGATCTGCAGGTTTGACAGATAAATGTTTAAACAGTTGGTTTTGCTGAGTGCAAAAAGATACAATTCAAAGTATAAAGTGTATTGGTCTTCTTTTCCACACTAGATCCATCAAAGAATCAGAATTAGGCTACTTTATCCCTTGTTTGTATTCCATGAAGCTCTTTCCTCTGCCTGAACTTCAGGCTTTTTTTTCCACGTGGCTTGTTCAGGGCTCCACTTTACAGTTATGGACAACTCCAATCAGAGGCTCTGCTTTGATAACAAGGGGATTAATTAGTTCCCAACTCCACAAATAAACCAGAAAACAAACCCTCTGAACTGCTGTCTGTGTACCCCCAACTCCAAAGATGATTAAAGAGGGAAAGAAGCAGCTCAGGGATGTTGTTAGTCGTGTGCTAAAGTGCCCCATTGATCTCAGTCTCTGGAATAAATGCCAAGGTTTAGTGGGTGTTAATCCTTGCAAAATGTGCAGCTTATTAATGATCCCCCCAGCAAAGGTGACCTCCTGAGCCTGGAGTGATGTTTTGAGAGGAGCCTGAGTAGTTCCTCTGCTCCCAGCTGCTCTGCTGCCACAGAAAAAGAGGTTTGTAACTTGTGTCCTGGTTCTTGGGGTGGGAAATGCTCTGATCAATAGCTGGAGGTTTATCCGTGATGGAACTGGAAGCTCTTTAACACCAGGACAGACCTGACTGGAAATGACTGGACAAGGAAATTTTAAAAGTATAAGCAAAAAGAAGTAGGAGGGCTTTTGTTAGAGTTATTTTTGTTACAGCTGGTGGTGTTACTGGATGTGGTTTGTGTTTTGAAGAGCAATCGCTGTTGAACAACTTTTGCTCTCCAGACAATCACTGTGACCTTAGTGAGACTTTCTAATGGCTTTGTGGCTAATCCTGCCGTGATCTTTTACTTATAAAATGTGGGGAGCTTGCTTATCTCTTTGTTTCTTCAGGGTCTTTGTGTGAGATGTGGGGTTTTTTTGCTTTTATTTTTATACCTGTGTTTCTTTTGCTATTTTTTAAAATTTATTTTTCAAAGAAAAGAAAGCCATCAGAGAAAAACACCAGCTGTGCGTTTCCAGATTTCCAGGGCTGTGCTCGTGCTTGTACCTTCCTGGATGTGAAATATCTGATAAGTGACTCACATTTTGCATTGATTTTCCTCGAGGGAGAGGAAACTTGGAGCAGGGAGCCTGGGAATTGCAGTGTCCTTTCATTACTTCCCCTCCCAGTTGTGCTAAATGGTCACTGGATCAATGTCCACCATCTGTGCCCAGTGGAGGAGGAGAACACAGAGGCATCACTGCCTGCAAGTCCAGGGCACCAGATGTCACCTAATGGGTGTCAGCTGCCAGGAGCCACTCAGCTGTGACAGGGAGGGCTCAGAAACCCAGGCTGGAACAGAAAAATGCACAAATCCTCTCTGTTTACAGAAACTGGTGCAGCCACAAACCAAGTTACTCCTTTCAAACGTGGCTTTCTTTTGTCTGACACATGGCAGGCTCTCCAGAGGGGACAGGGTGAGAGGGAACAGCCTCAGGCTGGGCCAGGGGAGGATCAGGGTGGACACCAGCAGGAATTTCCCCATGGAAAGAGTGCTCAGGGATTGGAACTGCCCAGGGAGGTTTGGAGTGCCCATCCCTGGAGGTGTCACCTGGAGGTGGCACTGAGTGCTCTGGGCTGGGGACAAGGTGGGGATTGGGCAAAGCTGGGGCTTGGTGATCTCAGAGGGTTCTCAGGGTCTGGGTGTTGGGATGACCCCAGGAGTGTAAAATCCTCATTCTCCCAGCCAAAGGAGGAAACTGAAATGCAGAGATTTGGCTTCTCAAGGCTGTTTATTTTCCCTTCTCCAGAACATTCTCTCTCTGCCCTGCTGAGCTCTGGCCAGCAGCTCGGCCATGGCATTCTGTCTGCCCTCAGGGCGGTGTTTGCATTTTATACCAAAAACTGCCTGTGCCATGTTTGCAATAACGTGCCAATATCTGTCATTTCTGTTGGACAGTGTGTCTGTCCTTAAACCAACAGAAAAGTGTCACTCCCTCCTGGTTCCTTCATTTCCAGCCAGGTGTTGATGTCAGAGGGATCAGATCCATGGCAGAGGGAATTTCACCAGCTCTTTTTCCAGTCACTCCCCCCAGGGCTCACCAGGATGATCCTGGAGCATCTCTGCCTTCATCACAATTTGGTCTAATTGAGAACATGCACAGTGCAGTGTCCGTGGTCCAACAGTGGCTGTAATTTCAGCCCTTCTTTTAGGGAACCAGTATATAAAATCCACTTATTAAAAATGTATACCTGGGAAGAGAGAGTGGAATTTTATAGGTCTGGTTTTACTGCAGAAAATGTAGTTATTTGGGGCTCACAAAGGCTGTAAAGCTGCACCTAGGATTTTACAGCACTGAGTGAGCTTAGATGAAATAAAATATAACATTTTCCTGCATCCTTCTTTGGATTATGTTTGAGGACATTTTTCATTCAGGTTATTATTATTTTTTTTAATTTCCAACGGCAAACAGAAAATATTCCTCTTTGCAGCTGTAGATGGAATTAATGAGGAATATAATATTCAGACAGGGATCGTCTGTATGAAGTCACTTGCTGGATGCTTTGTACAGAAATATCCTCGTGTTTTGACACACTGATTTCTTGTTCTCTGACAGGGCTATAATTTGCTCTAAGAATTGTTTCAGTCGTTTCCCAAATATTTTTCATGCTGCGTTGGGAAGAAATAATTGAATTTGGTAAAGTTATACCAACTTTCATTACGCTGAAAAAAAAGCTCTCTTTATGCAATCCCATCAACTTCCTCCTCAAAGATCAGCTTAATTAAAACTCCACTCTCTTAAAACAGACCATTGCTTATGATTATAATGAAGTTGAATGAAAACTAATGAAAATTAACTAATGCAGATCAGTTTGTGTATCTCACAGGATGATTTTGTATTGCTGTTGCCTTATAGAACTGTAATAAGAGGGGCTGTGCCCAAGGATCAGCCTGGCTTTGTGTTTTAATACCAAATATATTTCAGGGGTGCATAAAAGCCTACAAGGATAAACCTTGCAAAGCAGGCAGCTCAGTGAGAGGCAAAGCTCAGCTCAGGAAGGGTTTTAATTGCTCAGAATCTTCCCAAAATGTTGGGGAAAGCTACAGGAGGTTTGCTCTGGGTGCTCCCTTGTCCTATTTGGAGATGTTTACGGGGCTGATATAGATAAATAACAAACCTGACAAAAACCAGCCTTATTGGAGTCAGATAGTTTCATTTTTTTTCACAGAATCACAGGACCATTAAGTCTGGAAAAGATCTCTGAGATCACCAAGTCCAACCTTTGCCCAAACAGCACCATCCCCACTAAACCATATCACCAAGGGTATTTTTAAAATGTACTTTTACACAGTTTTAAAACCCACTTTTAAGAGAATATTTCAGAATCTGGATTTCATGACCTCCTTAAAATGAGAGTATTTAGCCCATTCTATTGAGCTCTTACTCAAACAGTTCCCAGCAGTTTAACACCCCATCTCTCTTCCCACAACACAGGCATCCAATAAATCTTCCAAGGGAGAGTCCTCTCCACTATCCAAATCTCTGTGCATCTTTCACCCATGCAAGGGATTTTATCAGACTATTAAAAATAAATTATGCAGGCTTTGTGCCACACAATCAAATCTCTGCTTGTTAAGCATTTAGTGCCAGTGATCAAACCCCCTAAATGTCAGCAAGGTCAGAGCTTGGTTGTGCTTCCTGCATAAAAGAAATCTTGGCTGATGTGCATTTTCCTGTACGGAATGTACTGGATAAAACAATTATGTGAAACATTCCCTTGGAAATTGTGGGGCTTCTTCCATAAAGAAGAAGCAATTTCAACTCTTGGGCAAAATGTGTGAGGAGGGGTTGGACTTAATGATCTTGATCTTTTCAGACCTTAATGGTTCTATTAAATGAGGGACGTTTATAGGATATTTTTTATTCCTGAGACCAAGTCTAGACATTTCCTTTTGCTTCCAGCATTGAGCACTGAAACCCAAAGGAATCCATGTCCTAATCTGCCTTCAGCCTATGCCATTTCTATTCTGAAAGGCTGGTCCCCACATTTCTGCCTGATTTAATGAAATTTTACATTTTGGGGAAGTCAGCCCTGCACCTGGTCTATTAAAAAAAAATTTGCAACTTCCACCTGAAATGTTGAAGAGCCCCTTGCTGGGGTTTGGAGCACCCTGGGGTAGTGGAAGTTGTCCCTGCCCATGTGGAGGGTTTGAACTGGGGGGGTCTTTAAGGTCCCTTCCAACCCAAACCATTCCATCACTGTGAAATGTCACAAGGAGTTGTTACGCACACTTAAATCCCAAAAACACTGATTTGCATTAATCCCAGATGAAATCTCCCAGCTCCTCAGCCTACTTCTGCAAGAGAAGACAGGAATGATTTACCAGATCCTTTTTCAACAGAGATTTCCCTGTAATCTCCTGAACACCAGTTATTTTGACTTCCTTATGAAAATTGTTCCACCAATTTTTCTCCTCGTGGTGCATAACGTGCAGTGAAAAAACAAACATCTCAAATTAACTCCACAGTAGCTCATTTTAATTTTGTCTTGTGCTATGAGAGAGCTGATAACCTAAATCAGCCTGATTGTTATTTCAGCTGGTAAACAGCATATTTTATCCTCTGTGTATCTCTGGTAATAGCTGGTGCTCAATCCTTAGTATCTGTGTATTCATCTAATTATTAATTTATTAATATCACCCCCATTGAAATTGCAGGAAAGGTTTGGGTTGGAAAAGACCTTAAAGTCCATCTTGTTCCACACCTTCCAATATCCCAGGGTGCTCCAAGCCACGTCCAGCCTGGCCTTGGACACTTCCAGGGATGGAGGTACCAAGTGGAGGTAGAACAAAGGAGTCACTTCACATCCCATGTGTCAAAATCCCTCATTAAGAACACCCCGGAGGACTGTAATTAGTTCGGGGGAAATGATCACTTAGGCTATCATTTGGTTTATTTGCACTTTGTGATGTCTTAGAGTGAAATTAAGCAATGTAAGAGTAGAATTATCTCAGGAAAGAGAGATTTTATTGTGACATTTCAGCAGCAAAACACTCTTGAAACATAGAGCCCAATAGTGTGGTTTGGGGTGTAGTGTGGGAAGGGCAAAGAAAAGTCAAGGAGAGCCAAAGAATTCCAAAAATGTCGGTAGGAAAAGCCCTTGGAGGTCACAGATCCCAGCAGTGACTCCCTCATCCAGCTTCCCGTGCTCTGCCCTGCTCCAGCAGCACTCCTGAAGTCACGGCTGAAGGATTTTCTGGATTTCCTTACAGACACTCATGTGCATAAAAGATAAACTGTCCATTATTACCCCCAGTCATGGATTTACTCCTTTATCTCCAGTAATAAATGTCTGTAATTTGGACCTGTGGTTGAAACCTCCTTTGGGAAAAGGTCGATGTTATGGAGGTCGTAACTGTCAGCACAAAGTGTGACTTTCCTGGTGGGGAGCCTTTAGCTGATATTGAGCACTAGGTTCTCCACCTTCTTGATAAATACAAGAGATTTTCCCCAGATTTTGACCAAAGCACCTCATCCTTTCATTCACCGGAAGGAGAACACCTCTTGGCTGCTCAAACTTCCTCTTGAACTTGTAGAAAATTCAAATTAAATATTTAAAGTGGAATTGAATCCATTGTTCTCAGTGCTGCTGAGGGGGGGAAAATGGTGTTTGTGCTGTTTTCTGTTGGGTAAAATAGACAAAGTTAAAACCCCAGTTTGGCTGACAGTAATGGTGGGCTGGAGAGCAATTAGGACTGGTGATACTGGTATGGAAGATTTTGGATTATCCAGTCCAGCCTGGAACAATTCCAGGAGCGAGAAAATGTGTGGCTCTGTCATTGTGTGTTCATGGAATTAAATTCATTATCCACCACTGGTTTCTGAGGAATAAATCTATTTAAACATCAGACCTGGGCCCAGGTCAGCCATCAACACCAGGCAGGACTAAATCCCAGAAATATCCCACAAAGGATGGGAGATGGAGCCTTTTGTGAGGGCTGTGTGTGACAGCCCTGCAGCTGCACAAGGAGGCTGTTCCCATATGCAGCCACATTGTCCCTCAAGTGCTTGCCATGAATAGGTTTTATCACTTCCAGTCCCACAGGAGAATAAAACCCCGATGAAAAGCTGTTGTTTGACATCCAGTTGGTCTGGCTGGAGTTCCAAGCAGCTGAGGGATGGCTGCCAAGGGACTCACAGGGATGGCTTTTCCCTTTTCCTGGGCTCCACATCTCCAGTTCTCACCGGGATCGTCCCCAGGGTAGAACACCCCACTCTGGAGCAGCTTCCTTTGGGTGCAGCTGTGCTGTAATCCAGATGTGGGGCCAAATTCATGGGCAGCAGCGCTGGCTCTGCCCCACCAGGGGTGTTGGGTGGTGTTGTCAGCCCTTGAAAACACCTTGGCCCTCAGGGATCATCCCTTGGGATCATCCCACTGCTGGAGAGCTGCGAGCTCTGCCCCTTGGTGACTTCTTACAAACATAAAACAAGTCTGGCCAGGGCTTGATTTTACTTTGGTCACTGACAAATCTGATGAATTCAGAGGTTTCAAGGTCAAAATACTGAATAAAAATCCAAACTCTGGGCCTCATACAGTGCCCAGGATTTCCCAATCTCAGAGCAGTGCTTTTCAGGATCATTGATAAATCTGTGGTCTTTGGGAGGTCAAGACTACTTGTGAAATGTTGATTAAAAAGTTGATTAGTTGGCTGATTAGATGTGAGGTTTAGATGTGGATGATAGTTAAGGATCAGCAGCAGTTAAGAGAAATTTATAGCACGTCCTAAGCACCTCAGTCATAGCAGCTAATGATATTTTAGCCATAAAACCTTTCTTTCAGGTGATAGTCCTCACCATTAGAACAAAAGTAGAATCAAAGGATTTAAGACTTTTTCTTCTTGGTTTATAATCTCCAATTCTTTTTTCCCCTCTGGAAGCCTTAAAAAGAACTGCAAGAAATATAAATTTTAGGAAAGGAAATCAAGTTCCAGTTTGAATCCCAATGAAATTACTGAGAGCAAGCCACAGACTTTATCCGTGAGTACATCAAAACACCTTCTTAAATGTTATTTATCTTCACCTCACACCCATGAGATAGGAATCTTCCAATTTTACAGGGAAACCCAGGTGAAAAGACTCAGTATCTGGAGTTGGGTTGGTTTTTTTTCCCCAAAAAAACAGGGCAAATGAAGCACCAACATCCAACCAGCCATGGAATGTTTTCCCGTGGTGGTTTGGCAGAGCCACAATCACAACGTGTAACTCAGGTTTCTGCTCTGAGCCCACTGATTATTTCCTCCTCTAAAGACCAGGAGATGTTTAAAATACCCCAAAATATTGACCAGAACACACAGTGAAAGTTAAAGGATATTACCACTAAACAAAATCCTATTACTTGATTTAGGAAAATCCAGTTTTTACCCTAGCAAAGCATCACTTCCTCTCTCAATAATGTCAAATAAGGTACCAGCACATCAAAATGTCTGTTACCTCATGGAATAACCATTCATTAGTGCAAATGGTGCACAGTGATGATTTGGAGTGCCCTGGTAGGCATTTCAATTCTTTTATTGCAAATCTAAATTTCCCTTTTTAGTGTTGCAGGATCGTATAACTTTGTCACTTGCAGCCGAGAGCTGTGGGATGCACCAGGGGCTGAATTCTTCTGTATCTGACATTATAAATGCCACCTATATTTGTTTCTTTTTTTACTATTATTTTATTTCTGTTATAGGTTTTTTCTACCTGCATAATTCATGGCTTGAAATAGAATTGTATGAACATTTTTGCAATAGCACTTAATCCTCTCTATACCTTAAAGGAGATATTTGATCTTGAGAAGGATTTGTTTCTTGAGACAACTACAGCAGTATTTATTATTTCTGTTTAAAATCAAGGAAACTTCATAGACAACATTTTTTAGTGTAAACCTCAGTGGATTTGCTTTTAATAGCATAAAAGAAGTGTGGCTAATGATAAGACTCTTAAATTCTTCTATTTTAATCCTTTTCCAACCTTGTCTTCTGTAGTCTTTGGTAACTGCACCCACAAGAAAAATTTCTTCTGTTTCTTCTTCAGTAATGCAGTAAAATCTGCAAATTACAGTGATTTAGATCCATGATCTCCCAGGTACTCCTGTTTCTGATTCTGTTCATGCTGGAAATACTGGAATGTTCAAAGATACAGCCTGGTTTGTGTTGGATTACAGGCAAGACTTTGTGTAGACCACAGTTCACCCATCATTTCCCATTTTATTATTAAATGTTATTTATTCTTATTTAAATATTATTTAGTTATTATTTAAAAATACCCAAATTAATTGGACAACTTTAGGCATGAATTAGGTCTGAGAGAAGCTGATTTCTGCCCTGACACTTGAACACCCACCTTGGAAAATGAGGAGTTCACTCAGTGCTCAGTGAAATCCAAGATCTGGTGTCACTGTAGGCAAAGTTTTTTCTGTGCATATTTAAGCTGAAATTTCTCTTTGTGGATTTCTCTTTAATCCTTCTCACTTATTAATGGCTGTGGGATCATCATGACATGAAATGTTTTAAAAATCTTGCCTCCTGCCTTTTCAAATAAGTAATAATTGCCATTGTAGTGATCCCAGGCACCATGAGTTGTTTAAGTACATGTGGGAACAAAGCCACCATAAAGTGATTTAGGATTGATTCACTGCAAAACTTAATTTGTGAAAAAAAAAAAAAAAAAAAGATGAATTCATTTTTATGTCACTCACAGTAATTAGAACATAAACTGGTATAATACACTCCAAAAATCCAATTCTTGAGGACCTCAAAAGCAGCTTCTTTCTCTCTATTTACTCATTTTTATTCAGAAAACCTGCCAGAAAAAGTATTCAGAGAGACCAAAAAAGGTATTCAAAGACATCAAAAAAAGCATTCATTCAAAGACACCAAAAAAGGTATTCAAAGACACCAAAAAAATCAGTAGCATTTTATTTCAAACAAAGGCAGAAAACAAACCCAAGCTGCTGTTTCCACCCCACGTTTGTTTTGCTTCAGCTCTTTAAACGCACCCTTTCCCAAGGGGGAAAAAAATCCATATTGTCCAATTGTCTTTCCATTAAAATCTGCAAAAAACTCTCACAGCTTTACAGAGCAGGGAGATGGAGGCAGGAATATTTGTCCAGGTATTGATCACTCCTGCAGGATGTGGTGCCTCCTCCCCTCCTTGAGCATCTCCCATCCTTTCTCCATTCCTGCTCCCCGAGCAGCAGGAGATGGCTGCTTTTTGTCTGTGTAATTGCTTTGAAGATTTAGGTCTAGATTTTAATCTCAGAAGGGCAATATATCTGGGAGAATTTCAGGAGAAAGAGGGAAAAAAAAAGTGTGGCTAATGGATATGCAGGGAGCATCACAGCATGGAACAAACAAGGCGTGACATGGACCTGAGATTAGGATCTGGCAGTCGTGAAATTTAGATGGAGAACCCTATAAAGAGCTCTTAATTCCACTGCTAGTGGTCAAAATCTTCACATAATAATCTCAATAATGCTGTAAATATATTTATTTGAAGATCTTTAAGCATTTTTGCATGCAAATCCAGCTTTTGCCTTTATTAATTCCCCCCAAAATGTGAAATTCTTTCCCTTTCCTGAAACAGCAACATTTTTATCACAGAGCTCCTATCTGGAGTCATAATTGCATTTTTTTTTTTTTAATTTTTATTTACAGGTTCCTTAGATTTAGCCATGATCTGGTGGTGTAGTGGAAGGTGTCTCTGCCCATGGCAGGGAGTTGGGATAAGACGGGCTTGAAGTTCCTTCCAACCCTTCATATGAGTCTCTGAAATAACAAAGGTAGAAAAAAAGTCCTTAAGAGGAAAATTGTGGCTCCTCAGAAACAGGATATCTGTCCTGACCACACCTACAGTTTAGAAATTTTTAAAACTTTGAAGTCACCAGAAGGATTTGTGATTCCATTTGAATTTTCGCTTTCAGGCCAGGTTTTTTTCTTTTTTTGCTCTTACAATCATTCCTTAGAAACAAGAAAACTCCACTGCTTTTCTTGGCATGATTACCATGATTTATTCTCTAAATACCTTGTCTTTTCCATTGATTATCAATTCAATCCATGGGTAATTCACTCCTAATGCCCTGCCTGGGCTGAGGTGAAATCCTCTGGGCACTCTCAAGGTTGTGGTTTTCCACTGCAATGGAGCATAATTTGTACTTTTTCCCCTCTAAACATTTGTGTTGCCTGTAGGGAGTTGTTATTTCAGCTGGAATTTCATTTGTAGCTTTGGAATTAGTAAGTTGACACTGCTTTCCTCATGTTTTGGTGTCTTCTGGATTGTATTATTTGGCTTGAAGCCTCTCTGTATCCATATCTGTAATATAATTATCATTAATATGGTTAAAGCAGACAATACTGGAGTCGAGGCCCTTTTTGGCAACTTTTAGTGTTGCCCACAAAGCCACCAAATATTCCACCTTGAGGGATCTACCAACAACATCACTGATACCCCAGAATCCCAGAATGGTTTGGGTTGGAAAGGGTATTAAAGATCATCTAAAACAACCCCTGCCATGGCAGGGGCACCTTTCACTGTCCCAGGTTTCTCCAGTCCCCACCCAACCTGGCCTTGGGCACTTCCAGGGATCCAGGGACATCCCCAGCTGCTCTGGGAATTCCATTCCAGACCCTTCCCACCCTCACAGGGGAGAATTTCTTGTGTATTTTCAGTCTGACCCCATCCCCCTTGTGCTGCCCCTCCAGTTCCTGATGCAGAGTCCCTCTTTGGCTTCCCTGTGGTACCTTCAGACACTTTTTCCAGGTTTCCATGGGGTCCCCACTGAACCTTCCCTTCCCCAGGCTGAGCACCCCGTTTTCTCAGCCTTTCTCCACAGGGAAAAGTTTGGGAAAGTCTCCACTGGAGTTTGGGTTGTGTTTGGTCCTGTGCCAAATTCCCCCGTGACATGGTATTGCACCTAAAACTTGGAACCTAAGGAAGGATCCTAGATTTTCTGCAGCCCGTAACGTTAACAAGCCTGGAGAAATTTGATAAAAAGAAATTTGATAAAATACTTTGGATGTTTTGTACTGAAGCTTTTTCTTCCCCCCAATTGTTGCTACTGAAGTCGGAGCGCGTTTGAAGATCTGAAACTTTTCTTTTGAGGCAAAAGTCGCCTCCTTGTTCTTTCCCTCATGCTGTGTTGACGTGTTTTCTTCAGCTACATCGTGTTGCCTCTTCTGCATTAAAGCCTAACCACAGCCTTGGAGTTTGCAGTTACCAGCTACAAACAGAAAGATTTCTCCCTGTGAGACCAGAGCATTCCTCAAGCAATTTTCCACCTTTATGCCGGGTTTTGTTTCATCAGGGTTGATTTTTTCCGTGTTGTTTCTTACCATCTGCCTTGCAATTAAGCTGTTTAAGAGCACCCACATCAAAGGAGGGCTCTGCTTCTCTACAAATAGACCTCTCTGCTGCACTGCAGAAGTGACAAAAATAATCCACCCAGCTCCATCGTTTATAATGATGAAATAAATATTTTTTCCTTGTTTTTATTTTTTATTGACTTACTGAAAAAAAAAGAATCAGAAAAAAGGGCATGTTAAATATGTCTAAATTAAGCAATTCTTCACTGGAGAAAATCTAACCAGCAACATCTTTATTCTTTATAAGTTTTTCTATACAAACACAGATCATATTATAAAATTATTGGTAATTTTTTGTGGTTTTTCAAGTTTTTTTTTAATTCATTACGTCTACTAAAACCACAATGATAACATCTCGTACCTATATTACATTTAAAGTAATTTTTTCTGGAAAAAGCTAATTGTGATCTGCATGTTATTTCTAGTGTTCAGGGTTTCTGAAGTGTGGAGAACACGAAATTTTAAAGGCAGAGGTGAGAGGTAAGGGTTGGGGAGCAAACTTAATGCTGAGTCAGCCAGTGCCTCACTTTAATTGTTGTTTGGAAGTGTTGTAGGCATGATTTCCTCCCTAGATACAATAGTTAAACAAAAATGTAATAATGAGTGTAAAGAAAAAATAAATGGATTAAAGAAGCTGTTTAAAATAAATGGCATTTTATTTTTGTTGGTTTTTTTCCCACTTCATAGAATGAATGCTTTGGGTTGGAAGGGACCTTGAAGTTCACCTTGCTTCAAATTTCTTCCATGGGCAGGGACTCCTTCCAAGGTGGCCTTGGGCACTTCCAGAAATGGGGAAACCACTGCTTCACAACATAATTTATTATAATTATAGTAGAATGAAAGCTTGTGGAGGAAAAAGAAAGAAAGAGAAAATCCAGTGCCTGAGGAAAAGGATTTCCAAAGGTGAAACATGCCTATGGTTTCCATGATGTGACACCAAACCAGCAGGATAAAAAGTGGCCGGGACTTGCAGGTAATTTGAGGTAACATTTCAGTGCCCAGGTGGGTGATTGCTCGCAGTGACCTCCCTAAACAACCTGAAACCAAGCTGAGAAAATGGGATTTTCTCTTGTCTTCCTTGCTGACCTCTGCTGTCAACTCAGAAAGAAAGTAAATTAATCAGAGCGTGTTTGCTTTGTTCGGGGAGTAATGTTTTCTTTTTCATGCCTTGTGTTTTATTTCAGCAGCTAATGGTCCAATTTATTAAGAAAAAGCCAGGAATTTTGCAAATACCTTTCTCTCATTAGAGGAGGCTGAAGTGGGCTGCCCCAGCTCCTCCAGCACAAGGCACAGCCCAGCAGGTTTTTAACCTGATATTCCATTGTCAGGTGGTCCCTTAGGATTTCAGGTCTGTCTGCAGGCTGTTCCTGAGCTGGGAATGAGCTGAGCCTAAAGAGGCAAACCTCAAATTCTTGCTGTCCCATGCACTGCACCTTGCCTTGGGGTGAGTGACAACCCCATTTCCTCCCCCTTGGAGATTTGTTTTGGAGTTTTACCTCCCTTATTGTTTCTAATTTCAATTCCCCTGGCTGTATTCACACACAGCTCTCCAGAATTTGCCCTGATTTCTCTAAAAAAGGCAAGGAATTATTTTCCCATGATGGCTTTCTTTTTCTAGCCAGCAATTGAAATTTCTGCCATCCTTCTGCAAGGCAAGTACAGGGGCCTTTTGACCCTGAGAGCAAATCTTCAGCCTTGGAAGTCATTTAAAACCCTTTCACCTCCTGGACATTTATTTCTTCTCCACATTTCAAAAACTTCAGCTGTCTTCTGTACCCCCAGGAGTGGAATCAGTGTTCAGCAAAGCCCCATCTCTCTCCCTGCTCCTGGGATTGATCCATCCGGGCTCTCTTTTATGGAAATCACATTTTTCTCCCTTTGCAGTGATCAGGGTATGGAAATTCAGCACATGATGTTGGGAGGGGTTTATCCAGCTTTATCCAACTTCTGGGGATGATCCCGTACTGCCTCAGCCAGCTGGAATCACCATTCCTGGGGGTTTGACTCAGGTGGGGATTTCTGTATTTCCATGGACATTTGACTCCTAGGTGCCACCAAAACCTCATCAGCTTTAAAGTAATTAAAACTTGCAATTTATCACAAGCTTTTCCTTGTTACACTTTTCCCTTTTTGCTTTCATTCCAGCGATTGCAAGTAACCAAATTTCAGTTAATTGTCAAATTTTGAGAGAATTAGGCTGAGTGTTTTCAAAGTGATATCAGGGCTCTGGCAATCACTTTGTTGCTGCCTGGTGTTTTAGAAGCTTCTCTGAGATGGAACTTTCATGCAAATGCAGGAGCTGGTGTTTGAAGAGCTCAGATCAGAGGTGCTGTCTCTGGGCTCTTCTCATCTCATGTCACCTCACAATAAATTTGTTTGCACACATTATTTACCTTTGGATTCCTCCTTTTCACTCCAGGATTGATCCAAAGCTTATGTCAGGATGTAGAAAAAAAATTGTGTCAGGTAGAAAAATGTGTGTTGATTTCAGAGGAACTTCTCTCCGTGTGAAGGGAAAGGAGTCAGAGTCATTCCTGGAAATGCTGGTGCTTGTTTCCCGTCCCATCAACCTGCCAGGCTGACTCATGGTGACTTATCCTCCCTCCTCTGCTGAGTTTTCTTCTTATAAAACCCTCCTACCCTGTAAAGGAGGCTTATAAAGAGAGGTGTGTTAATTGTGAGGAGTTTAATTAGCAAAAAGAAAGCCATTGTAGCCTTTGTACTAATAATATTAATAATATTCTCATTGAAAATCAATGGGGCTGAAATCTGTGGAGCTGAAAGGGTGGAAGGAAGAGCAGATTTCCACCACTTCTGCCTGTGATACACTGAGTGTATGAGATGAATTTTCTTCTCTCCTTCAGCCAAGTTTTAAAAATCAGAAGTAAAGGTCGTCAGGATGAGGGCCATCAAGTTTAGCAGTTCTGAATCATGTAAATTAATACATATTTTTAATTAACATTATGGCTAAAAATCACATAGCATCACTACGGCTCAATGCTGGACTCATCAAATTCTTGTCAAGAGGGAAGGAATGAAGTTACTCTTCACAGGAGACCTCCAGGGCTGCATTTGCTACATGACAGAAGAATGGAGCTGAAAGCATAAAACTGTAAGCAAACCTTGAAATTCACCCCCAAAAAAACTTCTTAGAGGAAATACTCAGAGTGATCTCTGTGGTGCCTCTGTGTTACTGTCTGAAATTTACACTTTAATGGGCAGGTGTTAATGAGCAGCAGCTAAAGCCTGACCTGTTCTCTCAAGAACTGCTTCAGAAATAAAGTCTTTCCACCTGAATAGAGTAAAAAAACCCTTAAATTTTGACTGTATGTGGAACTGCAGCCTGTGTAGGGAAGGATAAACCCAGCACAGAAAGCTGAACAGATTTAAACAATGCAGAAGCCAGGAGGGATCTGGCTTGAAGGAACTTCAAGCTCATCTTATCCCAACTCCCTGCCATGGGCAGAGACACCTTCCACCACACCACCATACCATGGCTGAATCTAAGGAAATGATAAATAAAATAAAATTAAAATAAAAATAAAAATAGGATGTCACAATTCTGCTGAATTTATTAATGCGTTGAGTGATTCACTTTTTATGAGGGAAACTCAGAAGAGGATCTGAAGGAGCCAGCAGGGAAGATGGGGAGAGGCTGGAGTGCTGAAATGGGGAGAGGCTGGAATGGCTCCTACTCCCAGAAACAGGGTGAGATGGGATATTGGGAAGGAATCCTCCCCTGGGAGGGTGGGCAGGCCCTGGAATGGAATTCCCAGAGCAGCTGGGGCTGCCCCTGGATCTCTGGAAGTGCCCAAGTCCAGGCTGGATGGGGTTTGGAGCACCCCAGGACAGTGGAAGGTGTCCCTGCCATGATAGGAATGGGATAAATTTCAGGGTCCTCACAACCCATTCCATGATCCTGCAATTTATGACTTATCAGAGTACATTGTGTTGTTTTGACTTTCCTTTCAAGGCTAATTTTGACTCCAAACACATAAAGATCATTTTCACACAACTCTTTTAAAAATGAACCACTGCAAATCCCAAATACACGTGGCTCCAGCAGAGCTTGAGGAGGCAGAGCAGCAGCCACAATTCATCATGAAAAGCAGGTGTGAAAGGTAGAGAAAAAACTATAATCAAAATGAAAAATGACCGGGGTTTGTTAGGGAAATTGTTATCACTAATTTGATCAAAATATTATATTTTTATGCACATTTTTAGGTGGGTTCTTCTTATTCCCTCTTAAGTAATCTCAATTTTCAGGATACCCCAGTCTGTAGTAATAACAGACATTATATATCTTCTATCTATGTAGTCTCTGTAAAGATTCTCAAGAGATTCATCAACTTTACAAGGCATATAGAAATGAATCCTATACAAATTACACATTCCTGGGGCATCACCGATGACATCCTGGAAAAAAAATAAATCCTTGCCTTTCCATTAAAAAGCAGAAATCTCTGAAAGCAAAAGCCCTGCAGGAGTGAAGGGTTAATACATTCCATGGTGCTGTAGGAAACAAGATTGCAAGCAGAATTGTGAGTGCAGAGCTGTCTTCCTTCCCCGATAATGGAACAAACAAGGTGATTTCAGCACAACTAATTGTCAGAGATAAGCAGCAAATGTCAGGCAGGGAGGGGAACCCAGCTGTGACACTCAGAACATGTTAAACACCTTTACCTGCCTGAGCTCTGCCAGATCAGAGCACAGAGATTAAACCTCGTTTGCTTAGGCAAGCACTGTGGATATGGTTTGTTTCTAAAACACTCCCAGTTGGGAATGTGCTTCAATAACTGCCCGAAAAAGGCCGGTTCCATCCCCATTTCCCCAGGGTTTGTCTGTTTGGGAAGAAGCCTTTTCCCAACTCCAAAATAAATCAGAGTGCTGATTAAATAAATAAAGTAAATAAAGTAAATAAAGCCTTCACAAAAGGATGTTTGCTGTCATTAGCCAAACCATTCGTTGTTGCAAGTATTCCTAAGTATTCCTTGGAGAACAATTTCATCCCAGCCTCAGCAACGTGTTTGTCCTCCACGAGCCTTCCACGAGCTCTTATTGAAGCCAACTATCCAAGGAGTTAAGTGGGGTCCATTTATAAATAAACCTGGGAGTTAAATGCCATTAGTCATTTTGGAAGTATGGATAGAGCCTCTTATCAGAATGATTAGAGATGTTCCCTCTCCAGGCATAATTTATCCATGGGATTGAGGGATGGAGCAGGATTCCTGCTGCTCTGCTCAGGGAAGCATTTGCTGTTGCACAGGATTTGTCTGCAAGCAGCTTTTGATTTAATATATTCCAAGGTGTTTAATGCGTGCAGAGTAACCCCAGGGGAGGCTGCTGCATTTGGCACATCCAGGAATCATTGAGGTTGGAGAAGATCTCCAAGACCATCAAGTCCAAGCTGCCCCCACCCTGTCCCCAGCCCAGAGCACTGAGTGCCACATCCAGGAATTCCTTGGACAGCTCCAGGGATGGGCATTCCAAACCTCCCTGGGCAGCCCCTGCCAAGGCCTGAGCACCCTTTCCATGAAGAAATTCTTCCTGAATTTCTCCATGGAAATGCAGGAGAAGCCCTGCATTTGCCTTCACCCTATTTACACAAAGTAAGGTTGAAACATTATAAATGATCAATGGGAGAACTGAAAATCATTCCAAGTTTTAATGATGTTTCTGACTATTCCAAAGCCAACTGCTGTCAGGCAGGGAGGAAGGGAGCATTTTCCTAGGCAGAATTCTTCTCAAATGCAATTAAAAGTAGGAGAAGGTTAAAATAAAAGTTATGAGAGAGCACAGCACAGCAGGACCGGGAGGAGCAGGGCAGCGAGCAGCAATCCCCTCTGGACTATGAAATGAAAAAGGCTTACTAATTCATAAACTAAAGGTGTCTGAGCTTTAAAAGAGAGAACTTGTGGGACCACAGCTTCGATTTTTCCATTTTATTAACCATATGATGTGCTGTAGGCATGTAATTTCGTGAGTTTGGAATTCACTCACTTGCTCAGCTCTGTCTTACAATCCCTGCCAGCACCTTGAAATAAGAGCATTCCACAGCAGCAATATCCACTGGCAGAGGCTCCCAGCTGGGGGGGAAAAATCCATTTCATGTTCTGCAGGGCTGGCAGGGAGGAGAAGAATGAGGGAGCAGGGGAAGGGAAAGGGAGCAGTGATGGAAAGGGAGGAAAAGCAGGTTTTTCAAAACTGTATTGATTTTTTCTTCCTTTTTTAAAGAGGTATCCTTATTAAACTTTTTGTTGTTATTATTGCTATTGTTTTACTGTGTTGTTACAAGGGCAGCACCCTGCCATGATGCTCAGGTAGCTGAGTGAGGTGCTCTCCTTTCATGTGCACCTTCTGCATCCTGAGAATAGGATTTGGAAGTAAAAAAAGACCCACGTGGAATATAGGAAGTATTGTTATCACCTTTCTCCAGGCAGAGCCACAGAAATGAGTGAAGAGGAAAAGAGGAAAAGGTGGGGAGCAGCACGGATCAACTCCACTGTCCTGGGCCAGAGTCTGGATTCTTTCCTTATGACAGCTCCAAATGGACAAAATTTGCCAGGGATGGGGAAGGATTATTTTTACCTGTCAGGTGATTAAATCTTTCCATAATCATCACTGCCACAGAGCAGGATGTTGCTAAATACATCCTTAGCCTGGCCAGCCATGCTGTTCTCATGCTCTTCATACTCCTTGAGAGCGGCAGCATCAGAAACAAGCTTTTCCCTTCTGCTTGAGCCCTGGTTAATTTTTAACCCTGGCTTTCAACCAGGTCATGGGATGAGCTTATAAACTGCTTTAATTGTTTGAATTCAGCTCTCTGATTTGTAGCTGAGTTTGTAGCTGTGTTAAGGAACTGTTGCACGGGGTATGACTGGATGGAAGAGCTACAGGTGAGACCTGGGTTCTTCCGCAGGAGATTTATGGAGCCTTCTGGCCAAAGTAGTGTTAGCAGTAAAAAGCAGCTCTCTGGGGAAGAGTAAAGCCAGAGCAGGGAGCGGGGAATTGAAAAGCACAGTAAAGAAAGATTATTTCACTTAATTATCCTCCTCAGCGCGAGGCCTGGCTCCCGCCGCTGATGGTGAGTGCAGGGAGAGGGACACACACAGAGCAGCTGCTGGTCCCTGGGGATGTGCCTTTCAAAAACCTGCAGACACAGCTCATCCCAGGGCCTGTGAGAATTCCCAGCTTCCTCATTTATCTCTGTATCCAGATGGCTGCCTAAAGGCATGGAAATTCCCAAGGTGCAGGCAGATCCAGCAGGATCTGCTGCCCATGAGGCAGGGAATGGTCCCAGAGTGCTGCCTGGCATTTCCCAGGGAATGGGGACAGATTTGGGGAAGATGTGTTTGGGAAGTTGTTCCTCCAAGGCCTTTGGGAAAGGTGTCCTGAGGTCTGGCTGATGTGGGAATTGTCCAGGCTCAAGCAATCCGGAGGAGTGGGATGAATTCTGCATTTGGAGCTGCCCCAAGTGTTCTGCTCCTTAGCCAGAGCAGGACCTCTGGGTTTAAACCCTGTCCCAAAAGATGCAACACCCTCGTGTTCAGCCCTTCACTCCTCGTTACCTGCACTAGTGGGGTTAGTTCTGTCTCAAGGATTTGCTCCATAACAAAGGAATTGCCTTGAGGATATTGCCTGGCTGATTACAGAACCCCAGAATGGTTTGGCTTCAAGGGACCTTAAAGCCCCTCTCATTCTACCCTCTAGGCAGGGACACCTTCCACCATCCCAGGTTGCTCCAAACCCTGTCCAACCTGGCCTTGGATTTACAGTTTTCTTGGATTTACAGTTTTCATTTTGGAAAGTCTCAGCTGAAAGCCTTGGACAAAGTGTCCAAAGGCACCACAGTTCAGACAATAAGTTAAATAATTGCATTGCTAATTAGAAATATTTTTAAAGCCTTTTCTTGCATTGTCTTGCCTGATTAAACTTTGCTGTGACATTTCAAACTGTTAATGTGTGCTGCTTGTAGAAGTTTGCCAGTTAAATGGAAATTGAGACCTTCAGGCTGAATTGTAACTAATTATTCCAAATATTGCTATTAGTAGGCAAGAGTAAATGATATTAAAATGAAAATGTGGCTCAGATGTCTAAATTTTGTGCTGTACAAGTGGAGCTCTCAGAGATTTCCATGCACATGAATTCATAGCACTCCATATTGCTGGATAAACTGTAATTCCATCCAGGAGATTTTGCAGCAATAACGTTCCTCTTGCTGATAGCAGAGCAGTAATAAACCCCACATATTCCAGGTGCTCAGATTTGACACATAACATCCACTTGGTCAATAAAGGGTGAATTTTATGAGTTCTGCTGGAGTGGAGAGAGAAGGAAAAAGCTTTCATCCTGATTTGATGGGACTGGATCAGTCTTTAAGTACCAGCAAAGCTCCTTGCAGGAGTGACCCTAAAAACTTCGGATCAAGGTATGGAAAAAGCATTTTCACTACGAGGAGCAGCTGCAACTTTAATGTAACTTTAAAGCAGCTCTATAGAGATGGATTTATACTATTTCAGACTTGACCTTGAGAGTATACATAATCTTCAGCCCTTATTTTCACTCTGCGAACCACAGTCACCTTTCCAGTGGCCAACAAATTCATGGCCCAGTGGCTTTGAAAAGAAAAAGCAGCAGAAATTGGTCTGAAATCACCAAACATCAAACCTGCTGAGATTTAACTGAGTTTAGTAAAAAAGGAAACAAAAAAAAAAAATTTGAAGAAGTAACAGTCCCAAAGATCTTAACATTTCTAATTCCACTCCATAAAGACAATCCCTGAAACCATTTTGAATTGCCCTGAAAATATTTAATGGGCTGTGAACTCTTCTGTTCCAGAGTTTAGAAATTCATCCCTTTTTAGCTTTCCTTAGTTCACAGGGGTTTTATTCTGTGCATGTCTAAAAGGGAACAGGGATTTCTGAACAAAGACACAGCCCAATATTTATGTGCCAACAGCAAAGGCAAGCTAAGTCTAATTACAAGAGAAATTTGAGTGATTTCCATACCCCAATGGCAAATCCTTGATTTTTTCAGTGTTGCAAAGCTGATGGAGAAAATGAACTGCCATAATCCAATTACATCTCAGGAGCTGTCTGGTGATTTCAGAAAAACAACATTTACTAATCTGTTAAGTAAGTCACTGATACGATAAAAATTATGCTTAATATGATAAGACTTTCATTTTGCATTAAATCACCATCACATCTGGGAATTCCAGTCCCAGTAACACTCTCCAGGAGCTTTGTGATTTAAATGACTTTAGGTTAAGGAAAACAAGAGATGCTTAATGATTTTACAGCCATTTCAGTGCAGCAGCATTAAGGGTTTCAGTCCAAACTCAATAAAAAGTGACCTGCTTAGGTGAGGAGCTGGATGGGAGCTGATCCAACCCAGGATGATGAGGATGGGAAGGTGGCACTCAGAGCTGGGAGCCCCTCTCTGAACAGCCCTTGACCTTCAGCTCAACTTCCCCTGCGAGCTGGGATGAATCCCTTAAAAAGATAAATTGCCCCGTGTGGTTTGAACAGAAGAGATCTGAGTTTTCCTTGAAATGTGGAAACTTTTTACAGCCAGGAGCCAGTGCAATAATTTCAGGATATTAAGAGGCAGTTTCTGCCGTTGTTTTCCACACCTGACAAATGCCCTGTGCTATGGGCCACGAGTTTGCTGTGGGGACAAACTTTGTCCCTGAGTAGATGCAGGAATTCATTCCCTTCACATCCATAGGCTTTTACTGCCACGTTTGCTCTTTGACAAGGAGCTGGCACAGGATGCTTTGGGAAGAAGTAGATGTCTGGAACATGCCAATTTGGGCTGTTAGGCACTCCATCTTCATTCATAATCATTAACGAGGTGGCTCTAAACCCAGATGCACGAAGCTTCATGTCTCTTTTAATGCTCTAAATATATGCACGTCTTTCTATTAAAGCACAAAAAGATAAAATGGTATCATTAGAGACTGGCTGCTTCTAGCAATGACCAGCTTTTAGAATCCATCTCCATTTTTTGCATCAATTAACTTCTCTAACTAATCAGGCACTCGGTGAAAACAGCTCCTTTTTATCCACTTGGGTTAAAGTGGATAATGTTCAATGATCCCTCATTTGCACGATCTGAGGTGGTGAGAACCTCTCTCAGCCATTCATTATTTGATATAATGCCCCTGCTTTTTCTGTATCCAAAGTGAACAGCTTTGCTTTTGCAAATTCCTAATCCTCATCATCACACCAAAGTTGTTTCCATAACTAAACCAGAAATACCAGCAAGTTCGCAGCAAACCTTGATTCCACACAGTTGCTGGATTAGTTTTCCAACCGATTTATGACATATTGAAAATTCATGCTGTGCTTTATCCTATATATCCTTCTCATATATGATTTCCTTTCCTGAAGGATCATGAGTTTCTCATGATCTTTCTTAAGCTTCTGACCACAGTTTGTCATGATTATTCTTATGATTAAACAGTAATAATATTTAATTTCTAAACAATCATCATATCTAACAATTATATCATTTATCATGTACTAGCTACACAGGTGCAGTTCTTTCAGGGCCTACTAAGCTTAATTTTCCTTCTAACCCTAAATCCCCATGATTTTAAACCCTTTTACTATCATCTCTGGCCTGAGGGAGTGAGGTGTCCTTGATTGCCAGGCCTGGAGAGGAATTGTTGTGTCTGCCCCAAATGGGGAAGCAGCAGCTCACACTGTGTGTGGAGTTCACAGTTACACACTAAAGAACTGCAGGAGTAGAAACAGATGGAAAATATCAAAGCTGAAATCCTGTGGCATCACCAGGGATGGAGATTCCACCTCTGCATCCTGGGGCAGGGCACCCCCAGTCACCTCATCCCTCCTTCTGCATCTACTGCAGACAAATCTGCTTTCTGCCATGTGTTTACCCTTGGACTCTGCCGCCCTGCCCCACATGCATTTTTAATTAGGCGCACTCCAGTTCCTTCCCCGCCGGCTCGTGCTTTAATTTGGGAAGCGCAGTTTTCATTAGCTCTGCAAATATCCACTGCTCTTTGCAAAGTCAAATCTATTACTCGCAAAATAACCTTGCTTAGCCCTGGTTATCAGTTATCCCAATAATAGTGGGCTCTCTAATTAGTCCAGCTGTTAACTGTTCAAATTCCCAGGGCTTAGCTGCATCAGGCAGCTCGGCATCCACACCATCACTGCTGTCACTTGGTAGGCATTTTCTTGCAGGGAAAAGTGGCTTTTCCAAGCTCCTGGGAAAGGAGTTTGGGTTTGTTTGGTTGGTTGGTTGGTTGGTTTGGGGTTTTTTTGTGGTTTTTTTTTTTTTTTTGTTGGTTGTGGTTCTGTTTTTTTGGGGTTTTTTTTTGTTTTTTGGGGGTTTTTTTACTGTTCTTGTTTTTGGGGTTTTTTTTTTTGTTGTTTGTTAGCTTTAATTTCAGAATGGTTTGCTGGTGCGGTTTGCACTTTGCAATCCCTCTTTGATGCACAGCCTGTTGCTAATTCCACTAAACCTGCCACCCACACCTGGGGATTTCCCTGACTCCAGGAACTCTTCCCAACATCTCAATTCCAATGAAAAACACAAGTGCTGGAATCTTCCCTTCCAGTCCTGGGCCATGTTCAGCTCCTGCCACAGAAATTCTGGTGGCTTCACCTCCTGTCAGGAGTTTCCTGGCTCCCAGCTCTCCATAATGACCAGAAGCTCCTGAGGATTTTTGGGGGATTAGGGGGATTAGGATTTCTAGCCCCAAATTGTAGAACAGGACCAAATTTCCCTGGAAATTTGGATGTCACTGATGAAGGTCTCAATGCAGGTCTTCCACAATTACCATTTTTTATCAGACAGTTTATATTTTTAAGAGCATTCTCAAAAATCAGTATTTTGAGTTAACTTCTCTACCCTGAGCATCAAAGTCCATAACTTTTCTTATGGACCATTGCAGAAAAATCTTAGAATCTGAAACTTTTATTGAACTACTCATTTTTGCCAGGTTTATTCAGTCAAAGAAACTGTGGGGAAAGAATTCCCTTAAAGAGTAAACCTCAAACCTCAGGTATGTCCAAACTTCCTGCCATAAATCAACATAATTTTTAATTCAATATTTACTTCCTAGATGCATTTTCATCTTGTTTGTAGATGTTTAAGCAAGCTTTCAAGTAGAAAAGGATGTTTAATTTTGGATTTGAAAGGAACATTCTGTTCAACTCCAATAGAAAGCTTAATTATTATTTTTAAGTCTGCCAAAAGCTCAGACAAATTTTCATGTTGTGTCGATGGAGTTTGGGGTGTTTTTTTAATAAATTAAGAATAAGCAAGACAATCTTTTCTCAGGCTATACCTCTAATTTTTCTTTGTGGTTGGAAATGAGATGCAGTGTAAGAGGGGTTAATTGTCATCCCTTTTTCATCCTCGAGTGGGGTCACAGGCTGAGAACTGGTCTGAGCAGAACCTGTTTGCAAAATCAAGTACCAGGGACAGCTCCACCCTCCAGAGCTCCTCGTGTGAATTAACTGGGGAAAAGTTAACCCACAACAGAAAAAAAAAATGCACTGATGCAAGGAGAAATTTAAAGTTCTTTGAAACAAGCCAAAAGCATAAAGGGATAATTTTGCACATTTGTCCACTGAGGTTTTTTCCGCTGATGTTCAGCAGCACTGAAGATAAAGGTTTGCTTTGCCTTTGATGTAGCCAGGGAGTCTGACAGAGTTCCCAGGTGATTTGAAAAATGGATCTGATTTGAATTTAAAGGTGAGTCCAGCCCGTCCCCTGTGGGTGGAGGTTTCACCCAGACTCGTGGTGGTGACCAAGGCACCTCTCACTGTCAGGTCCCCTCCAAAGCCCACGGGTCCACCAGGACAATTCAGGGAAAATTATTAAACATAATTTTTTTTTAAAGATTATCATTTTTCCATAGCACTATCTCCTTCTTTTAACTTTGATTTACTGTGACAAGCAAGAAAGGATGAAAGTTACTGCAGGAACTTAAATAAATAACCAAAAGTTCTAATACTCAGCAGAAATTCTGTGGGTCAGGGGGAATTCCTGCAGTCTGGGAGAAGATGGGGAAAAGTTGTTTTCCAGGTCTTTTCAAGTAAAAACAGAGGGATTTTTGTGGCAGAACAGAGGCTTCTCCTCACCACTCTTTCCTTTTTCCACAGTGTGGAACATCTCATGAAGGCTGGAGCAGCATCACCAGGTGGGTGCCTTTATTTGGGACAACCCAGATCTCCTGTGCTCCTCTTTCCTAAAGTTATCATTGTAGATGATTTAGACAAATCCACATCAGAATTTGGGCCAGATCAAGGCTCTGCATGAGTAGAAATATTTAAAATTTTCAGGCAGAAGATGCAGAAGTGGTCTGGAGAGAGTCAGATGGAAAATGTCAGTTAAGAAAGCAAATTGTCATAATTCATCTGACCTACAGCCAGGTGAAAAATAAAAGGTTTAGAGATGCAGAATTTGAGAGAAATGTGCAGGTGGAAATACAGAGACTTTAGGCAAAAGCAATCCCTGACCAGAGAAAGCAGTGAGTGTATAAATGAGTGCTGGACAGGAAAAAACAATCCTAATATTCTAGGTAACTTATTTATACCAAAATAGCTCAGGCAGAAAAAAAGAAAAAAAAAAAAAAAAAAAAAAAAAAAAAAAAGCTATTCTTTCCTCAGTCTGGAGAAATAGCTTTAAAAAGTTTTATTATACAATATTAAATCTTCTGAATAATGCTGGCCAGTGGTTTCACACCCTTCTTAGCCCACAAAGAGACCTTGGTAGTCCACAGAGACCCCTCAAATTATTCTGGACAGGGAAGGTCTCCAGCCCAAACTGTATCAATAATTAGTGTCTACAACCACTAATTGTCCTTCAGGCATTGCTGGAACAACTCCCTGCTCAGGATCTAATCCAGCTCTGACAAATCTTCCTGAGGGATCTCTGCAGAGGGCAGGGAAATCAGTGAATGCCAGTGACAGCTCCAAGGAAACACAAAAATAAGAGCTTGGGCAATTTTAGAACCCCAGTGATCAGCTCAGCTTCAGTATCAAATTAGCAAATGTAAATATCTTTATCTCTTTCTTTGTTAAGTTAACCCTTGGATAATAAATAATGCATGGCATTTACATTCCAGTCTCTCTTTTTGCATCAGCCCAGGTAGGGAGTAAAGCAATATTTGCTGCAACGTTTTCCTGGAGCTTCCAGAAAGTTGTCCTTGCAATAAATAAATAAATAAGGCAATGAATAAATACATATTAATTGGGAAGGCTGATTTTCAGCAGGGACACACTGGCTTGGAAAACACACATTGTACTCAATCTCAGGGACCATTTAAATCCAGGTTTAGAATTCATTCTCAATTCACTTCATGGAACAAAAAAACCAGAAGGAATGAAAACATAATTTTCCAAGATGCAACTTCTATTACCTTGTAAGAACTATGACCCAGTTACAGCTCGGATGGATAACTCCTTACCTGAAACTACAGAAATGTTTTTTACATCTGCTGGTACTTCCACCTTAGGTTGGATTCTTAAGGAAAAATCTCACTGGAAAACATCTCAAGATCCCAGAGAATGTCTCCTCTCCAACAATTTCAGTTTCATTCCCACTTTTTCCATGAGTCAAAGTGCTTTATTCCCATTTAATTGACACTGCAAAGGCCTCTGGTGTCATCTCCTGATATTTCCTACTGGACCAAGGAGAGATCCAAGAACATGTGCTCCTTTCCTGGTTGTCCTTCAGGACAGGAGTTTTCCTGGCTGTGCTTTGGATTGCTGAGCCAGATTTATGAAATAGGATTGCAATTATTTGTAGGTTGTATATAGATTTTTTTTTAAATGAGTGATCCTAATAAGACCTTTCTAGCAGTGGACAGGCAGCAGTGTGGGTGTTTTTAGCAAGGAAATCAGCTGGGGGAAAGGAAAGGACTTTGATTAAACCTGGTGGGAGGCAGGTGACTCATGGACACAGAAAGGACAAGACAGGTACAAAATGCAGGTGCTAAATGGCAGATTCTGTTATTCCTCCCTTCTCTGCCTTGGAGGAGAGGCAGAACCACTGCTCTCCTTGGGATCTTGGAATGCTTAAGGTTGAAAAAGCCCTGTAAGATTACCAAGTCCAATCATTAACCCAGAACTCTTACTGCACAAGAGGAAAAGAGCACCTGAAGGTCGGGGATTCAGTGCAGCAATAACACAAGAGCACGTGCTTGTAGCTCAGAGATTCTGCATTTGACTGCAGAGCAGGAAAATCCCAAAAAACCCAGGCTCAGCAGATCCACAGAGAAATCTGAGTGCACAAGCAAAGCTTGAACTCCAAGCTCTGAGACAGCTCCTTCGGGGCTGCAGCAAAGAGGTGCTCAAAGATGGCCTTAAAGGTCTTTTCCATCCCAAATGATGCTGTTTGGAAACAGGGAATTCCCTGTTTTAAGCACCAATTGGTGGGAGGACAAACTTTTTAGTAGGACATTTTGTAGGCCAAGGGTTATTAGTTTTAAACTGAAAGAGGGTTGATTTAGATGAAGGGATCATTGTTTGGCCCTAGCACAGGGTGCTCAGAACAGCTGTGGCTGCCCCTGGATCCCTGGGAGTGTCCAAAGCCAGGCTGGACAGGGCTGGGAGCAGCCTGGGATAGAGGAAACCATTCCCAGGGCTCCTGCAACCTGGGATTTCAGGGGTGAGGTCTGAACTTCACCCTCAGGGGTGTCTGTAACAGCCCCAGAGTTCTTCCCACCAATGCTGAAAGTTCAAGGGAACACATTTCCTTGCTGCAATCAGGCTCCAGGCTGGAGAAAACATTTGGGCACTTTCCAAAACTGGTATCTAGGGCTGGAGAGAGGAAGACACCTCCCTGTGGGATTTGGGGCAGCACCTTTTGGGGCTGGTGCTGGACCCCCCCCCCCACCCATTAGGTAGAGCAAGGAGCTGTGCACAGCTAAGGAGCAGCTCCAAGGAGTGAGGACAGAGATTTTTGTATTTTCAGGATGTGTTTTTGCTCTGCATATCCACCCACACAGAAGCAAAATGCCAGCAGGGACAGGTTGTATTTCTCTTTTATGTAAGATAGATGCTCCTGTGGTCCTGTTACCAAAACATCTCAGCACCTCCTAAATCTGTCATTTCCTTCTCAGCACCATATTAAATGGATATTATGGACTGTGCATGTACCAAGGGACTGAGCAGCACAAACAAGTCTGCCCAGGGGGTCTGGAATCCGTGGAGCAGGGAATTGGTCCTTCATTTTCTGCATTTCCTGACCATCCAAAACCACTTTCCACTGTGTTTTCATCCTCTGCCTAAGATCAGACCAGCTTCTGCAAAAGCACAAATCCTTCCATTGCTTTCTGCTGTTTTCTCTGAAAACTTCACATTTTATCCATGACCTTCACAAATTTTAAGCTTATTGCTCTAGAGGGGCAAGATCAAAGGCTTCTTTTTTTTTTTTATGTACCTCATGATGTGAAAACAAAGCATTTTGCTTTGCCACTAATTTATCACATTGTTACCCAGAAATACATCAGCGAAAGGGAAACCTGGGAAAGGGTAAATTCCCAAATGCCTTTGCAGACCCCAAGTGACGAGGTGCCCAGGGAATAAATCACATTTACACCACACAATAACGTCCATGATTCGGTACTGCAGGGGACGTGGTGTGGAAATTGCCCTTTCTCCTCAGAAGACAGGATCTTTATGAGGTTCTTTGTGTGAGGAAATAGTGGGGGCAGTTTTTCCGAAGATGTCAGAAGGCTTTGGGAAAACCTCTCCAGCCAGGCCTGGTGACGGATTTGTTTCAGCACTGAGCTCATTAGTGAAACAAAGGAATCATTTCCACAGGTGTTATAAATACCCAGTGCTCACAAAACTCTCCCTCCACTCCAGCCCTGGTGTTCTGGCTCTTTGTCACCCAAACCCTTCAGTGATTTGATATGGGAATAAATCACAGACTCCATTTCTTCATGGTGGAAAAGGCCATTCTTTAGTCACATAACTCCTTTTTATTCAGTTTTACAGACCTCCTGTGGGACTCAATTGGTCAGGAGCTTTCTTGCCAATTACTTAATTGGTTAGTAACAAATTGTTATTCTGTATTGATTGGTCACTCAAACTCTTGGTGTGTACCTGCAGGGAAAGTTGTTTGTGAGAGATAGTTTTCATTTTTCTATCTAGGTGCAAAAACAGTTTATACAGGTGCTGGGGCCTTCTTTTTACCCAAGAATAGATTGTTATGTTAACGAACTGCTCACACCAGGATTGCTTTCTCATGGGAACTTGCAAAATACTGGCTTTGACAAGGCCAGCCACTGATTTCAGAGGAGCAGGCTTGATTTTATGAAGCCTTTCTTCATAATTTTTCTACCTTACTGCAACAATTCTATGATTTTATGGCTTTCATTCTCTCCAAAATAAAATCTAAGGTTTCACATGGCAGTTCTTCAATTAAGCCATTGGTTGTGAAGATAAAAAGGGAGTGGATTTGGCTCTTAAACTCCAAGAGAATCCATGCTGGCAACTCTGAAATGGGGGCTCACAAAATCCAGCTCGCAGAATAAACCTGGGAGCATCATCAGGTGGGAGCTTAGGAAAAGCTGGGTTTTCTCCAGCCAGCTTGGGAGATATTTGATCACCTGATATTTAATAGAATCCTGCTCTGATGAGAACACAAACCCTGCACCCAGCTTCAGACACAGGGAGGAGCAGTGGCAATGAACAGATGTGTTCCAGAAGTGCCCCTCACAGTGCATCTCTCTGGGGAGTGGGGAAATAAAAAGAAAAATGCAGGAGCAGAGGGGCCCTGAGCACCCTGGGCACAGCTTTATCGCTGGGGCACTCTTTGGTAGACTCTGCCTCTAAAAGATGGGGCACAGAGCTGGTCTGACAACTCTGTATGGAAATAATTCAGAGAATATTTCAGGGCAAAAAGCCACTTCAATCTGTGGAGTCCATAAACCCAAGAGGAACTTGCCATAAGGCTTGTTCTCATCTGGGTAATTCTGTTTCCACTCCCCTAAAGGCAGAACTATTAACCAGCCATGAGATCTTTATTGTTTTTGTGTCAGTGCTGGAGGAAAGGATCCTGCACAAAATGCTTGTTAAGAGGGAGGCTATTCTTGTGCTTCCATGTAAGGGTTTCTCTTTTTATTTTTTTTGTTTCGTTTTTATTGAGTTGTTTGTTGTTTATTTTTAATGTAGACTTTGCAGAACATGTTTCTGCAGCTACAGATCTACTTTTCTCTTGTGTAATTGAATGATGAAGCTGCTCCAGGGTCAGCAGAATGGCTGATTTCTGTACCAGTGCAGCCCAAATCCTGGTGTCATTACTCACACTGAGCAGCACCATGCTCAGCATGAGGCCTCACTGAAGGATCTACCTGCAAAGTCTGCTGCTGCTGGGAATTAAATTGGTGCTCCCTAATAAATGGAATCACAGCACAGGCTGCAGAAAATCCAAAGGGGTAAAGGAGGTCTGGGGGGATGGAAAAAATCCAGGTGCCCTTGGCTGCAAATGACCTCGAGCTTTGCTCATTCCAAAAGAGCAAACCAAAAAGAAAATACCAAAAATCAGCAGTAAACTTTAGGAAAACCTCTAATGGATGGGCTGAATTCCTATGCATTAATAGAATCCCGTTTTGTTTCAAGTAGCTGCTGCAAAACTTTTGCCACCCAGAATGAAACTATTCACTTCCTAAAACTGATTTTTTTTCAGTTTTCAGTGCTGAAATCTCTTGAAACTTTGTGTGTGCTATAATAGAAGATTCCCTGCAACACAGCAATATTATATCCTGATTCTTTATATATCCTGGCTCTTTATGCTCTGTTCGGCACCGCTTGCCTTAGCAAAAAAAAAAAAAAAAAAAAATTCAAGTCTGGTTTCTGCAGCCTTTTCTCCACAAACAAAAAAGATAATGATGAGGCAAATCAGAGATGTCAGATTTTGTCATTGTGGTACTTTGAGAAGGGAAATGTGGTGTTAACCAGAGAGTTTACAAGTCACACAAGCCAGAGGGCAATTAAGCATGAGGATTGCTAATCAGGCATTGAGTAACAAAGCAATGAATGAACTAAAGGAAATGTGGGAATCCAAAGCCCCTTTGCTTTGGATTTTCAGGATGTGTTTTCAGGATGTGGATTTTTCAGGAGCTCATCTGGAGCTCCCTGAGAAGAGGAATCTGGCACTGACATAATTTTGTCCCGTGTAAGGCAAACATCTGCATTGCTGGAATTAAAAAGTAGCACTGCATGCACTTTTACTAGGGAATATTATCCACGAAAAACAGTGGAATTTGTCCTCCTGACTTGATTGCTCCAGTTTCCCTGGTAGTCCTTGGAAGCAGACAGATCCAGTGAAACATCCCTCTCCACCTGAGTGTCTGCATTTCAGGAAGGAAAACCTTTGGAGGCTTTTATATCTTCCCTCTAACTCTAACTTTGGCACAAATAACACTCAGAGCTGGGGAGGCTGGTCCTTACTCCCAGTTTACACCCCGGAATGGGAATTACACTCTCTGTTAGCCAGGCTGCCTAATGCACCTCTGAGGGTGTTCAGCCCCTGTCAGGAGACTGGTGCTGAACTTCCAGATGGTTGGATTTTCCTGACAAACCTCTCACACTGGCAAATGTAGATATGTCACAAATACTCTCAAAATTACCTTTTTTTTTTTTTTAATTAGAATTACTTATATTAATTGTGCTTGCTGCTGGTGGGTTTGTTCCCTATCCAAAAGAGAAAGACTGATTTTAATTTATTTTTTTAATTTAAAAATGTCTTCTGGATGCAAAAACTCCTCTCTGCTGTGGTCTCTGTGACTTGGAGCAGATGGTTGAGGGATATTTCCTGCCTAAGGAGGAATATTTTGGGATGGGTGTCACCCACAGCACCTGTGAGATGAGGGGTGTGGCAGTGAGCTTTTAAAGAGCTGCATCATTTAATTCAACATCCAAGCATAAAAGTGTTGTGAGATTCTTTTTGATCTCCTCAGAAGGAATTTTACTATATGAACGGAATTCCCAAACAAAAAAATCCTGCCCAGCAACTTACCATGGCATTTTCTGATTTCGGAATCTTACTCTACCTTAAAAATAATTCCAGCTTTTGGTGTCTCTTGCTGAATTTCCTCCCCATTCAGCCGAGGTACAGCCATGGAAGGAGCAATTAAAGCAAGCTGAGAGGAAGAGCAACGTGGGCTCTGTGTGTGGGATGGTTTCCAGGTGGGATGGCTTTCATAAGTGCCTTAAAAAACATTCTGCCACACGGTTCTTTAGAGGCCTCCCTGCAGAAGCAGCTCAATTATTCATTCAGAGCAGAAACTGTTTTATTACATGTCTTGTAGTTCCAATGGTTCCACTGAAATGTGGGACACTCTGCTCTCAACAAGGTTCTGGTATTTGCATTTGTACTTGCACTTGTCCTGTGGAGCAGTAAAAGAGTTGCCAACACCAGCTGGGAGAGAGGAATATCATTAGCACATATTTTGTTTTGTATCTTCAAGGTTAGTACAAATCACAAAATCTCTGCAGCTGAAAGAAAGGGGGAAAAAAAAACCCAAAAAAAAGGCACAGCTCTGGAATGAAACTTATTTTTCAAATCAGTCAGAAAAAATTTGAAGATTAGACAGAACATTTGCGTGTGGCCCAGGGGAAGATCACTGTAGTATGGCACAGTCTCACTCAGAGTTGGTTTTCATCCTTCCTTCAAAATGGCTTTTTCTGCCCCAAAATCTGTATTTTCCACTCTCGGGCTGTCGGAAGGGCTGATGAAAACCTGAGGAATGCACAGCCCATCCCTGGTGTCCCTCTGCCACCTCTCCCCACTCAGGGGACACTGAGGACCTGCCCTCAGGGTCCTGGCTCCCCTTCCTGTGCTACCAGGGTTCTAGCCAGCTTTTATGTGGATATCCAGCTGAGAGCTGGGGATTTATACCTGATTTGGGTCTAAAAACAATATTTTAAAAATCAGGGGAAGAAAAATGAAGTTTGCCCATTCACATCAAGCAGGAAGTTGTGTAAATCCAAATGAATTTTGTGCCATGGAGGTCCAGGGTTGGATGTGGGGCTGTGAGGTCCCACAGTCTGGCACTGCACGAGCAGTGAATGATTTCCAAAGGTTTTCCTTGAGCTAACATTGACTTAATTGTGTAACACATTCCATATTACCATATGTACACATTACCGAGGCTCTTGATTGTTTCCTAATTTGAATTTCTCCAGCGGTTCTCCAAAGGGCACTAATTCAGGATCACTGGAAAATGGAAGTTACTGAGCACCACTGCCTGGATATCTCCCCGTTTATCCATAACTGTGAAGAATGCCCTGTTAATTGTGGTCAATGTTTACAGAGGCAAATGAGTGTGATTTCAAATTGCTCTGTTCTCTTTTCAAATGGGATTAATTAGGTTATGATTCCTCGCAAAGCCACCGCGTTTGGCCGAGCTCGTTCGTCGACAAACCAGCAAATGAATCATCTCATCAAACACATCAATTAATTTTGCCAGGCCATGTCCTGCAGGGAGGCTGAGCCCTTCATCTCAAGGGCAAGGCTGGGCTAGGAGTTGTTCCAGGGGGGTGTGGTGGACTCCAGTTGGGATAACACCCTGGAGGGAGCAGGGATGGGTTTGCTGCTGTGCTACGGCTCATTTTATATCCCTGGGAAAAGTCATCCCAGCTCTGAGCCAGCACAACGCCTCCCTTCTCCCGTGTTTGAGAGGAAATGCACAATCCCAGTGGTGAGATGCTCAGAGTGGCTGTCACATCTAACTGTGATGGGAAATGGGAAAAAAAAATGGAAAATTGAGAAAAAACCCAGGAAAATGGGAAAAAAACACAGGAAAATGGGAAAAATGCAGAAAAAAAAAAAAACAAACGGGAAAATGGAGGGAAAAAATGCGGGAAATCGGGAAAAACGCGGGAAAATGGAGAAAAAAACGTGGGAAAATGGGAAAAACGCGGGAAAATGGAGAAAAAATGTGGGGAAATGGGAAAAAAACGCGGGGAAATGCCATCCCAGACCTCAGGGATCCCTGAGATTTGGGAGGCTGTGCCTATGCTGCTCCATTATCCTGGTTTCTTCTCCAATGTTTGCCACGAGGACCAAACGTTTCAGGAGCTCTTCATGCATCCAGAAATGAACAAGCAGAGCAGAATGAAGCTTCAGCCCACCTGAAGGAGTTCTGCTCAGGCCTGGGCACGCAGAACTGCCTGGAGCCCGGCAGCTGTGGCTCTCCCTGGCTTGGGAGTCCCATTTTCCAGCCTGATCCTCCCAAAATCACCTTCCCCTCCCTGATCTGCCGCTGAGGAGATCAGAAGGGTGTCCCTGTCTGGGATTCGGGCTGCAGGTTTTTTGGAAAAAGAGAGGTCCCACGTTCTGCGCCTCAGCTCCAGGGCCATGGGATCTGGGGCACACCCACAACACAAAATAACTGCAAATCACCCCAGAGAGAGTTGAACCTCCATGAATTTTTCAAAGAGTGGCCCGAGGATTTAATTTAGAGTCTAATCCAAGCTCAGCTGAGCTGCAGCTCCCCGATTTCTTGCCCAGCATGGGAGCACCGCAGTCAGCACCTCACGGTTAATGAATATGCTAATGGGGGATTTGGGGAAGGAAGGGAAGATGGGAAACCTCTGGCTAAAAGCAGCTCAAAATTGAGATGCCTTCTCCTCTGCCTGTGCTGACACAGCTTTCCTGCCACTCTCTCCATCCCTAGTCTGGAGCAATCTCCTCAGAAAGGGAAATCATCGTAATGAAATAAAATAAGTGTGAATTGGAGATGGAAATCATCATAGTGAAATAAAATAAGTGTGAATTGGAGATGGAAATCATCGTACTGAAATAAAATAAGTGTGAATTTCAACATGGATCAAGAGCTGAGCAACTTCAAGAGAGTCCAGATCCCAATTCAGATTAAAGACACGCGAGTTCCTCACCTGGGGCAGGTTTCAGCTCCTTCCTCCTGGTCCTGCCTGAACTCCAGCCCTGCACAGTCCCTGCTCCTGCCTGGAGCTGCTGAGAGCTGCAAAACAGTGAAGGGTTAGAGAATGCGTTTTAAATGAAGACATAAATACATGTACAACTGGTAACATGATTATCTGGGGATGGCAGGCCTGACCTGACCTGATCTCATGAAATGCACAGAGGGAGAATGGCCCGTTGGTGAAATTCCAGGTGCTGCTCTCTTTTGAGGAAGAGAACACAATTAACACAGAGCAACACCTGGATTTTTGCAGGACCCAGACATTCCTTGGATCCAAACACACTTGTAGATGTACGTGCACTGGCATTTTTTTGTGCTTTATCACTTTCTTCCTGTCTTCTTTTACTCAATTTCTAATGTATTGTGTATTGGAATGTTCTCCTGTCACTAAAACATACCTAGAAAAGACTCTCTCAGAAATACATTTAATTTTTAACCACTTTCCTTGCTTTCAGACAAGTGTTTTTAGCCCCTGGTGAATATGAGTTTAAATAATCCAAGTGAAACATGAATGTTTGGTCTGTAGCACATTCATAGCCCTCAGAGTCTGGTGTGAGCTTATCCAGAGGATTCTGTTCATACATGAGGAATTGTTCTGGTCAATCACCACTTACCCAGGGATCAGAAAACCACTGCATTTCATTTTAACCCTTCAGTGAGAGCAAGAGGACACTACAAGGGAGTTGCAGGATATTCTGCAAGGAGTCTACAACTCATTTTATATATTCCCTCCCTTTTACATCCCCCAATTCCCTCCAAATTATATAAAGCCATCATATTTGACTTACTGATTTCTTCCCATTAAGAATTCCTGTCTAAGGAATCAATCTATATATTTTTTTTTTTAAATTTCATGAGTCTGTATTTTTAGCAGTTTTGTTTAAAATCACATTGCAGGGACAGGTGTATTCAGCTCCCCTGTCCATGGGTGTGTGTCCCTATAAATCTGTCCTGGGGACAGTGTGGGTGCCATAAAGACAGTGCTGGGAGCAGAAGGCAGAGACAAACCCAGCTCTGCTTCCAACCCACTGGGACAATTTAGGGAACTCAATTAATGCTGTGAATGTGAGGTAGGAGAAGCTCAGCCACATCCCCAGAGCGTGGGCACTGCACCACTCCAAAATTAAAATATTTTTAATTTGCAGCTCTGGAGGCCAAAAGGGATGTTGTAAGTAAGCCCAAATGCCTCATTTTACCTGATCCTTTTTGTCACAACAGCATCCAGCACCTCGGTCCACCACAGAGAGATGCTCTTGCTACTACTCTGAGCTCAAAACCTGATTTTACTCCAGAGAAACACATTCCAAAGAATGACTACAAAGACATAGAGTGAGGATCCTGGGTTTTTTTTGGTTTTTTTGGGGTTTTTTTTGTGTAAATTATTTCATTTCCCCGTGTAGCAGGCAGCAATTCTCATAGAGGCCATAAAGTGGACAAGAAGAAAACAAGAGAGGGGAATTGTTTGCCACACTTATTTAGAGCTTCCTCCAGGGGAAGGAGGAACATCCTGACATTATATCACACCTTGTGGCAGTGCTGATATGGAAATGCAGACATTTCCCAGCTGAGGGATACAGGATTAATAAGGATGGTGCTGGAATTGTCTGGGAGAGGCCTCGTGAGGGGAAAGGCTGTAGGATTAACTGCTTTATTAGGGTTCTCTTTCTTAGGGTGATGGAATTGTGGCCCTAAGAGGGGATGGTTTGTGCAGATTAATTTGGTGTCCCAGGCTGGGTAAGAGTGCTTGGGACCAAGGAAATGGATGAACTGTCAGCTCCCCAAAAGCTCATTGCTGCCCTCTCCAGTGTGGGGTAATTAATCAGGTAATTAATCAGGAGGGGGACCCTGAGGTCCCCTTACCATGAGTACAGGATTTGCACACAGAGGTACAAACACAGCAGGGACAAGCTCTGGCACCTTGGAAACATTGCTAACAGAATCCTTGGCACAAAAATCCCAGCTCCTGTGATAGGAATTGTGCCTCGGAAAAACTGCTGGCACAATTCCTCTTACAGGAGCTGGGATTTTTGTACCAAGAATTCTTTTAGCAATTTTTCCAAGGTATCAGCTTGGCTTGGAACTCTGACTCCCTGTGCACAAATACACCACCTTTAACCTATGGAATTCAGAGTTCTCATTCATTCAGGATTTTTACCTGTTCCTTGAATTGCAGATTCTCACTTTGGGATGTTTTCAAATTTTAAATTTTTAATCTCTGGCTGAGATCTGGGGCTCCCTGATCTGCTCATCCCTTCCTGGAAAAGCAGCTCCAGACACAGCAGAGCACATCCAGATGGAGTTGCTGCTCCTGTCCTCTCACTCAGCACTCCAGGGACTGAGAAACTCAAAAATTTAATCACAAACTGAAATATATTTGTAAAGACTCCATTTGTTTTATGCATCCCTGCTTTGCCTCCTCCAGTGAAGTATTTAGAGGACACTCAGATCCAAACTGAGGGTTTCCAAGAGCCAGTGGTCCTGGCCAAGTCATTCCAAACCTTCCACTGGTGCCCAAATTTGCAGCAGACTCAGAGATTTGAATGTTGCCTGTCTACTTTGTGGTGCTCATAAATGATTCATGTAGTACAACTAAACAAGCCAGCATTTACAAGAAAGAAAAACCACAACAAACAAACCCCAAACCCAAATTAACCTCAAAGTGAGCTTTCTGATGTTGCTGGTTGTGTTTTCCAGCCCCCATCCTCTGGTGCTGTGGTGCAGGGGGTGGAGTAGACACAGACTTGGGTTTGCCAACCCTTGAAATGAAAAAAAACAGGGATTTGCTGAGCAGAGCAGCAGGAGCCATCTGGGTCCTGGCTCCTGAGCCAGTTCTGAGCCTCCTGCCCATTCCCAGTGCCACTCCAGTGCTGGGGAGCAGTTGGATAATGTGAATTTCTGGCTGTGGCAGCAAGAGCCCTGTCCAAGGCTGTGATTACCCGGAGTCCCCACTCCTCTGCAGCCCTTTCCCAAGCTGGAAGCTGCATTCTCACAGCTCCTAAAATCCAAGAGCTGTCACTGCAGGCTGGACACCCCGAGATGCTCACAGGGCCAGGAGCTGTCACCAAGGCTGGAGCTGGAGGGAAAACCTCAGGGAAATTTGAGTTTCACAGGTTTAATTCACCTGTCTCACAACTCAGGATCTTCAAAGGGGAAAAACTCACCACAAGTCTTAATTAATATGTCATGAGCTTGCTAAACGAAGCACTTAAAGATATTATCTGAACCTAAGCACTTAATGGAGCTCCAGGTGAAGAGCAGGGAGCTTTTGGAAGGGAAATTCAGGCTCCTCCTTCCAGGGGTGCTGGTGGCAGCAAGGTCAGGGTTCTTTTGCAATTTCCTGGCTCCCAGTGAGATCTGCATCCCTAAACCTTCCTTTGTGGAAATCATCTGCAGGAATGAGCCCTGATGTCGTTGGTGCTGCAAAAATGAGGTTTTTATACAGTCATAGCTCAACATTTTCATAGTTTCCTGTTGTCCTGATTTTTAAAAGTGTTAAGTTTTCTTTTCGAGTTCTTTTGAAAGTTTTAAAATTTTTTTAAAAGTTTGCTATGCCTTCTAATGTTTACATATTTCTATATAGATATAATAGTATTATATTATTATTACATACATACACATATGTATTATTATAATTACTATTACCTATATAGAAGATAGATTATTTTCTTTTTAATATAATAAATTAAAAATTGATATATATTATTTTTATATACTACTATATTATTATTACATATTTAGTAATGATAATATAATAAATATACATATAATAGTATTATATTTTTATTACATACATACATATATATATAATTACTATTACATATATAAGAGAGAGATGATTTTATTTTTAATAGAATAAATTTAAATGGATCTATCTTGTTTTATATATATGACTATATTATTAATACATGTTTAATAATAATAATATAATAAATATATAATATAATAACATTATATTATTATATACATATCTATTATTATTATTGCTATTACATATATAGGAGAGATAGGCTTCTACTTTTAATTTATTAGAGTGAAGTGGTGTAGAACTCACAGTTTGTTAGACAGTAATATAAATAAGAACTAATAAATATCTGAGTCTAAACAAGAAATACTGCCTCATACATTTAATTTTAACAAAAGTCTTTACTCGGAGGATGGGCAGCCCTGGCACAGGTGCCCAGAGCAGCTGGGGCAGTGCCCAAGGCCAGGCTGGACAGGGCATGGGACACCCTGGGACAGTGGGAGGTGTCCCTGCCATGGCAGGGGTGGCACTGGGTGGGATCTAAGGTCCCTCCCAACCCAAACTCTTCTGGGATTCTATTAAAAAAATGAAGTTTGAGTGTTGGGAGGGGTCAGAACTGAAACTCAGCGACTGACCGATTTCTGAGGGGCTCAGAGAATTAAAAAGCACATCTTTTAATAGAATTCATGGCTATTATAATAATAAAAAAATAAATAGATATTTTGTTCAGTATTTTACTGAGGGCAACAACTCCTGCAGAGATTTTGGATAAACCCATCTCTGCCAGCAGCTCCAGAGGTTTTTGGATAAACCCACCCAGCCAGCACAGGGATTAGAGCCTGAGCTGATGCTTCTCTGAAGGGCACTCCAGAGGTGTTTGTTTAACAAACATCACTGCAAACCTCAGCAAACATTGCCTAAAATCCTCAGCAAGGTTTAATCCTTCACTCAGGGTGGGGACACTCACTCCTGCCTGGCCCCGTCCGGAACAGGAGGCTAATTTTTTTTGCGCTGATTTTTAAAATTGTTAAGTTTTCTTTTAGAGTTCTTTAGAAAGTTTTAAGGTTCTCATAAAACTTCTTCAGCCTTCTGATAATGTTTGCATATTTCTACTGGAGTTTTCACACGCTGTTCATGTAAATAATGATTGTTTTGCATTCTTCTTTGTGGGAGGAGAGAATTGATGGACTGTTGGTTTGACCAGTGTGGTTGGAGAGGTGGGAATTCCATCCTCCAATCCACTGTCACCATTGGAATTCTATAAGTAACATATTTCCAAATAAAACTCTCTCTTTTTTCTCTTTTAAAATTACCAATGTGTACTCATTTCATGTCCAATAGTGACAAAACTTCTCACTCTGAGGGCAATTTTGTCAGTAATCCCAATTAAAACTTTAATTCCCATTAATTGCTCACATTCTGGTGGGAAAAAACCAAGTTCCCAGTGTAAGGCTTGGCTATAGGAGTCCTGGATGCCCATCGACTGCTGATAACCCCTAACCCATCCCCAATTTTAATGATCAGTAATCATAAAATCCCTCTAGGAAAACTTTTGCCTTCGTTATCAGTTTTATTTCAGATATCGATTAAAAAGGGGAAAACATTAATTAACACTATTAGGCTGATACTCCCATAATTGAGAGGATTGGCCTAAAGCTGCCCAGGGAACTTTAAAGGTTTTTTTTTTTTCCCTCTCCCTCATTTGCCCCGGGGGATGCTCATCCTGAGGATGTGGTGATGGGTGCGCTCCTCTTCCAGTTCCTTTCCCACTGAAGAGTTTAAATGTTCCAAGTTTTTTTGTTGTTGATGTTGTTGTTTGGGCTTTTGTTTGTTTTGTGGGGTTTTGTTTATATTTTGGTTTGATTCTGGTTTGGTTTTTTTTTTTCCTTCTTTTTCTTTTCCTCGGAATCATGCGGTGGATGCTGGAGAACTTTACATAAATAAAAATGACCCCAAGGAAGATCGGCGTGGCAGTTTCTGAGCAGTCAGGCGTGGAAAAAAAAAAAAAGTAATACACACTCAAAAATGCATCTAAGCCCTTTGGTCTGCACTTTTAACTTGGTTTAAAACAAAGTTTCCAGCTGGAGCTGTCCCATTTCTCATCCTGGACCCGTCCTGCTCAAAGGCATCACCCCCAAGAGTCAGCCCGGGTTTGCTGCTGGGATTTCCCAGCTAATTCAGCTTTTCCTTTTAAATGAAGCATCCCTAAGGAACATTTGGCATTCCGCAGGTTGTAATTACTGCGCCAGGTTCGATGGAAGTGACCTTTGCTTGTGCCAAATGTGTTTTTATCCCGAGATGGCGAACTGCAGCCGAATATTGCAGAATAAAATCCTAATGGAGCGAGATACGAGGCGCTTTTATTCTCCTGGCTGTGATTAAATCAATAATGCATCTGCCCCCTCTAATCTATTCAGCTGAGGAGGTTAAAAAACAAGCAGCGTTTTGTGTCACAATAATTTTATATTAAAATATACTTAAAGACACGGCGAGGCTCCCAAATCACCTGGAGGAACTTGGGCTCCACTCGTGCCGATCCCCCTGGGTTTATTTTCTGGAAATCTGTCGGAGAAGCAGGCTGTGAATTTTTGGGTTGCTTTTCTGGCTCCATTTCACCTGCGATGGGGGGTGTTTAAGTGGCTGGTTAAGTGTGAATCTTTTGGGGATGGGGAAGGTGCTTTACAGCCAGAGCCACACAGAATCTGCATTACAGCAGAGTTAAACGCTGGGGGAAAGGAGTTGGAAATCTGGGTTTGAGTGTGTTCTGTAGAATAGTTCAGTATTTTGATAACTGAGGGGTTTAATTAGAAAAGATGAGACTAGATAGCACCATGTGCCTTTTTATCTTTATTTTTTTGACATGTGTTGTGATTACTGAAGTTTTGTGGTGTTGGTGATGGCAGCAGTGCGTGCAGAGCTTGTTGCCAGCGGGATGCTCTAAAAGGTTTTAATAGATGAAAATCACTGTAGTTGTCCCTAAAAGCACTTCTGGAGAGGGGCTGAATCAGGGACGAGCGCGATGTGATGTCCTTTCCCCCCAAATTCCATCCCATCTCCAGCACAGGTGAGGCAGCAAATTCCTGCTTAATTCAGCACTTAGTTCTCAGTTCAGATTTAAGTTCCCATCAGTTTTCAGGGTGAATGGGTCTGAAAGGTTCACCTGCGGTGGAAGGATCAGGACAGAGCTTCCCTGACCTATCTGACATCCCAAATTCCACTCCACACCTCCTGGTGTCAGGAAAATGAATCCACAAACATTGGAGGTTTATGTCCGAAAAGGAGACAGAGGAGTCCTTTTACTTTGTTCGAATAAAGGGAGAGGCCATGGGCCATTCCCCTGGTGTGTCTCCAATTTTTGGAGGACACAGCATCGTTTTTATCCCAATTTCCTGGCCACATTTCCCTTCTCTCTTTCCCCCTTGGCTGAGGGACTTGAGAGATTCAGACTTCCTGATACCGAAGATTTCCCTCTAATGTATAACCCTCCCTTTAATTTTTAATTCTTACAGAATTTAGGGTTTCCCCCCATTGTTTCGTTCATCTTTTAACATCCACTTTAATTTATCAGCACCCTAAAATTTATTTGTAAAAGCAAATAAAAGCAAGTAAACTTTTTCCATTCATCAATCAGTGGAATCCTTCCCATTGTTTCTTTTATCTCTCAGTGCTGGTTTTATCTACCAGCAGACTCACGGGTTGTTTGGAAAGACAAATCCCTTATTCCTCACTCTGGGATGGCACCTGGCCCCAAATTTGGCGGTGCAGAACCCCCTCCGCTGCTCTCTCCTGGTATTTTTTAGCTGTATATTGAACTGCTGGCTGCATAAATCCTGCTTAAAATTATTTTAGCAAATTAAAACGTCATCTGCATGTAAGCCTGTTAGGCTGGGCTGTCATTGTGAGATTAATTATTGCATAAACAGGGGCTGGGCCGGGGGGTTTGCCTCGGGTGACCTCGGGCGAGTCAAACCTGAATCGCTAAGAAGGACAATGACTCACGGTATTAATCTAAAGTAAATAACCCTCGTTTTAATCTCACTAAAAGGGAATCTGCACCTACTCCCCAGCTCTGATGTCACTGCTGGAATCCTAAAGCAAAGATGCTTTTTGCCAAAACCTCGCAGAAGTTGAGAGGTTTGGGGACAATTCATCATGCTCGTTTTTTAATTTGGAATTTTTGCCTTTTCAGCTAAGTGTTTTGATTGGGATTCATTGAGATGAAACATGTTTTACTACAGAAATATGTGTGATGCTTTTATAGCATGAGCTATTACAAGAGATCTTGCATCAGAGGGAATGTTGCAGTATTTTAATCAGCATTTCCTTCTTCATTTGGAAAAGTAGCCAAGGAAAGAGTCATTCCAGCAGCCCAAAACACTGTGCTGGTGGTGATGGCAAAGGGGCTGAACCTCAGGGATGTTCCTGTTCTGTTGATTTCAAAGAAAAAATACAGGTATCTGTGTATATATATGTATTTAAACATATATTTTTTTGCAGCAAGAACACAGAAAAATCAGGACTTTGATCACTCCAAATTAAAAACAAACAAAACATTAGACAATGCATTGTTTTAAGGGTTTCTCCTCTGAAGCACAGATGCTGTAGCAATAGAGAAGAACCAGAAGTACAATCTTTGTCTTCAAAGGCATTAAACAAAAGATGCTGAATAGCTTCATTTGTGCTCTCTCCCCATAATTACAGGAAATAATTAAAATTATATCACACCTGCATATCCTTCTACTCAGCTGCTCTGAAATATATTTGCAAACACGAGAAGGGGAGCACAATTTGCCATTTTAATCTTGAGCCCAATGAAGTTCAGCTCTCTGTGGCCTGAGTTTAGTTGGGAATTTTGTTTGCAGAACATGGGAGGCACAAAAGGCACCCCCACAAAATGGGAACTGGGGATCCCACAGGGCACTTTTATTTAGGATACACTCCCCAGCCTGGTTGGAGGTGCCTGTGGCACGTCCCAAATGAGCCCAGGTTTGATTCCTTGTGCCTCAGTGGGAAAAGGCTCCATCCAACACCACCAGCACCAAAAGCCACCCTCAGGTTGGGTGTCAGAACTCAAAATTTCCCTCAGACATTTTTGGATGTTCCGGGCCCAGCTCAGAAGCATTTGAGACCCTGGCAGGCAGCTGGAAACAGCTGTGATTTTGGGTTTGAACCATGGAATGATTTACCAACCTTGCAGGAAGAACAAGAAGTCACAAAATTTTAGATATTATAGTAGAAGTAGTCACAAAGTAAAGGGAAGAATTTCTGAGTGCTGTACAGGGGGGTTTTGGTTTTGTACATGGGGGTCAGAGGTTTAAGATGGAGGGATTTGGGGCTGTTCTGTCCTCCCTCTTTCTCCTTCCTTACCTCCATGTTCTTGGTGATGTTGGCACTCCCAGATTGGTTTAGAGTAGAAAATCACCATTTAATATAGGTAATAGGCATTGGGGAAAAACTGTAAACATGTAACACGTACTGTACCATATAAAAGATAGAAAAGCACCATTTAATATAGGTAATGGGCATTGGGGACAAACTGTACCCATGTAACACGTAATGTACCATATAAAAGATAGAAAAGCACCATTTAATATAGGTAATAGGCATTGGGGACAAACTGTACCCATGTAACACGTAATGTCCCATATAAAAGACAGCACAGCCCTGGGCAGAGGGGGAGAGAAGAAGCAGTCGGGAGTCAGAGAGGATGTCAGGGTGTGTGTGTGCCTCTGCCTGAGCTGTGAGCAAACCACAGCAGCTCCAGAAGAAAATCTTTTAGATAACTTGCAATAAACTGCCTTGAGACCGGACAGCAGAGACTGCTGAGCCTTTCTTTGGAAGCTCGGCTTGGAGGAGAGACTTTTCCACCACACGGAGCCACCCTGACCCAGGGTGAGCTCCAGCAGTTGGGAATTGTGTGCAGAATTCCCAGAATTCAGAAAGGCAACATCCATGGAGGAGCTCGGGTGGAACCTGGATTAATTTATAATGAGGATCTCCAGGGCCTTGTTTCTTAGGATGTGTTTGATACTCAGAGAGGCTGGAGCTGATCACATCATATTCAAACATTATTCCTCACTAATAAAATCACCGAGTTCAGCTCCCTGCTTCAGGCACAGCTGAGAAAATCACTCACTGGCTTTTAGCTCAAACATGTCTTATTTTGATATTTCTTGTGGAAAACAGTTAATTTATTAAAAGGTAAAAACCCCCCTAGAGCAGCAGTCAGAGTTTTTCTTGAGCAGCACTTTGGGGATCCTGAAAAGCTGCTCAGAAATAGGTATTTTTGGAGCTAAGTGAATAATCTAATGATTACAAAATCCAGTTTAGCTCTTGGCAGCTGTGTTCAGTCGTTATCCTGCCTTCCTTTGTCACACACCCTGAGATCCTGGGGAAGCTCTGATGGGCTGCTTTATTTATTAAGCATTTATTAAAATGAAGCAGCTTGAAATATCTGAAGTTCTGTCTAAAAGGAAAATGAGCAGCCTGTTTGCAGCAAGGGATGGGATAAAGCTGAGCAACAAAGAGAGAATAATCTAATGGAAAGATTTTGGACAGAAGTTATTCTCTAATTACTTCATTGAGTGTTTACTGCTTCTTTTTTCAAATTTTGTGCCCAACTCTTTCATTGCAATAATACAGCTGAGAGTGCAGACTTGGAAAGAGAAATGTTTTCAGAAAGTAGGAGCTGCCCCTTATTTACTTTTGTATTTAAATAAAAGTACTCCCACTAATCTGTGGCAAAAACCAAGCAAACAAATAAACACCAAACCAAGCAAAAAAACCCAAACATGTTTTCAAACAATGTTTCTGTCAAGTAAGAAAACATGATTGTGTATAGCTCAAGTGAACTCTTCCTGCTGCTATTTTGATGGCTGAGGCAAAATCTGCTTTACAAATAATGCATTTCCCACAAAAAGTTTACATTTTTGTAAATAATGCCATTATTTTTATGCTGGAGAAAACCCCCAGTAAGAGAGAAGCAACAGAGCCCAGCAGGAGGGACAGGCAGGGGGGAGGTAATGGATTCTTTAACTGAAAGAAAACTTCCAGCCTGTGATTCAAGGAATAAAAATAAATAGGAGGCTTTATTTTATCTCTCACAGTTGTGCAGAATTGAGTGTTTTGATGGCTTTAAAGCAATGTCTGTCCTTATGCTAATACAGGATAATTCCTTTCCTGTACCGTGGCCCTGTGGAATTGTTCTCCAGGGAAGTAAGAGTAGGTTTTAACCAGGGAAAGAAAGTCTTTCTGTGCAGTCCTAGCACTAAATAAAAGAGTTTTTACAGTGGTATTTACTTTTATTTCTCAGGACAGAGTAGTGGAGGCACTGACAGATCTGAATCCTGACAAAATTACAGGAAAACAGTGCTGGGAGACCTTGGGTTGGTGCTGGTGGGAACCACTGCCTCGGGGCTTTACTGTTGGCTCTTGGTAACTTTTCCAGAATCGACATTAATGTGATAATAGTTACACAAAACTTCTAATTCCTAAAACTTCCAGAGTTCAGGGTGAGGAGAAGGAATGAGAACAACCAAGAAATTGTTTATTTTATATAAAAAAAAAAAATCTTAAACCCTCAGGAATGTCTTTGGTGTCTGTGGCTGAGCCTGTGAGGTGCCAACATCCAACATATCCTAAAGGAATGACATCAGCAGGGATTGCAGAGCAGGATTTCCACGGGTTCTTTTTTTTTTTTTTTGACTTGCAGTGATGCTAGAACAGTAGAAGGAGCCACTTTTCCTACATAAACAAGATCTGTTGTTGCAGTAGAGAAATTTCCAGGGAAAGAGATTCCATTGACACATTTTGAGACTTCCTTAGTCCTTTTTTGTAACATCAGGCACTGCCCTTATTTGTGATAATTCCAAAAGCTGCAGAAGATTCATGGGTGGAATCTTGATCCAAGATTCCAAGTGACTCCAGTGCTGTCACTATTTCATCCCTGGAGTCTTGTACTCGTTTTTAATTCCTGGATTTTGCAAAGCTCCCAAGGAGCTGTATGCAATTTTGTGTCCCAGTGTTATAAACAGCTCCAAACTCCAGCCCAACATCCTGGAGAAACAAGTTCCATGTGGGAAAGTTAAACACTTTCTGACATGCTTTGCTCCAGAGGGGGTTAATTGACCATTTTCTCCACCACAGGATCACATTATATCATCAAAATCCTGAAAAGGAATTACCACTGGAGCTGGGAGTGGAAGCAAATGTAGAAATTATCACTCTACTGTATTTCAGACAGGGAGAGTGCAACTGGAAGAGGGAAACATTCACCTTGGCTTTACTATGGCAATTGGTTTTATTTTCTGTTTTGTATTTGCTATTTTCTAGCAGTTGTTCAGACAAATATCTGCCCAAATGTCGAAGCTGATGTGAGCAGAGTAGCTCAAAGTAAAATTCAAGTTAGGACTTCAGTTTTGTGCTCAAGATATTTGTATTAAGTAAAATTTGCTTAGATTACCCAAATCTTCATTGTTCACCTATAACACTGAGTTCTAGAAGCTGTGCTTATCTACTGGTATCAGAATTCAGCATTCATCTCATTTTTATAAGAATTGCTGTGCTGGAAACCACAGATTGATAAAATAAGGCGTGAGCATCTTGCCATCAGTGCTTCAAATTGTCCTGTGAGGGCCCGAGCCCAATTCCTCCTAAATGTGGGTTCCTCCTCTGTCAAATTCCAGAAAGTTTTTCAGTCCTTTTTTTCTTAGAAAGCTCTTTCTGGTGGTTTTGTTTCTGTGTGAGCTTTGAAGAACCCGGAGAGGCTTTGGTGTCTGTTCTGGAGCTGCCATTCCAGGAGGCCGTGGAATATTTGTGAAAGCTCTGCCTGAACCCTGCTCTGCTGTGCTGGAGGGATTTCACTTGAGGAAATGCTGGAGTAGGATTGAGGTGGAGACATTCCCGAGCTTCTGGCAGCAACAGAGGAAACCATGGAATTGTTTGGGTTGGAAAAACCCTCTGAGTCCAGTTGTTCCCCCAATACTCCCAAGACCACCAGGAAGCCACGTCCCCAAGTGCCACACCTACACAGCTTTCAGTCCCTGCAGCAAAGAAGGAGGACAAGGAATTTTGCTCTCAACAAAGGTTTTGGCCACTTCTAGAAGTTTCTGAATCCCTTGGAGAGCTTTGGGTAGTCTGGTTACACCAGTTCAAAAGTTGCTTTAGCAGGATCCTTGATCTTGAACTTTGATTTCCTCTCAACCCCATTTACCTCCATATATATATATTTTTGTAACATACCAATATTCCCTCCTCTAATTTAAAGACCCATTGGAGAATGCTTGTGAACCTTTTAATCTACAAGGAACAACCCTGTTATCAAGTGTTATCTGAAGGTCTGGAAACTCACCATGATAGATTCCATGACTGGAATCTGAATCCATCATTTAAAAGATGCTGGATTTATAATTTCAGTAAATGAAAAATAATAGAATACACTAATTAACAATTCCTCGTGGCCTTTCACTGTAAGAAATGACATTGACTCTGAAAGCTTCCTCGTATTTGAATTTATTTCCTGACAGAACACTGGCAGCATTTAAAAGGTCCGGGGTGCTTTGAATTTCTGATTGGTTTGACAGCTTGACAGGGATCTGTAAACTGAAGGTGTTGGCACAGCTTGTGCTGCTGGCAGAGCAGGGACAAAGTTCAGGCTCCAGACCAGCCCCTGCTGGAGCACAGAAATGAAAAATTGCTCTGATAAACGTTTGCACTGCAGGATGATAAAAGGTCCTGCTCCCAAAAATAAGATCTGGTCCAAAAAGGATTCAAACCAATGGAAGGGTTTCAGTTAATTCTGGTGGCTGTTGAATCAATCACTTTTTTCAAATGTATCCCATTTTATGGCATATTGGGCTTGTGTTTGAGGTTTATCCAGAGCTAAAACCCCATGATCTACATCAAAAGGAGAGATTTCACCAACATTAAAGAGGCAGAAATGCTTTACAAGATGAAGCAGGTAGATAGAGTGATTTATATTCTGTAATCATACAAAATGGGCTGAACATCAAGTCTGAGTGTCCTTTTCCCCTCTTTCTCAATCTCACAAATTCGTATTTTCTATTCACGCCAAAATCTCAAAGCAAAATATTTTTATTTTACTGGGATTTCTCTTTCACACAGCTGAAGCACAACTCTACCCGCAACAGGGCCACTTCAGCTGGCCATATTTACAATTTCAAAGCAAAGAACATAATTTTCAAAGCTGGTTGGTTTCACCATCTTCTGCTGGGATCTCCACAAACCTAGAAATAATTAAAGGGGGCAGCTGAGCATGAAGCACCACACCTGCAAAGTTTGTTAGCCATGAAAATTTCCAGTTGTTTCCCTTGCAGAGCTGTATTTTACCCATTAGACCGAACCCACATTCCATTATGAAACCATAAATTTTCATGGCTTGCAAACTTTGTGGGGGTGGCGTTCAGCGCTCCATTGTGCCGGTTAATTATTCCCGGGATTTTTTTTCCCCCCAGCCTTGCAGAACACTTGGAAGCTGCACACTTGGGCACTTTTACAGGAAAAAGGTGGAAATATTGTGGTTAAAAATCACTAAAATCACAGGTTTTTTTTTTTTACAATGCTCTATTTTTAGCTAAACCTTGGGAATGTTGGCAAGGCAGCGAGGCTTCGCAGGGTGTAGAGGAATCCTTTCCGAGGGGAAGCACTGGAATGAAGAGGTGTTAAGAGCCACTCCACCAACTGAGCTGTCTGCTTGGCTTCTGACTCCTGAGAGGTGGCAGAACCCTTCTCAGCAGCTTCAGGCACCTCTTCCTCTCCGTGTTCTCCTCCTCAAGTGTTTTCTCAGCTTCTCCCTCTCCCGGGGCTGTCCCTGAGAGCTCCCCAGCAGGGAGAGATCCTGTTTGAAAAGACAGGAGTCTGTGAAGGAAGGCAAGAGCCTCCTGTGAAATGGAAAAGGTAAACCCCCTCCCTCCGAATTACCACAATTTCAAAATTAAAAGGCTCTCAGGCAAAGATATAGGAATGGGAATAACAGTTCTTTACTAGAAAAAAAAAAAAACTAAATAAAAAAAAATGTAGTTAGTACAAACAAAACTGGTGATGGAGTCAGAAACCTGACACCCTGAGGAGTCAGGGTGTTGGGAATAGTCCAGTCAAATGCTGACTCCTGTATTTGCTGTGATTGCCAAAGCCTCAGCAACTTCATATGGAACTTTATCGTATTTCCTTTATTTTTTTAAGCTAATAAAGTTTAGTTTGCTCTATTTTAGCAGCCTGGGAAGCAGATGCAAACAGAGAGCCATACCTGTTCTCTCAGCATTAGCTGGAACTCCTCAATTTGTGTCAGTCATGTCCCATTTGATGTGATCTACCCACAAAAAAAGCCACTGGTACAACTAAAAATAGAAGCAATGTCCTAAATCCCAGCCCTGTCCCTATCCCAAAAGATTCAGACTCAGGGACAGAGATGCTCAGCATTTAAGGACAATGCAAAATCTCCCCTGCAGCCCTGAAAAACGGGGATTTTATGGTGAGGGAAATGGAGAAGGTCACTGGAAAAGGGCCATATGGAAAATGTTGTTTGTGTGCTGGGTTCTGCTGCCTCACACAGCCCTCAGCCTTCCATTAGGCTAATGCAGAACAATATTAATGAGGGAATCAAGGTGTAATGTTCTTGCAAGGATGCTGACAGGGGGGAGCCCGAGTTTTAAGCAGGGATTGCTTGCTTTAGCATTATCTCCATTGCTGTTAAACATGCTCTACATTTTCTGGGCAAATATCATTTGGAATTAATTGAATGGAAAAGACAATGTTCAGAAAATGCATCTTCAGAGCTGTTGAAGTATGACTTTCTAATCAAACTGAGTGATTGTAAACATAAATTAGTTCTTGTTCTTCCTGCTGACTTGGAAAGAGAGAAATGCGAACGCTTTGAGGTTAAAATCTTTTTCTCCTGAGCTTGCAGTTTCAAACCTTGTAGATGTTTTGCTGGTCTGGTTGAACCATTATGTAATGATTATTACTGAACTGTTACTTGAAGCACAGATTCTCTGTATACAAATTGATTTTTTTTTAAGCTTTTGCTATATTCCATCATTCTCCATGTTCTCAAAATGTCATCTTGTGGCAAAATTCTTCTTGTTCTTCTATCTCTTTCCTCTGGGAGGACATTTCAGGGTGTCCTTAAGAACAATTTCTGATATATTTTCTTCATAAGGAGTGATCTTCTTTAGGACAGCAGTGTGCAAAACCACCAAGTGTACAGTTTCTTCATGCAATTTTTATAGGAAGTGAATAAAGCTTTGGAGTCTTGCAGGTCTTCAGCCTCTGTGGAGTTCTGAGAGAGGAAAAGAACACGATGTGGATGTTCTGAGGATCCAGTAGTCTAATTAGGTCTAAGCTGTAAACTGAATGATCTCATTTAATATCTACTGGATGGTCTGATTAGAGTTTGGGCTGGAGCTTGATGGGAGCAGAGGGAAATCTCAGCATCAATGCCTGGAAGGAAGGAAGGAACAGTATCCCAGGCATATTCAGGGATTTATACTGAAGTGCAATTCCTTTCATTTGTACAGTCCCAGTTATAGATAGGGGAATTAAAAGAGCTTAAACAAGTAACTGCTGCAGTCATAGAACACCACAAAACTCTCTGCAAGGTATTTAAACCCCTCAACATGCAACACACAGGAGCAACCTGTGAAATGTTAGTGAGTAAAAATAATGGGAAAATCAGACACCGTCTTTGGGCAGTTTCAAACATTTCCCCCAATGTGCCCCGAGTGTCTCTGCATGTGGTGAACACACAGAAATGGCAGTTCAAAGGGACCAACAGCACAATTTGATTTAACAGAAAATACTTTTACTGGCAGTTCAGAAGACCCCTCGCTCTGAATTTTGATGTAGATGTCTGTCTGAAGTCTAAAGGTTTCTTTAAATGTGTAGTTTAGCAATAATTGTTATTCCCAACATAAAAAGACTGTAAAAACATGGTTGAACAAAAGAGAATGACTTTAAAGAGCTGAGAAAACAGTTTTCCATTTTGTTCTTTAAAAGGGAAAAAACAGATCCTCTTTGCACCCTTCCTAATGGATGAGGCAAATGAGGATGAGGTGGGCAGCAGCTGTAATGCACAGAATTCTCTGTTCACTGCTGAAAAACAAATTAATGCTCTGCTGTCCTGTGCTTGCTGTTTCTGTTTCTGTGCGTGGCAAGATCTGGGGCTCAGACTGGGGACCATATTTCCATTCCATGTCTCTAAAGTGATTCTCAGTATTCATTAGCAGCCTCCAGATGTGTTTCACTCTGTTGCTGCTTTTTATTCAGAGTCTTCAAAGATGTGGTCTTCTTTTTGTTCTGGTTTTTCAGCCAGTCTCAGTCAGGTCTTTTTAGGGAGTTTAAGAGGGTTCTGAAGGTGCTTCTGAATCATGATTTTATTGCATAGAAGCCCCTAGAGATATTTTTAAAAAGCTCAGGCTGTGGCAAGGGATCATGTCAAAAACTGCCCAACAAATCCCAGTAGGAGACAGCAGGAGAAAATCTCACTCTCCTTTAGGAATTTAGCAAGAACTGGTGTGACTATTACAGTACATAATGTCCTGGCTCTAATAATTCACTCCAGGGCCTTACCTCTGCCCAGACAGGATCTGTGGGATGTTCTCAGCCATCCTTCTATTGAAAGTGTTAGAAAATTCTGTCAGGAAAACCTAATTTTTTTCTGGTTTGAGCAATGTACTTAAAATGTGTCTCTCTGATAATTCATGTTTGTTTAAAATCATTAAAATCTGTTTGTGCTTCAGCTTAGTCTTCTTAGACCTGATTATCCAGTAGCTGTGCCATTACATGTCAGTGGTGGCACTGCAGCACTGAGTTTTATTTATTTATTTTCATTATCTTAACATTGGGCAACATCAGAGTCAGGATGTGTTCATTGCCATTCTGAGCCTGGGTGAGAACTTGTGTCACTGTTGGGCTTGGCAGCACTGGGAGAGCAGCAGGACTTGAGGAACTCGGGGGGCTTTTCCAGCCTAAATGATCCCGTGATTCTGTAATTGCCAAGTTGTACCAGAAACTGGAAAATCTGAAATAACAGAACTGTCTGAGAGCAAAATCTGCCAGCATCCTTTTCCTTTCGGTCCCCCACCATGGTGTTTCTCCCCTTTCCATCCATTTTCTCACCAACTGGCAATTCCCCAGAGATCAACCCCAGACCTTTCTGTCCCTCAGACCCAGTGCAGGTCACCTTTCTGGAGCCTCTGCTGAGTCCTGGGTGGAGTATGAAACACAAACTGTCTTCTCTTTATCCTTATTCTCATGCAGCAACAAGGATATCACTCCCATCTTTGGGATAACCATCAAGTGGAGGCATTGTCTCTATCTCTTTGTGTCAGGGCAGAGTGAAACAAAACAGCAGAGATTGCTCTTTACTAACAAGTCAAAACTCCTCATTTTGTCTACAAAAAAAATATAAAAAAATCAATGCCATCTCTTGGGCCCCCCGTTCCTGATAAGAGAATGCAAATGGGACAGAAATTCAAGCACTGCTTTCCACAGATATCTTTGATGGATGCAGTTTAGAAACTTTTCAGCTGAAAGCTGCTTTACCCTTTGTAAAGGACGTGGGGTTTGCCTGGTTTAGGACAGTCGATATTGTGGGTCCCCAACAAAACCCCTTTTAATTCTCCTCCTCCCACATTCCGTCCAGATGCTGAGATGTGGCAAATGGTAAAGGAAAAAAGCTTTACCTTTCCAAAAGAAAGACTTGTCTCTGCTAATTAATGTGTTTAAATGCCCGGGTAAATGGTGTTGTTTGACCCTCCTTAGAAGAACTAAAATCCCATTAACTCTAACAAGAGCTGCAAGGCTAAAGGGCCCATCTAAAGCCCAGGTGATATTGTTAATTCCTTTCCCCCCTTCATTTTAATAGACATGAACATAAAATAAAATGAAGCAGAGCTGGAAACTTAAGGGAGGGTCTGTCCACAACAGAAATTGGTGTTAGAGGGTGAGAGGGCTGAGGGTGTGGAGTAACTGAGGGGAGTGGGACAGCACAGCTCTCACAGGGGTGAGGCAGCTCTTAAAAATACCAAAAATTTGGATATTTTGTGGCTGATAGCAGTACAAGAACACACTTAAAAATTGAGAGGATTCACCATTCTCCTGCATCAAAATGAACAGGAAATGGAGCAATTTAGGAGTAAGAGGAGTAAAACAGATTCAGAGAGACTGAGCCAGCTTCAGTTTGGGAACATGGAGACAAACTAAAGAAAATTCACCTGATAGTACAGAACCAATCAACTCCCCTCATTTCTGCTTTCATTACTCCCAATAAATAATTCAGATTGTTTCAAATTCAGGTCATGAGTTTACTTTCAGCAATTCCCAGCTTTCCTTTGGTAGGGGAGATCATAAATTATCCCCTGGACTGTTAATGTCACACAGAACTAACCAGACATAGAAGCATGTATGATATATTAAAGTTCCCCTGTTCTGAAATAATGTTAATTATGAGGATTTCATTTGTTATTAGCGTGGCAATACGTAGTTCTACTGTATAACTGAAATTAATGGACTGTAAATTCTGACAGGTTGCTAACATCATCTTCAGTGGTTCTTAATTAGTCACGTGTTGTTTCCTTTTTGGCTGCTGTGTTTGTGTTGCAGACTCTTTATTGCCATAAATCAGAGCTAGAAGGTCCAACCCAAAGATTTGGGGACAGAATTAATTCTTTTGTGGAGATCATCTTTCAAAGGCAAGAATTTCTCTTAGTTCCACAGGGACTGAAGCTAACAAAAGTAAGAACAAATATATTACAATTTTTTTTAGAAAAACAAGAATGTGATTACTGGTATTGAATGAAAAAAATAGTATTTGGAAAATTAAAAACATTATTATATATATTATTATATATATAATATATAATATTATATAATTAATATATTATATTATGGTATATATATAATATATAATATATATTATATATAATATACATATTATAAATAATAGATATTGTATGTATTATTTATATATCTATAAACATTATATAATAAATAATAATTAATTATTATATTCTTTTCATTTCCATGTGTGACTGCTTCAAAGGAAAACTGGAAAACACAGAGACTGTGGAAAAGTTATTTCCAAACAGCCATAGTACAAAGCAAAATAAACCTGTCTGATTTAATTCCTGTTTGAAACACGCTCTGATCTTCCATTTCTATAAGAAATAATGAGAAAGAAATTTAAAATTATATGTATTATTAGTTCACTAAGGAGTGTTGTGCTTTCAGACCCTGATGGTTGTGTTTATAACTGGAGTTGCTGAATTCTCTGGGCCTTGGCTTTGGTAGGGAACTCCTAACCCTGGAAGAGCAAACAACTCATTCTCTGCTGTGCTGGTTTTTCAGGGGTATTTTGATTTCTTAGAGGGATTAAAAAACCCCAAAAAACAGCCAACTTAGAAAAACCCAACTCTGCTCTGCTTGGGAGCTGAAAGCTCTTTACTCCTGAAGCCTTTGGTCACAGAGGACACTCATGCCTGTAGATTGCTTTGGGGTGAAAATGAGAGAGATGAAAATTCCTTCTGTCAAATGCCCCCCTGTGCAATTATAGAAAGAAATCAATCAGGGGAGAAATGCATCAAAAACTTTTCTGCAAAAGAATTGAGAGTGGCAGATGGTCTGAGTCGGGAACATATGGATTTTGTCAGACAACAGGAAAGAAATACATAAGATCATGTTATGGAAAAGTAGGTGTAACCTCTGTGTGTGTCACCTCCGAGGGAAAGGAGGCGGCAGAGTGTTTCAAAACTTATCATTTTTTCTTTGACAACGCTTTAGAGAAAAGTGGAGGAGAAAATACTTGGTCCTGCACCTTTTGTAACTTCCCAAAGAGCACTGGTGCCAGGAAAAACAGATGGCACTCGGGTCTCTCCTGAAATGATAGTTATTCCTCTCCTGCCAGATCGCCGTGGTGTGCAAAATGTATGGTGTAAGTCACCACCAGAAAACAAGCCATTAATTAATCACATCTCAGTGCTCAAGGATCAGGCAGGTGAGGCTGCCAGGCAGCTGCCCCCAAGAAAGCTGCTGGCAGAGCAGGAGAAGGGGCACGGGGAGATGTCGGAATCTGAGGTATTGATGATCCTGAGATTGTAGAAAGTCTCTGTCTTTCAGCCCCACTGCCAAAGCAGAAGCCATAATTTGTCTGTGCTGTTTCAAGGTTGTTTATTCTGTTTATCTCTGACATGTTCTGCTGCCCTGCCGCAGCTCTGTCCTGCAGGGCAGCGTGTGGGGCTCTGCCCTCAGTGGGATGGTACAAACATTAAATACCACAAACTACCTGTGCTGGATTTACAATAACGTGCCAATATCTGTCACCTACGTTGGACAGTGTGTCCCCAGCCTGAACCAACAGAAAAATGCCAACACCACAGTGAAACATGGAGGGCATGAAGAAGGAGAAAAAGGACAAGGCACACCCAATTTCCTCCATCTTGTCCCCTTTGAACCCCTAATCTAGAATCCTAAAATTTTACTTTTGCACCCGTGCCACACTTAATTATTACTTATATCAAACACTCAGAGCTTGTAATTCATCCTGTAAGATTGAAAACTCTTTTCCATGGACAGAGATCAGAGAGGGAGAGATCACTCCTCACTCCTGCCTGCAATGCAGGCATCCCTCATTACAAGTAATCAAGCCTAAAAGTATTTGTCATGCCCAGGGCATGGAGCACTTTGAGGTTCAGAGTATAAAGAGAACAGCAGCGCAACTGAAAAAACAATCAGTCAAGTGGAAAAAGAAAAAAAAAAAGGTGGAAAAAACAGATAGTAGAATAACAGAAACATTCTAATTAAATCCTTACTGTAATTAAATTCGGTGTGACAAGACAAACAGCACTTGCAGAGTGATTTTTGCTGTTGATGCTTTTGCTGTACAACATTCACGTGTTTTTTCTTCATGGCTATCACTCTTTTGGTGAGGTTGAAGCAGGAGCACCAATGCCACCTTCATTTTGCTCCAGGATTTCCAGCGGGTGCAGCTCTCCAGGTGTTTTGAAACCAGGGCTTTCCAGGGAAACCGGGACATGTCCTTCACCAAAGCAGAGGCCAAGACACTTCTCATCTTCCCCACTCTTCCATTGCCACCCATCATTACAAGCAGAGAACAGTAGGCTTGGCTGCAAATCAGGAATTTACTAATAGAAGCATAATTAAAATGAGAATTCCTTGAAGATCACTTTAAAGGTACCTTTGGCAGTAACTGTTCCTAATTAAACAAAACAAGTCTATTGAAAAAGAGTAGGTTTAGAAGGGATATTAGGAAAAAATCGTTCCCTGTGAGGGTGGGCAGCCCTGGCACAGGTGCCCAGAGCAGTGGGGGCTGCCCCTGGATCTGTGGCAGTGCCCAAGGCCAGGTTGGACATTGGGGCAACCTGGGACAGTGGAAGGTGTCCCTGCACATGACAGAAGTGGCACTGAATTATCTTTAATGTCCCTCCAACCCAAACTTACTGCTGTGTTACGAACCTCAGAGCGGCTGTGGCAGGCAGAATGGGGCTAGAAGAATATCTGTCTCACAGGGAAACAATTTCATGAGTGAGCAGAAATTGGTTTCCCTTCATTTTGCTCAGACTTAACCAGAAATTAAAATGACGGCGAGCACTCGAGGAATATAAGCTCGTTATAATGAACAGATGGCAGCTCAGTGAAGATTGGTGTGAAGAAGATCACCAGTCCTTTTGTTTACAACACATACATGTCCTGTTTTGTTTTAATTATAGTGTTGTTTTTCCACCCAGGCTATTCACTTAACCAAACAGCAAAAAACACCCCCCCTCCACCACTGTGTTTATGTCAGCAAAGCTAATAAGCAATCCACAGGCTGGAATGGGGAAGAAAATGCTCATGAATACTGAGAACTCTCTGATAGTTGTGGTGTCTGCCTGTGTTGTCTGGATCCATCTTGATGTCCCCTGTGAAGTCAAAGGAAGCAAGAAAGAAAATCATCTTCAATCGCTGTCTGGCCAGGAGCTCAGGGCTTTGCTACCTGGTTTTATGTTAGGCTTTGTTAAATCCATTTAAGAGTTTTATGTTCGTGAGACTGAAATATATAAGGGAGGAAAACCCAAATGCTTTCTCTTTTGTCAGAGGCTGGAGGTTTAAGAGAGGATTTAAGCACTTTCTAACTCTTTTATTGTCTTGTATACTTTGCATTGTAAATGGCAATGTTTAATTACAGGTAATAAACACAGAAGCCCTTAATAGGATTATCAAGAGCAGCTTTCAGTGCCTGGTGCTGCCTGGTGGAACAGGGAAAGGTGCAATATGTGACTGGAGCCTCAGCAGAAGGTCCCAGAACGTGGAAAAATCACCACGGCTGGGTCTGAAGGGTGTGTGCTTGGCAAGAAAAAACAATTTCAGCTGTTCACTGAGCTTGGTTTGAGCCTGGTTTGTGAGAAGCTTGTGCTGCTTCCCATGGCTGTGACACCCTCTAGTGACACAGAGTCTGTGATTCAAGGGTTTGTCATTCTGTGCCAGCAGCTGCTGGGACAGGGATGGGGACACGGGGGTGTGCCACTGCCCAGCCCAATGCCCACCCTCCCAGTGCCACCAGCACCTGGGGCTGAGCACAGTTTGACAGCTGAAAAATTAACCTACAAAAACACCATCAGCAGGCTAAAACTTGCAGTAAATTTGGGAATAAATCAGGTAAAAGCCATACCTTTCCAGAACCTTGGTTTTCTTTTTTTAAATTATTTTCTTAATACAATGCCCAGTTAAAAAAAAAAATAAAAGAAAAATAAAAAATAAACCTGTCAGTCTTCTACTTCATTTCTAACTTTTCTCTGTGTCTTATAATAAACTCTTGAGCTGTTGCAGTCCAGAAATACCCAAATTTTAATAGCCTTGCACCTCAGCTGTCAGCTGCTAATACTCTTCAGTCAGTCAGCATTAAGCAAGGTTTAACAACGTTCTCTCACATAAAAAAAAAAAGCCCAAGTAAATTACTGGTTATGTTTGACTTAAACCACCATCCTTGCTGAAACAAAAATGTGGAGTCACCGGAGTTCTTACGATGATAAACTTCTGGTGGTACATTATATATTACTGAAATTAAAATAATTTAGTGCTTCAGAGAAGCCCTGGGAGCTGCAGAGTTGCAGGACTCGTTTCTGTCAGCATTACTGTCAGCACTGTGCACACAGCACCCCGTGCCTGCGCCGTATTTCATCCTGGGCTTCTGCTCCCCGCACTGAACTGAGGGGCAGAGCCCATAAAATTAACACATATTTACTCTAATCTCTGCCTCCAGACCTTGTGGAGGTTGTAATCAAAGCCCAAGTATGAAATAATTTGGTTTTCATCACCTTTCCAGCAGTTTGGGGGAGCACAAGTGCCAACCTTGCTGGGGAAATGTGCAGTGGGTACTGATTCAGAAACTGAGGCACAGGATTTTGACATTGATGCCAAAAACATGCTCTAATTCCAACTGCCATTGTGGAATGATTGTTCTCAGAGTATTTAGCATTTCCCAGGGCTGTGGGAATATTTTAGTGTGCTTCAGCTGCTTTGTTCTTCTGAAATACGACCTCAGATGTGAAGCTGGGAACATGTAAAATACACGGTACGTACTCAGAGCCATCTTTCAAAACTTAGTTCCAGTGATTTACTTGTCATCACACAGTCAATCTGAGCTCCTTCAGCTCTCTCCCTCACAGAGGCAACCTTCCTCCTCCAAAAATCCCCAGCTTTTGGGATGTTTCTTAGGCCTCACGGCCAAGCTCATGCATTTCTATGGTTGGGTTTGGTCAAACACAGCTCCCTGTTTTTGACACTGATTTAAACTTCTCTGGGGTACATCAGACCAGCTGTATATCCACAGCTGTAGGGGAAAAGTGCTTTTACCTTTATACCCTCTGAACTCTCGGGTGTCTCAGGTGTAGGACCATGGTGATGTGAACTGGTGAAGCTGAAGGCAAAGATTCTCTATTGTTCATTTTGCAAACAGATTCGTGCTGTGAGAAGCCTTCAAGATTAATTCACCTGTTGATTACTCCCCAAAATAAGAAATGGATCACTTATAGTGCTGGCTTGTGGTCAATGTTGAGGAAGAAAACAGAGCCAGGTTGTTTTTAAGTTGCAATAGTCCTTAAAATTCTCATCAATTTGTGAGGAAAAAAAAGGTTTAGTTGTGAATATTGGGGACATAAAACTGGATCTTTCTGTCAGTGACTTTCAGTGGGCAATGAAAGATGTGCAGGTTTTTTTCAGGGAACCAACAGCAAACATTCCTCATCAAAAGCTCTGTTTTCCACCAAAGCTCAGAAGTTACTTGATTCAATCACCCCTTTGGCACTTCCCACAGAGAAGACTCAAAATGACCCTTCAGCTTTGTCCCCGTGGCTCTCAAAGCCTTTCCACACTCCCAGGCTGCTGTTTTGCAGTGTCAGATGAGGAAAAGGAGCTTTGGTGAGGTCGTGTCTCATTGAAGTCTGGTTTTAGTGGAGGCACAGCACTTGACCTGCTTTGTTCTCTCACTTGCTGCCTTCCCTGCCCTGCTTTGGTGAGCTGGTGTGAGGCTTTGCAAGAGCCAGCCAGCCTGGCAGACCTTTAGCAAAAATCCCAGTAACTCCTATTAAAAGCTTGCTTAAGCTCTCTTGCTCCTCAACAACATCACAGTCCGAGCCTGCTGCTGTTCTGTATTGATTTCTGCCTCAGAGTGTTGTGAAAAACGCCAATCACTTGGTTTCTAAAATGTTTAAAGTTTAATAATAATAAAATGGTTATAAAAATAATAATACAATTAGAGTAATAAAGTTTAGAGTTAGGACAATTACAAGACAATAAAAGGCAAAGAATTACAGGTGTCTGGATGCTCTTGGACACTAAGTCATGACTTGTGTACAAAGGAATCACCCTTAAAACAATACACTGTTGCATATTCATATATCCTTCATGGTTATGCATGCATTCTATTTAAAACAATAAACTTTGTCTGTTGTATGTCAACTGCTTCCTTTAATTCCCGTGGGGTCTTCGAGTCTGAGCAAGGCCTGAAGAAATTAGCTTCTTCTGATAAGAAAACCCTAAATTCCTTTTCTTTGGAAGATTTAGGTGTTCCTCAAAGCGAGTATCTCATTCCTAAAAAAAAACTTCCCCACATACATAGTCTCTATTTAAACATTATGTTGGAACCTAAAACTATATTTAACACACTACTTAAGAAAATTAATACAGCATAACTTTCTAACATTACACATATAATATTCATTGTAACATTTGCAAAAAGCCAATCATGAAATATGCATTTTTTACAGTGTGAAATCTGTGATTTCTCCTTGCCCACCTCCCTTCGTGGGCCCCCACACCCCTGTCTGACCCTGCAGAGTGACACACCGACTGTCCCCTGAGACTTTTAATGAACTTTTCTTCTTGCTTAACCACGCACAATAAATAACTTCAGGTTTCACACCCTGAAAATCCAAAAATCTGGACCAAAGTGGCCTTTGAGATTTCACTGAGGTCTTGCAACGCTCCTGTGAGCATTGCAGCTATTGGGGGCAGGAGAAATGCTATTCTAAATGGAACAAATGAGAAAAATCTTGATCCCTGTTTCCACCTCAGGAGCTTAAAATATCTGGATGAAGCATGAATTAGTAAATTAAGAAGATAAAATATTCAGTATTATTAAAGCTTTCATTAAAAAAGAAGAAGAAAGATCACCGTTTTCCAATGTGGCATGACGACCATAGGATTAAGTGTGATTTTTGATTTTTTTTTGGCATTTGCATAAAACCAACTGAACAGTTGGCTGGGTTAAGCCATGTAACTGTGGCAGTATTGCTGGAGACAACAATAATCACTATGGAGATTAAACCATTTTGTTAGATGAGTGTTTAACCTGCTACAGCCCATTCTGAATTGGTGAATTGAAACAGACTTTATGAGGAGTCATTAGAAAATGAATAAATAGGTATGGGGAGGCCTAAGGTGATGCTGCTGCATTGATCCCTGCTGCTGCTGGCATAATAATGTCACGAAAGCATCCAGTGTCGATCAGGCCTAAAAAATATTGCTAAATTGGAAAACTGATGTGGTAAAATGGTTGCTAAATGTTTATTACAGAGCCAGAAAGTGCTGGGACCAGAACCACCCATGCTCTGGGCTGGTCCCTGCAGGAAAAAAGGGGAATTCTGCCCCTCCCAGGTGAGCCCCACCTGCAGAGCTGCCCCAGCCCTGCCCAGCCCAGGGAGGAGCTGGAGCTGCTGGAGGAGCCCAGAGGAGGCTCCAGGGAGATCAGAGGATGGAGCAGCTCTGCTGGCAGGAAAGGCTGGCACAGCTGGGATTGTTCACCTGGGCAGGAGAAGCTTTGGGGTGACCCCAGTGTGGATTTCCAAGACCTGAAGGGGCTGCAAGAAACATAGAGAGAGACAAATGACAAGGGATGGAGGGACAGGACACAGGGAATGGGTTTAAACTGCCAGAGGGCAGAGCTGGATGGGAGATTGGGAATAAATTCTTCCCTGGGAGGGTGGGCAGGTCCTGGTACAGCTGTGGCTGCCCCTGGATCCCTGGCAGTGCCCAAGGCCAGGTTGGACACTGGACCTGGAGCAGCCTGGGACAGTGGGAGGTGTCCCTGCCATGGCAAGGGTGGCACTGGGTGGGATTTAAGGTCCCTTCCCACCCAATCCATTCTGGGATTCTGTGGTATCTTGTGAATCAGTACCAGGCAGTGGAGCACCCTCACTGCTTGGGGGATTTCAACTCTGGCTTTGTTTATCTTCTTACATTTTGGTGATGTTTTGAGCCCCAACAGTGGTGATGCTAAAGAGAGATTTTTTTTTTTACTTAATAAAAATTGGAGCAGCACAGCATTTTGGTTTAAGCTGCATCAACACAATTTTTGTGGCACTTCTGGAAAAAAAATCAGTGTACAATAATGATGGGTTTTACTACATGTAGTTATCTGCTTGTGTAGCCCCTCCCACATTAATAACTGCTCATTCCTACCCATCTAGATGACATTAAAAGCATATTAATGCATTGTTTTTACCCTGTAAGAAACAGTGACTGCCAAAGGAGACCCGAACTATTTATTTTCATAAACGCACTTTTCTTGCTCTCGGAATGTAGCATTGCACAAACCTCAATTTTCTCCCCAGTCACAAGTAGTAAATACCTTAACTGTATCCCATTATAGCCATTTAACAAATATTCCCAGGCCAGCAGCAACATTTAGCTCTGTGAAATAGATTTGTTCTGGGTATAAAGTGGGGAGAGCAGGATGCACATTCCTCGGCCCTTGTGGACTGATGTGATGGAGCCGTGTGAGATGACTGGAATTAAGATGGAGCGTGTGCAGAACGAGTATCCCCCGGACAGGGATGTTTACACACATTTCCTCCCAACCTCCCCTTTTCCCTCCCTCCCAAATGCAGCTTATTATGCCTGTTTTCCCCCCCTTGATAAGTGGATTTTAAAGTTATGTCGCCGTTTTCTCACTCCCGGATAAATGTGTGTAATATATCTCTCATAAAATGTTACTACACAGATGGGACTGAGAAAAGTTTTCTTTTTTTTTTTTCCTTCCCCCAGTTTATGGAGCCACCGTTGGTAATATCTACCACTTATGAATAATAAAAGAAAACGGCCTTTGGCGAGTTTTGGAGTTTTGTTTTGCTTTCTGTGGGAATCCTGGAAGGAAAAGAAAGCTCCAAAATCAAAGGATCAAAGGCTGTGCTACACAATTTCCTCAGGTGCAGTCGCAGCCAGCCCTGATTCACATGGGTGATATCTCTGGCACGTGCAGCAAATCCTTTTCTTGTCTCTTTTCTTTTTGCTACCACTCTTTTTACCAGCAGCAAATCTCAACTGCAGTCAGCTCTCAATCTGTACTTTTAATTAGTAAACAGAGATAAGCTTGGGCACTGGTTTTATTTGGTGTGATGAATGTGCCATGAATCCTTGTCTCTCTTTGGGGTGGCAACTGAAAGAAGGTATTGCTAATAAATGGGAATCAACACAACCTGGAGTAAAGACTGACCAGAGGAAGAGATGATAAAAAGATAAAGTTTCATTTTATTAGGAAATAAATGGTGGTGAAGGGTAATTGTTTCCCATATAACTGGAGCTGTAAAAAATGGAAAAATCTGACTCTCCTAGGCTATCAGTGCCTCAGGGAGCTGCCAGGGGCTGTTCTGAGTGTCGTGTCCTGTTCAAACAGAACCATACAATCTCCTGAGTGGGAAGGGACCCACAGGGATCATCAAATCCAGCTCCTGTCCCTGCCCAGACACCCCAAATCCCACCCTGGGCATCCCTGGCAGCGCTGTCCAAAGGCTCCTGGAGCTCTGGCAGCCTCAAGACTGTGCCCATTCCTTGGGGAGCCTGGGCAGTGCCCAGCACCTCTGGGCGAAGAACCTTGGGATGTGTAAAGTCTGAAAACATCCTTGGATATCTCACTCTGAGCTTGAATGCTTCAGCAGAAAGGAAAATGCTAAAGGGACTGGGATTTACATCATAATTCTCAAGAACTGGTAATTTTTAAGACCAGATCAAATGGAGCTCTGGTCTAGTAGCACATGTCCCTGCCCATGGCAGAGTAGACCTGGAGGAACCTCAAGGTCAATTCCAACCCAAACCATTCCATCCTTCTGTGGTTCTCAGAACTGGAAAATGATGAACGGGAATTTTACAAAGGAGCCAGACAGGAATTTCCTGCGGGCTCAGGAGACTTAAGCTAAGTTTGAGATTTGGCCCAAAGTCTTTAGTTTCTAAAAGAAAAATGAAATATTTGCCTTATTGTGTCTTTGGCAGTGCTCAAAGTTGCTTTTGTTCATATTTTGATTTACGGAGCGAGTCTCTATCAGGCATCTGCTGCTGGATGGATTAACAACACACAGTATTTATTTCTCAGCATGTGATGCAAACTTCTCAGCAAAAGGAGAGAGAATAACAGTGACTATAAATTGATGCAGTATTTCAAGTGGGAAAAAAACCTAAGTTCACTAATCAAACAGTAAATTTTTAAAACATTCCTTTCACTTATCATAACAACAAAGGACAAGAGGCAAAATGATATATATTTCTGAAAAAAGAAAGATATTTATGTCTATATTTATATTGGCATGTTCTGCTCCTAATTTACTGAACATTGTCATGGAACCTGTGAGCAAATCCAAGCCATAACTCTGCAGAGACAGGATCTGTACCTGATTTTAAGCATACGAGTAACATGATTGACTCAAGTGGGCTTACCTGGAGGTTGAAAATTGTCTTGCAATTTCTTGTCATAGCTGGAGCCTTATTTTCTTGCTAATCCACAAGTGGATCAAATATCAAGCCTTCGTCTAATTTGATTTAATTAGTAAGTGGTGAAATGAAAGGTGTCAATATGTGAGGTAAGAGGAGAGAGAGTTAAAAATATGGCACTTGAGACAGAAACCTGAGTGCTCCGACTGAGAATTCAGAGGGATTTGAAAAAGTGCAGCGTGATGCTGTTGACTCCTGATTTATGTCTTGTTGGAGCTTGTCTGAAATGGACTTTCAGGACCAGGATTTACTCAGTTCTGTCCAAACAGTAAGGAAATCTTAAGCTTCCATTAATTGAATGCAAACAGAAAAAATAAATACCACAGATGAAATGACTTTTGCAAAGCTGGATGCTTGCTGCTGAGAGCTGTCCGATCAGGTAAAGACAATCCAAGCCACTTGTTTATGTCATTTTTCTTCCAATAAAAGGAAGCTAAACCTAATAACATCTATAAAATGACTGATGATGCAAAAATTCGGGTATATTTGTATATACACGGGTGGGTGCAGGCAAACCTCAGCTCTTCATTCCGAGCTGGTTAAACTCTGACAGTTCCAGTCTGAAAACCATGTAATAATGGAAATGGAATTAATTACATCCTCATCAGCCCAAGGACATTTGAACAAAAGAGTTTCACACGAGGCTCAGAGAGCGCCTTATCCCTGAATGAGGTTGTGGACAGGTGGGGACTGGGCTCTTCTCCCAGGTAACAAGAGGCAGGACAAGGGGAAACAGCCTCAGCACCACGGGAGGTTCAGGTTGGATATCAGGAAATAATCATCACTGGAGTCTGGTTAAACATTGGGACAGGGAAGTGGTGGAATCACCAGCCCTGGAAATGTTAAAATACCCGAGAGAAATGTGGTACTTCATGATATGGTTTGGTGGCTGTGGGGGTGTTTGGTCAAAGGTTGGACTTGATGACTTTGGGGGACTTTCCCAGCCTGTATGATTCTGTGGTTTTCTCAAGGGAGTTGGGATGCTGGGCCACCTGTATCAATCATCCTGATTTCTAATCATAAATGATACAGAAATGGGGTTAAACTTTCTATCCTGAGCTTTTGTGTGTTGTAACACTGAAGACTTGAATGACAGCAAATAGCTTCATGGTGGAGGCAGAGTTTGGCTCCTGAAGGGGCAATGGACATAAATTTTTCTTTTCTTGCTTGAACTTTCAGTTATCTGCTCTGTTTAGATATCTTGATACTAAATAGGTGAAGTACAACCTCCCCTCTTCTTTACTAGCAAAGCTTTGAAACAAATCCCTGCCAGTGACTCAGTAAATAGAAATAATATTTATTATATTTATATATTTATATTGAAGCTTCAGAACTGCAAATTTGGTTTTGCTTTACATATTTATAAATATCAACCCCAGCCCTGTGTGTTGGCCCTTTTTGAACCCTTCTCTGGCACCTGGGCATGAAGCTGATGCAGAATCATACTGGGCATGCCTGGTACTATTGATCCACAAGGAATCCAAGGAGGATTCCACCATCAGCTGAATCAAAGGAGTTCAGGCACTCACAAGAGAACTAATTGTGCTGCTTGATCTGAATTTTCTGTGTACAGAGCAGCGTGCAGAGCAGAGTGACTTTTCAGGATTTCTCGTAATCCACCTTCTCCATTCTGCTGCAAATCATTTGTAGGAGTGCAAAATTATTTTCAGGAAAGGCTCCCTACATTGTTTCTAGTCAGTCTTCAATCACCTTTCGGTTTCCTGGACGTCTCGATATAAATTTTCAGTCCTGAGAAGATTTATCTACTAAAGGTTCAGAGTTACTTGTATAATGAATTCCCATGTTCTTTAAAGCTCCTAATCAATGAAGATACATTTCCAAAATGACTTCCCATAACACACCTTGTGTGCTGCTGGCTCCTGAGGGATCCTGGAGATTTATGGCAAACATAATTTTCAGGCTTCACAAACTTCCAAAGTTACAGATTGCCTTTGGAGAGAGTTGTGCTGCAGTCTTGTTTCTTTCTTGTGGATAAACATAAGCAGAAGCCAGAGAATATTGCGCCTGGCTTTGATAAATTCCATTAAAATTGAACAATAGTGAAAAGAACACAAAATTATTGCTTATTTTTTAATTTCTAGTCCAGCTAATAAGAAACAAATCTTCCTACAACCTGCATTGTTTTGTTACCACAGTGTTTTAACAGCGTTTCTCTAAAACATTAACCAGAAATTGAACACTCAATTGGCACATTAGGTTTTAATTCCAGACTAATTTTAAATTTCCAACCACAGGGATTCTTTTTGGAGCCAAATCTATTCCTCTAGGTGGGTACAAGTGACCATGAGAGTGACAGGAAAAGAGGAAATGCTTCTCACATCCCATCCGGGAGCTGACTTTTAGTATGGAAACTTCTCCTTGACCTTGTACGTCAGCAATCTTTGTTTTAATGGCATTCATCATTACGGTGCCCCATTTTGCTGTTTCTAATTCAATTGAAAAAGCAATTTTCTTTGATGATGCATGTTATTTATTCACTGTAGGAAAAAAAGCAAACAACTATTTTGGGAAGCAGGTAGTTTTCCAAGAAACTGGGCACGAGGGATTCATTTACATGAGCAAAACAAATCTACTTCTGAAAGAGAAGAGTAACTTTCCATAATTTTCTCAAAGCAATGCTGCTAAATTTAGTTCTGAAGGCTTTCAAGTTCCTGGAACTTTCAAAGCCAGGACTTTCATTTTATCATGAAGGGTCTTCAAGATCTGTTCAAAGCAGAGTTAATTGCATCCTGCTTTTGTTTGTCACTGTGGAGGAGAGCATTTTTACAGGACATTTACAGGACATTTAAGGTACTTATTCTCTACCAGAGAGCAGAGAACAGTGCAAATCAGAGTGAGTAAAGATCTTTTTGTTCATCAAAGTGCAAATATTTTATCTGGACACATTTTTATTAAAGCTCCTCTAAACTACATAAAGCCCTGCAGGCTTCTGGCTCCTCTGCACTTGGAATTCTTACCTCTTGTGGCCTCAGGACCAGCACAGCCAGAGTTTCCAAGGATTTCCAAGTATCCAAGGAGCCAGTGCAGCTCCTTTTGGAGAGAGCCAGGGTTTTACTTTTCACTGCACTGTGCCGCTGGGGATCACCCGCTCCAATGGGAGCAGAGCACGATGGAATCGCTCTCCTGGAATAACAAAAGCTATTTAATGGGGAGAATGAGCCTGCAGGATGGACTAATTCCCAGTGGCTGCTTCAGTGCCTGTTTCTGTTCCTCACTCTTCCCGTGTGGTTGGACAGCTCCTGCTCCATGTGCTGGTGATAACACAGGGAACAGCTTTGGGGCTGTGTAAAACCAGTAGGTTTTTAATCCTGGCCCACAAATTACAACTTCAATATGCAAAGCAAATGAGCTTGAACTGCACAGAACTGAAATGCTGAAATCAGCATGTGCTGCTTTGAAAGGCATCTCATGATTTCATAGAATCCCAAAATTGCTCAGGTTAGGAGGAAAATTAAAGTTCATTCCATCCCACCCCTGCCATGGCAGGGACACCTTCTACTGTCCCAGGTGCTCCAAGCCCCAGTGTCCAACCTGGCCTTGGGCACTGCCAGGGATCCAGGGCAGCCACAGCTGTGCCAGGGCCTCCCCACCCTCACAGGGAAGGTTTTTCCCCCTAATATCTCATCTAAACCTACTCTCGTTCAGTTTTAAGCCAATTTCAGAGAATCCTACATTCAAGGAGTTGGCAACACTGGAGATCCATTAAACTTCCTTCATCTCTCCTCCCTCTGGTGTCCATCCAGGTCTAGCAATGGAAGTAAAGGTCAAACAACACTTTTCTTCCCATCCTGGAAAATACCTGCCTAGGGAAATTCCTGTCTTTTACCCTCCTGCATTACCTCAAAGATCCACTTACATCCAACCTCGTAATATCAATTATAAAAGATCCAATCTGAGCTCACAGGAGCTCCTTGCAGAGGAATTATCGTGAATCCAGGTGGTGGAATTGGGCCCAGAGGAAAGGCTGTGATCAAACCCTTCTCATGTCTCCATAAGCATTTTAAGTCCCACCACTGGTAACTGCAGGTGGAGGATTTGCTCCCAAATTCCCTCTCCCAGCCCACGCCTGCGACTGACAGCTCTGAAGCACAACAAGCCTTGCAAGGGTGAGTTGGGACACGCAGGGGGAAGCAAGTAGGTCATGTTTCATTGAGAAAAGTACAACTCTGAGTAGTGTGAGAATATATTAGCAGTCAGGTCAGGCCAGGAGCTAAAGCCTAGGAAGTGAGATGGAAGTGTGGTGTTGAGAGCAGCAACAACAGCTCTTTCTCTGCTTGCTGCGAGCTTAATGAATGTACCAGTGGAAAATATGTGGAATTTTCAGCGTGGAGAAACTGGTGCAGGGAGAACATTCCTGGGAAAAGTATTTCTAGAAATAGATGAGGTAATGGTACAGAGAAATTTGCAGGGTATGGGGAGTTTTGAAGGAATTTTGAGGACCTCTGAGTTTTTTAGATGATGCAGTTTATTGTTCTTATCTTTTACACAGGCAGGAAGGGTGAGTTCTGCTCACATCTCACAGCATGGTTCAGAAGGCCACAAGACCCTTAGTTACACAAACTTTTAAGGTCCAGTAAAAACCTGCTAACAAGGATATTTATGTTTTTGACTCAATCCTTAAATATTTCATCATATATACTCATGCTACAGTGTCAGATTTCTTAGCCAATCATGTTATGGCACACAAACCTCCAGTACTGCATTCTAAACTTCTTGTTTACCTTTTTAACTACCTTTATTTTTTCTGTATCTTAAACCCTAAAACTCTAAACTTTCGTCCACTTAACATGTCTCTGCTTTAAGCTACAAATCCACATTCTCACTTCTAGAACCTCAGTTTAGAAGCCTTTTCTAAAGTCCCAGATCAAATCTTGTGTTTAATTCTAAGCTTTGGCTTAGGAGCCCAAAGTTCTGAGAACTCCCTGCATTTCAGATTCCAGCAGCAGGTTAATCCTGTGTCACCATTGGAATTCTGTGTACAGTTTTATAGACTCACACAGACTCACTTATGGATTCTCCCTATTATTGTCTCAATACCTTTAAAATTCCATTAATTATTTCTCTGTGAATTTGTACTTTAAAAAGTTTTCTTGGAATTTTGTCAATCCTTTATGCTATTCATTTTGCTGGAAGTGTTCAATCCCAGGCTGGATAGACTTGGAGTGGAAGGTGTCCCTGACAAGGGGTGGAACTGGATGGACTTCGAGGTCCTATCCAACCCAAACCATTCTGGGATTCTGTGGAAAACATTGTATAAAACCCTGTAGCAAAGCAATCCCTGTAAATCATGGGAAAAGAGTGTCCTGATTACAGAGATCATCAAAACATTCCTCACTGAGTTTTAAAATTATTTATTGGTATCATTTTTCATCAAACCAGTTATTTCACATTTAGCCAGCCAAAAACTGGTATTTTTAATTAAAACTGTTAATTAAATTCTTAATAAAAAAATGTGGCATATGTGGAAATATGCTGATGCTTCAGCAGTTTGTACTAGAATGTTAAAAAATATTAGCATTTCATAATTCCCTTCAGAATGGAAATTCTGATTTTCAGCTTTAATCAATACTTGCGTGTTTTCAAAATCCTTATTAAATTTATCTGAAAGAGCTGTGGAGGGATTTCTTTCCAGGCAAAATGGTTAAATATTCAAGATATAAAATTTTCAGCTTTCTTGTGTTGGATTTGGTGCCTTTTGAGGTATTTTCCTTTTGGAAAAAAAAAATCTTTTCACTACAAAAATGTACTCAATTTTAGAAATTGGTTTTATGTCAAGGATTTAAATGGGTTTAATTGAGATTTAAGTCAATGAAGGTGAAAGAAGAACCAGGAGAATCTTTGTAGAAGGATGTAAAAGGCTGAATTCTCCAGATGGAGAGTTACACTCCAAGCCCTGCCCTGTTCAGCAGAGAGTGAAGTATTGAACAGAACAGATCATCTCAGGGTGGAACAAATCACTCTGGAGGGTTTACCTGTGTCTTCATCCAGAACAAAAGACTTTTACACCGTGGAGGAAACACATGAGGATTTAAGCTCCAAATATGTAATTGAATGAAGTCAGGTGAAATGAATCCAAGTCATCATCTTTCGCCCAAAATCTGCTATTGTCTTGTTTTAGCAGTAGACTCGTGGAGTTTCAAAGGATCACAGGATCTTTGAGGCTGGGAAAGGGCTCTAAGATCATTGAATCCAAGCTGTGACCATCCCCTTTGGAGTTTCAAAGGATCCCAGGATCACTGAGGCTGGGAAAGAGCTCTAAGATCACTGAATCCAAGCTGTGACCATCCCCTTTGGAGTTTCAAAGGGTCACAGAATGACTGAGGTTGGAAAAGCCCTCCCAGCCCATCCAGCCCAAGCTGGGCTCCATCCCCACCTTGTCCCCAGCCCAGAGCACTGAGTGCCACATCCAGGAATTCCCTGGACACCTCCAGGGATGGGCACTCCCTGCAGGATGCTGCTGTTAACTCCCTTGATTTCAGGGGTTTGCTCCTTGCTTACATCCAGACCCACCAGGAATCCAATTCCACCTTTCTGGCAGATCTTTCATCTGCTCAGTCCGACCTTTTGCTTCAGTTTTTCCAGCTCCTCTTATCTCGGTGTTGAATTACACGTTTATGATTAGAGGACAACAGAAATGTTCAGGGAAATAGAAGCACTGGCTCTAACCTTTGGTGCTCTGGTACCAAGAAGTTTTTAGACCTCCAGATGTTCTGTGATCAGTTTTAGAGGAAAAGTCCTACCTAAAGTTCTTAACAAAGTTTGAATAAGCAGCGAGTTTGCAAAAAAATCTTCAAAAAGCCTGGACCCTGGGAAATCTTCCCATCCCTAATTGGGATTCAGCAGCTCCTTCACTGTCAAACGTGTGATAAATGCCAAAGCAGCAAGAGCACGTTCTGCTCAGTGTGAAGTTAAAGGCATGTTTGCCTTTAGACCTCAGAATTTAATATACAAGTTTCTAAGCCAGCCCTATTCTCTCTGCCTTGGTTTGAGAGAAAAATCTCAAGATTTTATTTTTTCCCTTTCCCCCCCACACACAGTATTAGCTTGTCTGCTGGGGAACAAAAGCACAGCTTGTACACGAAGTGAAAAAAAAAAAATCTTTCTTTGCTACCCTAAAGTGTGGGTTTTTAATAACACAGTATTGAAAGTTCAATGTCAACAGCATTTCCTCTCCAGATAATCGAGAATTCAAAAAATACACTGCACCTATTTACGTATGTAACTGCCAAAATGTCATATCATCTGTCCCAACAAAGGAAATGAAAGATTTGAACATTAATTTGTATTTTTTGAAATGAAAAATCTTCTGTGCTGCTCCCATTAATAGGCAGAAAATGAAGAACTGAAGTTTTCCAGTGTTTTATTCAGCTTTTAGCTTCTTTTTTCTTTTAGTCAAAGAGTATTGTGAAAATAAAATGAGAACATCAGAGGCTGATCTCCAGGTACTTAAAGTTTTGTTATCCCTTATTCACCTTGTTAGAGGCAGCAAGAAGAAGAAAGAAAGACACTCATTCTCTTGTGTGAACGCCCTTTCTGAAGGCAGAGGACCCTTCCTGCATCTATTTTTCTGGGTATTTATGCTCCTGTGGGAGAACTGTGGTCAAAGAGAGAGTGTCCTCCCCAAATCCTCAGGAACAAAAGGTTACAGGGGAACCAGGTTCAAATCCAGGCTTTGTTAGTGGTGGAAGAGGTTTGACATTGAATATTCTCCATCTCGGGTAAGAAAAACGTGAGGTTTTCAGAGTCCTCTGGGTATCCAGAGAGAAAGAGAAAAAAGCAAACAACTCAACCACAGGCCTTGCTGATATAAACCTCCCTATTCCCCTTCTCCATCTTTGCCCCGTATTTTAAGAACATGTGCAAAAAAACTTCTCATTTTGTTGGAAAAAAGAGTGCACTTCAAAGCTACCAGCACTTTATGACTACAATCAATAACTCTTGCTTAGCTTGAAATACCTGGTTTGAGAAACTCTGGGAAAAAAATGCTATTTTAGGTCTGAAAAGTCTCACAGGAGCAGCGTCCTTAGGAGGTTTCTGTGGTTTTTGCATTAAGTGTTGATCAGTCACTGTCAGCACTGCTGAGGAATTTGGGCCAGACAGGGATAGGAAACCTCAGCCAAGGTGTTCCCTCAGTGCAGTGTACCCAAACCCCCCCATTTTAATGCAAATTGAGAATGAAGACTGCTTTCTATGGACTTGTAGCAATTATAAACTTAATTGAGGTCTTGACTGGCCTAAGCCAAAGGAGTTGTGAGTTATTAACCCTGGCCATTAAATTCTAGAATTGTTTGGGTAGAAGATCATCCCGTTCCACCCCTGCCATGGGCAGGGACATCTTGCAGTGTCCCAGGTGCTCCAAGCCCTGTCCAACCTGGCCTTGGGCACTGCCAGGGATCCAGGGACAGCCACAGCAGCTCTGGGCAGCCTCACCACCTCCACATCATCCACCCCTTTCCCTTTTTTGTCCTTGTTCCACCTCTACTTTGCCAGAGGAAGCTGTTTTCACCTTGAATTGGGGTGTGATGTGGCACTTGGCAGCTGTTACCTCTGCCTGGATTTCACCCTTAAAACCCTCAGTGATTAGAGAAGTTAAACGTTACAGACAGGTTTGGAGAGTGGTTTGGAGATAAGAATGAGATAAGCTGCTAACTACCCAGCAGATTAATAGCCTGAGCTCTTGGAAAAACGGATATTCTACAAAGTGCCAGCAGATTTGCAGGCAATCTTGGTGCCATTCTCTGTTTTAAGGTATTTAGGAAATTTACTGCTAAAGTGAGAGTTAAGCTCCTCTAGATTTTCTAGCGGAAAAAGTTCTTATTGTTTCTTGATAGATTTTGTGAAGATCTAGGGGGGAAAGTAGTTTTATGTTTGTTTGCTTGTTTTTTTCTCTCGTTTTGGTTGCACTAGATGTGTCACTGTCACTGACCCGAGGTGATGTGGGGACCTGTCCTTCTCAGGAAGCTCCAGCTGCAGAGATGAGCCCCAGGGTGACCTGTGTGTCCACCCCCGAGGCTTCCCTCTGGGAATTCTTTCCTTCTTCCCTTCCAAAGAAGTTTTCTTGCCTGTCTCAGCTGACTCCCTGGAAGCTGAACTCCGCTGCAGACCAAAATCAATTCCGAGATTCAATAGCACAACACAGACCACTCAGCAAACAGGCTGACACTCCAACATGTACTTAGATGAGCCCATATCCTGATTTTCCTGTATTTTTTTCCCTCTGTCACAACAGTTAAGAGTATAAAACCCTAAGAAGGCAGATCAGATGAGGGAGAGGATGCTGAAAGTGAAGAATTAAATAGAAAAAAAACGACAGATGTTAAGGGAAGGACAGGGCTGGTGCCAGCCTCCCCCAAAGGTGTCACCTCAGGCCCACTGGCTCTCCGTGGGCTGAGCTGACTGATAAAAGCAGACACATGCTCTGCTCCTGCTGAAGGAAAAGCAAGGAAAAGTTTGTCTCCTCTGATTCCCTGAGAAACTCCACAGAGCAATGCTCATTTCCAGCAGAGACTGCCAGGCTGGGGTTCAGGAATAATCCACTGAGAGGTGAAGCATCCTGGCTGTGGGCAATGGGAGTTTTCCTTGCCCAATGCTCTGACATTTCTGCTCTTTTCCACAAAGCAGTTTCAACAACAGAGAAATAAAAATGAACTAACAACACCTCCATAAACCTGGTAAATTGTTTATTAGAGTCATTGAATCATAGAATGGTTTGGGTTGGAAGGGACTTCAAAGCTCATCCAGTGCCAGTCCATACCACAGGCAGGGACACCTTCTGCTGTCCCAGGGTGCTCCAAGCCCTCTCCAGCCAGGCTTTGGACACTTCCAGAGATTCAGGGGCAGCCACAGCTTCTCTGGGAAACTTGTGCCACTCCACTATCCCAGCTGTGCCCAAGGAACCAGTCCTGGGCATTTCTAGCAATTCCTGCAGCTCAGTCCTTTGTGTCCTCACCTCCCTTCCCTGCAGCTCAAGGAATCTGCCTCAGATGGCCCCAACTACGACTGAAAAACGAGGTTTCATTTTAGTTCTGAACAGGCAAGAAACCTCCAAAACCACCTCAGTTTGCTCTCTTAGAGACAAAACTCCCTCAATCTGTGTGGAAAGCGGAGGGAGGAAAGCTCCTTGACCCTTTTCCTTTGGCTCCAGCAGATCATGACAGTGATGGGAATTACACCGCTGTAATTGCACAGGGTGAGGGGAGGTTTGTGACCATGTGCAGGTTGGGATTTCTGTGGGGAAAAGCAGGATTAACCAATTTTAAAAAATTTAAAAATTAACCCCTTGCTCCACCCCACAGGCTCGCAGTGCCAATAGAGGGCAGAGAGGAATTTCGGCCCCATGAGGGCTGGGAAGGAGGATGGGAGGTGACCGGCTCCTCCAGGGTGTCACTGCCTGTGTTTGTGGCTTGAAGTGTCCCAGGATGGGCTCCCCTGTGGGAACAGCGGTTCTGAGGGGTGAGTAACCCAGCTGAGGGTCTGTTGTAAAAAAAAAGTTTCATTTTTGGGCTCGTTGCTGTTACACTGGCGGCTGTACGATGCTTTGTCTTCCCCGTGTGCGTTCCCCCCACTGCTCTCGAAGCAACTGGGTAGCAATTCTAATTCCCTGGAGGATGAAAAATCTGCCAATTCTGTTTTATAAGGTAATGAGAGAAAATGTAGCCACAGGAAGCAGAATCCTGGTAATTTTCTTTTGGGATTAATGACCCCGGTGACAATAACTGGAAAGGCACAGCACGCAGAAATTAGATCTGTAGAAGCAATGAAGCCTTAGGTTACCTTTACCTATGAATTCCTGAACTGCCTCCTTCTATATAATCTCTAAAATTTCCATTATCTACTCCAAGTTTTGTCAGCAGCACTTTCACAAACACGAAATTCCACAATTACGCAGATTCTGCACTGTCTTTACCCTTTGCATGTTTAAGGAGAATGTAGTAAGTTGTTTAAATAGCTACAGAAATCAGGGATAATATCACTTGACCCAGCTGGCACAGGCATAAAGACTATGGGAGGCATGTACTGAAAAAATAAAAATGTAGTGCTTGCTAAAGAGAGTTCACTTTGAATCCCAAAAGCCTGAAAATAATTTTGTGTGTGGCTGTCTCAAAGCACTGCAAATCTCAGGGATTTGTTTGCGTTCAGCTCAGTGCAGGCAGGACAGCTGTGGTGCTTTAGGGGTGTTGATTTTTTTTGCCATGAGAACTTCACTTCTTGCTTTCTGCTGTGGTATTGTTTCCTCCCCCGTGGTGCCTGCGAAGCAGGAATGGTCAGAGGGGGTTTTATGTCACCCTTGTGTGCAGGGGAGCTCAGGGGCTCTGTGATGCTCTGGGGAAATGATGATGCTCTGAAATGATGGAGCCTCTGCTGGGTGAAAGTGTTGGTAAAGGAGCTGATCCTGCAGCAGCTCACCCACAGCACTGGGTTCGGGGGTTTCTGTCGTGATGAGTCGCTGGGATAAATCCTAAATCACCTCTGAGGTCCCAGGAGCTGCCCCAGTGCGGGGTTTGCAGGAGGGACTGAGCCCTGCTGCCTCCCACAGCCCCCTGCTCTGAACGGGATCCAGACTTGCTCAAAACTCAGTGAAAAAAACTCATTCCTCTTCATGGCACTAAATCAAGTTTCAATTTGCAAAGAGATCTGACAGCAGCTGAATTTTATCTTGTTTTATATTTGATTTCATCTTAACTTCGGGATTCTGCTTGCTGCACTGTTCAGTTTTGAAAGAACCATCAAACACCTCTTGCACATAATTCAATAGAGCAGAGCCACATGCGAAAAGATCTCAGCAGACATATTTAACCTTGTGAATCAGATTCATTTCCTACATGTTTAGCGCTTTATGAAAATTCATGTTTTTATCAGCATCTCGCAAATTCTTCATTGTATCGAGGCTTTTTCATTGAAAAAAGTTCAAAAAGCTTGACTGATATTCTAATGAGCTCTTCTGCTGAATGCTGATCAGCATTAATGGGCAGACATTCCTCGTAGCTGCTGTTTGACTTGAATGCTGTCAAAATAATCGAGGTTGTTACTCCTGCACCTCCAATTTACTCTCTAATGGCGTTTTAGTTGTTTCTGAAGTCATCCTTCAAAGATGATTTTAAGTGACATCTGTGTAGGCCTAAAGACCTGAATTGCCTTCTAAATCATATCCACTTGTGCCCAGGGATTTAATTAAAATATTTTGAAATACAGAAAGAGGGAAAAAAGCTTTGGAAGAGCTGGAAATAAGATCTTTCCCTACCCCCAGTCGGCAGCCGTGCTTGGAGAGACAGGGGACTGCTCATAAATATGCTCTAATTGCCTTAATGAAGTACATAATCACATGATATTGGAAAAATAGGATGGAGGTGATGTTTAATGGAATGAAAGAGTCTTTGCTAGTTCTAATTACAAGCTACAATTTCCAGGCTCTCATATCTGTCTTGAAACTTCTGAATTCTGGGTGTAGGACTGACATTTTATACCTCTGGGTTTTGCTATTTAATAAAACACACAAGCAACTCAGCAAGGTTTTATCCCTTTTAAACAATCCCCAACTCCATTGCCAAAGCAGATGATTTAGATTTAGGGGAGAAATAAGAGACAGACAAGTGATGGCTGTGGGTTAGGGATTTCAAATAGCTCAGAACTTTACTGTCTTATAAACTCAGGTAAAGCATTGACCTGAATGTGGGGTTTTTTTGGTTTGGTTTGGTTTGTTTTGGTTTGGTTTGGGTTGGGGTTTTTTGTGGGTTTTTTTGTGTTTTTTTTTTTTTTTTAATTTAAAAGCTATTTAAAAGCTATTTCAAGGCTGTTTAAAAGGAGGACAATGCTGTTTAGTGGGAATTGTGGCATTCATTGGTGATCTTGAAGTTCTTTTCAAACCTTAACGATGCTATGAAAATAAAAGGGAGTCAAGATGCAGGACTGGGTTCATAGTTAACCTTGCTGGGTTAAGGGCAACAAATACTGAATTCCTGTGGCCGTGGAAGGCTGTTCTTCAAGTGATCAAGCTTAGAGTGGAACCTGCCTACTGCAGCTGTCCTGAATTGCCGAAAATTTACATGATTAAGGAGGGAAAAGTCCTCAAGCGAATGTTGCCGGGGGAACCGACACCTTTCCATTCCCCTGGTGAGGACGAATGTGTCCCTTTTATTCCAAGCAAAGGGATGTGATGAACCAATCAAACTCACCTTCTCCTTGGAATATTACATTTTCCTTGCCATGCTCCATGGCAGGAAATAATGGGAATATCCTCACTGTTTTTAGAAGCAAGAGAGGATAAATTCGAGGTAAACAACAACAACAACAAAAAAAAATCTGTATTTACATGACATTCTTGGGAGTTATTGTTCATCCTTCATCCCACGTGAAATATCTTTAGAAGTTTCCAAGGAAAACCTTGATGTTGTGCCCTGAGCTGGATCTACTGCAAAGGGTGGATTCTCCTCCTCCTCTCTCTGCTCCAGCACCTCATTTCATGTTCTTTGTTTTAAACTCCAGGGAACTGAGAAATTGCAGCTGAACTCTCTCGAAGTTCTTAAATTTCTTGTTGTTCCTTAAAATTCTGTACAACCTCAGTTAAGTTTTCTTCTTATCCCTTTAGTTGGTTTTGGTTTGGTTTTTGTGGGGGTTTTTTTGAGGTTGAAGAACTTTTCATCAGGCTCTTCCTGGTCACAGTAGATGCAATGGATAGATCACAAGCAGGAACAGCTGGACAATGTTTCAGTGAAACTCTTCAGGATGATGGGCCATGTCTAAGTGAAACTTGTCAGGAAGTGACAAAAATCTTCAACTGTATGGAGGAAATAAAAACCAAACAAAAATTACAAAGAAACAAGTAAAAACACAACATGGAAACCCAAACTAACAACAACAAAACCTCCCACAGCCCCTCCCTTCATCCTTCCCTTAAGGAGACCTCTCATGGATATCCTTCTCTGTGTCACAGCATCCACTGGTGGTTGTAGCCTGTAAAAGCTCTTTTCTCTACTATTTGACAAAGAAATGAGAAGAGAAAATGCAAACCATTTGTCCTTTTACTCTCATCACATTTCCAAGATTACATCTGCCCCTTTTCTTTTTCCTTCTCTAATGGTCTTGAGCACTAAAACTTCTATGGTTGAGCTTTTCAGGCACTATTGGTTTAACAGAAGTCTTCACAAGGTATTATATTTCTGAAATATATATTTTAACCCATACCCATATGACAACATTAATTTTTAAACGGTTTGGATGTTCATCTTATCAGAGAAGTGCTTGAAATAAAATAAAAAAGAATAAAAGATTCAAGCTTGAGATACAGAACACTTTTTGTAGAATATGGGACAAAGAAGGATATTAATGTTTGAAGTGATTTTAGCTTTCCTGCACTTTTTGTGTGTCTTTAGCATTCTCTGCTCTCTCTAATCTCCACTGCATCACTCAGTTCTTTTAATCCTTTGTGCTGCACTTTCTGGGTATTGAATGTGCTTTTTGATGCTCAAAACCCTTCACTCTCAGACATTTGCTCTTCAACAGAACAGTTTTGATACACGGATGGGGAACAAGAATAAAGAAGTGCAAACAGTGTAAGGAAAGTCAGGAGTGAAGACAGAAGAAAGGGGCTCTAATGAGAAAGACGGTGAAGGTACAGTGCCAGCATTGAGAGAAGATAAAAGTCTCTGTAAAGCTGAAATAACAAAGTGTTTGTTATTCTAAGGAGCTCAGCATCTAACAGCAAGCAGTGGTCTTGGAGCCCTCCAAAGCCCAGCCCCAGCATTTCAACTCCTTCTCATCTCCTTAAGGAAGGCAATGATTTGCTCAGGCTTGAGCAGAGCTGTGGAAGTGTAATCATGTCCCACCACGGTCTGGGGGGCTCTGGTCCTCATCAGGGCTTTGCTCTGGGATGATGGGTGCTCACCTCAGTTACCTGAGAGCCCCCTTGGTCTCTTCATGGAGTCACAGAGTGCTTTGGGTGGAAGGGACCTTCAAGGCCACCTCATTCCATCCATTGCTGTGGGCAGGGACATCTTCCACTACCCCAGGTTGCTCAGCATCCCACCCAGCCTGGCCTTGCACATTGACCCTCCAGCTCCCTGCTACTCTCAACAAAGCTAAGCAGTTTTACACCCCTTGTCTTACATCCCTCCCTTAACAGAGGGAGTCTCATTATTAGGGGAGCGGCTGGTTTAACCTGAATTCCTTCCCCTGTAGTTTCTGAGGTGATCTGCGCTGCTCTACTCCAGGGATTCTTCCTTTAAATAATCTCCTAAAATAGGTTTGTTATCTTTGGGGGCTTAACATCTCAATAACTGAATAACTTTCAATAACTTTCCAATAACTTTTCACTGCACAGTCCAGCAGTGCAGAGGCGTCTGACTGCAAGCCTCATGTGAGGTTTGAAACTCTTGGAACCTCCAGGCTGGGATAAAAGCATGAATCCCAGAATATCCTGACCTGGAAGGGACTCACAAGGATCAAGAGTCAACCTGTGTCCCTGCACAGACACCCCAAATCCCACCCTGGGCATCCCTGGGAGGGTTTTCCAAACATTCCTGGAGATCTGGCAGCCTCTCTGTCCATTCCCTGGGGAGTCTGGGCAGTGCCAGCACCCTCTGGGGATGAACCTTTCCCTAAAATCCATCCTGAACCTCCCTGGCCAGCTCCTGCCATCCATGAGCTCACAACATAAGCATTTTTGCTGATTGAATCACTGAAACACTGTTGTCTCTGTCAGTCTTTCTACCTTGAAAAGCTGACAAAGCTCCTGCAAATAATCTTTTGTAGAAGATGGACCTGAACTTTAGATCTTAGGGAACTTTTAGGGACCTAATTATGGGCCTCAGAAAAGGTGTATCCACTGGATTGTAAAGCTGATCGTGCTAGTGGCACAATGAGAAAATCTGAATTAACTGAGGGAGCTACAGTTTTTAATTGTACTTTTTATCACTCAGAAGACTCATTAAAGAAGTCATAAAGGCTGTAAAAACCATTCCAGGAGATTTCACTTTTTAAAATTGAAAAAGGAGCAAGACATGGGGAACAAAAAAAAAAAAAAAAGCTAATGAAGCTCTCTTTTTGTCTGAGCTTGTTATCTACAGGTAAATTTTTTACTGGGTTCATTTCACTTTTAATTCTTAATCTATATTCAAGCCTAAGTGTAATAGCAAGTGGAAAATAGGGGAATCATGGAAGATATATCTTTGGGAAAAAAAACCAAACCCACCAGTTGGTGGATTTTTTTCCCTCCTCATCTGGAGTGAGATTTTGTGCATAAACCAAAGGAGCTTCTAAACCGTTGGATTTAATGCCAGATTTTATAATATATATAAAATAAAGCAATGATACAGGGAAGGTGTTGTAATAACACTCACAGAGAGCAAGAGGAGCAGAGAAATTTTTCCTCTTCTAGGAACAAAGAATGAGCCTAAATTGAGCAGCTACTGGGAGAAGAGGCAGTCAGTGGATTCCCAGAGTCAGGATGTTCCCCTGGGAGGGATTTCTTGGAGCAGGAAGGTTGGAGGAGCAGCTGCAGAAGGCAAGGGACAAACATTCCTGCAGGAGGGGACTGAGTGAGTGCCTGCAGCTCCTGGTGCTTCCAGTGGCAGCTGGAGGCACTTGGCAAGGCTTTCCAAAATCACTGAGCATCGTTCAAGGCGAGCAGAGTGCTTTAAATAGGCTTTGGATCAGGCTGAGAGCATGAGGTGAGCTGCAAAGGGCCTTTCCTGTGAAAATATCATTTGTGGAGCTTGGTTTTAATGTGAGACACTCCTGGTGAGTGCAGGACCTTCATGCCAGCCCTAAACAACACAACTGATTCTTCCCAAGAGTAGGAAATGGATTTTTTTGGTGGTGTATCATCCTTCTGTTCCAGCCATGGACTGGGGGAAGTGCAGGATATGGGGTTTGGGATGAAATTAAACCCAGCAACATCCTGTTGAGTACAGGAATATTACAAAGGGAATTTATTCTTTAAAGTCAGGCAGGAATTGCTTCTTTACCAAGAATTCTGCTGTAATACGAAAGAGTTTTGTAGAGGAGGATTCAATTAACCAGAGAGCTTTCAAAATTCAGCAAGGCTTGAAGTCAACCCAAATCAAAGTTCTTGGACTTGGGACATTTTTAATTTGCTCTACTCAGAGTGGCTGGAAGAGAGACTGGGGGGTGATGGGGGATTTTTGTGCTGTGAGCTGTAATGGTGAGGATTTTGTGCAAATATCTCACCCAGTGTAAATAAATGTCAGAAAATTATCTAGCACAGGACAAACTCAGGGATATTCTTATTCATGGTGTCATCATGGAATCCTGGAATGGTTTGGGTTGGAAAGGACCTTAAAGAACATCTCATTCCAGTCCCCCACGGTGGGAAGGGACACCCCCCTCTAGACTGGGTTGCTCAGGAAAGCCAAAAGAGAAAGACTGTGTTGGTTCCTCAAGGGGAATAACCAATTGAGTATTAAGTCAGTAAAAACTCTAGGAATTGTCAGATATTAACAAAACTTTCTGGAAAACAGGGTACTTTTTTATATTAATAAAAGCAAGGGATAATTGGAAATTCCTTTGATGTTTTACTTGCTGATCATTAAAATAAGACACTTCAGGAAGGACTATCCTGCTAAAACTTCAACCTGTTGCATAAACAAGAATGCTCCTGCTGTTTTCCAGATTTTGACATTCTCCATTCCTTCACATTTCTGCTTTTGTTCATAGAACAAAAGGAAAATTGCAAGTTATTCATAAAGGGCTGGGTTTGCTACCCATGAGCAGCTGTGTGTTAATTGACTGCCCTGGGATTCCTCTTGGTGCCAGAGAAGACTTTGTGTGTGCAAAGGAAATTGTTCAAGGAGAAAGTTATTCTTGACATATTTGCTTATGCATTGTGCTGCAATAGTTCATCAACAGCTGGTCAAAAATACTTTAGGAATAAATATTTTAGATCAATAAAACTGGTATCCTTTCAGTGTGTTAGCTCTAGTGGAGGCAAATATAAAGATGCTGGGGGAGTATGGTTGAGATATTCACTTGCTTTAGGAACTTCCAGATCATAATGTTCAGCATTAAAATGTATGAGAAATAAAAAGATAGCGTGCTTTAATTCTGATTTAAATCATTATTGCTTAATTTCTAATTTACACCAATAATTGAATAGTGGTAATGGTTTTGTCTTTTTATTTATTAGTGGTGCAAAGAGACAATACACGATTTCCTAGAAAAAGTTGTGAAGACTGATTCTCTGTAACCAATATCAGCTGCTGAGAGATGATCCCAAATGTATATTACACCTATTTTTTGGATATTGCTTTTGCTATTCAGAGTCCTTCTTCTTCTCTCTGTTCATTATTCCAGTGTGCCTGAAACCAAAGCAGCAAACAGTACCCGAAGTTTGTTCTCTCTGCATAAAGAAAAAGGCAAAGGGCTGCAGATTTCAAAGGAAACTTCTCTACTTAGCTGTCTGGGAATATGTAGAAAGGTATTTGAAACTATAGCTCAAGGCAAGGAGGAACAGGATTTCAGTCTGCTCACAATCCCTTCTGAGTGTCAGGCTGGGCTTGAGATGTATTTTCAACCTGGGCTCTCAAATATGCAAAATCACCACCTTGTGGAGCAAAATAATGATGAATAAACAGAAATTAATGTGCTGGAACTGAAAATCTTGTAGCTGGCTAAGCTGCCTATGGTGAAATAGCTGCTGTTGGTTTCCATACCTATAGGATAGGAATATTTGAGTCTTAAAAAATAAAATTTAAAGCAGGGACATAGTCAGAAACTCCAGTGCAGAGTTAAATTAAGAATATATTACAAGTTGGACATCTGAGGTGTAGGTCAAGAAGTAAATCCAATTTATGGCCCACCAGATGATAATTAATTCTATTTTCCCCAGTATTCATTGGTCCCTCCAAGTAGATATTTTGTGTCTCCAAGTCTGTCTTGGTGCAGTATTTGAGAGGAGAGTCCAAACTTTGCCCTGCGGAGCTGGGTGTGATTTGCAGTGCTTTTGTGTGTTGCTAACAAAGGACTCTTCTCCTTCTGCTGTGGAATAGAACAGGCATTATGTTGATGGGAATTGTATCTAGTGCAGTCCTGAATGTGTTATTGTGCACCTGAAGCTGCTGGATAAATGGGTATTTTTAAATTAATATGTGGCCTTCTGCTCTGCACTGTGGCCTTTGCACTGTGGCTTTTGTGTCTTAATGCTGAAAAATTCCCTGCATACAAGGGATTGTGTTATCACCTTAATTTCTGCTTCTGATTAAACAGAAGTAAAATTGCACCACTGGTGAGTTTGAGATGTTTTAGAACCATGTAAATATTTGCTGCTTGTTGACAGAGTGTGTTACCAGGCTGGGTTTGAGGGTGGTTCTCACTGTTCTAAAGATGTGTTACATTTCTCCAGGATAGGCTTAACTATCTGAATGAATTTTTAGATTATGGAATCATTAAGGCTGGAAAAGACCTTCAAGACTGAATGAAATCACAGTTAAACCACGGCAATAAGAACCCTATCCACACTCGGAACACTTCCAGGGATGTGACTCCACCACTGTCCTGGGCAGTTCCAATGCCTGGCCACCCCTTCAGTGAAGAAATTTCCCCTAATATCCAACCTAAACCTGCTCTGGCTCAACTTTAGCCCATTCCCTCTTGTCCTGTTATTGAGTGGGATGTTTTACTGGGGCTGTGAAAGGCTTTTTTTGCACTTTTATGAATCAGCAGATCCAGACCAAGACCCTAAATTCAGATGCTCCCATTTCTTAGGGAACGTGTTTAAAAGCCAGCGGCTTTTTCACTCACTGCTGAAGTGGTTAAATTTAGCTGATGGTAGACTGTTTGTTCTTAAGGATTATTTTTTTTTTCTCTTTTCACCCCCCTCGTTGTGTAGGCTCGTGGTACAAAATTGAACACGACTGTTTTATAGTGGTTTAACAAGTTCCTGCTCGCCAGCTGAGCTTCTCTGCAAGTGCTGGGAGCTCCACTTCACTGAGCAATAAATGCACTCCCCTAAGCCCTCTCTGGCCATGCCACAGTGAATGTATTTCACCCTCCAGTTGCACTGGGAGAGTACTGGCCATGGGATGAGGAAAGGCAGCTCAGCAGGCAGACAATTGTGTGGAATCCTTTTGCCTCCACTTTCATGGACTGGAGTGTCTTGATTTTTTTCTTTTTTTTTTTTTTTTTTTTTGGTGGGGGAAAAAGTGTTTTCTTTTTGGAAATTAGCATTTTTGCTTTTAATTCTGAACTGGAGTGCTGAGAAATCCAGATGCAGTTGCTAGAAGAATGTAGGCAGCTGGCATCTGAGCTCTGACACCAATAGCTCTGCTCCATATGGCCCAGCTTCAGCACCAGAGAATTTTAACAAGTGAGGAGAACAAACAATCCATCAAGCCTAAGTACTGTTCATTTCTTATTTTTTAAGGGAAGCAATTTGTACAGCATCAAGACACATTGTTGTTCCTGGTGACTTCTCTTCAGGAGCATTTTTTCCCGGCCTGATTTGTAGCAGAAATGCTGCTATGATTTTCTTTGCAGAACATTCAGAGTTCTGCTGGAACAACAAATTCTTGAAAATGTCTTCATGTTGGACAGAATGCATAAATTAACCCCATGGTTGAGTAAGCAGTGGGGGCTGACTGGGGCTGCTGCAACTTCAGCACAGCAGCTCAGGTGCTCAAAGGCAAAATATCCTGGCAAGGGGCTCAAGCTGTGCCAGAGAAGGTTCAGGCTGGATATCAAGAGGAATTTTTTCATGGAAAGCATTGGAAGGGGCTGCCCAGGGATGGGGTGGAGTCCCCATCCCTGGAGGTGTCCAAGGAAGGGCTGGACGTGGCACTCAGTGCTCTGGGCTGGGAACAAGGTGAGGATCAGGCACAGATCAAGAGGACACAGCCTCGAGCTGTACCATGGGAAATTTAGGTTGGATATTAGGAAAAGGCTTTTTACAGAAACTATGATAAAGTTCTGGAATGGCTGCCCAGGGAGGTGGTGGTGTCACCACCCCTGGGTGTGTTTAACAAAGCCTGGATGTGGCACTGGCTGCCAGGGTTTAGTTGAGGTGTTGGGGCTGGGTTGGACTTGACGATCTTGAAGGTCTCTTCCAACCCAGTGATTCTGTGAATTATCATTTCTCTATCCCATCATAATAAAACCAGTCAGTGTGAAGTGAAACACCCAGTCAAGCTGTTGAGAGTCTGGAATTTGCTACAGGTAAAAGATGACAAGTAATTTTTGCTCCCCTACCCAAATGTAGGGGGATTAAAAACAAACAAAGAAACAAAAATATAAAATGCCCAACCAACAACTAAAAAAGCAAAAATCTCACAACTAAACCTGTGAATATCCTTGTTTTTTTGAACCTTTGTTAAGCCAAAAGCCCAAATTCTTTACAATGTTGAGATTAATTATTAAATCTAAATGTCCTGTCGTGATTTGTATGTGGGAGCTGTCATTGCTTGGCTGAGCTCTCTTCTGACTGGTTTTTGAAAGACACAGGTGCTGTTTTGGGCATTTCCTTTATCCTTCTTAAACTCTGCTTGAACATTATCTTAACTACTAAGGAGACAAACACTACAATGCAAATTTGTCCTAAATCGACAGATGGAAAGCAGAGTTTGAAGTTCCCAAATTAAGCAGCATCTCTTCAACAGCAATAGCACAAAGAAAGTGTTATTGTGTGAGAGAATCTATGTTCTGTAATTTACAATAACTGAGTAATGATGTGGTAAGGATGCAATTAGATCTCATTTGCTTATGTAAGTGAGTTGAATAAAAAAGATCAATATTCAGTCTACACCTAGTGTGAAAAACAATTAGTTTAATTGACAAAAAACCTTCTGCTTCAGCTAATTGCATAAAAATGACCTAATGCTCATGCAAATTAAGATTATTAATAGTACATGAGTATTTTTAATTACATAAATCATCTTACCTGTGATGTGGTATTTTCTCTGTAAACTTAAGGATTTTAATTTTAGGAAAATTACATTTATCCTTGTTTTTAAAAAGTTCTATATTGCCTCTAAATTAGAAGTGAAGACATTTCTCTCACTGAAGTGCTGTGGAAACAGTGGAGCATCAAAATTTACTGTTCTGACCATCCAACTAACAATTAATCCAGAAAGAAAGGGGGCAAGCAAATGAGATATCCTGAGATGCTTGATGTGGATGACATGGGTAATTTCCATTACTGCCAGGGTGATGGGAAGGGGGACAGGGCTCCTTCACAGAAAATTCAGAGCACAAAAATTAGATTTCTATTCTGAATTATCTCTGAAGGAAACTCTTCAGTCAATGAGAGGAGACACCTTAATTTGTGATTTTTATCTGTAATGAGGCTGTGCTGGCCTCTCCATAGCAGATGGAGTGTCAGGACTGCAGCTTTAAATTATTTTCTAATTTAAAGATAACTGCCACACACTGCCTGGCCGTGTTTGGTGTCGAGGACACGAAGGAACAACCTTGCACCTCCTGGTGACAGGAGGACAAGGAGGGAGGCAATGGAATCTTTAGTCTGTCAGGGCAGTAGGAACAAGCTCCTGGCCCGGCTCTTCCTTCCCACTTCAGGGTGTTGTGTGGAATAGAGAAATGTGTGGAATACAGAAATTCCACATCCCCCATCCAGAGCTGCTGGAGCAGCCACGGCCTGGCCAGGGCCTCCTCCCATCTGTGCTGATTGCAGGGAAGGGCTCCTCATGGAATCCTTGGGTTGGGAGGTGTTGATTTCTTGGGGTTCCTAGGTCAGGGTGACCCAAGATCATGAAGAGTCTTTGCTTCCCTGGCCTGACACAGCCAAAGGAGCCTGGAAAGCTCCGATTGTGCTTTCAAGGTTGTTTATTTCTTCTTATCTAAACATTCTTTCCCTGACCTGCTGAGCTCTGCCTAGCAAGGAGGCCATGGCCATCTGCCCTCAAGCCTTGGGCAGCTCCCACATTGTATACTCAAAAATACATATCTATGTTAACAATTTATTACCAATTCCTATCACTTGTTAGACTGTGAATCTCTGCCTCGAACCAATAGAAAAGTGCCACCATCACACCAAGACATGGAGGGCAAGGAGAAGGAAAAGAAGGCCAGGACACGCCCAAACCCCTCCATCTTGTACCCCTTTGAACCCCATTCTAAAAGAATCCCAAATTTCTACTTTTCCACCCTGTGTTAGTTCAAATATCTCACTACTCAAACCCTTGTGCCTTGTAATTCCTCACACAGAGTTGGCAGCTTTTTCCACAGGCTAAAATCGAAGCCACAGGTGTTTTTGACTTCATACCAGGGTCTCTGAGCCCCTGCCAGGGTCTGGGGACAGCCAGGGCAGCCTGAGGGATGTCCTGGAGTCTGACAGGGAGGGACCTTCACGGCCAGAAGATGGGCAGCCCTGGAATAGGGGACTTCATAAAACCCCTTTAACCCTTCCAAATCCATCATTCATTGATCCATACTGTGCAACTCCACATAGAGTTCAGCCTCCAAGCTCTCCCAATCCTGCAATCCACCAGTGTATATTTTTTTTTTTATAATACATATACAGGTCTGAATGCAGTTAATAGATTTTTTTACCCTGCAGAGAACAAAATCCTCTGCAGAACAGTTGGTATTTTCTGGCTTTCAGCACTGTATGGTAATGTAAATGTCAGGACAGCATAAGGTAATAATTATGAAATCATATTTTGCTGCTTTAAGGAACTAAAAGGTTTCTAAAAAGTAAATAAAACTTGTCTTTTCCACTGCAAGCTCTCTCAGCCAGTGACTCTATTTTCATGTGTTTGTGGACATTATTTAGTGCTGTCTGAATGCAAATGGTATTTATTGGAATAATAAAAGCTGTTTCCTAGTTATCCTCTCATAAAAGCTTACAGTGTTCACTACCTACAGCATTCCAGCTTCCCAGCAGGACAAAAGATGATTTGCATGCAATGTCTGTCTCATAAAATCATCACAGAGTGGTTTGGGCTGGAAGAACCTTAACTTCCATCCCATTCCAAGGGCAGGGGCACCTTCCACTAACCCAGGCTGCTCCAAGCCCTGTCCAACCTTGCCAGGGCCTCCCATCTTTCACAGGGAAGGATTTCTTCTTCATATCTATTTGCCTAATACCTCAATATTAAATATATATATTAAATAGCTCAATATTCCCCCTTAGTTAACTCACTGTTTCTTTCAGGAGAGCTGAGGCAGGTAGTTAAGTTCTTCTCTGTCTTGCAGTGGTGGGAGTGCTGTTTAGAGCATTTTCACGTTTTATTAAAGGCTAGTAGCAGTACTTTACAGTTTAATATCACCCCCCCCCAAAAAAAAAAATAGACAAAATGTTAAATTTCTTCCAATATTGCTTATTTGTCATATTAGATTAGACCAAAAAATACAGGTAGAGAGGTTAGGTGGAATGTAAGAGGTAAGAAATCAGGTAAATCTGGTCTTTAAGTCTGATTTGTTGTATTTTATATGCTGGGCACATTGCCCATCATTGTCACTACCATACAAATGAGAAAACCTTGAAATTAGAGCCATCCCTGCAGAGTTACATGGGGTCTGTATTGGTGCAGAAACTGCTGTTACCATGCACCAACATTTTTGTGATCACAGACAGGTGAGAGTATCTTTCCTTACATTTCTGCTCCTCATTTTCCCTCTTGATCATCCAAAAATGTTTTACTCAGTGCCATCCATCTCTTCTGCATGTAACACATCATTGGTATGCAGGGGAGGTGGGGAGCACATCCCACAAATTACAGGAAGGCACCAAGCATGAATCCTGACAATGCCCAAGTGCCTTCCCAGCAGCTCCAGTGCCAACGTGAGCTGTGTCAGGTTCTTCTTCTGGAGAGCTGATTCTGGGAGAGGAGGGAAAAAGGGATGGGCTGTCAAAAAGCCTTGATGTGTTCTGGCCAGAAATTTCACACTTGGAAAAACAGAGTGAGGAGTTTGCTGGGAATGCCCTGACCTTGGACTGGGATAAAGGATAAAGGTTTTACCTGATGGTAAAACCCTTGGGTTCTGTAGTGATGCCTTTTGGGGCTACCTAAAAACAGAGGCAAGACAGAATTAAGGGAATCAAAAGCTGTTCTATTTATTGAAGGGTTTTGGGCACATTTAGGGCAGACAAAGCCCCCCAGGGGCTACACCCAAAAGTGGATGATGGGTCAAGGGTTTCACACTTTGATAAGTTTGGTCCATTTGCATACTGGGGATGAATCTCCCAATTCCAGCTGCAGGTGATGAAGTCACTGACCCCAGGTTTGCTCCCCCAACTCACTTTTGTTCCCATCTCTCTGGCCTGAGGCACTGAGGTGTCCTTGATTGCCAGGCCTGGAGAGGAATTGTTGTGTCTGCCCCAAATGGGGAAGCAGCAGCTCACACTGTGTGTGGAGTTTGGAGTTACACACTAAAGATCTGCAGGGTTACAAACAGATGTAAAATATCAAAGCTGAAATCCTGAGGTACCAGGAGCCACCCCTGCAGATTCTGCAGTCCCAGCTGGAATCATTCCCTCTGCAGGCTCATCATGCCTGTGGTATTGGGTCTAACTACTGCTGTGACCCCCCAGCAATAATTTCAGTATCTCAGATTCTCTTAGAGCATGAGAGATGCAGTTGTAAGGCCAGAATCTTCCACAGTATAAATCCTAAGCTAAAATCCTGACGCATCAGTAGAACCTTAAGGAGATGAGCAGAGCAGTGCTACGGAGGTGTCTCACCAGCATTAAACACCTTCTCTCCAGCTCAGCAAGCTGTGGTACTATTCTGGGCACGCTGTTTAATTCCTCCTCCTGTTTATGGTAAATATTTTTCCCATACCTGCCAGTCTCCCAAATATTTACATACTTTGAAGTGCATTTTGGTCGTTCCCCTGTCAGTCCCACGGGGAGCTGTGACCTGGTGCATTCCCTGGGCTCATCATTTGTCTGGTGAATCCAAGAACTTCTTCAGCTGCTTTGCAGGCTCCAGGCTCTGAATATTCCCAGCTTCTCTTCCCACTGGGGTTGATCTTTGCCTCCTGTGGATGTGGAGCTGTGCAGGAGTGTGGGAATTAAAGCTGGCACTCAGAGTTAAACACTGCCCAGTTAATGGGGCAGACACCCATGTCCTGCCTTTCCCAATGTGTGGAACATAGATACCAGTAGCACCTTCTCTGTCACCATCACTAATTTTGTTTGTTTGGATTTTTCAGTGTCTGCATCTCTAAAACACTTTTAACTGCTGCTGACAGGAGGTTGGAGTGAGGTGGTAGTCAGTGCCTTGTCCCAAGTGACAGGACAGGGGAAAACTGCCTCAAGTTGTGCCAAGAGAGGTCCAGATTGGATGCTAGGAAAAAAATTCTTCATGGGAAGTGTTTTCAAGCTCTGGAACAGGCTGCCCAGGAAAGTGGTGGAGTCCCCACCCTTGGAAATGTTCAGACAATGTCTGATTGTGCCACTTGAGGACAAGGTTTAGTGGTGAACATCCTGGTGGTGTTGGGTTGACAGTTTATAATCTTAGAGGCCTTTTCCAACCTTGCTGATTTTTGATTGCCCTGTTTCACCTTTCCCTCCCTGATGTCATCTGTGTAGGGTTGTGCTGGGCCACTCAGGAATGGGCAACAAGGGCTGTGGCTGTCCCTTGGAGCTGTCCCTTGGAGCAGAGCAGTCACTGATCATTGGTGATCATTAAAAATACCAAAAAGCTCTTCACAAGCCACGGCTCATCCAAATTCTCAGCCAGGGATATCCTGATTATCTCCCAAGCATGAAAATAAATTCCCTCAGATGTTTAAAAAGACAAAGTATTCACATGTTTCATAGCCAGAGGGACTTTCTGGCACTTGGATTCAAGGTTGGAGATGAACCTGTGCAAATGTTCTGGGCAGTGAAATCTGCTTTGCTCTTCTGTGAACACTTTCAAGTTGCACAAAGCTGTAAGATAATTGGAGGAGCCAATAATCCCTCAATTAATTGTGTACACAAAAGAAAATTCACTTTAAAATGCAAACCAGACTGAATTCAAAGGCATAAACAATTATCTTTACTTATTGAGGTGAAAATATCAGCAAGAAGATTTTGGCCAAGGTATTTCTCCATCCAGAGTTGGTTTTAGTTTATGTGAATGGGGAGGGGGTAGCCTCTAAAACCCTCCTAGTGCCTGCACAGAGTAAATCAGAATTAATGACTCTGCTTGTTGATGGGGAGCTGCATCTTTTTATGTCTGTAAATAAGAACAGATGTGTTGTTGCTTGGAATGGTTTTGATGAGGGATTTCCCAAACATAATCTATGTTTGTGGGTATGTTGGTCTTGAGAAAACAGTATTTTCTGTCAAATCAAGAATTGTCAGATCTGTGTGCTGCCTTGCTCATGACTAAAATGGAAAATGCAGATTTCATGTGCATTTAAAAAGAAAAGAAAACAAAATTGTTAATACAATACTTAAAAAAAAAAAGGCAGAGCAGGTCAGAGTAACAAGAGCAGGTCAGAGTAACACTTAATTGCTTTTATTCATTAAAAAGATGTTTAGTCAATGAAAATGTTTGATTGTCCACTCCTTATCTTCCAGAGCTACTATTCTTCCTTTATGGTTTCATTCATCAGGGCTCTGTTCTGACAAATAACTGTTCTCTGTACAGAAATACTCAAAACTCAGACTTCAAACTTCAAATTGTGGCCAAATTCCCAGTCAGCACAAAGTATGAGCTGCTCCTCCTCAGCTCCATCTTTTTAGAACATGCAGATTCCTTGGTTGTGGTTTTAGTCCTTTTTTATCATCACCTTCAGTTTTGGGCCCTGGCCCACACTGCATTCAGACAGTGAATGCTGATGGTTGGCACATCTGTACAGATGTGTGTTGCAGCATTTCCGAGAGAGAGAGGGCATGATTTATGTCTGGAATGAGATTTGAGCTACTCCAGTCCAGGCCTCAGATCTGGGCCTTGTGATGCCCTCCAGCCTCTGACGCCGTTAGAAATTAAGAGTTGTGGTGCAGTTAGAAATTAAGAGTTTGTGGTGCAGTTAGAAATTATATTAATGTGTGGTGGGGAGCACTGGGCTGTCTGGGTGTGAAGTAGTACAGGTTTATAGTGTGAGCTTTAGGCCACCTTAAGACAAAGACAAACAATGTTAGCTTGCCAATGAGAGTGCCTTTGTAAACTGTAAACTGTATAGAAATGTATATAACCTGCCATCTTCTCTCGAATAAATGGAGAACATAGCATTAACCATATTGGTTTGATGTGTGTTCTGTCCTGTCCAGCTTTCCTGTCTTATGAGGACCCTGGTTTCAGGTGTGCCCATCCTGTGTTCATTGGGGGTTATCCCATCCCAGCAGGCATTTTAACACAAGCACACTGATATCAGCTATTTCACTAAGCTTAGTTAACAACAGAAATAAAAACTTTATATCTTTATAATAAAGTTACTTTACCACCACACACACAGAGTCCATTTTAATATCTGCAAAAAGCCAATATTATGACGTGTGTCTGTAAGAGGCTGAATTTCAGTGCTGCAGCCTGCAGCGTGGATCAGCATGCTGCTCACATCAGCCTCTCCACACGGAGGTGCAGGGAAGGCAGCCCTTAATGAGAATTGTCAAAGTGAGAAAAGAGAACGTTGTTGTGAGCAGATTCCAGGGCGAGCTGATTAGAAAGGACTCTGCTCCTTCAGATGTTCTTGCAGGCTGCTAAGTGCTGAATACAAGCTTGTAAACTTGCTGCACAGATTATTGCTTTGCAGTCAGCCTCTTTTGCCGGGGATAAATTGGACAAACTGTGGATTTGGATTGTTCCACCACCCCAAGCTGGGTGTTTAGATGTGGGGATGTGGTTTAATGGCGCTTGGCTTGGTTGGATTCCATGATTGAAGGTGTTTTCCACCCTGGATGGTTCTGTGATTCCATGTGTGTGTTCAGGCTGGGAACTGGCACATCTTGGAGGGGACGGTGAGGGGTTTTTATGTGGACTGATCCCTCCTGGAGTCCATTTTCCATCCCCACTGCTCCTGGGAAGGCACCTGAGCTTGAGCTGCGTCACAGAAAACATTGGGAGGGTTCCAATGAGTGGAAAATTCAGATTTGTTTGGTCACAAGGAGCTCCCTAAAAAACTTGGGTTTTCATGGCCTGGGTACTGTGTTTGTCTCTGATCTGGTGGAAACTTTGGGAAATTGTGCACAAGCTAAAATCCAGTCTGTGGAGATGTGCATTCCTTAATGATGGACATGATGGGTAGATATAGATGGGATATAAGGAAGAAATTCTTCCCTGTGAGGATGGTGAGGCCTTGGAGCTCTTTCCATTCCTTTTCATAATAATCACCCTGAAAAATACCAAGGAAGCATTTCTTAATCCTTTTTAAAAGTAAAAAAAATATTATTTATTTTAGGGATATCTGTTTAGTACAAATCACAAAAATAATTTGTAAGATTCACATTTTGGATTTTCATCAGAATGTTTCTATTCCATGGTAATTTTTAAAGACTGCAGTTGTTAATTTTTAACAAAACCCCCCAAATGTTTTTTTTTCAGTTAGTTTTATATGCAAATTGGTCAATCTCAGTGGCTGTCTTAGAGCACAAAGCATTTGACAGCAGTCACAAATAAAAGCGTAAATTCATTTAAAATGGATACCTTTCAATGAAAATAGATCTGTTCTTTTGAAATCTGCTGGCTGATGAGGCATGGGAACGTACAATGACAATTCCCCTCGCCCACAGGGAATTCTGCTCATCCATTACAGTGTATTTCCAGAGGATTTATGGGTTTTTTTCTTAATTTTCATTACTGAAGTGATCTGCATGAGAACAGGGCCTTTGTTCCGTGGGGATTCATTGGATCCAGATGTTTGTCATAATTTCATTTGGGACATTGCATTGGGTTGTGCTGGTGACAAAGACAGGATTATCACTTCTGCAAGGGATGAACAGCAGCCACTGGGAGATTTCAATAAAACAGTGGTCTTGATTCCCTGCAAATTCATTCTCTAAAAGGAAATTTTGCATAGTGGGTGAGAGAAAATAGAAATAATGTAGGAATATTGAGGTATTGCCTGGCTCAGGTGGGACAAACCTCTTTCCCCTAATAAAACAAAAAACCAAACAAGCTCCCCATGAATTTTAGCAGGAAGTGGGAATTCTCCATATCTCCAAATATCCATGTGGCCCTATACAACAGAAATCTGTTTCTTCGTGGACTCTTTTTGGGTTTTTTTGAGGCACAGGATCTTAGTAAAAAAATAAGACCCTGGATTCTTAAATGATTCCAACTTATTTTATTTTTCAATGCTGCAGCATTCCAGGATTCGTAAAAATAGGAGTTCATGCAATTTTACTTTATTTTTAGCTTTTAAATGTGTTTGCAGTAGCTGTTAGTTTGGACATGAGACCATGCTTAGAGTTGATAAATGCAGCTTAGTTCAGTAACATTATGTTGAAAATAAATCTTGGGGTGCATGGTATCATTTATAATCCTGGATATTTAATTTTTATTATGTTTAATCATACCAGATATTCTGGTTGTTTTAACAAGTTTGGTCAAATGTCAAATCTAGTTAGCATCAATTATCAAGAAATTTGATTTTTTTGCCTCCAGCTTTGGACTGGCAATTTTCCGTGTGCTCGTGTCTGTGTATAACTTAGAGAGATTCATTGAGAGCTGTAGAAGAACAGAGATTGAGGTTTTTCATGTAAAATAAGAAATCACACTCTACAGAAGGCTCGAGGGAATGTTAGAAACAAGGAGTATTTGTCACTTACAAGCTGAAGCAAAGTGGTTATAAATACACAGCTCACATTAGTGTCCCACCTCCTTTTGGGACAATTGAAATGGAGAAACCAAGGGACCCAGAGCAGCAGAATTGCTGATCACAGGTGGAAGGGAGATTTTAGGGAGTAGCAGACTTTGGGTAATTGTCACTTCAGAAATATAAAGTCCTACCCAAAGAGGAGGCTGAGAGATTATGTTCCATAAAGTGAATGAAAACATCACTTTAACTGCGTATTTTTATAAATGTAACAGACAAGAAGGATAATTTTTTTTAGTGCTCAGCCACTTGCTGCTTCATAAAACATTGGGATAATTTTTGGCAGGAAAAGGAAGCAGTATGAATGGATTCTAATGAATGGAATCTAATGTTTGAAGGGCATTAAATCACCCCCACCTCATATTTCTCCTACACAATTGTTGTCCCTGAAAAAGCTCATAATATGCCCTAAAGAGAGCTTTCCAGTGCTGAATGATCCAAAAAATAAATCTGTAAATGGAGCTAAAGTGTCACCCGTGATGCTGGAATGTGGAAAACTGAGGAATGTGTTTTAGGAAGGGTTTAGGAATGGTTGGAATCTCAGTTTCTTGGAGCAGTGCAGCTGTTGAGTGAATCCTGCCTCAAACCCCAGCACCCACATGTCTCCTGCACAGATCAATGTCAGGGCATCCTCAGCCTTCCCCAACTTCAAACACAAAAGTAAGTCTGACTCTTTTAATCCTCCATCAGGTCCAGAATGATTAACATTTATTATGGAGCCACTTAATAGCCAGTGGCCATCCAGTCAGAGGAGATTTATATCTCCTTACAACAGCTTAATATGGACTAATGCTCCCCCAGGGTCCCTTGTCCAGCTGAGTGGCCAAAATGAACATGTTCAGAACTCTCTGACTCTCAGCAAACTCCAGACCCAGTGGCTACTCGCACGTTTTAATCTGATTTATCTTGTCAAGGATAACGCCAATGCCAAACTGAGCTGCACCAGCAGATCTTGTGCAGGTCCTGCCTGCCAGAAACTCTGTGTGCAGAGGCTGCCCCGAGCTGTCAGAGCTGGGGGCTCTGCTGTGCACAGCTTTCTCTGACACTGCCTGAACATTTGGCTACAAAATGAAGCAGATCTCTGTCAAACTTTGGCTTTGGGGCATTACTGAGCAGCGCTCGCTGCTCTCATTTAGGGTTAGGAGATATTTAATATAAAACCTTCAGGTGTCCTTGTGTGAAGCCCAGATACAGAGCCCTGAGCGTTTAGGCTGAGGAATTATGTTGGCATTGGGTGTACAGGACGTGTAACTGTTGTTATTTTATGCTGAGTATAAATTCACAATGTTTTGAGTCTAAGTCCAGGAGTAGCAGCTGAGCATCACAGCTACATAGCACGGCAAATAACGCAGCTAAAATGAGTGTGCTTCAGGAAATCAGCCAGAGACAACATTTTCTTCAAGCCCCACTTTGAAAGTCTCTGTATTTGCTTATTTTTACACTCCTTACAATGAGGGAATCATCCTCATTTATGATGGAAATATTCTTCAGTCAAAACCTCTAATTTTTTTATGGGCATGTATCTACTCCATCCTGGAAAAAGAGCCACTAAAACATAATTTAAATTTCTTTTTCTGGATCTGATGTTTGACAAAAGCAGCTGAATGATGTTTTCTCTTTTGCTGAGAAGACAGGGAAGCAATCTCTAGTTCCATGGTCAAGCAAGTAGATGAAAACCTCCTTCTTTCTGTTGTCTTTGCCTTTTGCTTCTCGAGCAGTGATTTCTAAATCATTCCTTTGCCCTGATTCACCCATCTCAGATGAGGTGACTGCTCTTGCATTTAGATTTCTATCCAGAAATGCTTATCTGCTCTTTGCCTGCTCTCCTGCATGCAGCTGCAGAGGAGAATGTCTTGACATCCTTGCAGAAGTTCCAACAGATCTTGCCTGCTGTCAAGTTTCCTGTAGAATTACTCCCAAACCTTCCTAATTAGTGCAGCCTAATCAGCAGGACTCTGGGAACTCCCTGCCCCCCTCATTTTGCTTCTCTGCTGTCCCACAAAGTGCCTTGGCTTCCCCAGCAGCCAGGGGAAGCTGTGGCAGTTCCACCTGAGATGGTTTTTCCTGGGAAATAGGCAGACATCTCAAAGCTCCTTGGGCTGTGCCGCCCGGAGCGGAGCTCTTTGGGTGTGAAACATAAATGACATCAAGTTGTATTGAAAAAGGCAGGAGCTGTCCTGGCTCCCCCTGTGAGTGAATGTGTCGAGCCTCAGTGCTCAGAAGGAAAACAGAGTGTACTTGGTGCCCATAATCAGCATGTTCCCAGCAGCCTGGCAAATGGCTTATGATATTATTCACCATCAGGAGCAGTCCTGCATTTCAGCTTAATTGAGCCACTGCTATGACACAGCCAAGCTTTTCAAGTGGTAAAATTGTAATTACAGAGAGTGCTTCTCTGGCATTTTCCATTGGGTAGCTGCTTGCAAAATATGAAGCCCTCGGAATACATCTGTGAGGAAGATTTTCCTGGGGAAACTCTGCGTCTGTGTTTGCTGTGCCAAGCTCCTGACTCCTTAGGAGGGACAGCTGGGGGTTGGACTTGATGATCTTGGAGTTCTTTTCCAACTTCAGTGGAAAAGATTCTCTCTGCCTTGAACTGGAGCATTTTTACCCCATTTCCTCCCATTCCCACCACAAGGCCACCCTTCCCTTCAAGGGATGGGTTGTGCCAGGAGCTCAGAGCTGAGGTGACACTGCCTGTATTCCACACCCAGGCATGGGGAAAAATGGAAAACTTGTGGAAAATTTGTCATGAGCTCCCTTTTCTCTGATATAATAGACCCTTGAGCAGCCAGTGTGGCATTTTCTGAACCTTGGTGATGTACTTACCACTGAGAGAGAACAGCACGGAGCTGGCAGTGGGGCTGGAGCTGCAGTTAATTATAGATTTGTCCTAGGAAAGGTGTATTCACCAAAGGTCACCATTTGAAACTATCATAGGTTGATTCTGCAGAACTTATCCATCAGGTGTGGCTTCCAGGGGGAGGCAGAGTGCCTAATTGCATCAGGAAATATGGAATAAAAATGAAAATGAATGGTTTCTCTCCTTTCTGCTGCACTGAGCCAGGAGCAGAGCTGGGATAGCCATGCAGGCTGGGAGAGTGCAGCGGTGAAATAATGAGGACAGGGAGAAGGGGCAGCCTGAGTGCCCAGGGATCTCCTTCCTTGCTTCACTGGCTCGTGGTGGAGAGCAGAACCATTGGGCAAGGTTGGATTCCCAGGGTGCTGTGGAAACAGCTGGATTTCCTGAGTTCCTCAAGCACGGGCACTTTGGAGGCTGATACCCAAATCAGCTGCCCCCATGACAAACCCACTCTCTGCTGCTTTCAGGTACACTCCAGCTTTTGCTGTTTGGGTGCAGATTCCGATGCTGGTTGGTTTTTTTTTACCTCTTTACCTTCAGCTGTTGTGAGCTCTGCTGCTCCATTGCTGTGAAAAGCTCTGGGATATCACCTGCCCCTCCACTCCTGGTGCTGCATCGATGCAAATCACTGCTGGCTCTGCCTGCCTTTCATCCCAGACTCTCTGGCACTATAATTGCTTGGTTCTAATATTTCCTCTCCCAAGGCTATCAATTTGTTTTCAATTTCTCCACCTGTTGGGTTGGCTCAGGTATCCCACAGGGTTTTGTCCTAGGCATCCCCTCCTTCATTTATTATGCTCCCAGCCCTGGAACATGGGCACCCTGAAGCATTTTTACAAGCAGGATTCTATTATGGGGTTGTTTTGTTTGCCATAGATTTTGGCAGAAACGGAGGAGAGTTTTTTCCTCTTTATTTGCTCCATGCAAATCTTGCTGTGAAGCTGGTTATTATTGCACTACAAAAATCAGAATTCTTTGACCGATTTTCTGGTCTGCTGTGAGTGCCAGTGCCACAGCACACGCTGAGCAAATGGCCAAAGTGGGGGAGAGAACCTGAAAAAAGGGCTTTGTATGTGATGGTTTCCACATAATTCACCTGCCTTCCCTGTGGTTAACCTTGAAAATTACTTTGGGAGATGATGGGAAGAAGCTAGATTTTGCTTTCTGCAGTGTGGATTTCAAAAAGCAAAATTTCACTCAGGGGCAGGCACTGGGAAATAAGTTGGAATCACATGGATAAAGAGGGTAGGAGGAAAAAAGTCTGTCCTCAGCCAGGACTCAGAGGCTGCTGCTGTACTGTGCCAGTGGAGACTGGGATGAGAACAGCAGGAAAAGTAGCATTGAATCATTTCTGTGCTTGGCATTTGAGGCTTTTTAGCTGGGCATGTGAAATATATATCTAAAATAACACGTAAATTTGTGTTCTAAAGGCTGGAATAGCTGGTAGAAAAGCCCTGAAAACTAGAAGTGGATGAAATCCAGAGGTATGAAAGCCACACAGCTGTTTTCCAGCTCTGTTCCACATGCTAAGTGAGAGATTGTCCCTTTCCATAGGATGTAAAATGTGCTTTGCATGAGGGTTGTCTCTCCAGGAGTGTTCTCCAGGAGGGGCAGAAGGAGGTGGTGTCATCCTTGAGCAGTTTAAAACATCCATAACAGAGTTCCAGACTTTTTTCTGAGCTCTGTGTGGATATGTCATTGTTTGGATGAGCCATTCAAGGAGAAATTTTACTCCTTATGGGTTTAATAAGGACTGAAAAGGAGTTTTAGGGAAGCCTTTAATCCCATAGTTATGAGTATGGGTAAGCACAGCTGAGGTGGATAAGCAACAAAAATAGTGTTTGTATGAAAGACAGTAAAAAAAACCCCAAATCCCCTCTCTTTTCAGGGTCTGCTCCTTTGTCTCTTGATAAAATGTTAAGAAAATAACTTCTATATAAGACAAATCTCAGTCACCTTGGTGACAGAGTGGCCGCTGCTAAATTGCACTCTGCATAACCTACAATTTTTTACTCTTTCTACTCTGATATATTAATACTAAAATATTGATGAACACTTTGTCTTATCTATCTTCCCTTTCTTCTAGCAGACAGAGAAAGTAAAAATAGCTGGAGCAGTGAGTTTTCTGGTTCTGCTGTGGCTCAGGCAATTCAGGCTTTGATTTGTGTGACCCAGCAATGTTTGGGGCAGGAGAGCTTGAGTAAGAGAGGGAGTGAAAGCAAACCTTAAATCTCTTAGTAAAATGCTTGTTCTGCTCTTTCTGCTGAGGGGGATAAAGGGGAAAAAAAAAAAGATAAACAGCAGAGCCATTACAAGTTGGCCTGAGTCCAATCCCTTAGTTACATCTATGCCTTTAACTCTGCCTGAGAAAGTAATTTTAAAGAAATACAGTTATTACATGCATTAGTCCTCGCATCCTGGGAGGTACATCTGTACTCTTCAATCTTTCTGGATTACCTCAAATGTTTCCTGAAGGCTTTTAAATCCAGGGAAGACCAATCTGAGAGAAGTCTTGCTGCAATCCTTTTCTTTTTCTGGCTCTGCAGGCAGAAAAGAATCTGCAAGAGGCTCACAAACTATGTTTTAAAAAACACAAAAGCTGAGACAGAAAATTCAGAATGGTCTGTAAAAACACTGCACAGACAGGGAATTTGAGAGGAGCAGAGTTTCCCCCTAGAACAAAGTGTGATTAACCTCTTGGACTCTGGTCTCTAATCAGTGTTTTCTGAGCCATGGGCTCAGCTGGGCAGAATTATTGTGGCTTCCCTGATTTCAGTGGATATGTCCCAGTTTACTGCTGCTGAAAATGGGACTGAGCAGGATCAGTGTGCACAGCCTTCAAAATACACCCTGAACAGCCACTTGATTCTGAGAATGCCATATTAGTCTTTCACTGGTGAAACTCAGTGCTGCTGGTCCCACTTTACATCAGTGAGAGCTGAGACAGAAGCAAGTCCAGCACCACTCATCACTTGGATTCTGGTTTTGGGCATAGTGCTGCAATGTGAGCAGACATAATTGCCCAGTGTTTGGTGTTCTGAGCTTCAAAATAAGCTAAAATAGAACACTTTGTCCTAAAGCATTTCTCAGTAAACGCCTCTCTGTTTGCTTGGACTCACAACAAGACCCCAATTATGTTTTGTGAAGTGATTAATCCAAAAGCCACTCATCAGCTGATGCTGCTGGTCCTGCTGATGCCTCTTGGAGTGTCTCTGGACCTGCTCCACATCTTTTCTCCTGCTCCTGGTGTTGGAATTCCAGCTCTGGGCCACGGTGAACGTTCCATCTGTCTGTCCTCTGCTCTGGCTCCTGTCTTCTCCAGGAAGAGGCAGATGATGAGCAGGGCTGCTGATGGTCAGTGGGGCCCCTGGAGGAGGGGGGCTTATAACGGGGTGTCGTGATGGTTTGTTAGCTGATGCCAAAGTGCAAAAGACAAACAGCAGGGGACTATCAGTTTAATCACAATAAAGGCACCTTTATCAGGGGCCAAAACCAATAAATGTGATAGTGGGGTCAGAAAAGAAATAAAAAGGAGGGAGAGAGAGAGAGAGCTGCAATGTGAAAATAGTTCCAGCACCAGGATCAGTTCATCTTTGTGGAATACACAGAAATTAAAATCTCAACAACAAAAAAATGATAGAATTTGTTTTCATTTTGTGTGTGACTTCCCTGCTATTAATCTGAACTTTTAGCTTTACAGACAAATTCCCTTATGATGTCAGCATGGAGCTCTCCCTGCTTTAGCTTATGTACCAGGCAAAAAAATCCTGTTTTTTTCTGTTATGAATTGTCCAATTCAAAGGTCAATAGTGGTATCATGTATCACAAGTCACTTGCCATGTCACCCAGAGCTTAAGGGCACATGTTTTAATGTGATCTGTCAGCTCTTCTGAACAGATTTAAGACCTACTTGTAAAATATTGGTGCTTTCCTTTTTAGACTCAGCAGGAAATTGATTGCCAGCTCCGTGGCTCCTGAACAGAACCAGCCACAAAAACCACAGCCAGGACCTGGCTGGGGTGTGATGAACAGGAGATATCTGTCCATGGCCATACCTGCTCTCATCAGGGTGGAGTCTGCATTGCCAGGCTGAAGAAAAGCTCAGCTGGGCAGCTGCCGGAGCTCACCCTGGGTCAGGGTGTCTCCGTGTGGTGGAAAAGTCTCTCCTCCAACCCGAGCTGCCAAAGAAAGGCTCAGCAGTCTCTGCTGTCCGGTCTCAAGGAGTTTATTGCAAGTTATCTCAAAGATTTTCTCCTGGAGCTGCTGTGGTTTGCTCACAGCTCAGGCAGAGGCACACACACACCCTGACATCCTCTCTGACTCCTGACTGCTTCTTCTCTCCCCCTCTGCCCAGGGCTGCTGCTGTCTTTTATATGGTACATTACGTGTTACATGGGTACAGTTTGTCCCCAATGCCCATTACCTATATTAAATGGTGCTTTTCTATCTTTTATATGGTACATTACATGTTACATGGGTACAGTTTGTCCCCAATGCCCATTACCTATATTAAATGGTGCTTTTCTACTCTAAACCAATCTGGGATTGCCAACATCACCAAGAACATGGAGGGAAGGAAGGAGAAAGAGGGAGGACAGGGCAGGTCCAGATCCCTCCATCTTAAACTTCTGACTCCCATGTACAAAACCAAAACCAAAACTAAAACCCCCCTGTACAGCACTCAGAAATTCTTCCCTTTACTTTGTGACTACTTCTACTATAATATCTAAATTTTGTGACTTCTTGTTCTTCCTGCAAGGTTGGTAAATCGTTCCATGGTTCAAACCCAAAATCAGCTGTTTCCAGCTGCCTGCCAGGGTCTCAAATGCTTCTGACCTGGGCCCGGAACCTCCAAAAATGTCTGAGGGACATTTTGAGTTCCGACAGGCAGCCAGAATTGTGCTCATTTGCAGTGCAGAGCTGGGCACTGTTTGCTTCCCTTTGTGCTGCCAGGCAAAGCTCTGTACAGAGGCACGGATCTGCAGAGTGCTGGAAGCCAGGATCAAAACTCCCCTCGTTTCCAGAGGCCAGAACATCCCTGCCTGTGCTGCCTTTAATAATTGGTGAAATTGAGAGGAATGGCAGAGATCTTTGCCGTGACCTTGGTGTCTCTGCTCACATTTGGGTGTGAAAGGATGGGTTATTTACTAATTGATATCGTGGGATCTTAGTTCAAAGGGGAAAGCTTACTCTGCTGGGCTAACTGCTGTTGGAACTTGGTAGTAAAATCACCCCGTGGGGTAAGTAAGTGCTGAACCCATTGTCTCTACCTGGGATGTGAGTTCTCTGTTGAAAGTTCTGCAGGAATCCGTGAGTCAATCATATCCCAATGACACTGAAACAAGACGATCAAATTCTTCAGTGGTTCATCATTATATTCAGCTATTCCTGCTTCTCTTAGGAAGAACTATTTTTTAGTTCTGACAGATCCCATTTGCCCCCTAAGCTCAGGTATTCAGCAACAGCACAGGAGCAGGGATGTTTCTAGCAGACATTGTTATATCCGCAGGAGTTATCTGACACAACCAAAACAAAGTCACTGTAAACTAACATTGGCATATATTTCTCCTAAAATTGTCTCAAAGTAGCAATCATTTTATGGAGTATAAATAACTTCAGATTATCTCACCCTTTCTTGTGGCAGCTGATGTCACCCTGCACAGAGTTTTGTGCAGATGTCTGCTTTAGCTTACTATTTTTAAATGTTCCCTCACTATTAAATGCCTCTTTATGTCCTTTCCCAATCGTTATTTGCTATTCATATTTAGTTTTCCACCACTTCATCATCTGAATTTTGCTACACAAAGGAACTGTAAAAATAAACATCCTAAATTAATCCTGTTTATGGAACTTGTAAAATGATCTAAAAGGTGTTTGCAGGAATCGTTTTAGATTCTTGAGAGAACTTATTTGTTTTATTATCTTTGGGTTTTAACACACTCCAAAGCTTCTACTTTTGAGATTATTTCAGTAACAGCTCTTAGCTGTTTTCCTCACAAAGTTCTGACTGATTTAGTTGTTAACATGCTCTTAGAAGAAGATAGGGTTTATTTTTTGGGTGGACCTTCCTTGTCACGCAAGACAATTACAAATCCAAACGTAATTCTGTCTTGCCTACATCCTTTCCAGGGAATGCTGCAGAGATCTAAGAAACCCTCCCAGAATTAAGGATTTCAAATGTTTTATTTATCTCAGGCAATCAGCTGGGATAACAAAGCCAAGACCTGTTTGTTTTGGCTTTTTCTTGGAATATTTGCGATGTTCAGACAGAACAGGGTAGAAAGTCTATGAAAGTGGATAAACTTTTGTCCTACTGCAACACTTCCATCAGAGAAACTGTGGCTGCTCCATCCTTGGGAGTGCCCAAGGCTGGAAGGGCTTGGAGCAGCCTGGGACAGTGGGAGTTGTCCCTGCCCTGGCAGGGGTGGCACTGGGTGAGCTTTAAGGTGTTTTTGAACCCAAACCATTCTGGAGTTTTGTGATTCCAAGATTCTCCAATGTGGCAGTGAGGAATCCAACTTCTCTGCAGTGGCAACACGTTTCCCTGGTGGACAGAAGTTTCCATTTCAAGAGCTCAACGGTTTTGTTCTCTTACCAAGCACAATTTTATGTCTTGGGAGTCTGAGAAAAACCCTTTATCTTCTCTGTGTGGAGCTGAGATCAGAGAGAGTTCCTCCACTGAGAATATTTGTCTTGGGATTTTCTTTGGATCTCTCTTGTGTCTGCAAAGCTTTCACAAAACCCCAGTGTGGATCTCTTTTAAACCTCAGGATTCATAATTTTCTTGTAGCATGACAAATCCTCCTGTTTACAAAACAAAAATTATGTTTGTGGAACCAGTTAAACTGTAGGAAGAGATTTTTTGTTACTGTTTAGAGAAGCAAAACGATCGCATCAGAGAGGAGAAAATAGAGATGTTAGAGATTTCTTGCTGAAATGAAAAGGCTCTTGGCTAAGTTTACACAGAAGAATGTTCCCTCACAAAGGAGATGCCTGTGCCAAAGCCATCCACTGCTTCAAGCTCTGTTTTATCATTTATGCTCTGTTTTCTGCTGCTGCTGCTCTGCCTTTGTGCTGTCAGCTCAGCCTCTTCCAGGAGCTGACTGGAGGGCTTGGAAATCTTGTTAGGAACATAAAATCCTGTATAAATTGTCAGCAGGGAAATATTATTTGTTTATTTAAGCATGAAAGTCCTCTCAGACAGGCAGTCCAGCAGAACCACACTGCAGCAGTTTTTCAAGCCCTTTACCCTCTGTCAGTTGTAGTGGCTGGACCTTTTTGGCTGTGCTTTGACTGCATCTCTGACAAGTTTGGAAATGAAAGATGAACAGAAATACCTTCTTGATTGCAGGTGGTCACACTGAGTTTCTAATTATTGTGGAGGTTTTGCTGCTCTGGCTTTGTTCTAAAAGTACTTTTTCACTTCTGGCTTTGCTGGTGAAACTGATGTGGGACAATTCAGCTGGAGCTGGTATGGATGAAGGCCAGCTTTGCTCTGAGTTAGCAATCAGAGCTGAGCACCAAAAACTCTCTTTGCTGAGTGGACTTGCTTCACAGTCCCTCCAGTGAGTGACTCAGACTGTGTTTTTAGAACCCTCGACAATATCTCATGTTTGTTTTGCTTCTGGCTAAAGTACAACCTTTCAAATCCCAGGGCTCTGCAAGGAAATTGGAGAAAACTGGTTTTTCTTGAGTGCCATAGATCGTTTGTTCTCCCCAGACAGGTCTATTCAGCAACTTGCAGTCCTTAACTATCAATTACTTAAGAGCTGATGTACCAAAACCATTCTCTGGTGTCCTTAGCATAAGAACCGTGAGGCCCAATACAATAAAAGGGAGTCATAAGACAGTAGAGAGAGTCACAAGATATAAGAGTATAGGTAGTTCATAAAAGCACAATGGAATTCATAAATCACGCTTAGACAAGCCCCCCCAACTCGTCACACAGCCAAACTCTGCTAAATGAGATTTTTATATTGGCTTGGGGGACTGAAGTTTGGAGCTTCAAAGGAGGTGGTGTTTTCTGCTGTCACTGCTGACCTGAATACTTATTAATAATGAATACTGCATGAGGGCCTTGATGGCTCTGAAGTTGTTGTTGCTTTCCTCAGAAATAAACATGGATTTCAACCAAATGGGGTGTTTTCCTATGACAGAAGACAGGGAACAGCCAGAATTTGGGGAGAATGTGCTTCTTTGTCTTGGAATTAACTCAGTATTACCCCCGATGCAAAATGAGAGAAGTAGGAATAAAATATCTGTTCCAGGAATGAACTTGTCCAAAAATATTTATATCTCTCTTTAGAGTGGTAGCCAAGCAGTTTGGTGTTCAGGAGAGGAGGTTATCCCAAAACACCAATAATTCCTTTAGATTGGAGCCTCCCAAGAGAGCAAGAACTTGCAAAACACAAGTGCCCTGCCCAAGAGTTTGCACACAGAGCAGCCAGGCATTGCTGGAGGCACTGGGGGTGGTGGCAAAACCTTCCTGTGGGACTGGGAAAGGAAACAGGACTGCTGAAAGGCTGCTAAAGAAAAGCCCCAAAACCAGCCAGTTAAATTGTGTCTCAAAATGGGAGTGAGCCTGCATCATAATTTGAGTTTGTTATCCCTTGACAGCTACAGCCAGAGCTCAGTGAAAGGCAGAATGAACTAAAATATGTAGAAAATGCAGCAATGCCCTCAGCATCCTTTTGGCCAAAGAGCTGGAGCTGCTGCTTTGGGATGAGGCAGAAGAGGGAGAGCCTGTGCAGAGAAATGGAGAAAATGCAGCTTCTCAGAGCTCTGTGTTAGAAGGAAATAAAGATAAGGCTCTCCCACCTTTAGATATTCACCCTCTTTACCTGGAGTTACCTTCCTGCAGACCAATTCCTTCAATAAACTCAGAAACCAAAAAATCTTATTAAATGTGCTCTGAGATGTGTTTGGAACAGGGAAGGAAGCTTTTTCTTCCTTGGAAAAAAAAAAGAGAGATTTTTTTTCCTTGGAAAGTGGCAGTTCCTCTCCACCAGCAGGGAGCTGGTACCCCAGGAGAGATTAGGCCACAAGGATTTGATTGCAAATTTTCTTCTCCTTTAGCAGCACTTATCTCTTATTCAATACTGTCTCCAGATGAAGTCAGTTTTATTGGCACTTGGCTGTGGAATTGCTTTGGTTTCTTCCTTTTATTGTCATGTGTCTGCAGAGGGGTGTGAGGCCATCCCTGAGCTTGAAGGCTTTGCAAAATTCACTTGACTTTGCATTGCATGGTGTGGTCTCAAAACTAAGAATTACAATCCATCAGCTTTCCTAGAGGAGTGTGCAGAGAAAGGGGAGAATGGCAGATTAAATCTGGGGGGAGCAGAGGTCTCACCTCAGGGACCACTTCCCTTGCTAAACCTGTGATTTAAAATGTGCCATATATGTGGTGTCAGGTGTTATCTGGCAGTATTGCTGCAAAAAATACCCTGAAATAATTAAAAAAAAGAAACATAGCATGGCCAAAAGCCTTCTCTTTCATTTATTTTGTGAGCATGTTAACCTGCAATGTGCATTTAGAGTATTTCCCTCGACTTCCTCCATCCTGAGCCAAACCTCTGAGCTGAAAGCCAAGATTTCAACCTCATGCAAATGGATAAAAGCCAGTTTTTCTGAGGTGGCTGCTGAATTTGGGGAAAACATCCTGAATTTTGGTCAAGCCCAAAATGTGAGGGGTTTTCGGAGATCCTGTGAGTGTTTAGGGGAATTTTTGAGGGATTTTTGGGGATTTCAGAGGGGAAGGATGGAGCAGGTTCTTGTTGCCTGGTTGGTGTCAGGTTTGGTTTCCTGTGGTTTTGCTGTACCTGGGCTGCCCTGTCCCTGTGACTGTGGTAAAAGTGATGCTGCTGCTGACCTGGGCAGGGTAATCTACCCTCAGGTCTGATCTCCTCTTCTAAATAATAACCTGCTTCACAATCATCAAGTGTTTTCCTCAAGGAAACCTGAAAGGGGGAGGGACAGACATGAAAATCCTGGCTTTAAGTTATGATTCCTTAAAGAGCAGTGGGTGCAGAATGTGCAGTTAAGCTGAAGATGTGATATAGGAATAATATTGCCTTTTTTTTTTTTTTTTCAAGCAGCAAAATTAACTACCGAGTGCCATCATTTTAAGACTATAAACCAGTGTAACCTATAAAAGATTTACTGGGAATCTAACTCTTCTTTTCGATATCCTAGTGAAAGAAATAAACATAAAACTGAAATCAGATGCTTTAGGATTTATGAGGCTGATTCAATTTTTTTTTTTCCTAGTGACTGTTTTAACAGCCTATTAACATCTTCCCCACAGCAAATATATAACAAAATTGATATTACAGAATCAAGTTGGGATGGGTCCCATGAGTGTACTTAAATATACCGTAAACATCTAGAGCTATTCATCTGGATTATGGACTGGGTGTATAAAGTACATCTCTATAAATTCTCCTCAAGCAAATTCTTCCGAGTTCCTTTTGCGGAATAAAAAATTAAAGCTCTGATTCTGCGGAGGGTTGAGTGCTCCTGCTAAATTCCCAGCTCCCTTGTAAAAGGATGGTTCTCCCTCTGTGCTCTCAGGGCAGCTCACAAAAGACTAATTTTCTCCCTTGCAAGCTGAAATCAGTTGTCACCGTGTTAAAAAGTCTTTTTTCAGATGATTTGTGTCGAGCTAATTTCTTAAGTGTCAGACATGAGCGCCTCTAATTCATGGCAGAAAGTGGCAAGGCCATTAAATGTTGCTAATAAAAGGAGTATGAAGGGTGTTTGCCATTTATCTGCATCCTGCCAGCTCTGGTGTGTGACAGCGTGGGCTCACCAGGGTGGGTCAAGTTTTAAATCGTGCCCATTGGTTTTGTGCCTCGTCTCTCAAAAAGGCAGGAGCAAACTTTTTAATTAGATAACCCAAGACCTATAAAACTGCTTTTAAAAAAATAAAAAATTTGCAGGAATTTGAAGAGGTTAAGCTTAGGGGACAGCTTGTTAAAATAATGCCAAAATGTTGTTTGCATCAGTGGATGATTCAGCGCCTGCTGCTCGCTGCTCTCCTTTACCTCCTCTGTTTGTTCTGGTACCTTTTACTGAGCTAAAGAGAAAACAGTCAGAGAGCACCAGAGCTGTTTGGAATAGAAATAGCTGTGCTGCATCCAAAGTGGCCCAGTCGAGTGTTTGGAGGAGAGGATTTGTACAAAGGATTTAGCTTTGGCTTAGCTAATTCTGGCATTTCCAAACAGTATCTTGATTTCTGTACAATTAAGGCAAGATAACTTCTGAATCACTTGTATTATGATGTTTCAGTTCCATTTCATAATTAAAATTAACTGCATGACTGAAGGTTTCTAAACTTGGGGTGTTTGTGTAGTAAAGCTGAAAAACTCCAGGCCTTTCTCTGAAAGTAAATTCTGAACGGGAATCTTTCCCTGTAGCCAAAGTAATTCCATTAATTTCTTCAAGTATTTTTCTGTAATAGGCTGTTTAATCTGAGCATGGCCTTCCAATGAATTCCTTGCAGTTCATCTCTGATCTGTTGACCATAACAGAGTGAATTTTGAAACAAGATTAACTTGATTTGACAGAGTAAATTAGTGACTCAGTTGGTACCAAAGTCTATAAAGTACCCAATGAGGTGATTTTTTTCTGTGTAGAATAAGTGTAACTATCCTTGCAGCTTCAAACAGCGAGAGAAAGACACTACAACTTAAATAGAAATTGATTTATTCACTTAGGGCAAAAAATTGGAGCCTAAAAGCTCCATACTCGGAGTAAATTGAGATTTATTCTGGGTTTTGAAGTGAAAACTCATGGTATTTAAAACCTGGGGACTTCAGGGAAGTGTTTGTAATGAATAGGGTAAAGTGTATTGACAGCAAAGAATGCATCCAGTGGGGAAAGGCTGCAGGCCATGGATCTTTCATCAGTTGTATCCTCATGCCTGATCCCGTGTGGCGTTTCCTCGTGAGGTTCAGCCAGCTATGAAAAGGTCAAGCAAACCAGAGGAAAAAAAAATCCAACAAAAAAACCCAAACAGCTGAAAAGCTCTAGCTGTTTGTTTGTTTTCTCATTCTTTTTGGGTTTTAAGAGGAGTTGGAGAGAGAGATGAGTAGTGGGACTCAAGTTCCTCCCATCCTTCTGGCAAGGCAAGGGGGCCTTTGTACCATGAATACTGGGGTGTAGTTTGGCAAAATTATCATGGAAGATTTCATGAATTCAGTTTAAACCATGGGATTTACCCTCAGTAAGGTTTGGATTAAGCACAGTACCTTGAAAAATGACTTTTGTGAGACTACTCAACAAGGAAAAGTTACAACGAGCCAGATCTAGCAAAATACTTTACAGTAATTCTCCAGGTATTGATGCCACATTTTTTTCTGCCTGCTGCTGATGCTTCAGCTGCACCTGTCCTATTTTCCAAATGCAAATGTTCATGCCATTGCCTCAGAGTGATGTTATTTTGCAGAGTCTAAAAATATTGTGATGTCTCAGTATTCACTGCAGCACAAAACACCCCAAATTAAAATAGCAGCAAAATGGAGATAATAGCTCAGATTTGACTATTCCTGATGCTTGAGAATGCCAGAATAAATGAAAATTCCTGTAACAGACACAACCTGTGATTGGATTGAATTTCCCCTATTCAAAATGTTCAGGTGTTTTTTATTTGGCAGTGATCACATTCACACACTCTGGTTATGACAAGGTGCTTTAGTTTCAGAGCATTTCCATGGAATCACAGAACCATTAAAGTTGGAAAAGACCCCGAAGATCACTTAGTCCAGCCATGAACCAACCCTGAGCAGCCTGTTCCAGTGCCTGACCACCCTTTCAGTGAGAAAATATTTCCTAATATCTGATCTAGGAAAAAAAAAACATTCTTCACTGAAAGTGTAGTCAGGATTTTGAGACTCTGAGATCCTTCTGGGATTTGATGGCAGCTGGACTTTGGGAGGAAGGGTGGGGAATCCCAGGCCATACACATGAGGTTTTGAAAGATGCAGAAGCTCTAGAGAGACCTGATAAATTCCTGTCCACCACTCCTGCTCTGCAGCAAAGGTGGCATCACTCCCAAAGCACTTGAGTTTGCCCTTGACTCCTTCCCATGGATAATTTCTCAGAAACCTGGGAGATCCCTCAGTGTGTAAAAATCTGGCACCAGGGTGACATCAATGTCACACTCGAGCTGCCTGCACTGACCATTTCCACTCCCCTCCAACAACAGAGGGTTTGTAATTTGGGATTACAAGCTGGGACCCAAAAATAGATTGCTCCCAGGCAAACTCATCTGTTTGCAACATGTACTGCAATCACTGTGGCACGGAAGGCCGAGATGAATTGCAGCAGATGGCTCTGAGAGAGGTCCTGAATTCACCCTGGGTTGCAAAACCAGCTTGTGTAACCACTTCAAGGTCACCAAATCAGTTCTTCCCAAAAGGCAATGAAGGATTTGCCTCCTCCACCTTACAACATTTATTTACAGGAACCAGCCCTTGGTGATTTGAGGCTGCAGGGGGAGGCAGAGGGGGATTTAAGCTTCAGGAAGGCAAAAGTCCAGAGGGATTAATCCTTCATAACCATCATTTCTGTTATCCCTAATCTCTCCCTTGCTCTCTCTCAAAGCAAGGTCTGGGGGAGATCTGGGGGGATCCAAGGTGTCCTAGTGGTTTGCTCTTGTTCCAAAGGCTTTGACATCTTCAGTTCATGCTCTTGAGGCCAACAGGAGAACTTGGAAAAGTCTTTACTGGCTCACTTGGAAAATACAAGGGAGCAAATCTGCTCCAGCAGCTGGAGCTGTGTCAGCAGTGCAGTGGAGGAAGGACAAAAGGGGTCAAAATAATGATTTTACTGATATTAGGAGAAGAAAGGGCCTGACTGAAATAATTTCTATTAAATACACAAATTCTACTTTAGATTTAAATATTTTACACTGCAATATGCCATATTTGGCAGAGAAATGAAACAATTCCCATTAAGAAGAAACTTCAGTTCTTCCCAGTTTTTTGAAGCCTGTGATGTATAAATTCTTAATTTCCTAGAAATACGTAAACCCTAACACGGTAAAATTTCTCATTTCTGATGTCTTGTTTATGATCTTTTCAGAACACACCTTTTACTCTGCTGTCTGAGCATGGCTCAGTCTTTAAATGTATTAATTTTTACAACAGTCAAGGATTATCTTTATTTCATAGAGAAGTCCATGAAAACACCTAAGAGCTACATTTTCAAAATAATCATCGAGCTGAACAAAAAGAGCTGTCACCTAGAAATTTCAAAGGAGCTACCTGTCTAGAGCCCTGCAATGACATTTATTTGCATACGTGGTTGCCTGTGTAGCTTTAATTATTTAAGTTTTATTACTTAAATAAAAGCGCTGGTGCTAAAATGAGTTACTCAGGGAGCTCCTTTGAAAGTCCTTCTTGCATTTCTAGTGCCAGGATTCCTTGGAAGATTAGGCTCAGATGATTACTTTGAATAGAGGTGACAGAATCCAGCTTGTTGTAATACGTGGAAGGAATTAAACTCCCATGCAGAGCTGCATTTGAATGTTTGATGTGCTTTATGCTAAAATTAAGGCTCAGATTTTTTTTCCTCCAAGATTTCTAAATGATTTTAGACAAAAGGAAATAGCTAATAGAAAATGGAAAGTCTCAGTGATGTTACCAGGAGTGTTTCTACACTGTGGGTTAAGGGGTTATTTGTTGTTTATCTCATGGAATTGTAGAATCCCAGAGTGGTTTGGGTTGGAAGGACCTTAAAGCTCATCCAGTACCACCCCTGCCATGGGCAGGGACACCTTCTACTGTCCCAAGCCCCATCCAACCTGGCCTTGAGGCCATCTCCTACAAACATCATTGTGTTAGCAGCACATTGATTGATAAAGCACGCTCCAAAGACACTTGGGCGGCAAAATCCAGTTAAATTCATGGTGGTTTTTTTAGGTTTTTTTTTTTTTTTTAAGAAACAAACCCAAAAACTTTTCATTATTTCTCATTAGATTTACCATCGACTCAATTGAAAAAATAAAATGTGTTGCTCTTAATGAGCTTCAGTACATTCTTTGAAATGATATCACCATCAAATGGGCTTTATTTCTTCCAAGTAAATGAGAATGCTTTCTGTGAGGAATTATAAATCCCACAGGCACATTCCTGGTTTCCAGAATGGCTGTATTGTGAGTCCATCACAACATGTTAAATCTTTAATCACTGACTGCTTTATATGGCTGTAACTGCTCCACTTTATTGTGAGTGCTTCCTGAAATTGTTGTTTTGGAATGTCATAAGATGCTTCATCCTAATTTCAATTATTAAATCCAGGGAGTTCTGTTCTCTTTGGATATCTATCATGGTACAGCCTGAATGGAGCCTTGGAACAGCACAAAACTCCAGTTTAGATCACTTTGAAGCACTGAGATAATTTCTGAAGGAAAAGCTGTGCATCTTAGCTGGAAATCAGGAAAAATCTTTTCACAGAAAGGGTGGCTAAACATTGGAACAGGGTGAAGTGATGGAGTCACTATCCCTGGATGTGTTCAAAAACTGAGCAGATGCAATACTTTGTGATAAGGTTTGGTGGGTGTGGGGGTGTTGGGTCCAAGGTTGGGCTTGATGATCTTGGAGATTTTTTCCACTAACAACTTGTATGCAAAAGCTTTTAGTCAAGGTTAAACTGAGTGGCCTGAAGGGCAGAAGCAGATCTTTAATTTCTTGTTTATTTTCCATGAAGGTAGCAAATGTGACTTTATTTTTATCCCTGCAAGCAGAGATGGCCCCATGCCCCAAGCTCTCCTACCCTGAGGTTGTTCCATAGCCTCTCCCAGCTCTTTGGGTTGCTTCCCTGCTTTGTGATGGAAGTTTTTCATGCAATCAAGGCACACTTTTGTTGTGGTAGCAGTGAGATGGACTTGACAAAACATTTCTTGCTGTTGGGGGGTGTTTTGAGGAGAAACTTAAAGGTGGTGATTGCATGAGCAAAAGTGCAAGCTTTTGATCAGCTCTGTTGAAGACCAAAGGGAAAGTTTTGAGGATGATTTGCAGGAATACTGAAAGATTAGCTAGATGAAACTTGTAATGATTTTAAAGGCTGTTTTCACTTACAGAAACAGACCCTGTAAATGCAGCATGTGAGGAAAGCTGTGATTCATCTGCTTAAACCATGATAAAGAATTTTGCTGCTGTGGTGAGCCGGCCGTGCTTCATTAACCTGCCATGATCCTCGTGTCAGGGATCTCCATGCCCATCACTTTGTCAGCCATCAGATTTTTCTGAGGAAATAACTGCCCATCATCTTCCAATCTATCTGACAAGTTACCCTTGGGAATGACAAAGATTGTTTCACGTCTAGTTTTTCATTAGACTCCAATTCATGACGGACTTGGGGCAAATTCTACAACTAATCCAGTCCTTGGAGCAGCTCTTCCCTGTTTTGCCAGCTGCTGACACTCCCTGTCTGCTGCTAGAGAGGGCTCCCACTGCAAATAATCAATGCAAAAGCAAATAATTAATTACCAAATGCATCATTTTCCAGGAAGATGTGGCTGCCCCATCCCTGGAAGTGCCCAAGGCCAGGCTGGACAGGGTTTGGCTGGGAGAGTGGAAGGTGTCCCATGACGAGGATTTGGGACTGTAAGGTCCCTTCCAACCTCCCAAATTCTCTGACTCTTTGGAAAATGCGTGGGGAGCAATGAGGAGTTTGGTGTTTCCCCCCAGAACAAAGCAATCAGCCAATCCTGGTAGCAAAAATTATTCTAGTTCAGCTTGCAAAATCAGAGCTCTTGCAGTTTATGTGAGCTGAGGATGCGGTACATAAAGAATGAAAATTGGGAAACTGAAGGCAATTATAAAATATCTTCCTTTCTAGTGGAAGGTGTCCCTGCCCATGGCAAGGGGATTGAAACTCGATGATCTTTAAGGTTCCTTCCAACCCAAACCATTCTGTGATTCCTTCAGAAAAGGACAGGAAAAAAAACCTGAAACATTTTGATATAAAACCTGTAACAGCCACTGCAGTCACAGCTCATTTATAAAGAACTGCAACACTGAGCACACCCTCTAACATATAAACCATTTAATTTTATTTATGAATTAAGCTTTTGATCTATAAAACAGCCATGTTCAAACCACATTTTATGTGACTGAAATACAGAAATACAGGCACTGCTGTTTGGAATGTACTTGCCTTTATCTGAATAAAGAACAGGATTGCTGACAAATCCCCGTGTAGTTAGGGTAGTAATTAGCAAAAATACATGTAATTTAGTTACCTTTATTTACCCAACTGATTGGTGTGAGTGCTTCTAACATACTTTGCTTTTTAATCTGCAGCCAATTAGATGGAAAACAACGTATAAACCACAGCTAAACATGAGAGAAAGGTTTTAAGTTCTTTTCCTTTCCAATCTCCCATCTATCCTGTAGAATGTGTAAGAATTTGGGATTTTGCCCAGCTTTTTGAACTTATTTGTGCTAGATGCTTACAAACCTTTCTGAAATTCATTGTAAAGGTGAAATTACAGAATCAGAGAATGATTTGGGGTGGAAGGGATGTTAAATCCCATCCAGTGCCACCCCTGCCATGGCAGGGACACCTCCCACTGTCCCAGGCTGCTCCAGCCCCAATGTCCAGCCTGGCCTTGGGCACTGCCAGGGATCCAGGGGCAGCCACAACTAAAGCTGCTGCCACTGTGCAGTAACAAAAAACAAAAAAACACCATTCTTGGGCCAGGCAACAGATCCAGGATGAAACCAGCTTCAAAATTAAGATGTGGACACCAATCCCTGAGACACCAGGGTGTGGATAAATACCAAATTTGGAATAACTCTCTTTGTTATGTGGGAATAGTCACAGGTCATGGGCTTTATACAGCATCACTTCAGGAATGAGTCATGTTTTCTTCCAGGTCACAAATTTTCAAGTTATTTATAACCCATGATTCTGAACTGGAGACTATCAAGGTAGCCAAACCCCTGGCCAGTGAAAGATTCCCAAATTTTAAAGCACCTTGTTTCCTTACCATAGAATTATACATCATGTTTTTCTCCCTTTGTATTACAGCTCTGGGAATTTTATCAAAATAAGACAGAGCTAAATATGGTTATTTAGAAAGTCACAGAATATCCTGAGCTGGAAGTGATCATGGAGCCCAACTCCTGGCCCTGTTTATTAATCTGCATTTCTTGAGGTAATGCCTTAAATTTAAAAGCTCTTAAACTCATATGGGGTTAGTTTTTTGGTGGGGTTTTTTTGTGTTTTTTTTTTTTTGTTTGTTTGTTTGTTTGTTTGTTTGGGTTTTTTTGGGTTTTTTTTGTCCTTCAGTGTTGAGCAGTAGAAAAGTGAGGTAGGAGCCATTGTGGGCCTGGAACAGGAGGTAAATCTGGATCCCAGTGGAAGATGCAGGTAGCTGAGAATGCACCCCCTGATGGCACTGAGTCAGCTCAGGGACCAAACCCTCTTTGTCCAGTCCTTTCTGCAGAGGAACTGGGATGTGATCTAAAATATGAATTACAACAATATCTCTGACATGGAGCTCCAGCACTCACACCAGAGCATAACTCTGTGTTATGTCCATCCCATTTAACAGAGTTACTGAGTGTGTGTCAGGGGATTCATCCTCCCAAAAAGTTGGGAGTGAGAAGGAGCCTCTCAAGATGGTGACCTTGCCATTTTTGGGGTGGCTGTGACCCAGACCTGTGAGCTCCTGTGACCTGCACCAGCCCTTTCTGGGTGACTTTGTAGATTTTCAGTGGTTCTGCTGGTAAATCTGAGATCTGTGATCAGTCCCTACACATCCAACACAGCTGCAGGTCCCACTGGATATTTAGACAGACAAAATATTTTGTCACAACACTTATTAAGGATAATCCTGATCTTTCTTTTGCTCATTACATGGAGTGGCCGAGCCATAATAATGATTTTAGGCTCAGAAACATAATTTATAAAACCTTTTGTGAAGCTTGCAGAGTGCTGTAGGGTAACTGCATGATCAGCATCATATAAATGTTGGTCATTAAGCAAAAGAATCATAATAATGATCAGCAGTAAAATAACAATTAGCTGTTCCCTGGCTGCCTGGATGCTGTGGTACCTGCACACCACTCATCCTCAATAAACTGGGGATGGGACAGTGGCTGAGGCTTTGTCTGAGCACCACAACTGATCAATAATGGGAGCAATGCATTGACTCCAGCAGGTAATTTGTGTTCATCGGGCAGTGCTGCTGCATCTGAGCAGCAAACAGAGAAAAGTGGCAGCACATCAATTCCTGCTGCTGGCTGGGGCCAATTACTGGAATTAAAATAACCCCTTTCAGACTGCAGCAAGATGAGCTGTTGACCCTGCTGGCCTAATGCAGTTACTATTATACTTATTATTATCACCAGTGCCTTTCCTGCCTGAGCTGGTGAGTCTCTGTCATTGAAGGCATGAGCTCTTGTGTTTATTATTGGTGCTGCAGCCACATTCCAGGGATTTGAGAAGTGCCAGGAACTCTTTGTTAACAGAGCTGGAGGATGTTAGTGCACAAAACAAAGATAGCAGCTCAAGATTCAGTGGATGGAGGAGGAAGGCCACTCTAAGGCTGCACTCACTGGGCAACTTCAGTGAGTCCAGCAAGTACAAACACCTGAATAATCTCTGTGTTATCTGAGGCTTAATTAATCTCTTTTGGTACATACAATTTTCCTCAGTTCGTAACACTTTCTCTTCCTGCTCCATGCCTGATGATGTGCATGTGGCTGCTGAAATTTAGCACAAACCATTTGAAACCCTGCAGAATCAATGTTGATCCATGTTCCATCCATGGAGAAATCCACGTTAATGAGGCCCTTCAATAAATAGAACAGGTTTTATTCCCTTAACTCTGTCTGGCCTCTGTTTTTAGGTAGCCCAAAAGGCATCACCAGGAGCCAGGCTCTGCCTGTGACCTGAGGCAGCTCTGGGCAATGAGTGAGTACAAGTGCCAGAGGGGCTGGGAGCACCAGCAGGGGCTGCAAACTCTTCCCCAAAGGGAGCTGCAGCATGGCCCAGTCCTGTAGGAGGAATAAATCCACTGTGCAAAGCACCCAGCTGTAGGGAACAGCAGCTCCTGTGCCATTAGGCTAGAATGGAATGTCTGCCTTGCTCTTGGGGGATTGGAAGTGGAAAAGTGGAATGTCAACGAATGAAATGTTGGGCTTTTTTTTTTTTTTTTTTTTTTTTTTTCCTGTAAGAATGTTTTTCTGCAGAGATGTTTTCCCAGCAGGAGTGTAAAAGCCTTTTAGGAAAAAAAAAATCATAGCAAATAATATATTTTTTTTCCTGACTCTCATAATTCATGCTGTTTCCAACCTCTTAAAAAAATTGCATTTACTTGAAAATGGGAGTTGTAATTAATTCTAGCACAGAGTTAGCAATGTGATTTGTAAAAGAGGGTCATGCACTTCTAGCAAATTTATCCTGGAGTATTATTTCTTGAGCCAGATTCCCTGAGAAGATGAAATGGAGCTGTTGGGGCTACAGAAATGTAAATCCACCCTGGGTGAGGGCTGGCACTGCAGCCTGAGATGTCGTGGTTACGTGGGGTGTTTGACAGAACAGCTACTGAGGAAAATACAGAAGATGAACTATGCAGAACAAGAAGATGAGATTAAGAGTACAAGGTCAAATTTCATGAAATAACTCAAGTCAGGCATAATAAAAAGGAAAGACAGAGAGCATAAAATGCTTTGGAGGGACAGGATGTTGGAGAGGACTGGATGTGTGCTAAGCAGAAACCCAATAAACCCAATTACTCTGCTTATTACTGCCTCACTACTGCTACAGAGGCAGCTCAGTGCCTCATTAGTCATTCTTTGCAGAATTATCATCTATCATGGCCTCATCTTTTCCTTTCTCCCTTGGGAATGCAAAAAGGAAAACAAATCCATAAGCTGTCCCCTCCCTGTGTCCCCCAACGAGCTGTAGAAAAGCTTCCTCATCCTTCAGAAGAACAATCAATATTAAGCATCTTTTACTTTGCCAGCGATTGATTCTGTCTCATTTCCCATTACTCATAAAAAAAGGGGACATTTGGGCTCAATTTTATTTGTATTTAAGAGATGACAGAGACCCAGGTAGCTGAAAAATTCATGGAAACTTCCCTGGTGTGTCTTGTAGAGCTTTGGCAGTAACCTCGAGGGACAGGACTGCCCCAAGAATGAAAACTCCTCTCCCAGGTCATCCTCTACAGCCCATGAACACAAAAAAATATGGCAAGACCTTAAAACTCTTAGGAAAATGCTCCTTTTACAGAATGTTTCAGTGATTTTACTTGTAGAACTTGCAGGTTGAAATCTTAGATGGTTTTAAAAGTATTGCTTAAAAAAAAACTGTTTTGGTTAAAAATATGTAAGAAGTCTTGTCTTTTTATTCAGAATTTTTATTTTAATCAATACTGAAGTATCACTTGAAGCAGATCTAAGCTGAATACTAAAATTAATGGGATTTTCAGGTGGTTGTTGTGTCAGTATCACCCCACAAACACAGGCTAAAGAAAGTCCCTGGATTCTAATTAATCTGATTTTGAAATTCCCACCCACTGGGAAGGCCAGGACCACAGAGCTGAACAGACCACCTGTGTGCAGCTCCTGGATAATTCCAGGAGTTTGACAAAGGATGTTTAGTTCAGAACATGCCCAGAGTCAGCAGAATCCACCTCAACATTGTTGAGTAATGTCAAAACCTTTAGTAAGTGCTGACAAATGCCACCATAATTTGTCACAGGAACAAGAGAACTAAACAATATCAAAATTCCCTGTAGAGGCAAGAAAAAAAATGCTGTAAATTCTAAGGAGAAAACTGTACCTTGCTATTGAAAGGAAGACAAAGAGCTTTGAGACTAACTCTGCTTTTCCATCTTGAGAGGAAATTCTCTTTTCATCTTCGAGCAGCAATAATAAAGATAATAAAGCAGGATAAGCAGCCAGCTTTTATTGAACTGCTTCAGAACAAGTCCTTAACAACATGTTTCCTTCTATCCTGTGATTTCTTCTGACTCCAATAAAGTGAAATCAGAGAGTCTGGAATGTTGTGCTGGGGCTGTTCAATTAGTTCCACAGTGTCCGTGTGAGTTAATGCCATTTGAGGGAAGCAGCACTTGAGCGCTCGCAGAAGATTTGTGTTCAGTTCTGTTAATTCAGACACATCCTAGCAGATGTCTGATTAGACTAATTTGAAATTAAATGGCGAGGAAGGAAAAAAAAAGAAAAAAAGTTTGCATTCATTGAAAATGATTGAACAAAAGATGAAAACTGTGTGTCTCTTTGTTTGCTGAGCATGGAGTGTGTGTGGAATTGCTGAGCTCGGCTTCCTCCCATCCCCTGCTCTCCACTCAGCAGAACCCACCCAGACACCAGGCTGCACATTCCCATTGCAGAGATTTATTTTAAATAAGCAAACACTCCCAGTTAAACAAACATTTGGTGAACGCAGCACTCTGGGATAATCAGAGGAATTGAAAATAAGGAGGCAAAGATACTTTGCTCATCCTCCACAGGCTGGAATTCCAGCTGCCATCACGGGCTTGGGTTCTTTAGCAACATCAGAAGTCCTGGGTCAGGACTTGCATGTGTTTTGAAGGAAATCAGGATCTGTATTTCCTGATGTTGTATCTAATCCTTTTCTGGAAGATGTTTCCACGAGTTGGAATTGTTTGGGCATTACTTGGGGTTTTATTCTTCTTTGGGGTTGAACAGGGCTGGGTTTGGACAAGGTCTGTCCTACAGAGAGTGTGAGAATGAGGTGTGGAAGATGCTTGGAGTGCTTCTCTCTAGATTTGCCTCTTCAAAGATGAAGGAAAAGCACAGAAGTAACATTCTAATCAGGGTAGATATTCTGATAATTTAAAAATACCTCAGAGTTGGGTTGTATGATGATGATGATGATGATGATGATGGTAATGATACCTTAGAGTTGAAGTTGGGTTGGATGATGATGAGTGTTATTATTATTATTTCTTTAAAGGAATTCATGTATATATTAAAAAAATGAGCATTTTCAAAAGTTCCTAAGTAATTTATTAAATTAATTGCATCATTAAGCACTAAGTTCAGGAGTTGGTTTTAGGAGGATTATTCTCACTGGAAGTCAAATACTGCTGGTACTGGGTGATGTGGCGAGGGGTGAACGGTGAAATTCTTTGTGGCAAAGCCCAGATCATTGATGTGGCACTTGAGCAGCAATTGGTGTGAGAAGAATTGGGGCTGGAGAAATGCCACCAGCTTTTCTGTGTGTGTCAGGAGGAGTGGTTTGGATTCCCCAGCAGTTTCCTTGACTGCTCATTTTCCCACCTCAGCTCTCTGACCCCCTCATGCCCTGGGAACAGGGTTAGGATGGGTACAAAGGTGTTCCCCTGCTTGAGCGAGATCCAAAAATGCATTTTCAGGGGGAGCCAAGGTGACCAGAGTCCCCAGACTGAAACTGAGGAATGTGACAGGATTTCTGATTACAGGGATCATAGTTCTGGCTTTACACAGTTCCTTAGGCACTGGGGAATTTTGGTCTCTTGAAACCCTGATTTTGCATATCTTGGTGTTTGCAGAAAGGCAGGTGCACAGGAAACTAAGGGGATCATTACTCCCCACCAGATTTCCAGCTCCTTTGGTACAGGACTGGAATTCTGATCATTTTTAGCCTAATTTTACAATTTTTCTGCTTAATCCTGCCAAAGGATGGAAATGCTCACACAGCCGACCTCCTCTACCATGTGAGATAGAGAGGAGGTGCTGTCCCATTTTAATGTTTGGACACATTTGATTTTTTAAAAATACTTTTGAAGGAAAATATCTGATATTTTTCCAAGCACCCATATTGCAGCTTGAAAATCCTTCTATTTTTAATCTGGTGTCTGTCAAGGGCGGACTCAACAATGTTTTCATGACAGCCCATATGCTTCCAATGTACTTCCTGCAGCTAAAACTTTGGAAATTCCCTGTCAACAGGCCCAAATCCATTGGAGTTTTACTGAACAGACAAAAGTTTGGAGTTTTCTAATCTGCTTTCCCATAGTTACCTCTGGAAGTTTCTTGGAGCAGAATTAAATGGCTGCTCCATGCTCTCAGTATATTGCAGGGAATATTAAAGATCTACCTGCAGTACCTAAGGCTACAAACATAATGTATGCAATTAAACCCTAGATAATAACTTTTTGAACTTGCCTTTAATATCCAATGAGTTTCAAATTAAAATGGAATTTTAGCCAATACAGCCTAATTTAATATATTAAAAAGTTCTACTATTTATTTTTTTTTTTTACTGTAGCAGATGCACATCTCAGCTCTTGTTTTATACAAAAGGTGCTGTGATTCTGTGAGAAAGGTGTTTTTAGGAAAAGCAGATGTTTCCTTTGAATGCTTCATGGGCTGCTGGAGGAATTAGGGATGACCCAGCAGCTCCAGTTCTTGTGTTAGCAGTTTCCTGTGAGGATGCAGAGAGGTGAACTGTTCTTTGCATTTTCCCTCCTTTGCTACCTGTTTTATCCAAAAAAAAAAAAAAAAAAGGGATTCAGAGTGCTTATTCCCAGCTCTGATTGTGAGCTGGTGTCATTCTGCATGAGGGTTTTGAGGAAAAATGGGAATGTTGTCATCAGAAGCACAAATCAAGGAGAGGGAGACTTGGAGAGGTGGAGCTCTATTTGGAGGCAACTTCCAAGAGATGCGGAGGGGCAGGATTTGTATTTTAAATAGGTTCATTTAATTCAGGTTAATTCAGGTTAATTCTGGGCTGTGATTCTCAGGGCTGAGCTGCATCTCCTGATCCAGGAGTTGGAGCAGGCTCCTGGTTTCCCATTGTGCCAGCTCTAATGGCAGGGTTTAACAGGGGGAGCACTTTTTCCCTGTAGGAGGATAATGAGACAGCCAAAATCCACGAATCCACATGTTCCTTCATCCAGCAGAGCAGATCCTGCTCCAGGTGTATTTTAGCAGGTAACCTTGGTTAATTTTAGCAGGTAACCCAGATGGCATTTTCTTGGGGAGACAGAATTCATGGATCAACTCTGCAAACTCCTCACCCTCTTCCATCAGGTTTTGGAGGAGAGGAGCTGCTGGGTTAGGAACAGCTGGCACAGGCTGGATTTGGGGAAGATGGGAGTGATGATGCTGAGGGAGGAAAAATGCTTTGGGCACTCAGCCAAGCAGCAGAGCCCAGACTCTGTTCCTCGAGTGCTCGGAGGGATTCTGGAGAATTAGGTGGCACCAGGTTGGATAAATGCCCTCCAGGAAAGTTTTACCTCATCTTTCAGGTGGGATCTCTGCACAACCACCCACAAATTCATCATCTTCAGCCTTCACCCAGCGCTTTGGGATCACCAGGTATGATTTGCTCCTGGTTTCTGCAGCCCCAGCTCCACACACAGGTACCCGAGGAGAACTGAGCTTTTCAATCAGGCTTTCCATGAAGCTCTGGGGTAATTCTGTGTGACACAGTTTGGAAATCCCTCCCTGGGCACACTGGAGCAACAGCAGAGTAATAAACTGGACAGGAAACATAAAGAGTGAAATAGAGTTGGTGAGGAAACAAGAGCACTGCTCCACTCTGTCCTGGGAGAATCTGTATTTATGTCTTTGAGGGCTCCTGCTAAGCCAGGAATGGGATTTTAAGTTTGAATGGCTAAATGCAAATAGGGGGTAGATGTTCCTCCAGCTGCTTTCCTTCTGCTCCCCTCTCCTGTAAAAACAAGGCATCAAAGCTGAAATGATCCCCCAGGCCCCCAGGTTTTAATGCTGTAGGACAACTGGTGCCTAGAGAAGACAGATCTGTATGGCAGCAATAGTAATGATTTTTAATTTGCATTTCAGTACTCAGGTTATTGCATATATAAAACTTCAATTATAACTTTAAAAGGCTGTTTGGATGTGATCCAGTGCATGGTGCAGAAGAGGGAACAGCCCTTGCCCCAAACCTGCTCATGCTGCAGGTGCTGCTTTCCCTCCGGAGCCAGCAGGAGGCAAATCTTGGTGTTTCTGGGATTTTGGGATCAGATGTTGATATCTTGTATGTTTTACAGAAGAAGGAAATGTTGTTACCCAAAGGAGGAGGAGGAGATTTCCACTTTACAGTTAAATGCAGGATATGCCTTTCCAAGGTGGCCTCAGCAGAGATAAAGTGGTTTTTCTCTTCTTTATTCCCCAATGTCATTTGTTACCACGTGCTCTAGTTTTGATATTATAAATACCTCTATCTCCCCTTTCCCTTTGCTGGGATTGGATTCTAATTTGAGATAAGTGGATAACAGTGAGACCTTCTTCTTCTTAAAGGCTTAGTGAATCCATACGTGGGTATCTCAGCTTTCCAGCACATCCTCCAGCATATCTGATGGACAGCAGAGTGTGCAAAGCTATTTTCCAGAAAAACAGGGAGCAAGAAAAAAACATCTCCCAGGGGTGGTTGTGGCACTGAACACCGATATTCACTAAAACAACGCTGTTTGCAATTGAAATATTTTTATTAAATGGAGGAACATCACAAGGTTTATGGGGTTTTGAAAGCTAAAATGTTTTGTCAAAAGGCTTTTTATTTTGTATCCATTCTGCCACGTGTGTCTCAGATTTCACAGATTTTATGCAGCGGTAAAATCATAATAAAATGCCATTGTGAGTTCCCACATTGTTGCAAACACCACCCCAAATAAATAACTCATGGGGTAATTAATATAATTAGGATTTTTCGTAAGGCAAAGCAAGACTAAAGCTTGATGCTAAAGAAGGTAAAGAATTTTTTATTTAGGCTAGAACTTCAAATGTTAAACTCCCAAAATTCAGGAAAATAAACTACTAAAATTTAAGAATATTTTTAAAAAATAAGGAGAAGGGATTAAGATGGTAATTTCATTTTTATGTTTGATTAGCAGGAAGACCTGGAGGGATTTATATCCTGATTAAAACTCATTTTGTGAATCGCCCATCAGAAGTTCATGGAGTTGTTTTTATTATTATCATCACTAAACTTTGACTGTCCTTCAGAACCTGAGGCAGGATTGAGATGGGATTTTCCTCCTTTTATATAGAATATGGCATTTTATTTGTTACTTAAAAATCATATGAAGCAGAGCTGAGATGAGCAAAAAATCATGGCCAGATGCAAGTTGCACTTAAAATTTAATATTTGAATTGTATCTACTACATCCATTACATTCCTGAGTTCATCTCTTTGAACAGAGGGTATAAAATACCTTATTTTTGTGCTAAAAGTAATTATTGGCTTGAAATTTCAGCATAACTATCCAATACACACTTTATGTTGTGTAATTAATGCTACAAAGAAGCAGGGCGGAGTTGTGCTAAGTAGAAGTGAGCTTAAAACACATATTCATTAAGAAAAAATAATTCCAGACTATTCCATTATGTAACTGGAACCAAAAAATAAGCTATTTCTTATTTTTTCAATTTTTATACTGGGCTAATTCATGGAGAAATTTATTAATTGAACATTATTATGAAAGAAAGGAAAGGCTGAAAATACTGGGATTCAGATCACTGAAACACAGTGGCCTATTTTTAAAATATCTTTTAAAAAGAATTTCTGGTTAATAATGGCATATTCCCCTCTCAGAAGCTGTTTGTGTACTCCAAGTCTGTGACACACAAATGGAGGTTGATGTGTCAATATGATTCATTAATAAAAATTATCTTGTCTGTGGGTACAAATTGAGGCTTTTTGCAGGCATCTCTAAACAACCCCCATCTGCCCAAATGGCTGCAAATGTGGCAGTGAACAGATCCTAAACCTTCACCACCCAAATCACAGGCTGGAAAATTCCACATTTTCACATTTAATGGACTTGTAGCAGATGGGAAACTTTTCTAAGTTGTGCTGTTCAAGACATCCCTGTGGAATGCACTTTTTCTGGATATTTTTTTCCTACAGATAAATGGCAAAACTGGCTTTTGAGAAGCCCAACTCAGCAACAGTTCTGTTTATCGATATAACAGCAAGCCTGAAAGTGAGCACAATTGGAGTTCTCACAGATGTTTTTCCTGAAGGGCAATAATAATAATGGTAGACTTTGAGCAGCTTCCATACCTGGGAGCTTCAAACATCCTTCCAGAAAATCTCCTCAGCCGTGCCACAAGTACTGTGGCACCTCTGCCAAAAGATAAGTATAAAAAGAAAAGACAGGAACACAAAGCAGCGACTTTTTGAGTGAATTCTGGGGCAAATTCAACATTTGAAGCTTATTCCATCCCCTGCCCAACTGGCTCCCTAACCTTTGGTTTGTGTAGGGGCTGTGCTGATGGAAAACAGAGAATCTGGTATTTTGTTTTACCTTTTCCCAGTCTTTTTTTCCCAGTGCTTCCCAGATTACCACCCTCTGCTCTGCTTAATTAAAACCAGGTGAGGTTTTTTTGAGGATGAGTGAGATAAGATTTTGTTCCTTGGTTCCTCTGCAGATCACATCTGGCCTCATATTTGGAGCAGCGTGGTGCTTGAGTTACTGAAATTATTTTTGCAAATAGTTTTGCTCACCTGTGTGTTTGGGGAGGGGATTTCTGGTTGTTTGTTTGTATTTTAGGTGTTTAAACTGATGCCTCAGGTTTGAGCTTTTATATTTTTCACATTCTGTGCTGCTTTAGTGTGTGGGTCTGGAATTTCTATCAAGGGATGCTGAGCTCTCTGCACAGAGCAGGGAGACAAAACAATTCCTGCTCCAGCTGGGCACCAAGGACAAATGATCCAAATCTCAGCCCAGGAGCACAAACACCGTGGGCTGGAGAGAGAAAAACAAGCAGGGTGGGACTGCCTGGGCTAAAGCTGGAATGGGACAATGAACTCCAAGGTGCCAATGGAGCAGAACTGATCCCAGGGAGAGCCCCCGGGAGCGCTCGTGCATTTTGGGGCCATTTTGGGTCATCTTGGGTTCATTTTGGGACCATTTTGGTTCATCTTGGGTTCATTTTGGGACCATTTTGGTTCATCTTGAGTGCAGCCCTGGCTGGGCTCTGGTGCTGCCCAAGGTGGATCCATGGAGGAGATCCTTTAATAAATCCCTGCTTTATTCTGTAGCTCTGCACAGCCTCTGTCCTAGGACAGCCTTTACGAGGCACCAAAACCATCTGTGGGCAATGACCACAACTTCCCAAAGGATGCTCCTTCTCCAAGCAACCACAACAGAAAACAAACAGCTCCCAGAGAGCCCTGAAGGTGCAGGAGGTGGGCACGAGGCATTTGGCACTTGGAATAATTCCTTCCATTTGCTGGAAAGGAGCAAGACAGCAATATCCAGTTTTTTTCTAGATTATCACTGCTGCAGTAATTTCTGAGGCAATTCAATTCCTAATAAATTTCACAGAGCTGAGCACTTTGGGGCTGCAGTGGCTGTTGTCACCCAGCCCCAGGCTGAGCCACTGTGCTCTTCATTCTTCCAAAAGTGAGGGCTCTGGCACAGGAGTTGTTTTTGCTGGAATTAGACAAATGCAGGTGGCAAGAAGAGTTAATTATGTAACAGTGGGAATGCGAGAGCTCCTAAAGGATTTGAGCATTTTCCAGTGATCCTAATCTGCTGGGGAGCAAGTAGCACCTGTGAGGGAACATTTCACAGGAAAATGAGACTTTGGAGATGTATGTGGCCTTGTCCCAGAATTCTTTTTTTTATTTTTGTGCTGAATTTGAGCATAAAAAGGGGGAGAAAAGAGCTGGACAAGGACTACAAAAAGTGATAGCACAGAGAAAAGCATAGAAGCCTTTATGTTTACAGGAAAATAATCTAAAATACATCCCTGGGGGTGTCCAAGGCCAGGTTGGACAGGGCTGGAGCAACCTGGGACAGTGGAAGGTGTCCTTGCCCATGGCAGGGGTGGCACTGGATGGAATTTAAGGTCCCTTCCAACCCAAACCATTCTGGGATTCACCTCAGCAGCTACAGAATCACTGCTCCAAGAGCTGCTGTGAAAGAATTCACGTTAAAGCAGTAAAGAATCATTTTCATGTGTGTGTAACCTTGATAAGCAAGAGCCAAAGGTGATCAGAAAACAGGAGCTGGCTTTTGGTACAGGTAACAGAAGGGTGCTTCCACCTCTGGAAATGGAAAAAACCTGGAAGTTTGTGACACTGACAGAACAAAAAACTCTTCTGCCAGTGCTGCCGTCACTGTCCTGTGGTGTTGAGGGTCACTGGAGTGTCCTCACCCCCAGCATTCACCTCCTAAATCTTGTGCTGTGCAGCACCCAGTGTTTTATGGCCACCAGCTCTGCCCTGGCAGTGGCTGTAGAGATTTGAAGTATATTTAGAGCTCTGGGCAGTCTGTTTTAGCAGCTGATAAATGGGTGCCAGCAGGACCCTCTGCAGGCTCGGGGTCAGCTCTGCTTGAAGGCAGTCCCTGAATCAGCCTGGATTTCAGCAGCTTTAGGACATCTTGCTGCAGCCCTGCTTATTCCCTCTGCTTGCAGATCTCAAACCTTCCATTCCTGCTGCTGCTTCTGACAGAATCTCCATTAGGATATAAAAATGCAGGGAGAGTGTAGGAATATAAAAAGGTAAAAGATTTTAGAAAGTGTAAAAAAGTTTATAGAAAGTAGACATAAAGCTGAGAAAGACTGGGAAATTTTAAAACATTTTCGTGAGAAGTAAAGAAAATAAGAACTAAGTGAATACATTCATATTTATCATAAAGAATAAGAAAGAACAAGAACTTATTGCTAGTTTGAGATATGAAAAGCCTTAGGGTGCAGTGGTCCCCTGGCTGCTGGACAGAGATGCCCCATGAGCTGTGGTGTCACAGTGGGCTCAGTGTTTCTGTCACCTGCCAGTGTAAGGCTGCCCCCCTTTGGGGGAAGGTGCTGATATTTCTTTCAGGATAATTGGCTGATTTCTGCTTTGCCAGTACATAATATTGAGGGAAAAGTTACTTTTTTTGGATTATTTTTTCATTCTGGGAAGCGGGTAAAGCATTGCTTCTGTTGCCTCAGTCTGTAAATGACAGTGTGGCACATAAATCAGTTTTTTTACTTTCAGGAAAGGAGCATCTTGGGATGCAGAGATAGAAATTCAGAATTAGACCTTTTTAACCCTTTTATCATAAAAATGCACTTCTTCCTTCAGTGCTTTTTTTTTTTTACAAAAAGCATCCTCTTTTTGGCACCTGTTTTTCATGCTGGAAGGAGGAATGGTGCCAGCTGACAGGGAGTGTAAAGTCACAGCTAAAAAATGGTTCTGCCTCCTGTTCAGAGGATCCTGATTATCAAAATTCTTCCCAAGAGCTCTCCCTGTTTTTAAAACACTTTTTTGAAAGTGGTTTTTTTCCTTAGACCCACTGGGGAGATAGACCCTTAATGGTGTCAATTTTATTACTAGGACACAAAATGCATTAAAATCACAGAATGAAAAAGGTTGGAAAAGTTCTCCAAGATCACGGAGTCCAACCTTCACCACCATTCTCACGCAGAGGTTGGAGCACAGGGTGAGTTCTGCCAGCAGATTTGTTGTTACCTCTTCTGAATTGTCATTTTTGAGGTGACCAGCACTTAAAAACCACTGCCTGTGATCAGCCTTCTCCTACAGGGACTTCACACTGGGTTAGGTTTTTTAAATATTCACATTTTCCTCAAAACTTCAGCTTACTTTTTGATGAAAATGAGTAATTGGATTTTCCTGGAAGCTCTTGGAAAGCTCTTGATGACTGCAGCCCTTTGGGAAGCCAGAACCTCCACGCAGCCTCTGCAGAGGCAATTCCAGCACCTCTCTGCCCTCACTCATCAGATTTCTTCCATTGGATCATTCTCCCATTTTCCCAGTGAAAAGATATCCTTCAGCTGATTTCCCAGACTTTCCCAGTTTTCCCAGTCTTCCCCATTGTCTTACAATAAAAAAAAAAGAACCTTTTGTTGGCATTTCTGAGAGTGGGAAACATCCAAACTGACGTAGTTTTAAATGGGGTAAAACAAATTTTGCTCCAGCAGCGTTTAGTGGTGGCACTTTGTGAGGTCAGGACCCCAAAAGGTCAGAGATAAGAAGTGGGGGACACCCTCCCTGAATCCACAGAGCCAAGTGTGCATTAATAAATATTAACTCATGTTTCAGGCTAGGAGATGATTTGTATTCCACAGCTGCATTTCTTCTAGTCGAGACAGAGAAGTGAATTTGTATCCCATGGAGATGTTTTATTTATGCTTTCTTATTTCCAAACTTGATAAACACAAACACCAAACTCAGAAACTTAGAGCTCCTCTTAGTTCATCCAGCTTTTAATGTAATTTTGCTAGAATTAATAGTGTGAGATGAAAATAGAAAAAAAAAACCCAACTCCTTGAACTTGCCATGGTTTGGGACTGGAAATCTGTGGGATTTTTTAGCATCCACTAAAAGACCAGACAACTGGAAAGGCCAGGAGAATTTTTAAAATTCCCTATTGCAGAGAAATGGGGAAAAGCTTCATTAGAGATGAGTTTCCTCACAGATTTTTGGGTTCATTGCAGCCCAACTAAAAATCTCAGTGGGCTCAACCTTGTTTTACCATATTGCAATTAAGAGCAAAACAGAAAAAAAACCACCAGGGGCTGGCATCCATCACTGGAGGTGCTTTTGCTTTAAGGGACAGCTCAGTCTATAATATGTCCATGTGGACATGATGTTCATCCCTGGTCTTCAGAGAAATCCTGGGAGACACTATTCCCAATCCAGCCTAACCACAACATCTGGCCTGATGTTTGGAGCATTGTGGCTCTCGACTTACTCTGAGTATTTTTGCAAATAATTTTGCTCATCTGGGTGTTTGGGGAGGAGATTTCTGTTTGCTTGTTTGTGTTTGAGGTGTTTAAACCATTGTGGGCAATAACCACAACAGGGCAGGGACGCCACTGGTCCCAGTTTAACCTGCTTCACTGGTTCTATAAAATGGGAGAAGTGCTCAAGGTTGGAGCTGGAAGAGCAGAAAATGTTCCTGTCCTTGTCTGGGGGTTGGGATTAGGTGATCTTTAAGGTCCCTTCCCACCCAAAGCACTCTGTCATTCTGTGATATGGAGAGTATTTAAGGGTTTTCTTGCTGTTTTAAACCTTTTTCCTGGTGTTAGGGGGTGAATGATGTCAAATAACCTCACTGGAAAAAAGGCTGGGAGCTCCGGGAAGGAACGATAGCAGAGGCTGGAGCAGGAAAACCTGATGTGGTTTTTATTTTCTTTTTTAAACCTTTTTAGGACCTCAGATTTGGAGATCTGGCACCCATCAGCTGCTGGAGAGCCAAGAGACACCTCTTGCAATTGCAATTCTCCTGCACAGTGCACCAAGCATGGCCTGTGTGCCTCCAGGTCCCTGGGCTGGCTCTGAGAGTCCCCTTGGCTGCAGGGAGGAGTCATGGCTGGGACTCAGCTGGCCTCTGACTGCCTGCAGGTGGCTTATTTTCCAAAATATCCTTGGAACTGGAGCCTGCACACATCTGCCTGATGCTTCCCCATAGCAACTTCCCAGTTCCAGTGATGCTCTTCGGGTTCACATCCAAGGTGAGACTGTGGACAAGTTATTGGGAGGCTGGCCCAGCACAGAGTGGAGATTACTTGGAAAATGTTGAACCATTGGTCATCTGCAATCCTTTCCATTCCTAGCAGGGAAAGGCAGAGCAGAGAGCTCCAATTAGCTGCTGCTCATTTGCAACCACGTCAGTTAATTAGCTGAAGACCGACCAGATGGGGAAGGATTTCTCACAGAGCTTTCAGAGGCACTTCTTGTTGCCCAGTTTTGAGCACTGGGGATTTTAATTCTTTCCATTTTTCCAGGAGGCTGAACACAGGATGGGAAATTGGGCTCCCAATCCTTTTTGGGAAGGGTTGGGTTCTCCAGGCTTCAGTTTGCAGGGCACTGATGGAGCCCAGGTGACTTTGGGACAGCAAAGATCCAGCTCTGCCATCATGATGGGAGCTGGGAATGAAGTCAGTCCTTCAGGTCAGCCTCTGCCCACTGCTCTGGTGGTCCCAGAGCCAGAGGGGACAGACACAAGCAGACAAATCCTTTCTCCCAGGCTGGCCAGGGGGTCCACTGTGCATCTGTGATACAGATGGGCACGGAGCTGACCAGCAGCACTGGGGCAGGATTTGGGGGTTGCAGAAGGAGCTGGAAATCTGTCTCCTCTTTCCTCTTCCAACACAGCTGCAAGGATCTTGGGGGAATGGTTATCTTGGACTGTGGATGCACCCAGGTTAGTCCATGTCCTAAATCACAATGATACATGAATCAAATGTCACATTTGGCAGTGTCACCCGTTCTGATACGAGCACCTGTCTCCAAGAGCACTGATCAGGCCTTGGCCCCATGGCAGAGACCCATCTGCACCTTCCTTCCCCCATATTGACATTTTTAGAGAGCTGTTTCCCAGTCTGTGCCCTGCTTCCCCAGACTCTTGTTTGTGCCTCGCTCAGCTCAGTCTCCTCCGCCATTCCTCGCTTCCTTTGACATTTCTTTTATTGCTCTCCCGTGCAGCAGCTCACATTAACACATGTTAGAACAGCAGCATCTTTTTGTAGCACTGGTTTTAATTAGTCTGTGCCTTCCCCTGGGATGGCTGTTTGCTCCAAAGCTTTCTGCAGGTGCTGTTCTGTGCTCTGTGACTGCATCGCCTGCAGGTGACACAATACAGGAGGTGGTTGTGCTTTAGGTGACTCCAAAATTCCTCCTCAGCGTGCAGAACTCTCTGATCTTGGCTGATGAAAGCCACTGGCAATGTGGAAGAATATTTTTAATGCTGAGGGAAGGGAAGGATGAAGGTGGGCAAAGCCACTTCTGTGGGTTTGGTGTTCAGAGCCCACTTGTTTGAAGGGGAGCCAGTGTCTGAGTGCCATCGATGTCTTTCAAGGATCCTTTGTTTCAAAGTGTGTTAAGAGCAGGACTGGAGGAGCAGTTTAGAGGATCAATAAAGCAGGTGCTGATACAGTGCAAATAGGCTGCTTTATCCACGTTTTGCTGTGCTTACAATGACTAATCCCAGGAGTAACTGCAATGAAGTTGTATTAGTTGTGCTACAAGGGCCTGCACTTCTCTCTCTGAATCTGCCACGCCACATTTTCCTATTATCATACCCTGCTCAGAGCCTTTGATAACTCCACAGTTCCCTGGGTTTCGCTGGTGGGCTCCATAAAACCTGACTAATTATTTTTACATCCTGCATCTCCTCATTACAACGTTTGCCTGACTCGGTGCCGTGCTGCTCGCAGCGAGTTCCATGAAACACATCACATCAGCAGCAGTTCTGCTTCTCCAAGCCATGGAAAATCTAAAACCTGGTGCTCCTTTCTCAGTTTGCTTTCTAGCACCTGGGATCTTGACTTTGATTCTGTGAGCTGTGTCCTGGCCCAGTTAATTACTCTTCTGTTTGTATGGAGCTGATGCTCAGCTGTACTCAGAGTATTTATTACAAGTGACCATTTACCCCAGTTCTGTGCAGGATCCCAGAATGGTTTGGGGATGGGAGGGACCTTAAAGCCCACCCAGTGCCCCCCTGCCATGGCAGGGACACTTCCACTGTCCCAGGCTGCTCCAAGCCCTGTCCAGCCTGGCCTTGGGCACTGCCAGGGATCCAGGGGCAGCCCCAGCTGCTCTGAGCACCCTGTGCCAGGACCTGCCCACCCTCTGAGTAAAGATTTTCTTCCCAAAAACCAATCCAAACACGATGCGAGATGCTGTAATATTTCCTTATGCCAAATTCCTGTTGATTTTAGCATTTAGGATTCTCCAGTAGATTAGATGAGGATACACTTCCTGCAGTATTTGGGGAGGATGCAGCTGAGTTGTCTCTATCTCTATCAGAGCTTGAGTTGTTTCTAAGACAGAGCCACAATGGCCAATATTTCCATCGAATTATTGCCTTCATGAAGATTAATGGTGGTTTGAGGCAAGAGTGTAATCCTGGTTTATTTCTGGCTTAATTCATAATTTACTGTTCCTTTCTCGCCTGGTGGTGCCTGCTCCGTTCTCTTGTTGCTTCCATGAAAAACAGACGTGAAAACCAAAACCTGAGATTGGAATTTGAGTCTTCACTGCTGCTCCTCTCAGCATTATTGATCACTTCCAGTAATGCTCTTCCAGGAATGAGGCCTGGAAAGGCTCAGAGCAGCAGCAGGAAAGGGGCAGAAATGAGGCTTGGAAGTTCTGAGGCTTTGGAAGTTTTCTCCACGAATAAGGGTCACAGTCAGTGTTTTCCTGGGAGTCAGAGTCCAGGAGCAGGGCTTTTGTCCTGTCCTCCTCCAGGAGAAGAAAACAACCCCACATCTGAAGCATCCCTCAAAAAAGCATTTTCTTTCTCTGGTGTCTTTTCATTTCCTTGGCATTCACTGCACTCTGTCTGTGCCACACCTGGGGAATGTGGATTGAGCTCTTGCCTGCACAAGTGCACCTTGGAGACGCTCAAACACTCAGGAAAATCTGCATTTTTAAACACTGATTACTGAACCTACACTTTATTATTCACTTTGGTTGTATCAATTATCTTTTTAAACTATTGATAAACCACCAGAGGAAAGAATGTCCTTCGGGCTGGACTGGGGTGCAGGAAGGTGATGAGATTTGTTCTGAAATATGAGCACCAACAATTTTCCTGCACATGCTGCTGGCTGCAAGAGCATCCTGGCAGAACTCCCATGCCTGATTTCAGCAAGGCTGCCTCTCCTGGCTCTCCTAAGGTGGCTTAGCTAAAGCTGCATTGTGTGTCCCCTTCACAGGGCTGAAAAGGGAAAAGGCAGCGAGCAGACAAAGCATGAAACAAGAATTAAACTGGCTGTGTCATTAAGCCTTCAGCATTTGCAGACAGAGCTTTGGCACAGCTTGACTTCCCAGTGCTAAGCACTTCGTCTGCTTTTGGTCACTGAGTGACTTATTAAAGCCCTCAAAGCTTTTTCAGGATTTCTGCTTTTGTTCGCTTCTGTCACACAAAGAGTTTTAATGCTTTTCTCTCTTTCCCCGTATTATAGCCCTGCAATATTCAGATTAGGTGAGTGGAAAGAGCAGTGATTTAATTATGGATGTGGAAGAAGAGTTTGTAGGAGTTCCCCGTGACACGGGGACAGCAATTTTTCTGATGTGAGTGGAACATTAGTGAATCTGCTCTTATATTTAGAGAAAACCAAACCTTTTCAGCTGAGGGAACCTTCTCAGCTCAGCTCCACAATTGTTTTTGTGGGTGATGATCTATCATTTGAAAACCTTGCAAGTGGAAATTAGTCCACAATAACCCACCCACAGTCCAAAGCGGCTCTGTGGCTCAGGATGGGTTATCCCTGCTCAGGGCATGGCTCTGCCTCCATCCTGCTCCTCCCTGGCTCTCACTTTGCTGGGACATTGCAGCCACATCCCTGTCACTCCCTAACTCCAGGGAAGGGATTGTGGCCACCACCACCAAACCTGACATCTTCAGAGCATCGCCCTGCTGGTTTAATAAGGATATTTTACAGATCTTATTCTGTAGTCTACAGCAAGCAGCAACAACAAAAAAAAAAAAAAAAAAAAAAAAAAAAAAAAAACACATTAATAAATCCAGAAATATTATATACTAGGTGTTTTAATTAAAATTTTTATTTATTATATTTTAGTCCATTTGAAATGTTGAAAGTAGCTCTGGGTTTAATGAGGAAGGATTTTATTTTTAATCTGCATATTAAAAGAAAAAGGAAAAGAGTATAGTTGTTCTAACATTTTAAGTGCATTTATACCGAGTATAAACTAGAATCCTGGATTTTATTTTTTAATGAAACTTAATTCAGCCTAGTTAGGAAACCAATAACCATATCTCCTAATTCAGTTTATTAAAGTAATAAACACAGCTATTCCAGGAAATGAAAACATTTCAGGGAATGAAATACAGAGTCCTCTGAAGAAGGTATTCAAGTGGGGGTACAGGCACTTCACAGCTATTTTGGTACTAATCAGAGTTCTCTGTGTCTAAAGGTTCTGGGTATTACCTGGTCTCGCTGGGGCTGTGGATGTTAGAGATTCTCAGCATTTTCGGAACTCCTCTGGCTTATTTGGGTGTGTAAGGTGGATTTAGATGTCTGATTTTAAGCAATGAGACATTCAGGTGCTTGTCTTGGGCCCTGACTTTCAAAGGCAGCATCAGCTGCTTTAAGCCTGACAAGACAGAGGTGGAATTATGTTTAATAATGGACTAAACTCTTCCCAGGCTACAGAGCAGGAATAGCAAATAGAGCAGATTGGGTAGGAGAGGCCATCAGTCCCTGCAGCAGTGTTTGCTCTTCATCCTCATCACAGGATTCCTGGAGATGGAAGAAACAGCAAAGCTGAAAACACAAAAATTGGTCTTTTGCCATCAAACCGGAATGGGAATGTCTGGCTACTTTCTCAGCTCGTTAACTTGAAACCATCAAGAATGGTTTGGGTTGGAAGGACCTTAAAAATCATCCAGTTCCTTCTGTGGGCAGGAACACCTCCCACTGTCCCAGGCTGCTCCAAGCCCCAGTGTCCAGCGTGGCTTTGGACACTGCAGGGATCCAGGGGCAGCCCCAGCTGCTCTGGGCAGGTCCTGTTCCAGATTTTGTATCTTTATCTCCCGGGTCACAACGGTGTTTTACTCAGTCTGGCATCTTGGAGCTCAAAAGGAAAGGGGGAGAGAAGTCCAGGGCTAAGGATGAGATGAAAATGTTTCTTTAGGAGCACAGGCAGTTTTAACCTGCTTTCTTATAAATCAACACACTGATAATGGAGATAAATCATACAGCTATGGAGATATCAAGAGAGCATTTATGGACCCATATTGATTTTTGAGCATTGATCCCAAATCAGCCAATTCTTGATATTTCCTGCCTTCTTTTCTCTTTCTCTCGTTTCAGCAATCCAGTCATCCTAGACGGTGATGCTGCCATTTATCAGGCACTTTACACAGCTATTACAAAACACAAAATTAAAATTAAAAGTGAACTATGGAGAGGGGGATTCCATGGTTATTGAAGAAGTTTGTGTTCAGCAGAGGTCACTTTCACTTGCCTTTTCATATTTTGAGGGAACTGCAGCTGGGAGAGACGTGAGGTTTCCCAGGGAAGCCGCGTTGGCGGCTCCGGAGTCTTCCCGGTGCTGCTGTTCCAGGTGGCTGATCCTTCACTTCTTGTCTCAGGAACTGGGCTGGACTTGACAACCTCCCATTCCCCAGGACCTACAGGAGCTGTGGTTAATTAATCTTCTCTTTTTTTTAGAGGTAATTACTCTGATTTGTAATGAAGGATGTTTGGATTTTTTTTTTTTTCCCAAAGAGGCACCATTTGATTCTGGGGTCCCTAGCATGGCCAGGACAAGGGGCACAGCTTCCATATGACAAAAGGCAGGGATGGATGGGATATTGGGAAGGAATTATTCCCTGGCAGGGTGGGCAGCCCTGGCACAACTGTGGCTGCCCCTGGATCCCTGGCAGTGCCCAAGGCCAGGCTGGACAGGGCTTGGAGCACCTGGGGCAGTGGGAGGTGTCCCTGCCATGGCAGGGGTGGCACTAAGTGATTTTTTTAGACAATTTCCACCCCAAACCTGGGATTCTCTGGAGTTCCAAGCTCCCCATTCTTTTCTCACTCATAAACCTCTATTGTTTCATTTTCTGTCTCTCTAAGATTGCTTCATTTCCTTTAAAAATAGAGAAGAGGGAAAGGGAACGAGCAGCTCTTGCCACGAGGCAGCAAAATCTGTCCTGGCAATGCAGCGTGGCACAAGAAAGCTTTTCCAGCTGCAGTGAGCAGAAGTATTCAGCAGAGCTATGGATTTGGATTATCCAAGGACACTTCCAGTTATTTCCAGGGTCAGTTACCAGCCAGTGTGTTTTTATGGAAATATTCAGGAATTCAGTTTTCTCTCCCCCTCCAGGCAGAGCAGATCACTTGAGTGTGCTGGAGAGGAGCACTCAGAGGGAAATGGGAGCAGAGCAGTCACGAGGAGCAGGCACCTGGAGAAAGGCTTTGGAGAGAGCTCCCAGGAAAAATGATCCTTTCTCAGGAGCTGCTGGATGACCCAGCCCTGCTGCCAGGCCTGCAGCACCTGCTCTGCTCAGGGCTGCGCTCAGCAGTGTCACTCCTGTCCCTGCAGCTCCTGCAGCAGTGCCTGTGCAGGGAAGGATGCTCTGCTCCCAGGAGCAGCACTTGGACTGCATTAGGAATTTCATCTGCATCTGGTTTTTCCTCACCTGAGCTGTCTGTGAGTTGAGCTTTGGCTTTTTACCCCAGAACTTTGTAAAGCCCCACGCTGAGGTCACTCCCTGTTTGTGTTTGGGTGTTTCTGTCAGTTTATGTTCTAACAAACAGCATTAACGTGCTGTAATACATTGGAATAAAAGTGCTTTATTTCCTACTGGAATTTCATGCTGCTTGTGGATTTATGAATTGGATTTCCAAGGGATAGTGCTAAGCTCAGAGCCATTTTCAAAGGGGCAGGCAGAAAGTCATCAGCAACACTTGGATAATAAATTCTTCCTGTTCTGCATCACTGAGATCATTCATTGGTTATCTTTCTGGCACTATTAAAGTAATCTGGAAAAGTATATTGCATATTATGACCACTACTTTTATTATAGCAAGCTCCTAAGTAGGAACACAGGAACACTGAAGGGGAAATAGAAGAGGGAAAAGATCTCCTGGGCTGGCATATCCTGTCTCCTGCTGGCACATCACATCACATAATTCCTGTCATAAATACAAGTAATCTAAAACTCTACAGTTTTGTTCCATTTGAAAATAAAATGTTTTCCTAGTGTGTCTAAATAAGATTAAAATAAGCCAATCATAAATGTAATTATTGTGAGTTATAAAAGATAACAAGATTTTAGCCCTGTGGTTACTTTCTTTTGGGGTTTGGGGAGGAAGAGTTGGTTTTATGCTGTTTGGGTTTATTGTTTTCCCTGGGAGGGTTTTGTTCAGGAAGCTGCAATAACTTGGATCATTTTCTCCTGCACATCCAGGCTGGCTCTGGGCACAGTCAGGCTCCTGCAGGTGCAGCCTGGGGATGTTGAACCTCCAGCCCAGCTCTGTCCCATGAAAAATGGAATTTCCTAGGGAAGATTTCTTCCCTGTGGCTGTCCCTGGATCTCTGGAAGTGCCCAAGGCCAGGTTGGACAGGGCTTGGAGCCACCTGGGACAGTGGGAGGTGTCCCTGCCATGGCAGGAGTTGGAATAGGATGGGTTTATAGACCCCTTCCAACCCAAACCATTTTGGGATTCTATTGTTCTATTTCTTTCCTGTTTTCTGAGTTGTTTTTTGGGTTTTTTTTTTTATTTTTTTAAATCCAGGAGCACAAGTGATGTTGTTTATTACTAAGCAGGCAATTTTTGCCATGACATATGAGAGATGTTAATAACATTAATTATAATTTTACTTTGGTGTGCCCCAACACCTCATTTTCATTCAAAGACATAACTTTTTTTCATTCTCTAAACAAAATTCAGGTGCTGCCTGCTAAGCAGCCTCCCTTCACAAGGCTGAAATATTCTGTACCGTTCTGCACAAGCCTGAGTGGCACCAGGAAGGCTGAATTCATTCTGTCACCACACAATGCACAACACCATCTTTTAGCTTTTCACAAACCTGATAAATCCTTCACAAACCAGCCCAAAATAGAAGCAGCCATAGAATTCTCTGAAGCTGTCAGCAAGATTTCTTGAATGAATTTTAACACATCTCTCTTCCAGGAAAAGGTTTCTACAGCAAAGGTCTCTGCAGCAAATTCCAACTTTCTGCTGCCTATTAAAAACAGCTTGCAAATATGTATATTTCTATATGAACACAATCATACATTTACATGTCATTGTTGAGTAATCCACTTTTTGTCTTTTTTATTAGAGTACCTTCCACTTAAAAAGCAAAGTCTGGATGATCCCAGTCGAAATGCAGAAATTCAGGAGGTGAAGAGTTACTGAAAAAATCAGTTGAATTAATATTTTTTCACGTAACATTAACTCCAGCTGTCGGTTAGCATTTTAAAAATAAGTTTCTGAACAGCCAAATGCTCAGACACACAGATAAGCACATGAATAATTCTGGTGGTTGCAATAAGGAAACTAATTAAGGGTACCCAAATCCAGAATGTAACAAGCTGGAGCAGGAGTGATCATTACTAAATTAGTGTTGCTTGATGGGGTTACAAATAACAGAATGGTCACCCTCCACAAAAAAATGAAGAGAGACAGAAATTCAAGAGGAGATTAGCCCAAAATGAGGGTTTTTTTTTTCTACATTGCTCCTAGAAGCAAGATTTGGTAAATCTGAGCTCTTAGGCACTTGAAAACTTGAGCAGCTGAAAAAAAAAATCCAAATAAACCAACGCTGAAGTTGCAGAAATTAGAGGGAAGTCTAATTTCTGGTTTTTCCATGATGTTGGGGTGCTCCATGCTGGAATTGCCTTTCTTGGCAGGTGAAATGTTCCACCAGACCAAGGGTTTTACTGCAGGTTGGAGCAGAGGAGTTAAATTCACTTCAAGGCTCAGTTCTGCACCAGGATCGTTCCTCCAGCTCTTCCCTGTGTGCTGGCAGAGTTAAATCAAAACGTTGTGGGCTGTGTATGGGATGTTTAGGGACTTTGCACTCCCTGGTTTCAGGGTTTTTCAGGATCTAAGCAGCTGCTGATTGCTCAGAGCAAAGGCAGAGGAAAGGTTGTTCTTGATTTGTCACTTCCCTTTGGAAGCACATTCAGCCTCCAAACCTAAATCAGGTAAATCAAACGAATGGAGGATTTTAAATATACATTTAAATGAAATGAAAGCTAAATTTCCTTAGTGCAAAGAAGAATCAACCAACGTTCTTTTCATAGCATTAGGAACAATATTTGAAGTTCCATCAGCTGCCTTTTAATTAGCAACACTTCAAGCCAGTTCTGATGTGTAAAACTCACCTGGGATTGTTGTAGAGATCCCAAAATGGGTGCTGTGTTTTTCCTGCTGCAGCTGGGACTTTGACTGCTTTAATCACTTGATGAGTAACCTCAATATTGGGGGTGACAGCGGCCTTGAGTGGTTTAATAACTCAGAGGAGCCCTGGATTTTGAGTGAAGTTCAGAAAAGTGCTGCAGAGTTAGAGAAGTTATCTGCAGATGAATATAGGCCATAGCCTTGAAGGATAAGGAAAAGCAGCTTAAACAGGGAGATGCCCTGGAGAAATAAAATTTTGTTTGGGATTGTTTATGTTATCACAGCCCCAGATGCATTGCTGCTCACAACAGATCTCTTCCAACCTGATGCTGAATTATTTTGGCTTTTCATGCTGTCAGAGGAGACAGAAAATTCTACTGTCAGAAAAAAATGCTTTTCTATCCCCACGTGTGAACATTTCTGTGTAAAACTCTGAGTGAGGATGAAAGGGCATTTTCTGAGTCTGCATTTCTAGCCATGATTTATTATTTAATTTATAAATTATGCAGCCTCTGGGTATTTTGAGGATGTTGCTGCTGCTGGTGCCATGGCACAGGGAGAATGTTCATGGCACATTATTGGATTGGGAGGGACCTTAAAATTCATCTCATTCCACCCCTGCCATGGCAGGGACACCTCCCCCTGTCCCAGGCTGCTCCAGCCCTGTCCAACCCTCCAGGGATCCAGGGGCAGCCCCTGCTGCTCTGGGAATTCCATCTCAGCCCCTCACAGGGAAGGATTTTTCCTCAATTTCCCATCCAAACCTGTTCTTTCATTTTACAGCATTCTGGGCTGGTTTTCATTGCCCTTGTGCTGATCTTCTCTCATCTTCATGTTTAAGTTCTTTTTAAATCTCATCTTCCCAGGCTGCTTCTGGTGTCCAGACAATTGGTGATGATCGTGTTTAAATAATAAATGCAATTTCTCAGTTCAAATAAAACCCTTCACCTCTATTTTCCCATTTACTGTTGCTTTTTCTTGTAAATCTCATCTTACTCAGCCTAATGATCTTGATCTTGATAATTTTGTCAACAAATAGAATGGTCAAACAATCTCTCCACGATTTGTTTCTGCTCTGAGGAGAGCTGTGCTTTCTGGGGTTTGCTGATTCCATTTTTTTCAGTGTCAGCACTACATGTTGCTCTGCTTCCACCTTCTTTTAAAATAATTTTTAATATTTTAAAATATCTGTAGTATTTTAAATATATTATAACATTTTTAATGGCATATCAGAAACCAGATCAATATGGTTGTACTTAGTGATGTTTTATTTGCTTTTTAACAGGAGTTTTTCTATTTCATTGACAACCTGATCTCTTTAACCTTCATTTGCTGAAAAGCTTCTGGTCTCTTGTAAAATACACTGGGTTTGGTTCAATGTGTATGTGCAATCTCAACCTGCATATACATATATTTATATAAATTCATATCCAGTGACCTGTACATATGTTCATATATAAATGTTTGTGTACAATTTCACAGCACAGCTCTGGGGAAGGCCCAGAACAGAGCAGCAGAGCTGAGCAAGGTCAGAAAATCAGATCCTTGGAGGCAGCTCTGCCAAGCTGCAGATGGGACTGGACCTTTGGGTGAGGAGAAGACTCAACAAGAAGTGAGGTGCTGCAGGAGGATCTGATTTGGTGGCTTTCCCTTCCAAATGAACTGGGATAATTCCCCAAATCCCAAATTTTTCAGCTCTTTCTGTGTCTGATACACATCTTCTGTTATGTTGTGCACACCCTGTGTTTTACACACCGTGTATTTTACACACTGTGTATTTTACACACCCTACATTTTACACACCCTGTACTTTACACATCCTGTATTTTTCTTGCCCTGTATTTTACACACCTTACCTTTTACACCCCCTGTATTTTACACATTCTGTATTTTACACACCCAGTGCTTTACACCCCTATGCATTACACACCTTGTATTTTACATCCCCTATATTTTACACCCCCTGTATTTTACACACTCTGTACTTTACACACCCTTTATTTTTACATACCCTGTATTTTACACATTGTGCTTTACACCCTCTATATTTTACACCCCCTTTTTTTACACACTGTACTTTACACACCCTGTATTTTACACACCTTGTATTTTACACACCCTGTACTTTACACACCCTACAGGTCACACACCCTACATTCTACACCCCTTGTATTTTATACACCCTATCTTTTACACCCCCTGTACTTTATTTTACACATCCCTTATTTTACATGCTCTGTATTTCACACTCTGTACTTTACACACTCTGTATTTTACACACCCTACATTCTACACCCCTTGTATTTTATACACCCTTTATTTTGCACCCTTTGTGTTTTACACCCCTGTATTTTACACCCCCTATATTTTACACCCTCTCTATTTTACACCCTTTGTGTTTTACACTCCCTTTATTTTACACCCCCTATATTTTCCACCCCCTATATTTTACACCTGTATTTTCTGTCCCTTCCAGCTCCTCTCCACAGACTGGGACCCTGCAGCCTCTCCCTCCATCACTGGCCACGTCACTTTGCTTTTAGATTTGCATCAGGTGAGTAAAGAAGAATCAGCTGTTATTTCTCTGAAATGATTCTTTCCTCTCATTCCACCAGGTTTTATTTTTAGGAAAATTGTTATTGCTTGTAGGGCTGTGATGCTGCCTGAGGGATTGTCCATAGTAAAAGCTGACGTAGCCATGGGAATTTTGGAGCCTAAGGACAGCTGATTGTTTTCCATGCTCAAAAAAACCCCAGATTTATAATTATATGGAGTGTAAAGGTTGATAAGTGCTAATACTCCACTTTTCCCCTCTCTGAAGTGCTCAAGAAAAGATCTGTGGAAGTCAAAAGATGTTTTGTCACTGCTTCCATGATTGGGTTCCCAATAAATGGTGATTCATGAAGCCACTTAATTGGAAATGTGAAAATTAAAAATGATCTCTCCATTAACTTCCTCCTCACTCCAGGCAAATCAAGGGCTGGATGGGGGTCGATGTTGTTGTCATTGGGATCTTTTTTTTTAATTATTTGAAGGGCCCAATTTCTACATGTCATTGATAGGAAATCATCCTTTAAAGTGTGAATATTTGTGGGTGAGTAAAGTGAGTCTGCAGATGGATGATGCTGCAAAAAAACTCCATAAATTAAGAAAAAAACCAAATGATGGGTCAAATTCTTGTCTCACTCAGGACACTTTAAATCTGAAGTCATCTGGAGAAATCATTGACTCCAGGGTAAATGAGGGCACAGCCCTCACTGGAATGAGCTCCAGGGTTTTATCCTCACAGAGGAGAGCAGAGCAAACCAAAATTCACCGTGATTTTGCCAAGGTCCTGATGGAAGCAGAGAGAAAAGATCAGAGAAATCCCTTTAGCACCTCCAAGCTTCACCCAGAGTGAGGGATTGTGCTAGGGAGTGTTTTAAGGTATTTTTGCAAGTTTAGTGCTGTAGAGATTATTTTAAGACTTTTTTGGAAGTTTAGAGACAGGGGCAGAGGTGAGCTTTTTATTTTTTAGTTTTGAGAACCAGTTAGAGCTAAATATATAATTATAATAAATATATATTATATTTAAATATAATGTTAGTACTTTAAATACATTGAAAAAATGCATATCCCCAAATAGGTCTGCCTTTTTGATATTCAAATATCATTTTTACATGCGAACAATCCCCCCACAAAAATAAGAGCAATCTGTACTCATATTTATTATGTGCTTCTGTTATTTCTATGAGACATTTGTGCTTCTGTGGTTTCTATTAGGCCTTGAGAATATATCAATATATTTTATTTGCACATTATTAATAAGTATTTATATAGATATCATCCAGATTTATAGATGTAATATCCTCAACAAAATCTTACACAGATTTTTAGAGCAAATGTTTACGGCTACTGGAAACTTGTGAAGGATGTAGTTTGTAATATTTTTGTGACACAGCCTCAGCTGTCAGAGCACAAACAGTGCTACTAAAAATCACCTCCTCTGGACTGTGATACCTGGCAGAGAGAAAAGGAAAACAACCAGGAGTGAGATAAAAAAAATAAAACACAAGTGACAGTTAAAATAAAATTTATCCAAAAAAAAATAAAATTAGGCAAAATAAAAAAATAGAGTCGGTCAAATATGTTAATCCTGAGGATAATTTATAGCCCCAATACCCAGCTCCTCTCCAGGCAGAAAAAGAAGATAACATGTTCTGCTGCCCTGCCGCAGCTCTGTCCTGCAGGGCAGCGTGTGGGGCTCTGCCCTCAGTGGGATGGTACAAACATTAAATACCACAAACTACCTGTGCTGGATTTACAATAACGTGCCAATATCTGTCACCTACGTTGGACAGTGTGTCCCCAGCCTAAACCAACAGAAAAATGCCAACACCACAGTGAAACATGGAGGGCATGAAGAAGGAGAAAAAGGACAAGAGACACCCAATTTCCTCCATCTTGTCCCCTTTGGACCCCTCATCTAGAATCCTAAAATTTTACTTTTGCACCCGTGCCACATTTAATTATTACTTATATCAAACACTCAGAGCTTGTGATTCATCCTGTAAGGTTGAAAACTCTTTTCCATGGACAGAGATCACAGACAGTGTCTCTGGGGGCTCTGTCCAGGGGGGTTCCTGACCCCTGCCAGGGTCCCAGAGCTGCCAGGGCAGCCAGAGGGATGCTCTGGGTTCCCACACTTCTGAGCCTTTCTTTGGAAGCTCGGCTTGGAGGAGAGACTTTTCCACCACACGGAGCCACCCCTGACCCAGGGTGAGCTCCGGCAAGGGAGGAGCTGGCAGGACAGGGATTGTCACCCTGAGGAGTGGGGACAGTCTGAGAAATGCTTAGCCAGCATCCAGCAGGCACAGACAACCCCAAAAGAGCAAAGCAAGGGAGCTTGGCAGGGACTGAGCAGATCATTCAGCCAGCAAAACGAATGCAGATGGAGCTAAACCAGAGAGAAAATCCAAACCTGCTCTTCCCCAGGCTCGTTTTTCCCCACTCAGGCTTGGAACAACTTTCCTAAGGCAGGAAAACAGGAATTATTTTAATCAATTATCTTTCACTAATTTGTGGCCAGTCCAAAATCCAAACCTGCACTTCCCAAGGTACCTCATTTCCAGGTCAGGCTTGGAACAACTGGGCTTGTTGGCAGGAAAACACAAATAATCTTCATGAGTTCTCCTCCACCAGTCTGTAGGAACTCCTCAAAGACAAGCAGGTGATGCTTTCAGGAGTATTTACTACACAACACTTTGGTTTGATTCTTGAGGCAACAGATTGTGCCAATCTTCCAAATAGTTGTGAGAAAAACTTCCAAGCCTTTATAGAATGCTCCAGTTTTATCAGCACCCCAGTGTTCCCCTCCTAGTAAAATTTCTTATTAATATTGAGCAAAAATCTACACAAAACTCACAATTATTTTGGGTTTTTGCAAGTTAAAACTTACGTAGGCTTAAAAAATGCTTTCCATGTAACAGCTGCTTTGCAGAAATTCACTTCTCAGAAACAAAATCCTGTTTCAAATGTAAATAGCTGTTTGTAGTAAGAGGAAAGGACAAATATTGATTGACTGTTTTTCATAAATGTCTTCCTTTTACTATAGGAATCAAATTTTCCCACAGTATCTGGTCAAAGAGCACCCTCAAAATCCCTGCAACTTTGTTTTTCTTAGGAAATTTGATTTTGGTTACTAAAAAGGGCCTTTTGCCCATTATTGTGCATAAATTCTTCTATTTTTTAGCTACTGATGCAGAGCTTGTCTGACAAATAGGAGAGAGTAAAAACTTAACAGGGAACTAAACTCAAGAATAGGATTAGTAGCATTGTAATTTTAATTTGATTGAGATTTCAGACTTGCCATTGTTTAAAAAAATATTTGATTTGATCTTTGTGCCCAGAGGAGATCCCTTTTGGTCATGATTTTGGTGCAGAATCACCTAAATTTGACCTGAATTCACTCATCATACACTTAACACAACACTTAGGGACAAGCAAGGAGCTTACAAGCTCCAGTTCATTTACAACGTGAGTAAATCTGCTTTTCAGGCACCTGTAAATAACAATCTGATTCTGCCACAATTTTGAATATTTCTGTTTGAATTAAGACAACTGAGCTCACACACAGGACTTGGGGTGGCAGTGGCTGTGATCCCACTCGAGTGAGAGCTGCAGCTCAAACAGATTTTGCCTCCCTGAAGCCTGTCTGCAATGACTGGTTACTGATTATTATTTTTATTATTCTTAGGCTGTACTGTTGGCCTTTTTCCACTGACACATTGCTGTGAGTGCAAATAGAAACATGCAAAATGTTTAACCTCCTCTCCAAGCAAAATCCCACCGAGTTGTCTCCCATTCCATCCCCGGCTCTCCCAGCCTGTCCTTCACACCTAAACCATCTGTTTGTCATCTCTTGGCTCTGCCACAAACCAACCATCTGCTGGGAGCCTTTCAACTTCTATTTACAACCCAGGCTCTTTTATCTATCTTACAACTCCTTGCATATGTCAAAATTTTAATTACACAGCCACACATTAGGATGTCGTGGGCTCAGGGGGCTTTTTCTAACAGTGATGGGCTGGAAGGCTTTGAAAATGTGGTTTATGGCTTGTTGATGGATGGTGTTCCTGAAGAGTGCAACTGGTTTGGAAGGGAGGGAATAGCTGGTGCATGAAGTCAATAATTGTTCCAAGATACCTCCAAGTAATTGATGTCTGCATAATTCCATAAATGCCGTGGCTTTATTAAAATACAATAACAATATTAATTTATATGAAAATTCGCCCTGGCTAACGGCTAATGCATTTAAATTTCAGATAATTTAATGCAGTCCTTTCTCCTGTTGGGGCGGAGGGGGAAAAAAAGATGATTCTCAGTAGAAATTCTCTACATGCCTCAGATCTCATAAAATACAAGGTTTGAATGACTTTTATAAATGCTATAAATATGATTAAGATATCTCCCTCCCAAGGCAGAAGGGTGAAACAGATCTCACTGAACAAAAACCAGCCAAGAACATTAAAAATTACCATTTCAATTATGAGTACTGTACATAATATACAGATAAAAACAAAGCCTTGCCTCTCTCCTGCCAGCTGGAGGGACAGAGGATGAATCCCCAATTTTTATCCACAATTTTGATGCAAATTGCTGAGGAGTGTTCCCTGTTCTGTCAGGGTGAGTTTGCTGAGTTGATACCATTTTAGGACAGAACCTATTTTGCATGGAGATGGAGGATGGAAGGGAATTTTAATAACATGAGATGAGAGAGGAGAAAAGAGCAGCAGGGCTTTTGCCACATGGTCCACCAAACAAAATAAGGGAATTACTGAGGATTAGCAGAATCAGATCCCCTTTCCCTGGAGCTCCAGGGATTTTGCCTGTGTCTCTCTATTCTGCCTATTCTGGTCAACTTCTCTGTAAAAAGCAAGGATTTTCCACACTGAAATCCAAGAACACACGGAAAACAGATTGGTTGGGGAAGTGTTGCAACTTCTGGCTTTGAAAAAAACAAATTAATTTTGAGAGAAGCCAAAGAGGTTCAGCACCACCAGAAGGGTCCCAGTGCAGCACTGGTGATGAGTCTGGTGAACCAGAGCTGGTTTGATTGATAGGAAATCATCCTTTAAAGTGTGAATATCGGTGGGTGAGGAAAGTGAGTCTGCAGATGGATGATGCTGCAAAAAAAAAAAAAAAAAAAAAAAAAAACCAACAAAACTCCCATAAATTAAAAGAAACAAATTATGGGTCAAATTCTTGTCTCACTCAGGACACTTTAAATCTGAAGTCATCTGGAGAAATCATTGACTCCAGAGTAAATGAGGGCAGAGCCCTCACTGGAAGGAGCTCCAGGGTTTTATCCTCACAGAGGAGAGCAGAGCAAACCAAAATTCGCCATGATTTTGCCAAGGTCCTGATGGAAGCAGAGAGAAAAGATCAGAGAAATCCCTTTAGCACCTCCAAGCTTCACCCAGAGTGAGGGATTGTTCTAGGGATTGTTCTGAGGTTTTCCCAGGGCCAGGCTGTGCTGCAGACTCCTCTGAGCCCCACCTGCCTCCAGGAGCAGATCCCAATACTTGCCTGGTTTTACACCTGGAATTTCTGAAAGCACAGGGAGCTTTGCTCAAGGCAGGGAGAGAAATTAAGCATTTTGATGCTTTTTTGCCTTCATCCATCTCTGCACACAATGGGATGCTTTTTTTTTTTTTTTTCTGTGAAATTTTATTATCTTGGTTAGAATGAAGAGCTGTCCTAAGTCTAAAATTACACAGAATATTGGAGCAATTCCAAAAGATCTGTTGGAGGAGACAATCCCACCATTTTTTTCTTTTTGTTTTTAATTGATTAAGGTAAGCAGCTAAAGCCTGGAACAACTTGAAAGGAGCCCCTTCCCTTTTAATTAAACCTCTTTTTAACAATGTAGGTTTTGAAATCACTGCTAGGAAGTTTGCTGTGTGCACCTGATGCTGCTGTGGAACACACCTGCACTGACAGCTTCTTTACAGAAATCAAGGTACCCAAGCTCCTGAGAATATTTTAAAAAAATCTTTTACAAGATTAGCCCTCATGATCCCTCAATTTACCAACTGCTCTTCTGCCACCAAACTTTAAGTCATCTCCAGGCACTGAGATTGCTCCTCTCCACCTCTTCCAGCAGTGGGGATTATGCTCATAATGCAGATCAATACTGGCTGCTTTCATGCTCTGTGTTCACTTGCTTTCAAATCCTCCAATTTAATCATGCAGCCTGAACGAGCAGCTTCATTGTTCTGGAGAAATGTCAATGTTTTTAAAAAGACATTGGCTTTGGAAACAGGCTTGAGGAACAAGACAGCACATTCTTCACGTAGAAGATCTTGTAAATTTTCAGCTGAAGGGTTTTAATGTGACTGTGGTTTAAATGATTGAGCTGGAACTGCTTTTCTGGTTTTCTCCTGTTGATAAAGAATAAGAGATGACAAATTTAATTTAATTCAAGGTGGCATTGTATGTTGCAGATTCAAGTGGAGAAAACTCATTAGGCAATAGCTCTTCCTGTGGTCAACATCAGTTACCCAGTGCTTTTTGTGCTGTTCCAGTCCCAGAAAACAGTTTGGAATCAATTGATCTATATTTTCTCACCAAAGACAACACAAAAATATAATCTGCTGTGATATATCTGTTCTCCTTTTGCTGTGTGTATACAGTGAATTCATACATATTTTATGGAAACCTTTCACCAAACCTCCTGCAATCCTATAAAAATGCTGGCTTCTGGGGGATGCTGAGGTGCAGGAAGATTGATATTTGGGAAAATGATTGACTCCAAAAATAACTGTGGGTTCTCTGAGCTGCTTCTTTCACTCAGGGAGGGTGGAAATTCCAAGGAAGGGAAGGTGGAGGAATGATCATGGAATGAGCACGACCTGCTAACCCTGGTGAGAGAACACATCAGCCCCAGCTGCCTTAAACAGACAAATCTCTGCTTTTAAAGCCTCTGTCTCCTGTTTTCTGACTATTCCCACCATAATTTAATCGTTTTCCTGCTTTCCAGCACACTGTGATCAGAGAATCATTTGTTATTAATGTTTTTTCCCCAGACATTCAGGTTGCCACAATAGCTCCATCATCACCAGGCTTGAAGGAGGAACAATTAGATCATGATTTTCTTTAAGCCTGTCCCAGCCATCACAAAAATCCAGCTGTGTGAATAAAATACAGAATCTTCTTGGAGAGCAAACGCTGTTTGCAATCTTACAATTTGCAGACTAAAAATTAAATGACTATTTTATCCTCCCTTTTCTGCCAGACATTAACTAAATTTGTCAATGTTAGCATGCTTAGGATTAAAGTTTTATTGACTTTTTTAAATTTTATTTTAAGGCAAACTTAAGATAGAGCACATAAAGTTTTCAGAGATGCATTAGAAGATTTCCTGGCCCAGATTCCAACTTCCAGTTCTGCTGCCAGGAGCTCCTGGTCCCAATCCTGGTGACAGCTTCAATCTGCTGCTACCTGGCTGAAAGCTTGGACACAGCACCCAAATTTGGGTGTAGAAAAAAGGAGAAGTGAGAGAGATGGAGCATGAGACAAACTTCTCTCACAGAAAAAGGAAGATCCAGTGGTGGAAATCACCCACAGGTTGATGGGAATGGTCCCCTCGAATCATTCCTACAGCACAGGGAACAGGTTGTAATCATGAAGGAAAATTGGTTTATTCACCGTTCACTCTGAAAGGTTCCTGTCAGGTTTTTTTATTCTGCACTCCTGTTTTTATTCCTGGGTTTGAGGCATGAATTAAGGCCTTTCTCTGTGTTTCCGTTACCCCTGGCTCTCATTGCTGTGAGTTCTCCACCCCTCCTTAGCATTTGCCACAAGCAAATCTGCAGCTTTGAGGTCAGAGGAAAAGCAGAATTATTTTAGGAATTGCTGTTTTAACAAGTTCCCTTGCTAAACTGCTTTCTGAGGTCATTACCACCCATGTCTTTGAGCTTTTAATCATATTTTCTTTCATTCCAGAGAGACCCCTTGTCTTCAATCACCCAGACTGACCAGGCACAAATTTTTAACTGTTTTCCTAAGTAGCTCATTGATGTTTCACTACCTAAAATATTCCAGTGAAGGCTTACATAACTATTTTGTTCATGTAAAATTAATAGATATTCTCATATTGTCATTTATTTGTAATTAAAATGATAGAATTGGGCTGGAAGGGACCTTTAAAGACCATGAGCAGGGACACGTTCCTCTAGACCAGGCTTCTCAGAACCTGTCTAATTCCATAGGGAAGGGGTAGAATTTAAATTACAACTTTTTACCTGTGTTCCAGGAGATGAAAGGAAAGTCCTGGACTCTTTTATTATGTATGTCACTGAGCACAACTGAATTCCTGAAAATTTCTGGGAATTCAGTTGTGTGGGATCTGTAGCCATAGCTGCTAAAAGGTGAAGGGGAAAATAATCAGTTTATGGTGTTATTTGGAAAAGATAGGAGCAATTCTTGGGACTGGCCTGTGCAGGGCCAGGGATGATCCCTGTGGGGCTCAGATTATTGTAAATCAGGTGACCCCAGTGGGAAGAAATGAGGATGTCTGACTCCAGCTCAGAAGGCTGAATGATTTCTATTTAACTATACTATAATACATTAATATACTATTTAAAGGAGATACTAAAACTAAAACCCTACTTTTTCTAACTCCCATATCTAACTCCTCACAACTGGTGCCCCTCTCTGAGAGCCCAGCCCCAGGTTGGATTGGCCATCAGCTCAAACAATCCTCACCAGAATCCAACCAAGCCATCACCCCAGGGAAACAATTCTCCAAACACATTCCACATAGGAAAAACAAGGAGCAGAAATAGAAATTGTTTTCTCTTTCTTCTCTCTGTGCTCCTCTATGAAAAATCTTGAGAGAGAGAAGAATGTGCCTGCCACACTGAGATTATTGGGAATACTCTGATTTTGTGGCTTTTGGTGCCATCCAGAGAGAGGCACCAATGTGCAGCATCTGCTGAGCTGCCAGCTCCACCTGCAGCAAAGGCTGTGTGTGGCTCTTGCACAAACAGCTGGAGCAGACACCCAAAATATCAGCCTGGCTTTGGATGCTGGAGTTCAGAGCCATTCCACTCCTGTGAGGAGCTCCAAACAAGCAGCAGATTAAAGAGGACTGCAGGGAATTACCCAGGACTCCGTGGAGATGAATTTTAACAGCAGGAGCAGATCACTCCCAGGAGGCACCTGATTATGTGGAGCAGGAGAACACCATTTACAGGTCTCCTTCCTGAAGCAATCAGGACTGTTGCTATTTCTGCTGCTAATTGAAAATAAAATAAACCAAACCCCACAATCTGCCTGTCAGAATCCAGAGCATTCCTCTGGCTGCCCTGGCAGGTCTGGGACCCTGGCAGGGGTCAGGAACCGCCCTGGACAGAGCCCCCAGAGACACTGTCTGTGATCTCTGTCCATGGAAAAGAGTTTTCAATCTTACAGGATGAATTACAAGCTCTGAGTGTTTGATATAAGTAATAATTAAGTGTGGCACGGGTGCAAAAGTAAAATTTTAGGATTCTAGATTAGGGGTCCAAAGGGGACAAGATGGAGGAAATTGGGTGTGCCTTGTCCTTTTTCTCCTTCTTCATGCCCTCCATGTTTCACTGTGGTGTTGGCATTTTTCTGTTGGTTCAGGCTGGGGACACACTGTCCAACGTAGGTGACAGATATTGGCACGTTATTGTAAATCCAGCACAGGTAGTTTGTGGTATTTAATGTTTGTACCATCCCACTGAGGGCAGAGCCCCACACGCTGCCCTGCAGGACAGAGCTGCGGCAGGGCAGCAGAACATGTTAGAGATAAACAGAATAAACAACCTTGAAACCAGGACAGACCAATTATGGCTTCTGCTTTGGCAGCGGGGCTGACAGACAGAGACTTTCTACAATCTCAGAATCATCAATACCTCAGATTCCAACATCTGCCCACAGCAGAGCCCCAAATAATTCCATCTCACGATCACAGAGATAATCTGAGGTGTCGGTTTTGTTGGGTTGGGAAAGGAACTTCCCATGAAATGATCCCAAATCTCCATTTCCAGTGCTGCATTTACCTCCTGGTGCAGCTGGGAGTGGAGCAGCAGCTCTGTCCTGCAGTCACAACGTGTCATGAGCACATCCTCACACACAAAGCCCATCCTGGAGTGTGTTTGATTTCCTGGCTGCCTTATTTGTTTACAACAATGCTCTTAAAATTGTCTCTCCCATCTGTGTAGTTCCTACTTGTCTGAATGAGAATGAGATATTAAAATGCCATCCAGATGTCTGGATGCATATCAGCATTAACATATTATGCAAATTGTCACCAGGATGGTTTTTTTCTTCCTCCTTAAACAAAACAATATTTGGAGGTGGAATGTAAAGAAGGAAAGCTGTGAAGGATGACAAGTGGAAAAAAAAATGCACTGAGCATATTCAGCTGAACTTTTCAATCACTTTGGATGAAAGGGTTATGTACAAAGTGTCCTCAGTTGTTTTCACTGTAAATCTAGAGAAGGACAATTGGATGAAAACAATCTTGAAAAGCAAAACACACAATAAGCAAAGAAACAACACCAAGCCTGAACAGCTCATGAAATTAATTCAACAAAGGCAAATATAAAAGTTGCCTCTGATCTCATGAGAACAGGACTTTATAAAGAACAGCAACAAATATTTGTTGGCTACTCGGCATTTAACTTAAAGAAACCTTTGGCTCTGCCTCTGCAGAATGAGTTACATCCATAGAATTAACAGTGCAAGATCATACCTGAGCCTTCATTGCTATAAAAGTAAAAAAATTAAGATCAATATCTTTAATTGAGGTTGGGTTTGAGGGGATCCTTCCAACTAACAATAAACACGGTGTCTCTTGAGTTTCCCTTAACAAAACACAAACCACCAAAAATTTTAGATTCGTTACTTGGCTTCAAATATTTTAATTACTCCAAGCTTAAGCTGGATGTCAGGGAAAAAATGAAAATGGAAATGTAGAAAGCAGGGATAATAGAAAAACATTTTTTAATGAAGTCACCCACATTATGTTTATCTCAAGATAACATAAACCAGACTTAAATTGTGTTTAGCAGGTGTCTGCCTAACCTGTTCTTCCACAGATCCTACACTATTTACTCTAGTACCCAACTGGCCTTTAGGCTGGCCATTTCCCTGGTGTTTAACCTCAATTTCCCTTGCAGTTTCAGCATGGAAACCCCCCTGTTCCCTCACTGATGGCAGGACACTTCCCAGCCTTCCTCCCACAGAGGACAGAGCTGGAACTGATGGTGTGGAGGTTCTGAAAGAGCTTTCCACATGTGAAGATATTTCCCCTCCCTCCCCATCCCCACTTTGATTAACCCAGCTCCATCCTGCCAGGCTTTCCTCATGCTCCCTTTTCTCTGCAGTTTTGGCCACGTTCCCCCAGGATTCCCTTCAGTCTGAGACAAGGCAGATATTCCAGCTGTAGAGTTAAATAGCCTTGAAGAATTGCCTCACATTGAAAATGTGCTGTTCCTGCTGATTTATCCTGATTTTCTCTCTGTCTCTCTGTGTTACTAACCCACCAGCACAGCTCCTCTACACACTTCCCTTCTTCCCCATCACCTTATCTGCAGAAGGTAGCTTGATATGATTTGTTCCCAGAAGATCCATGCTGGTTCTTCTCTTATCATCCTTTATCTTCTGAGTGCTTAAATACATTGGCTGTTTATCCTGGTGTCTTCCTGGGCACAGAGCAGGAAATGATCAGGCTGTTATTCTTCACCATTTTTAACAACATATCCCTTCATTACTGTCATTTTTTTTGTCTATTACCAGAGGCACATTATCTTCCCAGAGAGTGTCTATTATGTGTGTCCCAGGGTTTAATCCACAGAGAGATGGAGAAGAAAGGATTGAATTTCAGCTGCTCCTGAGTGAGGATGACAATCCCAGTGTGCAGGGGATCAATGATATCACAAAAATTGATCTTTAATAAATAGACTGAGAGCTCGAGTGTATCCTGTAGCAGGCAGAGAAAGCAGAGGCACTGTTATGTTATGTACATTATGGCAGAAGATATGCACAATCCCATCCTGAAAATAGATTTTATATCTTTCACTTCCCTGCGGTTCCTGGGATTCAGCTCCAGAGATTTCTAATGATAATTCTCAAATGCCAGTCCAATGTCACAAGAGAATAAAAAGAAGGAAATTTATTTATATAGTTTAGTTTCTTCAATCATTAATCCAGGAAAAACTTGCTGGTTCGAGGATTGCTAAGTAGTCAGAGAATAAATCTGTTTGTGGATTATTAATCACAAAGTAAAAGCTGATTTTGCAATGGGTGAACAAGATCTGTGTTTTGTGGTGTTTTTGGAGTGGCTGAAGCCAGAACTACAAACATTTGCAAGCCATCCCTGCATCCTGCCTCACTTTGAATTCCTGTGAGTTATGAACTAACACCTAGAGGATAATAAATAGACCACCAGATCATTTTCTACATCTGATTCTTGCATGGAATTAATGGAGTTTTAGTCACACTTCTTTAACCAACAGGGTGAACATTAACTGCAAAACAAAGTTCCTTTTGGTGATACCTTCCAGATGCTAAAAGCAGAATCCCAGTTCAAACAGACTGGAGCAGGGGCCTAAACTCAACACATCCCAAATTTCTGCAACCCAAACTTTCACGAAGAACCTGGCAGGGAAAATTCTGGTTTAGGAAGGAACCAATGGAAAAAGCTTGCTTGGATCACATCCCTACAGTCTGTAAGGAGGGTAAAATAAACCAAGCCCCGCTGGGTGGCAGTTCTTATTTACAGGATAATATTGTGCTAAAACTTATTTACAGGATAATATTATCCTAAAACTCCAGTCCAATGTCAGCTCGTTCAGCTGCAGTGGGGATGTGATTTTTGATGTGTGGCTACAGCAGGACAGTCTCTGAAGAACAGTCTCGTCAGTCTCTGAAGAACATTTACCACCCCAAAGGTCAGGCCAGGTACTTTGCAGCCCTTCACATGAAATTTTGGATTCATCCTCTCCCAATTCTGAAGTGTGAATTATACAATAAATTCATTATTTTAGTTGTGATTCTCCTGGGGTTGGTGCTGGCCCTTGGTGGCCAGCCTGTGTTTCAGGGGCTGCAATCTGCACTCCCACACCTTCCCACCCACAGGAGAGCTTTGCTCTGAGCTGCTGTGACACTTCCAAGACTGGCTAATTATGCACATTTAAGTCTCTTTCAAAGCCTTACCCAAAATTTATTGATCTCCCTTGACTCTCATTGCCCTTCTTAGACTGGGGGCAGCCAGGCTCTTGCTGCCTGATTTGATCTCTGCTGCTTGTCAGAAATGCAATTTCTTCTCCAAAACAAAGATCTGGACACACTTTGCATCTTCTGTGTTCCTGCATTCCCTCAGGAGGTGTTTTCCTGCTATTTGAACCTCCTGCACAGAGACCTTTGAAAGAAAAAAATGGAATTGCATCAAGGGAAATGAAAGATTTGCTGTAATCTGGAGGTAAGTTTAGCTAAAGATGCACAGTTGGTGTTGGAGCAGTGCAATATCTGGATATTTTCTACATCTGAGGTGATATTGTCTATCTCACAAAGCTATGACTCTGCCAATTCAAGCAGATCTAGTGATAGCAATCATTTTACTGGCATATTAAGAAATATTTAATTTTTACTTGGCCCTGAGTCCTTCACAATGACTCTCCTCAAGAACATCAGTGAGCTTCAGGTGCACAAAATGGTCCCAACACACTGATTTCAGCTATAAATATTTTCTCTGAAGCTATTTCCTAAATATTTCTCAAAAACTACCTGGAGAGGTAGTATTAGACTTTCTCAATTTACAGCAGTACCTGTTTGGCTGGAGTTATCATGAGCAGATGAGATATCTGCTGATTTGCTTCCAGGTACCAGTACTTTTTACAAAGGAATAGTAATAAATCTAGTCAGGAACATTTCACAGAGTAAAAGTGATGAAATTAGGTTAATGCATTATTTATAACGAGTAATTTGCTCAGCCCTATGCAAAATAGAGGACCATTTTTAACCAGTTAAATCAGATGAGGAGAGGTGAGAGACATTGTTTCTCTCATTTTTCTCGTTTTTTGTGGCAGACTGTCTTAATTACTTATTAAGCTTTAACTTTGCCACTTGTGTGGCAGCTGACAATAAAAAGCAGTGGCTGAGCAGATGAGCAAACATCTGGCCAGCCCTGGGAGCAGTGGCATTGCTGCTTGCTCTCATCCCCTTTTTTCAGCCACAAACTCCTTTCCTTGAGGTTTTCCTGTCTCCTCTCCTCTTTCATTCCCTTTGTACACGGTTCTAACAAAGAAATTGCAACTGGAGGAGCACTGGAGTGCAGAGTGGAGAATGGATTCTCATTAATCATGCAGGTACAGCTCACTGGATAATTCATAGCACATGTCCCTGCCACATGTAGGACTTCAGAAGTGATTAACCAGCAGCTCTCTTTGCTGTCCCACTACATAAGAAAGCGTGGCAATAAAAGAGGATTCAGCTTCACAGCACCACAGAAGCTTAAATTTCCCTGATAATAACAACGTGAACATGGAAATGGGAGAGATGGGGAAAATATCTCAGGGAAGGGGAAAAAAAAAGAAAATAAAACAGATAACAGTTCTTCAAACCTGAAAATAAAAATGCAGGAGAACATCGTACCAGGAAATGTAACAAATTTCCAAAGAGAGGCTGCAAGAGAAAACACTCAATCCCACAAGAAGCAATTAGAAGATCCTGTGGAAATGGTGCATTAAAAAGATGAGTCTCCAAAGGAATGAGCTGCTTTTTCCTCATCTCTTTTTTTCACTGTTGTTCCAATGGAATTCATCTGCCTGCACGCTCTCTCCGCAGCGTTGGAACGGTGCTTTCCCCTTCCAGAGGATTATCTGGCCTCTGTTGTCAGGGGCTGTGAATAAGCAAAAGCTTTCAAGGCTGCTGAAGAGGATGAAGCACGTTTTTATTTCTCTTTGTAGAACACAAAGCCCGTAGGAGGGAAATTGCAAAATATTTTTCTTCTCTAGCAGGCGTTAAAAGCACTTGGTTTATTTACTCATCTCCCACCTGAACCAACCTCCAGCTTCATTTCAACAAATGAGCTCCCACTTCGTGGTTTTTATGTGAGGAGTGGGGCAAAGAGAGGAAGGGGAATGAGGGGAAATGGTTTTGTGGAATGGATTGTACCTCTCCTTTCTCCCCTTCCTTCCTGGTGTTTCTCTTGCCTTGTAGAGGGGCTTTGACCTGAAAGAATTTGGGTGTCTCATAAACCAGGGCACTCAGCCCTTGGGTTCAGACATCCATCACCTTCTAGATCAGTTCATGTCTTGTTTAAAATGCAGTTCTTCAGTTCCACTCACCTGGAATCTGAAAAAGTCTTTACAGAGTCTGCTCCCTGCAATCCTCAGTGATTCCTGCTCTTCCTTGGAGGGAACTGAAGGCAGCACAAATCTCAGTTAATGGGTTTTATGATCAATCAGCTCATACCTGTCCTATTAATAATGTAAATGGGATAGGATTATTGAGTTATTAGGAGCTTATACACATATATTAAGCACTAATACATTCATTAAGCTGACTAAAGTATTAATTAGCTTTGATGCTGCTGGATTGCAGACTACCAGATAGTTTTACCAAGGCCTGCTCAAATTGATTAGAGTGATCCCATGCTGTGCACTGTTTCCACAACAGAATTGATCTTTCTCCTGGATGAAGACAAACAACATTCTGAACCACATCTGGGGATGTTTGTGACTAAGCTTGGTTAGGGAAATTAGGAATGGAAATATCCTGCTGGAGTGGTTTATCTTGGATGGGATCTTATTCTGAAGGTAATCACTTTAAATTTGATGTGATTGGGCTTAGATCCAAAAGAAAAGCAGAATAAAAGATTCTCCCATTTCACTGCTGTAGAGATTTAGGCCCATAACTAAATGAGCTTTAAGGTCCCTTCCAACCCAAACCACTCTGGGATTTTTGCTCTCACCCTGGAGAAATAAAGGCAAAAACCCTACAAGGAAAATCATTATCCTAATGAGGTGGACACTGTGGATTTCTCTGCGGGTGAAAATCAAAATAAATTTGCGTTCCCAGCACGCTCACCACAACTTCAATGAGAAGGGTGTAAATATTGATACTTTACATTACAGGGGTTTAATAATCATGATTGATTTTTTTCGTGTGTTGTTGAAAGAGTCCAAGACAAGCCTATGAAAGATATTTTAAAAATATCAGTGGCCTAAACTGCCATGGGGTCATTCCACTGCATGTCTGGAGGGTTAGGAAAGTTCCTCAGGGCTTGATGGAAGATGAGTATTCTCAAAAGGGTCTTGATCAAGGAAAATTTCAGTTTCCTCAGAGTTTTTCCCTCCCCCAGCTCTGGATGCTCATTGTCTCTGTAATATTTTCTCATTTCTCTGACTTCTGAAAGTGCCTTTTCCTTCGCAGCACTTCACTGACAGTGAGTGGCAGTTGTTCATTAACCATTATCTCTTCTAATTTTCTGTGAACTAATTGCAAGGAGCATAGAAAAGCTATTAGAATAGCAAAGCTCTGAGGGATAGGAGGAGAAAAAGAGCAGGTCAAGATCACTGCAATTTACAGCAATATTTCTTTCAAGAAATGTGGGGGTCTGAAAGTCAATTGTTAAAAAGAAAGCAGAAAGAGACCTGCAAATATCAATTCAAAAATCAATAGGAATGTCCAATTTGATACAAAGTTTTACAACAATTTCTGGGGAAAATACTTACCTTATGACATGACAAGCATCTTTATTGCATTGGGTAAATGAGCCAGTAAAAGCAGAAATATTGGGAACATATTGGAGCAGAGCAGTAGGACTGAAAACCAGGAATACTCAGGCACAAAGATAACATAGGGAAAAAAAAACCAACCAAAACCAGCCCACAAAAGAAACACCATTTGAGGTGATTCTTGCAGACCAAAGCTGTTTTCTGAAAGAGGGAACAAGCTTGGTAATCAAAAGGCATCATTATCTGGCTAATGTTTCCCAGAATTCGGAAAGAAATAGAAATAAAATTATTAAAACTGCCACAGGTTATGAGCAAAGCAATTTTGCTCCTGTCTGTGTTGATGTGTAACCCCAGCAGGAGATTCCTTATAACCTGAGCTGCTGATGATTACAAATCATCAGGTTCATTTCTGCAGCACTCGTGGTTAAAATTCACTTCGGATAGCAGTGAAGGAGGGAGGTGAAAATTGTAAATTAAAATATCTACCCGAGCTGTTGTGTCAATACAACTTCAATGCTCATGATGAAAAAGGTAGAAAAATTTCAATGAATGTTTTGGAAAGAAAAATTTCCATATTTCCCTCTCTTAAAATTGTAACTAATAGATGGATGTAGCATGAAAAAAAAACAAGAGTGATGAAAAAAATAGCTGCATTGGTCACATGTAGGCAACAAGTAAGATCCAGGAACCTTCATAAATCACATGTACAGCCCGAGCACAGACGGATTAACAGGTGGTGAAACAACAGCTGACACATCCAATGTGATGGGCAAGAAATATGACCAGGGTGAGGAGTTTGGACAAGCCTTAATTCAGCACAGCACACTTTGGAAAATTGATGACTTCTCAAATAACTTGAGAACAGTTCTGCCCTCCTCATGGTGCCTGCTGGCCCCTGGGGCTGGGCATGAATCCAGAACCATTGTTGGGACAACAGAGGGAAGCTGAGCAGGTGCTGGTGACCACTGGTGCCAGTCTGAGATGATTCCCATGACCAATTATTCAATTACTTAATTAGAGCTGGTCTGACAACACCGCCGGCTCAGAAGTTAAAATAGCATAAGGGAAAGGATTTATTAGCATGCAAAACTCCTCCTGCTTGGGTGGGGGATAGCAGGAAGGGTATTCCTGAATTCCTTGTGGATGAGAATAAAAAAAAAACCACCTCTGTTAGCCTTGGAGCAGATGAAGGGCAGGTAAACAGAGCATCAGAGAGATCCGTCATCGGAAGGACACGGCTCTGCCAGCTTGGTAACCTTCAGCAAAGAGATGCAGGATGAGATCGTTTGAACACAGATTGGAAGAATTATGAGATGAAAAATTAGTTAAATAAATCAGCAGGCGTGCCAGGTGATCCTCTGCAGCAGAGATGGATGTTTCTTTTTTAATTTACTGAAAAGGCACAGTCCCGTGGCTTGGACTTGAGGCTCTTGAAGGTCTTTTCAGCCTCAAATTTTCTGATTCTCACAGGGACTGCAGGTTCAAGCAGCCACCTTGGGAAAAAATTTTTTTTTTTTTTGCCCCTACTCCAATGAGTTTATGAAGACTTTGTAGCAGTTGAATTTATGGAAGCTGAAAAACTTTGAAAGATCCCTGAGAAGCTGATGGTGACCTGGTCCATGGAGGACATGCAGAGGACAGAATTCCACCCTCCCATGAAGTCCATGGGTTGGATCCTTCAGGAATCACAGCTGGGGGATTCTTGCTCTGTTTCAGGCTCATCTACATGGTCATGTAGCACCCAGTGACTCCAGGGCCTGGTGGCATCTGAGCTGAGGCTTTGAGGGCTTTAATTGAAATATTTCATCAAAACCCACAGTTAAAATTATTGAAATCCTCCAGTGGGTCTAGCAGGTGGCACTTAAACTGTATAAAAGTTACTCTTTTGGTGATGCAAGTAATATAGATAAAAACTAATCCAGGAGAAAGGGGTAGGAAATCTGTCTGGGTTATTACAATTATTTTCTAAGTCCTTCTGCAAGCTGTAGATAACTCCACATTTTTATGGAGTTAATTTTATTTTCCACAATCCCTTCATTGTCAATGAAAATCTAGGCGAGCAAATTAAAATAAACCCATATTATCACTCAGATTTAATGATTTCCTGCTGGTCCTCTTTAATGTTCAGGACTGACCTTTTTTTTAAAAATACTTACAGCAAATTTGCTGTCAATATTTGGTTTCTTCTCCCCTGGAATGGTCACCTTTTCCTGCCAGGTGTTGCTGGGTGAGGCTGAGCATTCCCAGCATGAGTAACTTTTACCTCTCCTTGAGCTCAGAGTTTGTAAACATTGTCAGCCCTGAAGTCCTGGAACAAGGGGAATATTCAGCTCCAGAAATTTCCATTCCAGGTGATGTCAACTTCCTGATTAACTCTGTGGATGAAAAGAAGTGTTTTAGTGCAGTGCTGAGATGCCAGCAAATGAAAATCTGTCCCAAAATCCAGCAAAACCCGCAGGAAATTCCAGGTACCTGCTGAGGAAGCAGCGTTCTCGTGAGCTGAAATGTTTAAATTAGTCTTTTTGACTCTTACATTGCTCTTCTGGGGTGGAGGAACACGGGTCCACGTGGTGGCCATGGCACCAAAGTGCCCCTATTAATCTGGATTTTCTGCTCCCTGGCTGCTGGCAGGAAGGACAGTTAACATTCCAATATCATTTCCCCTTCAAGGAGACTGAAGAGCATTGGAAGCATTAAGCTCTGAGGTCGGTAATTCACTAATGAGAAAACTGATTCAAAGAGAAATTAGGAGCTGATTCTCTCCTCCACTGAAGCCAGTGGAAATCACTTTGTGGTTTCCCTGGGCAGACAAGTGTGTGGCTTGTGAAAGGTCACACAAGAAATCACAGAAAAATTGGACTTAAAGTCCAACACCTTATAATTGTTCCTTACCCAGAGCCTGAATCCTTTGTATCTGAATCCCTTTTCCTTAATGCAGCTTAGAAATATTTCAATAAATTCAGATTTTCTAAACCTACATTTTCAAGTTCTTGGCAGTAGTTGAGCTTCATTAAAAAACCACTGCTCAGTATTGCTGAGACCTTTCTGAGGCGTTCAGTTTTCATCAGGACACTGAAGAAGACACAATTTAATTCTTCAAACTTGTTCCTTCAGAGGTTGTGCTCTCCAAGGGGCTGACCCAAAGTGTTCTGTACTCAGCAGCCTCGAGGCTCCCTGGGATGTTTTTCAAGACCCTTCTCCCTGGCAATACTTCCAGCAGTTGCTTTTATATATAACATGCATTACTTGTGTGGCTGGAAACATTTTTATACCAAGAGTCCAGATAAATGCCAGTTCTGCCATCATAATACACCTCAACCCAGGTAAGAAACACAGTGTTGTGTTTATAAATCTGATTCATGCAGGGCCTGGAGCTGCAGTAACTCAGATACAGGGGAGTTTATGCACAGAATCACCAGAGCATACACAGAATTATTTATCAGCACGGCCTGTGCAGAGAGCTGGCGTGGGGCATTAGCACCCACCTGACAGAACAGGAATAAACATTTCCTGAAAGGACTCTGGGAAGGTTTATCACAAACACAGCTCTGTAATGAACCCGTGGAATATTTATGCTGTACATTCCACGTGAAATATGTGAGAGCTGGCCAAGTAAAGCCCTCCCAAAACAAGGCAAGCAGGACACTTTTATAATGGTGATAAAACTGCAGCAGCATCTCTGGACTTTTATGAACCTTATGCTTCCTATCAGTGTTCCTTCAAATTATTTATCACTTAAACATCATTCCAGCACAATTGAAATGAATGCATTTCCATGGCAGACAGAACAGATTGGAGTTTTTGCTCTACTCTGGGCTTAACAAATTCCAGTGTGCAGTGAGTGGCAAAAGTATTATTCTACTGTGTCATATAAAGGATTATTTCAGATGTTTGAAGTAATGCATACAGTTAAAGGTTATGGGAGAATAATGTTAAAGAAATTCATTGTTTCAGGCTTGGCTGGTAATCTGAATGATAAAAAGGTGATGACTGTTACAGCCTTGAAGCATTACAGTCATTTGGCTATGATAATAGTTCTCAGATTTGGTTATGGCCCTAATATGTTACCTGAAAGTTAAAATCAGATTCTCAGCTCTGTTGGCACATAATGATCACTTATTGTCTAGAATGTAATTTCTGAAAGAAAATTAGAGTTGATCTTGAGGATAAATCCTGGTTTATTTTATGGTTTTCCTTTCTTTTTCTTTTTTTTTTTCTTTTTCAGAAGAGCTAAACATGGAGTTTGTATTTCAGAGAAGGAATCAATTCAGGATCATCATTTCTTGAAATACACTGAGATAAATCTGTCTCCTGCTCCCTGCTTTTATAGCTCTTTGTTCCAAGCTGTTATGGACCAAGGGCTGGCAATGTTTCTGCTGCTAGAAGCAATCCCCCAGAGCTGTGAGGTGACAGAGCTTCAAACCAGACCCTGCAGATGGTTTGGGCTTTGCTTTTGGAGCACTTTAACCACACAAGTGCAAAGGAGCAGCTCACAGAAACCTGCCCCGGCTTTTGGGCTTGCCTGGGCTCTCAGTGGGAAGGACACAGCTCCAAGGTGATTTTGCTGTGAGTGAGAGAATCCCAGAGTGGTTTGGGTTGGGAGGGACCCTAAATCCCACCCGGTGCCACCCCTGTCATGGCCGGGACACCTCCCACTGCCCCAGGCTGCTCCAGCCCATGTCCAACCTGGGATCCAGGGGCAGCCCCAGCTGCTCTGGGAATTCCATCCCAACCCCTCCCAACCATCACAGGGAGGAATTCCTTATTTATATCCCACCTAACCCTGACCTCTGGCAGTGGAAAGCTGCCAGAGCTCACCCTCGGTCAAGGGTGGCTCCGTGTGGTGGAAAAGTCTCTCCTCCAGCCCGAGCTTCCAAAGAAAGGCTCAGCAGTCTCTGCTGTCCGGTCTCAAGGCAGTTTATTGCAGGTTATCTAAAAGATTTTCTCCTGGAGCTGCTGTGGTTTGCTCACAGCTCAGGCAGAGGCACACACACACCCTGACATCCTCTCTGACTCCCGACTGCTTCTTCTCTCCCCCTCTGCCCAGGGCTGCTGCTGTCTTTTATATGGTACATTCCGTGTTACATGGGTACAGTTTGTCCCCAATGCCTATTACCTATATTAAATGGTGCTTTTCTATCTTTTATATGGTACATTACGTGTTACATGGGTACAGTTTGTCCCCAGTGCCCATTACCTATATTAAATGGTGCTTTTCTATCTTTTATATGGTACATTCCGTGTTACATGGGTACAGTTTGTCCCCAGTGCCCATTACCTATATTAAATGGTGCTTTTCTATCTTTTATATGGTACATTACGTGTTACATGGGTACAGTTTTCCCCAATGCCCATTACCTATATTAAATGGTGCTTTTCTATCTTTTATATGGTACATTACGTGTTACATGGGTACAGTTTTTCCCCAGTGCCTATTACCTATATTAAATGGTGCCTTTCTACTCTAAACCAATATGTGAGTGCCAACATCACCAAGAACATGGAGGTGAGGAAGGAGAAAGAGGGAGGACAGGGCAGGCCCAAATCCCTCCATCTTAAACCTCTGACCCCATGTACAAAACCAAACCCCCCCTGTACAGCACTCAGAAATTCTTCCCTTTACTTTGTGACTACTTCTACTATAATATCTAAACTTTTGTGACTCCTTGTTCTTCCTGCAAGGTTGGTAAATCGTTCCATGGCTCAAACCCAAAATCACAGCTGTTTCCAGCTGCCTGCCAGGGTCTCAAATGCTTCTGAGCTGGGCCTGGAACATCCAAAAATGTCTGAGGGACATTTTGAGCTCCGACGGAAAGACATTGCCTGTGTCCTGTCCCTCCATTCCCTGCACTCTCAGCCTCCCCAGAAGTCCAAACCTTCCCCTTCCCTACAGGAACAGAGCAGGAAGGAGCCACAGTCACAATTTTCATTCCTTTCCCAGCACATTGGGTCTTTGTCCCAGCTCTGTTACAAACAATTCCCGCTCTTGTCAGAACACCAGCACTCCACAATCCTTAATTCATCATTTTTGGGATTCTCAAATGACAAACTTGTTAAGCCCATGGTCACAGCTACAGGTGGAACAGCTCAGATTGAGATTTTAGCCACAGCAAGGTCACACAATAAAGGCCAGATCAGAAAAGAGATCAATAATTATTTACATTGTTTGTTGTAAGTATAGAATAAAGTGTAGCAGTAGAAGAGCTGTGAAAGTCAAAGCATTTTTCTGTTTGAGTCTCCCTCTGTAGAAAAAGACCCATCCCCCAAAAAAACCCAACAACAAACAAGCCAAAAAATCCCCTCAAAACCCAAGAACCCCCCCCAAAAATGAAGCCAAAAAACAAAAAAACAGGAAAACAAAAAAAAAAAAAAAAAAAGGAAAAAACCAAACAAAAAACTAAACACACAAAAAATCCTACAAAAAAACCCCAAAAAAACCCAACCAGACAAAAAACAACCACAAAAACAAAAAATCAGCCAAAAAGAAAAGCAAAAAAACCAACCAACAACACCAAAAAAAGTCCACAATAACCAAAACCAAACCCCCAAAACAACCCAAGAAATTCAAGAAAAGGACAGAAAATGATGGGAATATTATTCCAGCAAAAGCTGGGGCCGTGTTTGCAGGGTGTGTTATTCTTCCCCGATTTCCCTTTTATAACGCAGGGTAGTCCAATAAATTTCTTACCCCAGAATCTTTCTTGTGCCCCTGTATTTCTGGAGCTTCACAGGGATGAGGATTGGAAATCAAACATTCAGGGGAGATACTGCAGTTAAGTATTAAACCTGACAGCTTTTATATGGTGAGTACAATAATTGATTTCATGTTATGCTAACCTGCTCGTCAGGTTAAAGCAGCCAGGAGAGTTCCATTTCATAGAGCGGGCACTGAATTATTATTTTTTTAAGGTTTTAAAAGCACTGAGTCAATTTACATTTCAATTTTCCTTTCTAAACACTTATATAGATGAAGAATACAATGGTGCTTGTGCGGGCAGGAGGACAAATTCAACCCTGATATTCCCTCTGAGGAAAAAAAACCCACTGAAGTAGTGAACAAATCAGGAAAATATTGAAAATAAGTCAAATTCTTGAGGGGAGTGGTTATATCTTTATTTACTGTATTTTTTTTCTGGTCAATTTATCACCTGCTGGTGGCATTTTGGAGTGGGGAGTGCTTGGGAGTGAAGGAAGTCTGAGGGATTCCTGAGTTTTCAGAGTTAAAAAACCTGACACTCTTTTGAGGAACATGGTACCAAAATCCACTGGCATAATGTCAGTGCTGAAAAATTTTGAAGTCAAAAACTCTCTTCTTTCTCAGACAGGGTCCAGGGAAAAACTGATATTTCCAACATCCTTGATAACCCTCAGACTGGAGTGAACAATTTATTGTCATGCCCCCCAAATGGAAAATAATCTGAGTTCTACACCAGTGTTTTTTTGAGCACATATATTAATATAATGAAATAACAGTGGGATCCACAGAGTGTTGGTGGACATGAAAGTTGCCCAACTTTCCCTCTGCTTCAGATCATCTCAGAGTCAGCAGAGGGGTTTAATGTGTCTCTTATTCTTCAGGAAGTGCCTAAACTGGAAATGAAGAGCTCTGGGAGGAACTGCCTGTGATTTTTCTCTGCTGTTTCACTGCATTTACACATTTTACCCCAGGAAAATGTGTACCACAGGTTCCTCCTGTGGGCAGCTGCTCCAGGATTCACATCCTGCTCCTGCCATGTTATGCCAAATGGAAATTCTTCAACTTTGGGATTAATGGGTGAGAAACCACTTTTTTTTCCCACCCTTAAGGGTCACTGCCATGCCCCAGTGCCTGTTGAGGTATCAGAATTTTCAGTAAGGACTTATACATGGCCAGAGACTTCTTTTTCCAGGCATTTTTGGCTGTATTTATGGTGAGAAATGAGTGTCACTTCCTTTCTGCACATTAGGGCTGCTGAGCTGAAGCAAATGGGTATAACTTTTCTCTTAATTCTATAATCTTATTATCCCAGCTCCAATAAAAACTGATAATGAAATCTGAGGATATTGAGAACTTGGATTTTTTCCATCAAGTCTAACTTGGTATTTTTTTTGAGCGCTCTGGTACTTACCATAGTCCAACTCTTTTTAAGACCATCCAGGGAAACATAAACCCTTGCAGCGAGCCATTTTCTGTCAAAATTATATCTGACCTGCATATTTTTGCAATTCTCTGATGCATTATACAGTCAGATCAGGTTGTTCCTTGACCACTTGTTCACCCCCATCAATTGCATTAGCATTTAACGTGTCAGTTTAAATTACAGAGGTAACAAAGGTTTGGGAAGGTTACAATAGATCCAATCTCATGCAGAAGTGGGGAAAAATAATCTTAAATCATCCTTGCATGGGAGTGTTATTTTTCCTCGTGACATACATTTACTCACCTTCTGGAGCATCACTGGGCAACTTTTTATGGTGAGGACTCCATGGGATCAGCACAGCCTGTAAATGAGAGAAGCAGCAGCCCTGAGACAAGCAGGGATATTTTATTTGAACTTAGATTGCATCTCCTGTGTCTTTACTAATTTTCCTTTCTATTCTCCATTCGTTTTCAGGGCTAAATTCCCTCTTTTTCTCTCTCTGGAGAGTCTGTTCTTCTTTGTGTCTGATCAGTAAATTAGGGTCTATTCTACAGGCACATAAGAACATCATCAAGGATTGGAGTCTTTTAAGTTCTTAATCCTTTAGCCTTGAACAGAATCAGAGAATCATTAAGGGTGGAAAAGACCTCTAAGCTCATCAAGTCCAACCATCAACCCTAATCCCTGTCCTCAGCTGCAACATCCACATGTTTTTTGAGCATTTCCAGGGATGGGGACTCCAGCACTGCCCTGGGTGGTCTGTTCCAATTCCTGACAGCTTCTACATGAGGAAAATTTTCCTGGGATCTCATTTAAATCTTCCCAATGTGAAGATACCTGCAAGAGGGACAGCAGTGCTTCTCCTGAAAGCACTCATCATCCTGTGCTGTGATTTACCACTCTACCACACCAAGGTTTGGGGCTGTCTTAATAAAATACCAGCCTGGAATTCCAGTAAACTTAGGGAAAACCTGTTCTCTTTACAACAATTTCATACATTTGGGAAAACCTGGAGGTCATGTCAATTTTACCTGGGATTTTTTCTGTTTATGCAATGACTTAATAACACATGGGCAGTGATGTCAGAATTCCAGCTGTGGGTTGCCTGAATACAAAATAGGACATAATTCCTCCCACAACGACTCATTCCAACCTTTCTGTGCCCTCCCAGCTCCAAGCCAGGCAGCTGAGCAATATAAAAACACTGCATGGCCTTCTAGAAAAATAAATCAGCACATGATGGGCCAGAAATGCCCCTGAGTGAAGAGCAGGCAAAAATACAATCACCAGAGCAAAATTCGGATAATTTATAATTTTATGTATTCATTGACTTATGTATTTATACATAAATATGTGTATTTATATACACTATGCAGATATATTCATGCATCATGAAGTTCATTACAAATACAGGTATTTCTTTTTTAATAAAGGTGGAACAAAGAGCTTCTGCCAACAATATTCACATGCACAAAGCTGCCATCAAATCTGCCTGCATGGAAACCGCAGCTGTAAGGTGTTAAAGCAGCAAAATTAAAAGTAAAGCCAGATTGTGGCTGTTACTGAGCTCAGGAAGCATAGTTATAAATTTAAAATAAGCAGATATTTTCAAATTCTTGATTTCAATGTGGCCAGAATATTTTAAAAAGGCCTTAAACCAACAATGCCTGCACCTTAAGTTTGAGCAGTAGCTAAAGGCTAAAAATAACATGGAAAAAGTAGTTTAAGGAGATATCTTTGCTACAGAAACGCCAGCATTTCCACACGCAGCTGTGGCCCGTGACGTGTGCTGTGATGAATGGGGTTTAATAAGCAGCAGAGCAGAGGCTCCATTTGGCTGGAGTGGCTCCTGTGCTGGGATGGGGATGTGCCACTGGCATGTCCCCAAACCTGGAGCAGCTGGGCTGAGGGAGAGGCTCCAGGCAGGGTTTGTGTGGGGCAGGACAGCTGCTGGCTGCAATCAGCCAGATGGAATCAGCAGATATGCAGATTTAGCTAAATAGAATGACAGAAGTGTGGGGTGAGAAGGGACCACCCAGTGCCACCCCTGCCATGGCAGGGACACCTCCCACTGTCCCAGGTGCCCCAAGCCTTGTCCAGCCTGGTCTTGGGATCCAGGGGCAGCCTCAGCTGCTCTGGGAATTCCATATCAGCCCCTCACCACCCTCACAGGGAAGGATTCCTTCCCAAAATCCCATCTAAACCCACTTTTTGGCAGTTTGAACCCATTCCCTGTGTCCTGTCCCTCATCCCTTGTCATTTGTCTCTCTCCATGTTTCCTGTACCTCTTTCAGGCCCTGCAAGGCCAAAATTAGTTCACCCCAAAGCTTCTTCTCCCCAGTGAACAATCCCAGCTGTGCCAGCCTTTCCTGCCAGCAGAGCTGCTCCATCCTCTGATCCCCCTGGAGAAGTTTCCTGAAGCTCATAAACTTTGGTCCTGATCCTTACATCCCAGAGAAAAACAAGACACAAACTAGCAAAAGCCAAATACAAGCATATTCAAAAGTTGTGTTACCATATTTTGACTGTGCAGATGTTATTTTGAAGCAACAAGAGCTGCTCTCCCTGATCAGAGAACTCTTCTTAAGAAATAATTAAATACTTCTCCTATTTCAGATAACATCCTGGGATATTTCAAAGGAAAATGAGAATTTAAATAGAGAACAGGCCTTGTAAAATAATCTCATCAAGACCTGCAGCCATGTGCTGTAAAACTTCAGGACTTTTTGATCACTAGTGAGCCCCAGTCTGTGTCCAGCTTCTCTAAATATCTTCAGCAAACTCAAGTGGAAAGAATCCTGTACCCCCATTTGAAACTCTAATTTAAACTACTCCTTCTAATATTATATTTTCATAAATAAAATCCCCAGTTTTTTAGTTTCTTGTGGCATAAACCCAAACGCAGCCCCCGGTGCTACCAAAAATAACCCTCAATACCATTTGGTCTGTTTTCCCAATGAATATTTATAGCAGCTCAGGTGTCAGGGACTCCTTTCAGCTAAGAAAAAGACCTTATTCAGATTTTATTGATGTAGCTCACGATATTCCTGCTCTTGTACAACACAAGGTCACGCTGAATTTCGGTGTCACACTTCATTAAAGTGTGCACTGGGCACCCTTGGCTCCAGGTGCTCCCTGACCCCAGCACCCTGCAGTCCATGAACATCAGCAAGGCTTTCTCCTGCCACATTTGCAGCATTTTTGCAAAGTCAGCCAATCAATATTGGTTTAAAAAAAAAAAAAAAAAAATACAAACCCAAAAGTTGCCTGCCTGTGATTATCCTTGCAACATTCCCAAGCTGATGGTGCTGTCAGCTCTGGGTGCAGCCTACACCTGCACGTGATGGGTTTGAGTCTTTCTTCGGCTTGATTCACAGTAAGAGATTGTAAATAGATATTTCCAGGAAAATAATCCCGTTTGGAGGATGTTATCTTTTAAGCAGAACCCATGAAATCATGGATCAGAGAGCTGGGCTTTGAAACTTCCAGCAAAGCTGAGAAATCTACACAAAATGAAACGGTTTTATTTCAACAACTTCCTCTCCCTTCCCCAAGAAATAAATAAAAGGGAAAAAAAAATTTCTGAGTTTCCTGTATTTCCCATTGCTGCTGTATTCTCAATCCCCATGGAATTAGGTGGGGGATTTGATTTGGCACAATTTATGGTCTGCAATCAAGCTGCAAGCTCAGGAGTTCAGTGACACTGTCTGTCATCGAGTCAAACTGAGGCCAAAGAACTTCACATCCGGAAATTTGGTACCCTCCAATTATTGCTGGAGAGCACCGCCCCAGCTGAAGGCTGCAGTGTCATTTGTGAGCAGTGCTGACCTTCCTTTGAGGCATTGCTGGCATTTGTCACCCTTCTGTTCACAATTGCAGAATTTTTGCAAGTCTCAAAATCATCAAGTCCAACCTTCAGTCAGATCCCACCTTGTTGCCTTGATTTTTAAACGTGTTTTCTTTTATAGTTCTTTTGAAGGTTTCAAAGTTCTTTTAAAAGTTTTCTATGCCTTCTGATGTTTAAATATTTCTACTGGAGCTCTCACATGCTGCTCATGTAAATAATGATTGTTTTGCATTCTTCTTTGTGGGAGGAGAGAATTTATGGACTGTTGGTTTAATCAGTGTGGTTGGAGAGGTGGCAATTCCATCCTCCAATCCACTGTCACTTTTGGAATTCTATATATTGCGAGGTCAGAAATAAAATTTACTCTTTTGCTCTTTTGAACTTACCAAGCTTCTGTGTCGCTACAGGACATGTGAAAGCACGACGTGAGCCACTGCTATTTGCAAGGTAAAGAAGAAGAAGGTTTATTTTCTGACTCCAACTTTTATACTTTTCCAAAGGTGACAGTGGATTGGAGGGTGAATGTGCCACCTCTCCAAAGACATTGGACAAACTACTAGTATATCAAATTTCTCCACCCCTATGAAGGAATGCAAAACAATAGGTTGTTTACAGAAAGTTGTGTGAGAAAATTGTAAACTCAGAAGGCTTTAGAAAATCTTAGAATCGGGTCAACGCTTCTGTGTACTCATTTTGTGTCCAATAGCGACACCACCTCACCCACTAAATCCCATCCCAAAGGGCCCCATCCAAAACCCAAGTGGTTTTGGAGCCCTTCAGGGATGGTGACTCCAGCACTGCCCCGGGGAGGCACAGGAATCGTTCTGAATCCAGGGCAGTGAAGCCATGGCTGGGGCCTCACCCTGGCAGAGCTGCACCAAGAGGTGTGCAGGGCTGCAGCGCTGCAGGAGGGAGCAGCAGCCGTGGCTGAGCTGCTGGGAAGCCCTGCAGGGTGGCAGGTGATGGACCAGCAGGTTCCCAGGGCCACCACCGGCCGGGCTTTCGTCACCTCAGCCCCGTTTGCACCGAGTTTAGGAACCGAGTGTCCGATCAAACAACTTCCCTCTGCCTGGTGGCCTCAGCAGGGACCTGGGTCATGTCCTCACCGCTCCCTGCCAGTGCCACCAGCCTCGTGGCCGTGGTGGCAGCAGGAGCCTCTGGCTGGTGTCCCCCAGCGCACGTGGCGCGAGGAGGCTGAAACCAAGGCAGGGCTGCTGCAGAGAGCAGGAACTGCCTCGGCCAGCTCGCCTGTCCAGCTGAGCGTTGGCATCTGCTGCTTCTCCTGGTCCGTGCTGGGATGCCCAAGTCAGGGATTTCACACCACTCCATTAAAAACAAACGTTATAGGATAATCTCCTACGCCCGTTTCCTTGACCAGACCATGGGGTAAGAACAACATGGAACAAACCAAATCCCTGCTCCAAGGGGCAAATGCAAATCAAGGTGCTGAGCAGCCCTGCCCGAGCAGACAGGGAGGGTTTATCTCTGCGAGACAAATGCATTTCTCAGAACAAACAGCCCGCGCAGAAAGGCCTGAGCCCAGCTCCACTGCAGAGCAGAACGCTCTCAATTGTGAGGCTGAGCCAAAGCAGCTCTGCAGGAGCCTCCTGCAGCTGCTACGGCTGGGGAGAGGCTGATTTCCTGCACAGGAGGCTGGGGAGAGGCTGCATTTCCTGCACATAGAGGCTGCATTTCCTGCACAGGAGGCTGGGGAGAGGCTGCATTTCCTGCACAGGAGGTTGGGGAGAGGCTGCATTTCCTGCACAGGAGGCTGGGGAGAGGCTGCATGCATTTCCTGCACAGGAGGCTGGGGAGAGGCTGCATTTCCTGCAGAGGGGGCTTGGGAGAGGATGCATTTCCTGCACAGGAGGCTGGGGAGAGGCTGCATTTCCTGCACGGGGGGGCTGGGGAGAGGCTGCATTTCCTGCACAGGGAGGCTGGGGAGAGGCTGCATTACCTGCATGGAGGGGCTGGGGAGAGGCTGCATTTCCTGCAGCTCAGTCCGGCTGGGGAGAGGCTGCATTTCCTGCATGGGGGGGCTGCAAAGAGGCTGCATTTCCTGCAGAGGGAGGCTGGGGAGAGGCTGCATTTCCTGCAGCTCAGTCCAGCTGGGGAGAGGCTGCATTTCCTGCACATAGAGGCTGCATTTCCTGCACATAGAGGCTGCATTTCCTGCACGGGGAGAGCCAGGGCTGAGTCCAAAATGCAGCGTGGGGAACAGGGAACCCGGAGCGGAGTACGGAATGGAGCCGGAAAAAGAGAAAACCCGGACGGGCATTCCAGTGGAATCCGGAATGGATTCGGTAAAAGGGAAAACCTGGACCGATTTTGGCCGGAGTTAGGAATGGACTTGGCAAAAGAGAAAGGCCGGACCGGATTATGACAGGACTCCGGAATGGAGTCGGCAAAAGGGAAAACCCGGAGCCCAGAATGGATCCAAAGCCAATGAAATTTTATTTTCTTAATGCTACTGGCAATCTGAAGTTCCTGTAGGCTTTATAGAAACTCCTCAAGCTGGAATTCAGCAGAGCTGGTAAGCTGATTTCTGGAGATGCCTGAAGAGTTCAGTTGTGTTATTAGACAAAAAAATTAAATATTTTAAGTAGTTTGGGATGTCCCCATTGAGATCCCAATAAAAGTCATCCAAAACCTTTTTCACAAAAAGACCCCTGGGGGTAAAGAAGATTTTGCTTAAAAAACATGGAGATTATTTTCACAATTTTAACAATTCATCATGTTTCAGGAAACCACAACTCCCGTAACAGAGATCCACTTCTGGTTGAATACATAAACTGACATACCTTTATGGAATTAACTAAATTAGGTGGATTTTATACCTCCTTAATGAACCAATACAAAACATGGTGTGAATCCCCTTAATTCAATTCCAAGCTGGATTTATTTGCTTTGGGAGATGTACAAATAGAAACTTAATCAAGTAAAAACATCTCTGGTCCTCCACTTTGTCTCCAGCTGGTATCTTTATATTAATTTAAGTAATTGGGGAAGGAGAGTCAAATAAATAAAACTCTGCATTTAGGGGAAGGCATATTTTATCTATTAAAAGGCCTCAGAAAAATAAGAATAATATTGGGGAGAGAGAACTGATCAACATTCGTCTCAAACAGGACTGGTGAAGTGCACTAATTAAATTAAAAATCTGAAATTTATAGTTTCAGTAGCAAAGCAGAAATTTTGTCCTCACCCACCTGCAAAGGTGAGGTATTTCTTAGGGATCAGGTGCTTTATTCCCTTGGGAATGGTAAAATACAAAGAAGAAATAAGAAACTAAGGAAAAAATTAGGAAAACTTGTGGCAAGAGGCAGAGAAAGTAAAGCAATAATTCCTGTAAAGGGGGAAACTGAACAGTTCTTAGTCAGAACTGAAATAGATAAAACACATGTTGGCATTTTAATGCTTAAGTTTTTCTTTCTTCCTTTTTCTTTATCATCAAAGGAAGAAAAGCACTTCTTCTCCTATCTTAGATCAATCTATCAAAGAGCAGAGCAGTAAAACTGTGTCAAAAAAGAAAAAATATTTCCACAGCAATGGAAATCGTTGAAGAAATACCTGTATTTTTGCTTGATAAATTATTTCTTCATTTCTATATTCATACAAAGCACATGTATTTTCCTGCTCTGTTGAACAGAGAAATCCTGTGAGTTCCCAGAGAAAGCTGCTATTAGGTTATTTTTCTCTGTCTGAAGAAGTTATTTGCTACAGATTTCAATACCTGGTGAAAAGCTTTGCTGTTCTTCCTGTGCCCTATTGAGCACAGGTGCAAATTAATTTTTTAAAATGTTATTTTAAATGGAAGATGCTTTCAAACTTTAAGTTCAAGTGTTTTCTGTGAACCAGATTGATTTCAAACTAACTTGATAGGATCCTGAAGTTGCAGCAATGCCAATTTTAAGCAAAGTTGTGATTAGAAATGGACCAGTATTGTTTAGCACAAAAATTTGGTGTTCAATAGGATTGAGGCAAAAAAAGGGGAATCTCAAGAAGGTCCCAGCAAAGTTAAACAGGATTGGGGATGGGCTGGAATTTGCTAAGAAGAGATGAGAGACAAGCAGGACCCCAAGCTTGACTCTGCTGATGGAGAAAAGCTGCTCTCAGGAAAGCAGAAGACACCAAAATGAGAAAAAAACAGGCTGTTAGTGCTGATTTTCCCTTTAAATTCCCAAGTTTTCTCCAAGTTTGGAGGATATCAGCAATGCCACAAGGAAGTTCCCCACCGAGTGTGGATTGAGCTTGGTTCTCCCACAGGTTTTCAGCACTTTGCAGGGAAGTTCTGTAAGAGACGGGGTGTAAAGCTGTGATCTCACATTGCCACCCTCCAACACTCCTCCTGTTTTGTTGTGGGTTTTTTGTGGTTTTCTTTTTGTCAGGTCACTCAAATTAATTGGTTTCAACTTCATTTTTTTTTTTTTCAAGTGGAAGTTCATTAAAATGTTGAAAAAATTGCCATCACAAGGAAAAGCACAATATCCTGTTAACAGTGTCAACCTGCAACTGCTCTGGCTTCTTTTTCTTCTTAATTGGATCTGTTGAATTTCCCATTCTGCTTAGCAAACAGATTGGATTTTGGGCAAATCAGCAGTTTTTTCCAGTGGGGGGGAACAAAAAAAAAATTATCAATAAATTCCCAACCATCCCAAATAATTTTCCAGATGTGGTGTTACCTTAATAAAGTTGTAGCCTATTTAAAACTTGTTTCTTGTATGTTGAAGTCCTTGCTGAAGTGTCAGGGGACAATCAGTCACCACTTGTACTCAATAAACTGGGAGATGATACTTCAGGAATCGATGCAGCTCTGCAGAGATTTGAAAGATGTACATTTATTGGAGGAAGCAGTAAATAAAAATAAAGCCTCGCTGGGATTTAATTTCAGTACCCAATGGGTAAGTTTGTACTTGTGTGCATGTATAAATAACTTTATTATAAATAAAGATGCCAAAGGAAAGGGAAAATTGTTAACTTAGCAACTATTGACTAATATGCAAAAAATAAGACCAATGTCATCAAGTTGAACTTTGCTATTCTAATTCTGCATTCATTTGCATAAAATCCTTGCTGATTTGATGCAGATAATTCCTGACTCTCCACTTCATCAAGGAAAATCGATTTGTGGCTATTATAGACTAAATCAACATTTTCCTGGTTTTTGTTCCCCGCCCCAAGCTCCACTGCTCTCAGAGGTGAGTTCCAGAGGTGAGAGAAGCAATGCCTGGCACTGTGAGTACACAGAAAGTACAAGGAATAATCTTATCTCAATATTGAATTAATACTATTAAAGCTATTAAAGCATTTTAAAGACTTCTTGGCCAACTCACAATTAACACTTCTTCAATCTTCTTAAATTATCAAGCACTATGAGAGTAGACAAGGTCATTGTTTTATCTGCAATAAAGTCAAAGGAATTGCCAGAGAGTCTTACACGTATAATTAACAGTGTGCAATTTATTCAATAAAGCTCTCATTTAATTACAGGAACCTATTACACTGAGTGATGCGTTAGGGGTGATTTATATCTCAGATGTAAATATTCAGAAAGAGGCCACCCATACTGAAAGCAGCTGCTCCCTGCTCTCCATCCATGTTCAACTTCAGTGTGTTGGTACAATATATGAAATATTGAGAAGAAATTTCTCTCTGGGAGGGTGGGCAGCCCTGGCACAGGTGCCCAGAGCAGCTGGGGCTGCCCCTGGATCCCTGGCAGTGCCCAAGGCCAGGCTGGACAGGGCTTGGAGCACCTGGGATGGTGGAAGGTGTCCCTGCCATGGCAAGAGTGGAATGGGATGGGTTTTAAGGTCCCTCCCAACAATCCCTCCTGGGATCCTGTATTGATACCAGGCTCTTACAAGCTGGCAGTGATTATTTTGGGAAGATTTAGTGTTACCTGTTGGGTTTATGGCTGATGCCTCCTTGGTCTTCTTCAGGAGTGTGGTCTGGACCAACAGTCAAAGACACACACTGGTGCTGAGCTGTGCCAGGTGTTAAATCTGGTTTTGTTGGTGTTCCTTTCACCAGCAGCAAAGTTTGCTAGCAAGCCTGTGCTCTTTCTGCATCCATAAACTGTGAATCCACACCAATTTGCACTGTTAGTAATACGAAAGTCAGTTTGGTTTTCTTTTTTCTTAGCATGGAAAATAAATATTCCTGATACTTGCTAATAAAGCTTTCCTTGCTGGGATGGGATTATGCACTTGTGCCTTCCCTGTGCTCCCAGGGCCTGTCTGCCTGTGGGTTATCCAAAATCCAAAAGAGATTCTGCACAAAGCTTTAAACCCCAGAGCTTTTAAACTGAGAGGCATTCAGAGCTGCAATAAGTCACTGCCTCTGTGAGAGCTACACCTGTGCTGTTTTAGCACCAAAAGCACTGCAAATCACTCTATTACTTAAGTATTTTCCTCCACAGATCTCAGAGCTTTCACAAAAAAAGCAGCTGAATGAAGCCGTTTATATGTGAACAGAACACATTTTTCAACATCCATCCCTCAAAAAGCACTCACTCACGTTATCACAAATTTAAGCAACAACAAAAACTTCAAACCCAGTCAAACCCAGCGGTGTCAGGCTGACAGGAGTTGATGACACTCATAAAAGGAACAGCTTTCTAAAGAGACATCTCTCTCGTGGAAAGTGTTAGCCAATTGATAACACAGGTAATATTCAGCACTCCAGATCTATGCTGATGTATAAAACTGCTGTCAAAACCACTGCCTTTATTGACATCAGCATGAATACTTTGCTCCCAAGGTAAAGACATTATTGTCAGGAGGAGCTGAAAACATTAGAGGAGCTATTTCTCAGTTTAACTATGTAAAAGTCTGTTGTTAAAAATCTTTACGAGTCTTTAACATCAGAAAAATTGTGGAAGAATCCTGTTCACAATAGAACGCCTCACCTGAAACCTCGAAAGGGTATTTTAAGTGGAAAAACCACAGGATTGGTGGCAAACCCAGCTGTGCCTGCCCACACCACATCTCACACCCACTGCACAGCCCTGCCTGGGGCTCTGGCAGTTTAGAGAATCCAGTGGAAGGAAATTTCCTCAACTCATGAGGAAACTACTCAAGAAGTGATTTTAAGAGGCCATAGTAAAAAGTTAATCCAGCTGCACAGATCCCATCACATGGAATATTGCAGCACATCCTGAGAGCAACAGGGAACTGTGGAGGGGCAGAACAAGATCTGCTGTGCCCCATCCGAAAATCGATTCATTTTCACAATCATACTTTCATTAAATGTTCTGAACTAGAAGGGACCCACAAGGAGCATCCAAATCTGACCCCTGGCTCCTGCACAGGCCACCCCAGGAATCCCAGCATGTACCTGTACAAAAAACAAAAAGCCTTGCTATGATTTGACAGAAAAAAAGGAGTCACTGAAGACCAAATCTACAAAAACGTTTCGATTTGCCACTGAGTGGAACCGAAACCCCGAGACACGGGGATGAGCTCATGTCCCTCTCCTGCTGCCCTGATGTCCCCGTGCCCCATCCAGAGCTCAGGGCCAGGACCTGCTGCCCTGTTTGGCCCCATCACTGCCCCCAGGACATCCCACCCCACTCAGCTCTTCCCTCTAATGTAGTTTGACTGAGATGAAGAAGCCTTCTGCTCTCCAGAGATCGATTCTCCTGAAGCACAGCACATAAATGAATATTTTACAAGCCATATAAATGCAGCCCTTTCCATTTTTCCTTTCCAGTTCTGCTGTTTGAAGATAGATGCTGGTGCTAATTTACAAAGTTCCCATCTCAGGAGCAGGCAGAGATTCCTGCCCCTCACCAATATCCCCCTCGGAGGTTTCCCTCACCAGCTCCAAAAGTAACACACCACTGTTTGGTGGATAATTTTGACAGAATACTAATCCTGCTTAGCTGTAACAGCTGATTATTAAAAATGTGGGATGTGGCAAGCACATTTCTCTCTCTGTCATGGTTTTTCATAGAGGAGCACAGAGAGAAGAAAGAGAAAACAATTTCTATTTCTGCTCCTTGTTTTTCCCATGTGGAATGTGTTTGGAGAATTTTTTACCTAGGGTGAGTGCTTGGTTGGATTCTGGTGAGGATTGTTTGAGCTGATGGCCAATCCAACCCACCTGGGGCTGGGCTCTCAGAGAGGGTCACAAGTTGTGTTGGAGTCAGAGAAAGTAGTATGTAGTTTTAGTATCCTCCTTTTATATAGTATATTAATGTATTTTAGCATAGTTATAAAAAAGAAATAATTCAGTCTTCTGAATTGAGTCCAACATGGTCATTTCTTCCCACTGGGTTCGCCTGGGATATTCTAGAAAACAACTTCCTGAGGTCCTGGGTGTCAGTGACCTTTTTGTTGTGAAAACTCAAACTGCACCAACACTGCTGAGTGTGAAATCATCTTTAAGAAGAAAATCCTCTCTATTATGATTTAATTCTTCAGCATCCAGTGGTCAATAGCTAATATGCTGTCCCTTAAATGTGGCTATAGGGAATTAACACTCGGCACCTCCGGATCCCGCTGCAATGGCCCTTTGCTTTGGACTTCAAAGGCAATAAAAAAGTAATATTGAGATCAAAGCCTCCCAGCACAATCACACTTTTTGAAGTTTGCAAACCATAGAAATTGGAGGCGTTTTAGTTCGCTGGCTCTTGTCATTTTTTTGAACTCCTGAGCACTTTGAGCCACTGTTCAAACTTCTGGTATAAACTCGTGTTTTGATGCACAAGGATCTGAAGATGCCAGGGAATTCCAGATTAATCCATGCTGACAGCAAGGGCCCTCGTTACCTTTCTATTGATTTTGCAAGGTCTGGGAAAAAAAATAAGCAGAGACTGTTTAAAGGCTTTCCTGTGGCATTGGCTGCATCACACATCCAGTTCTTGCTCAATTAGCATGACATGTCCATGCTTGATGCTCCAAACTATAAAAGTTCAGCAGCAAACATTTTGATCAGGCCTTGAAATCTGTATTATGTAGAGATCCAAAATCATATCAGACAGTGCTGTAAGACTTGAGTCAAATTCCTCTTAAAAAGCAAAATATGGGCAAAGCATGAGCCAGGCCTGAAGTGTCTGGAGGCTGTGGAACAAAAGCTGTCAGCATTCCTTGTTCAGAATTCCTGAAAGTCCCATTACAGCCCATGCTGAAGTGTTCAGCTTGGAAACTAAATTGTTTTTCCTTTAGGAGGGATAATCTTTGGACGTGGCAGAGCACATTGTTAATTTTGTTTGTGCAGGGGACTGTCCTGGGCAGGTAAAGTGATTTTAGGTTTTAGCAATACTCTGAATATCCAGGGTGCTGAAGGAGGGCAACATCCTCTTCCTACATTGCAGGGCCCTTGTCAAACAGGCTCTGTATAGCAATAAATCTGTTTATTTTTGTTATGGTTCTCTCCTCGCTCTCTTGCTGCTTCTGTTTTCTCTTTGAAAGCACTTGATTGTAGCATTCTCTGTCTGTTTGCAGCATCATAAAGTGAAATTCACTTCATTGATCAGAAAATGACCTCTATCCAGTGCCTCTTAGATTAGAGATAACAGCAGGCTGCTGTCTCACTGAGAAATAATTTCTTTGGCCCCTTTGGCTCCTCTTTATTGTGATTGCTTCCTAACATATCACTTAAAAACTGGAGTGGAAAACAAATGAGGATATCTTCTCCACTGTTTGTATTTTGACTTCCCAACAAACACAGATGCACACACACTGCAGTGCTTGATACATTAGAATAATTCATATTTTCCTGTGGAAGATGAAGAAAATATTTAACCATAGACAAACGAGCTGAGGAAAGGGGTAAAAATGGATTGACATAAAACCTACATTTTGCCTGAGAGACTTTACGCTTTAAAGCAGGAAAAATGGGAGATGTACACTCATGTGAAATTTAAACTGTGCATATTCAGGAACAGGTTTTTAAATATCAGCAATAAAGATCATGTTGGAATACATTATCACATTCTGCACTGGAGCATGTGTTACATATTTATAACAAGGAAAGCGTGCAAGACTAATCATACACTATGAATAATGCCATGTTTTTCCAGGCAGATTTGCAAAGTGTTATCCCAGACATTCCCTTCTGCTGGGGGCAGGAGGAAGCAGAGGCTGCTCCAGCCCTCCCCACTCGGCTGCTCAGCATCCTCTGCAGGAGGATCCCACTGCCAAGTGGGAGGTGTGCGGTGACATTTAGGAAATAGGCAGAAATATCTGTATTATTTTGGCTATTTCAGGCCTCCTGCTCAGCTCAGATCTGCAGTTGGCAGCAGTTTGTTCCCAGGGCCCTGGATGGTGCTGCCTTGGCAAAGAGCTGGGATTTCTGGAGGGCTTGTCAGCCTCAGGAAAGCCCCTGAGCTTCAGTCTCACCATCCTCCACTTCCCCAGACTCTTCAGGAATAAAATGAACTGCTCTTTTCATCCCCCCACAACAAAACTTTGAGTGCCTCAGACACTGGAATGGGCTTTTGACAGCTGACCTTATTATATCAAGTAATTTATAATTAAAGCTCCACAAATCCAATCGTGTCTGACACTAATACAGCTGAAATACTACATGAATATATAATTCAAACCATGCCACTTGTTACATGTTGTTTGCCATAGCAAGAGATACTCAGCACCAGCTCTGCCCAGTCTACTGAGCTTTTCCTCCTTGATGCAAGCACAAGGAGCTTTCAAAAGAGGGAGAGTGGAGAGAAAATGTGTTTATTCCTGGCTGTGGTGTGTGCCAGGGCTGCTTTCATGGGGTGCAACAACCTGCTCCATTCTCAGGCATCTTCATGGAGATTTCTCTGCAAGAAATCTCAGACTGCGACTAAATCCCGGTTCTAGTTGGGATTAGAATCCCAATATCAAACTGGGATTTAAAAAAATGAGCAGGAAGACAAATGCTGGTGGTACTTCTGGCCCTGAGCTAGTGGAAGGTGTCCTTGCCCAAGGCAGGGCCTTGGCATGAGATGATCTTTAAGGTGTCTTCCAATCCAACCCATTCTGTGATTCCATGATGAATTCTTCAGGAAGGGAATGTGCTCAATGGGATTAAGGTTACCCATAAATATCCTCAGTTTTTATCAATATTCTGCACCAGTAGACAAAAAAGCTTTTGAAAATATTGATAGCACACCTAATATGGGCCTTTTGCACTCGGCTGGGCAGCTGTGACTTGGTTTAAACTTCGATTTTGTAAACAAAATTTAACTTACCTCAAAGCTCAGCATGTTCTCAAAAGAAAAGAGCAGCCTTTATCAAAGATCAGTCTCAGCCATAGACTGGAATGGAATAAAGAAAGTCTGAGCATCCTCCATCTAGGAAAACACCATCTGGGAATCGTCTCTCTTTTATCAAGAGAAAAGTCCTTGGGAAAGGCCTCTCCTCTGCTCTGGGGTTGAGGCTGTGCTATAGATTTGTTCCCGGACATCCTATGGAATGGGATTTCAGACTCTGAATTAACCAACGTTAATTCACAAATTAATCAATGTTAATTCAGAAAAGGTGTTCAGCACAAACCTTTCTGTACACCCAAAGATGGCACTAAGCTCCCTTGTGCTCCCTTTGCAAAAAGAGATGTATTAGTGCCACCTTCACTTCCCTTTGGGTGTGAGGAACCCAAATTCTCCCATGGCCAGAGCTGTTTTGAGCTGGCCAATCCACAGGGCTGGTGGCAGACACGTCCCAGTGCAGCTCTGCTGTGGTTTCAGACAATTTTACCCGAGCTGTGATTTTCAGAACTCCCAAAAACACCCAGCTAAATTGACAGACACATTTGCTGTGTGACAGTGGCTCTGTGATGCTAATATTGGCTGTTGCCTGACATTTTATATAACAGCATTTATATAACAATTTCCAAGGTCTGTGGTGCACCAACAATTCAAACCCAGCCCTTCCATTTGCTCCCCTTATCAACGTAAAGCTGCTGGTGTATCAAGTAATATCAGAGAAGATAAGTTATGCCACTGTTTATTTACAGTTTACATCCCTGCTATCAATGTACCTCATGCAGGAATTGACCTGTGGAAGAACTATAGCAGCCCATTATTTGTGCAGCAGTAAAATTGATGGAAATTGATGATGCCTGAAAAACACACAATTATAGTGTCTTGATTAAAAATGGAGCACATTTCAATGAACTTTTTCCCTTCTCATGATTATGATACACAAGTACTAACATTAATGGTATTTTTTTATATAATGAACCATAAAATTACAGTTGGCAGTCAAGAGCACTCTAGCAGATAAGTAAGGCAATTTTCCTCATCATTTTTCCCTTTGTTGTCAATCTTGTTGCATAGTCCATTGCCTTTTCAATGAGCTGTAATGTGAATATTCAAGATCTTGCTTTTCCCCAGTGTATACATTCCAGTTGAAATAATTCAGTTTCATGGCACCCATTTTAATATGTTTTATTAAGCAAACTTCATATTTTTTAGGTTTTCCATTTGTACCAGAACTTGCCTGGGCATTGACAAAGAGAATAATGGCATTTAAATTGTCCAGGTTTCAGGCAGATCAGCAAAAGTGTTTCTTGAGCTTGCTGTGCAAACAGGCTTAAAAGTTTGGGTTTGATTTTGCTCTGACACCGCCTGTCTCTCTTTCCAGGAGGTTTTATGAAGTTTAGGCATGTTTGAATACTTACCCATGTAAGTATGACAATCCAATTAACTCTCAGTTTAGACCAAACCAGGTTACAAGGCACACACATTAGAAGTATTAGCTCTCCTATTAAAGCATTTTAGAAAATATTTATTTCATGCTATTTCCTGTGGTCTGGCAACTTACAGCTCTTGACATAAATTGTTGTTGCTGTAGGATGAGAAATAAGTGAAATGTTGTATAGCCTCCTCTGTGTCTTCCTTGACATAAAAAGGCAATAAAAACTAATATATTATATAGTTTAGAGTTAGAAAAAAGAAGATGCGAAGTGTTCTTGAGAGGAATTACATCCTCACATGTAAACAAGTGACTGTGGTCCCTGCCCATTAGTGTTGGGACTAAATAATCTTTAAAGTCCATTCCAACCCTTCAACTTCCCATGATTCTATCAGATACTCACAGCTTCCTCTGGGTCCAGCAAGAAGGATGAAATCCAGGCTCCACTGAAGACCAAATTTGGTGGGTGTGGCTTCTCCAAAGCTTGCAGTGCTGGGTGAGATGGATCTTTCCCAAAACAAGTTAGAAAATAGAACTTATTTGTGCCTTTGCTGCAGGATTTGTTCAGAAAGCTCAGCAGTCAGGGAAGGAGATTATGCAGATAACTCAGACGTGATAAAATCAACATTTTATCCTCACAGTACAGTCATGAGAAACTCCACTTCTGGACATGCCAAACTTTGTGCCCTTGACAGTCACTCTGATTTTGGGCTCCTGCAAACTGCCAGCTGTTCCCTGATTCCCACTCAGATCTCTCCTGATCAGCTTGCTAACCTTCCTCTATTATTTGAGACTCACCAAGGACAGATATTTTTGGTTCTTTATCCATTTGGAGATGAAGAACCACAAAAGTAAATAATCTGTGGAACAACAATCCCAATTTAGGAGGGGAGCCTTATTTGCATTTTGGTGTCTGTCACCATGTGAAAAACAACATTTATCCTGGGGAGAGAAAAAGCCCTCCAGGGCCTTCTATATGGCTGATTTAAGTTTATTATAGTTATGAATTTGATTGATTTATGGCTACATTCTGTAATATTTCAACATATTCAAATACCTTTGACTTCAACAGTTTTAAGCTTTACTTGAATAACCACACACAATTCTATGGCTCATAAAGATCTCTAACAACACAGGACAAAACAAAAATAAAGAACCAGCTTACAAAAAAAAATAAAAATAGAGAGACCTGAAAATAATCTGCAGAGTGAAAATGAGACATCAGGACTGAACAGCAGAGATTGGAGAGGGAAGTGCTGCGTTTTCAGGGCTGCAGCTGTGATTCACCCATTAAAACCAGAGCATCTGGCAGCCAAACATCTGCGTGTGGGCTCAGGGATGAGCTGAGGCTGCCACAGAGTTCCGTCTCCTCCACGAGCTGCTCTTCATCCCGGAGCTGAGCCACGGATAAATCTCCCATGGATAAATCTTCACCTGCTTTCTCCCGGGACATGCAATCAACATTTTTGTTTTCATGTTCCCTCAGCAGCTGATTCCCAAATGCTTTAGGTCTGCACAATTTACCTGAGACCTTTCCAGGCCAAGATGTTTTTTAAGGTTTGTGAGTTACCACAGAAAATGAGCCACTCTGGGATTCCCTGTGAGCAGGGTCATTGTGAATTTGGTTTATTTGTTTGTTTCTTGAATAATGTGGCTTCTTTTCCCCCCTCCCATAGGTTCCTATCTGCAAAAAGAACAGACAGGCAACTTTTAGTGAGTCACAGCATCATTCTTCTGGAGAAACAACTGCTGTTAGAACTTCCTGGTGATATTAATTCCCATTAGGAGAAAAGATGAGCCTCAGCCTTTGAACAAGCAAAGTTTGCAAGAAATTGTTGTGAAGAAGTGAGGCCACCTTCCTGATGAAAAGAAACAGATGAAACCTTGCTGGCTGCCTCTCCAGGAGGCTTTGGAACAGGGGTTAGATTTATCCAATTTAAAGTGAACATGGAATAAACTCCAAGCACTCATGGAAATACTTACACAATTGTATCAGCTTTAAGTCCCACAAATTCCTCAGTTTTCTGCTCCAAAGCTGCTTCCTTTCCTAAAATGAAGGCTATAGATTAAGTTGAGCAAAGCCAATTTTTAGAAGAAACCACCAGGATGTCCTTCACAGGTAACTTATGATCACGGAGTAGCAAGAACTCACTGCTAATTTCAGTGGCCCAGATTTCAAGTGTAAAAGTTGGTTGAAAAACAAAGTCTATAAAATAGTGAAGACAAATAGCAATTAAATTTTTGTTATGAGGTGTGAATGGTGAGATTTTAGTTTCTGATCAAGAATACAATCTGGTGAAAACAAGGAGTGTGATAAAGAAAACCCTGTATGATGGCTTTTGATACCTGCCCGTACACATTTCACAAGCAGTTGTGGCTAATCCTGGCTCAGAGAGCTTGGAACAAACTGTAGGGTGAGAAATGAAGAGTGTCAGCTTTGCAAGGAGCTAATGTGCCACAAGGTCAAGGTTGACAAACCAGCCCCAGCCTAATGCCTCAAATATGTCCAGGGCTGCGTTAGCCAAGAAAGATAAATGAAGAAACTGTCAGCCAGCTCCAGTCTAAACAACAGAACAATTTAAACTGGAGGGAAGCATAATCTGAAGCAATTTGTTTCATACTGTACCATCATGATAAAGAAAATCTCAATTTTTCTCCATCAATTTGGGGTGTAAATGGGAGTCTCAGGCAAAAAAAAAAAAACTTAACTCAGAAGAAAAGTCACATTTCAAGGTATCCTTGAGGACAAGAGCCACGTTTTAAGTGCAGTGGAACAGCAAATATGAGAAAACAATTTTGGCTTGTGAGACTAAATAAAATACTGCAAGTTCTTCTATTTGGAGGGTGACAGGAACATGAAATAAATGATGTGGTGCTCTGTAACAAGTCAGAACATCCTGGAAAACAAATTCATGCACATCCACTGATGAGGTAAATCTGTTTCTAGAAGGAGGAAAGCGACTTTGAGCTTGTAAGGGATCCCTAATCAGAATATCTCCTGGTTTGGCCACCCAGGTAATGAGAGCTCAAAAATCATGATTTCTCACAGAAAGGAGAAAGGAGAGCTCAAAAATCATGATTTCTCATAGATTCACTAGCATTGGTTCTTCTCTCAGACGCACCATAGGTGGCTTCACCTTGAGCTACACAAGTAGAATGAGAACACCCCCAAAGAGAAGATCCCACAAAAATAAAGTGGAATAAATAGGTTGTAACGTGTACGTTCTGCTCCATAAAAGTGGTGAAGTAACAGTGTGTGATAAAGCCACAAAGTGAAAGAAATTGAAACTTAAAATTCTCACTGATCCACTCTCATTTCGCACTTCAGTTAGAGATTTTTATTTCCGCTCGTTTGGGAGTCTCATATCTGAAGATTTTTCTCTCCCATTTTCCAGATTTTAATGGGTCTATCAAGACATTTGTATAACTCTGAGGAGAAGGTTATGCAAAGTTTGAAGTAAATTCAAATTGATTTTGAGTACAAGGCACTTCAGCTTAATATCCATCTCCCGCTCCTAAAACAGTGTTTTACCTCTTCACACTTCCCATTTCACAAGGCTATATTTAAATAAAACAGGTTTAGATCATGTTATGTTATAGGATGGACTTGGTTGAAGGGATTTTAAAGCTCATCCAGTCCCTCCCACATCCCACTGCCACAGGCTGCTCCAATCCCCAATATCCAACCTGGCCTTGGGCACTGCCAGGGATCCAGGGGCAGCCCCAGCTGCTCTGGGCACCTGTGCCAGGGCTGCCCACCCTGCCAGGGAACAATTCCTTCCTAATATCCAATCCTTTTATCAAATCTAATATTCCTCATAGGATAAATAATCCTGGTGATGCTGCAATGCCAATCTCTTGGGGTCATGAATGGTGATACTCATTGCAATGTTCCTGTTGCTTCTTTTACACTATGAAAATCTTGTAATAGAATATTTTTTAATGTATATTTGATCTTTTGACTGCTCATGTACTCACAGTACTGAAGCAATATCACAATAGGTACAATATATTTTGGGAGCTGGTATCATAACAAAATCAGAAGTAACAATTTCTTACATTATTTTCAACATTTGTTGAAATTTCAGCTTCAAGCATAGGTTGGAAAATGACAAAAACAATCCTTGATAAGCCTGTACACGATCATCAATGTTTACAGTAAATTTCTAGCTATTATTAATGAAATCTATGAAATTACTCACGTGTTTAATGAGATGCATGGAATTAAGCAGTTTTTTGGACTGGGGGAGCCCAGATGTGATGGAGAGAAACACCACAGGCGACTTCAAAACACTTGAGATGCTAAAATTAAATTTCCTATCCCCAGCTGACAAAGCTCACTCATCCTTGGGCTCTGACCTAACTGACATTTCAAGGTGCAACATCCATGCAGATTTTATAATTAATTATATTTTCCTATGATTCTTCAAGGAAATTGTAAAAAGGGCAAAAAAATCACTGATAAAACCTGAAACAAGAGAAGCAAAAAGAGAAAAAAAACAAAAAAGAGGAAGACAGAGGAGTCTGCTGTGTTCTAAGCCATGTCTCACAAAATGATTTGGAGGCTGTGGTGGTGTAAACCAAGCACCACTATTGACAGAACAATGAGAGATGATCAACTCGGGCAGGGAAGGATCCAACCACTGCACATCACATCCCTCTAAGGTTACAGAGAGTGGAGTCTATAAAACCCAACCTAAAAAGCTTATTATTTCTCAGAGGACACAAATGTAACAAGCTTCTCCTGATGGCAAAAATCCAATTATTGTAGTAAAGGTTGTGTTCAGTTATTTCTTACTTCATGTCAAAGCAAATTGTAAAATGAGGTGCCTGGGAACTCTGCTGTTCTACCTTTACTGGTACATAAACTTGCACTCTCCCTTTTTTGTTGTAGTTAGTAAGAAAACAGAAGGAAAAACTGAAGGGGAATGTCATCAAATACTGGCCAAGAATGTGATATATAGATTTTTTTTTTCCATTTTTATTTCTCAAGAACTGCAAAGAAAAGTTTAGTGTAGATTGGATCAAATATATATTTTTCTTTGCTGACAGAAATAAAGTTATCTTCATCTCTATTGGATTTTTTTCTTAGATAGGAGTATATGTTAAACCAGTCCAACTGCTTTTTCTATTTGTTTGGCAGAGGAAAAGAAAAAATTCCACTCAAAACTAAAGGCTAAAGCAATTATTCCTGGCTATATCTTTGTTTTCTGGGAAATGGCAGTAGGGCTGGCGAGGAAAAATAAGTTATTTTTTTTAGGAAATCACATACAGTAAGAATTGCTGAATTTTCTACACTGACCATTGAAAATGATGGATGCCACGATTCTCCCCTTCAATCATAGAATCAGTGGGGTTGGAAAAGATCTCAAAGATCAACCAAAGAGTCCAAATTGTGCCAGATCTCCACCTTGTCCCCAGCCCTGTGTGCCACCTCCTTTCCTTGGACACATCCAGGGAAGGGGACCCCAGACCTCCATGGGGACCCCATTGGCCTCTTTGGACATTCCTAACTTAGTGACATTCCTACATTTGCTGTATAATGCCTTTTCCCTTCTTTTTCTCCTTTTTCACTTTCCTTTCAGATGTCAGGAGGGTATTTCCCATCTGATGCTTCCAGGTTGGGCTCCCATACCTGAAGCACCAAGTCCTTTTCTCCTTTTTGGACCATAATAAAGAATTTTACTTGCTTTTGGATTCTGACACACAGAATGCTGTTTCTCCCTCTGCAGTATCTGATATTTCAAGGTTGGATGAGGCTTGGAGCAACCTGGGCTGGTGGAAGGTTCCCTGCCCATGGCAGGGGTGAATGAGATGGGCTTTAAGGTTCCTTCCCACCCCAAACCAGATTCTGTGGTATCTGATAAACCCCTCGCATGCATCTCTGTTCCTCAGGCTTTCATGCAGTATCTACATTAATTCTTCTTCTCAGGCATTCTAAAGCTGGGCTCCCTGCTTCACTCACACTAATCAAATATGGAAATCCATCTCAGGAGGTGTCCCACACACATTTTGGGCAAGCACAGCCCAGATCCTGTGGTGGGACATAAGCTGAGAACCAATTCATGGACACCACCAGTGCCCAAGAGCAGCTGGAGCAGCAGAAAATCCTGGAATAAACTAAAACACAGCTTAAAATCGGGGATTTTTCTGGGCAGCCCACTCTGACTGACCTCGCTTGAGATGACCTAACTCAGTGGAGGAAATTCTTTTTTGGCATTTGCTAAACAAGACTAAATCAAACAAACAAATCAGAAAGCCACCATGCATTAAAGTCTGACCTGCTGCCTCTCAGACTGAACCAAAGCCAGATTCTGCTTCACATCCAGAGTCATGAATAAGTTCTCTGTCAAATGGGCACATATAAAATGTAATTAAGCACAAAATTCAGCTGCCTTCATATTGAGGGGATAAAACATCACCCACTGGAGGAAAAGATAAGAAATGGGCCCAAACCTTACATTTAAAGCAGTTTACATAAAAAAAGTTATTTAAAGAAATGACCTTGTAACGTGAATATTCTATTTTGAAAAGTATCCAGGGTTCACAAAGTTTCACTACCCATCAATTGGGAAGGTGCTACATCCATATTTGAAAAGAATATGTTGGAACATATGATGTGGGCATCTGTCTTCAGCTGGAGAGCACTAATTTGGTATTATTCTGTGGAAGCTGACAGTTATTTGCTGCCTGCTAACAGCATGACCTCTATTCAGACAGGAATTTCCCAAAACAAGGACTAAACATATTGCTTTTAGCATGTTTTGGGAGGTGGGTAACCCTTCCCCAGCTATTCAAGATGCTTTCCCACTTTAATTGTGATTAGGAAACAGCAACAAGAGCTGTCATTAGTGGTCCTACTTAAGTGTCCTCATTTGGATTTAGTTTTGGGGTTTGATCCCAAACAGCTCAGAGTGAGATCCCTTTCCTGCTTTGAGCCTCGATAGTCTGTAATAACCAAAATGTGCCTTCAGTAATAGGATTTTTCCGCTGAAAACTCTTCCAAAACCAACAGAGCAGCCAAATCTCAGGAAGCTCTGCAGGGTACAGTTCCACCTGCCATAATGCTCTCAGTCAGACTAACACAGCACAGACAATAAAACACCATTTGTAGGCAGCCAGACCTCAAGGCTACCTCTACACAAGCGTCCTTTGCTCACCCTGAAAGTCTTTTAATAACACTGTGACACTGCAGACGTGCTTACAGCAGCTGATATTTATTTACTGACCCCAATTTCCTGACACAGGTCGGGGCTCTTTGTCAGACACAAGGCAGGGCCTTGCCCATCGGCTGCTGTCAGAGTCCTTAAGTCTATTTTCATTTATCTTCGCAAAAAATCTTGCCCAAGTCACGAGCTGCAGGGCTTGACTCGCAAAGTTTAGAGCAGGTTCATTCCTCAAATTAAAATTTTATATGGCCCTGGCTGTCAGAGCAATTTGCAGGCACACCAAGCTCCATCAGTGCTGCTGACACCCTCTGCCTCCAGCGCTGTCTGCAGCCCCCAGCTCGGCTCTGCCCCGGGCTGGGCAGCACCAGCAGGAGCTGCTGCCCCTCTTTGCCTCCTCCTTCACCCCAGCACATCCATGCTGCCCTTTTCCTTTGCATTTTATGCCATCTATTTTATGCAGCCAGGTTTATGATGGCTATTTATGCCAAGTCTCCGTGGTGGGTGCATTTATCAGCTCAGCTGACAACAGGTATAAACCATTCCTTAAATACACTTGTGAGTGCAGAGCCAATAAAAACATTGTAATCCTGAGAAGAAAGCATCTTTTTGGAGGCAAAAAAAAACAAAAAAACCCAAAGGAAAGAGACGAGTTGATTTGAAAGTAAACTCTGAAAAATAAAATTATTCCCGTGGAAAACTCCAATAATCTGGTTTTAATATTTAGACTGCCTTAAACAGCATGCAGATTAAATTTGATATAGATGGAACTGCAGCCTCTATTTATTTGTATTCATACATACAAGAGCAACATAAAACCCTCAGGAATTTGTGGAGTAGTCTGTAGCGAATTTGCAAATAACCATATCTGCAGCAGCAGAGTATAATGGACCAGTATAATATACTGGGGAAAGTTGTCACTTGTTTGGCAATTAAAACTGATATAGGAGGGAAAGGAATGAGAGGATATTAACAGATTAATCTTGGGGCCGTTTAGACGGCGCTGAAGCGAAATGATGATTTTTCTCCCACTCCTGTTAGCTCAGTGCCCTCTGCTGCTCAGTGCCTGGTGCTGGCAGCTCCACTCTGCAGCACACAGCTGAAACCCACGGAAATACAGGCTGGGATTTACACCCAGGGAGGAACCTTGCAGGGATTTGTGCTCTCAACAGCATCTTTCCAAGGAAATACAAACAGGGATATTTAGCAACAACCTCTCCTGACAATATCGCCTGGAAATATCAGCATCTCAACATATCATCAAATAATTTCATTGTTTCCTATCAGAAATCAAACCCCCTCTGGTTGTTGCTAAACTTCATCTTGTTTTCCTTTTTGATCAAGTGGAATGTTGCTGATGCCTTATGAAAAAGTGATTTGCATGTTCATATTCTACATTGAACTTGAGATACACGGTCTCACTTTGAGCAAACAGCTCCTGCCATGAGACTTGGCTGCTCCAAGAGCCAGGAAATTCTTTAGGAGAGTAAAACCATCCCAGGGATTCCTAAAGAAATGGTGCCTAACTTGCTTTCAGCACTTCTTACTCACAAGTCAGAATCTTACCTGCAAATGAGTGATGCCACGACTGGAAAAAGTCACAGAAAATGATGAAGATTCTATTAGCTTAAAAGTACCCCAAAGCCCAAAAAAAAAACCCCCAAAAACAAAAAAACAAACAACCCCCCCCCCTAAAAAAAAACCCAAAAAACACAAAAGCAAACTATCAAAAAGCAAAACATTTACCAAAAGAGAAAAAAAAATTATTTGGTAAGTTTGACAGCATACTGGGTTTAAACACTGACTGGGAGAAGTAACACTACTCCATAAAGAATACAAATGCACATAGGAATTACTGGAGTCTATTAATAAAATTTACATTTAATTCCTTCTTTTTAGATTGAATTTACACCTTATAAGCTGAAAGGAGCTTGTAGCCAGGTGGAGGTCAGGCTCTTCTCCCAGGTAACAGGTGATGGGATGGGAAGGAACTGCCTTCAGTTATGCCAGGAGAGGTTTAGATGGGATATTTGGGAAAATTTCTTCACCAAAAAGGTTTCTAAATGGTGGCAGAGGGTGCCTTGGAGGATTTTAAAGGATGTGCACATGTGGCACATGGGGATGGGGTTAGTGGTGGCATTGGCAGTGCTGAAGGAACGGGTGTGCTCAGTGACCTTGAGAGGGTTTTTGAAACTAAACAATTCTATAATTCCCTGCCAAAAAAACATATATAGAAAATAGAGAGGGTCTTCATAATTGTTTTTCTCAAACTTTGCTACTTCTCAACTCCTCCTGTGCAGGATCCTGAGCACTTTGCCACTGTTTTCTCTTCGGTGGTGTGAGAATGCCTTGTGCTTGTTGTGGGGTGCTGATGCTGCTCTGGAAGCAATCAGGAAAAGAATCACTGACTATTAAAGTGAGGGGTGGAAATGAAGAGCTGACAGCTTCTTTACCTGTCAGGAATTCCATCAAATAGAGTGAACACGCATGACAAGGACATTGGGATGCAGGGACAAGTCTCAGTGCCTGGTTGGACATCACAAAGATCAGACCCTGACCTACCTGGAGCATCCCAGCATCAGGAAAAACTCCCCAAAACACAGCTGGAGGGACAAAGGGAACAGATCTTACACTTCTGGGAATAAAAGGGACACCCACACTGGGCTCTGAGTGTCCTGGATGTCACCAGCAGGCAGGAACCTCAGCACAGAGCCACAGCCTGGAGCCGAGCCAGCACCTCCCGAATAACACATCCTCAGCAGCTGTGGGGAAACCTCGGGAAAACACAGGAAATAACCTCTCACCGTGCTCTTTTGTACAACATGCCACTTTTTTCTGCACTTCCATGCTAATTAAGCTCCTGGCTGGGCCTCTTCCTCCCCGATCCTTCCCCTTCCCTGAGTGAAATGTCAGGATTAGCGCGGCTTCAGCGGTGCCCGCGAGCCGCGCTTTCGGGAGCTAACATTTAAACACAACCCCGCTGCTGGCAAGGCCCTCCCTGGCACAAAGAGAGCCAGAAGTTTGGCAACTCCAGGCCAACATGGGCAGCAGATGTTTTTAATGCCAGCTTCCCTCTAATTGTAAAGCAGCAGCAGCAGCACAGCGGGAAGGGAGAAGACAATAAATCTCCAGCGCTGGAGTAGCCCACGAGCGCATCAATTGTGTCACTTGTTAACAGAATTTGCTGACAATCTCTGTGTGCTGTTGAGGAGCACAGGGTGTGCAGCCCCATTTGGCTGCCCGAGGACAGGCACAGTCTGCTCAGGCTGGGCTGGCATGCCCAGGTTGCCACGGGAGGGTTCCTGCCCCACGGAAAATGGCAGGGGCTGGTTTGGAGCACACGGGTGAATCCTACAGAGAGTAGGGCCTTGGTGCCAGGCATCTCTGATCAACTGCACAGGGTTGGCACATGGGATCCAAGTTCTGAGGATGCAGTGTGGGAATCCAGGGCTTCCCTCTGGTTGCTCTGGCAGGGGTCAGGAACCCCCCTGGACAGAGCCCCCAGAGACACTGGCTGTGATCTCTGTCCATGGAAAAGAGTTTTCAATCTTACAGGATGAATTACCAGCTCTGAGTGTTTGATATGAGTAATAATTAGGTGTGGCACAGGTGCAAAAGTAAAATTTTAGGATTCTAGATGAGGGGTCCAAAGGGGACAAGATGGAGGAAATTGGGTGTGTCTTGTCCTTTTTCTCCTTCTTCATGCCCTCCATGTTTCACTGTGGTGTTGGCATTTTTCTGTTGGTTCAGGCTGGGGACACACTGTCCAACGTAGGTGACAGATATTGGCACGTTATTGTAAATCCAGCACAGGTAGTTTGTGGTATTTAATGTTTGTACCATCCCACTGAGGGCAGAGCCCCACACGCTGCCCTGCAGGACAGAGCTGCGGCAGGGCAGCAGAACATGTTAGAGATAAACAGAATAAACAACCTTGGAACCAGCACAGACGAATTATGGCTTCTGCTTTGGCAACGGGGCTGAAAGACAGAGACTTTCTACAATCTCAGAATCATCAATACCTCAGATTCTGACAATGCAGCAGCCCCAAGAGCTGTTCCTTCACCTGCAAATAAAGCCCCCCATGCTTCTACAGCTGTGAGGATGGAGTCAATGGAAAAGTGTTCATCCTACAGACACAATTACATCATCCTGGCTTTGTGTCCTCACTTCCTCCGTTCAGTCACCCACCACCTACTTTCCTCCATCCCACTGTACAAACAGAAGCTTTCCTGGGTGGACAGAGGTGTTTTGGAGCCCACAGAAGGCTGGTGTGGCTCCTGTAGGACCAAGCCACCTCTGCTCCAGGTGCAGAACCTGCTGTTGATGTATTTTCACAGGGGTGGGAAACCATTTCCTCAGATTTTTCTACAAAGTAAATCTGTGTGATGATATTCCTCATTCTCAAGACTATTATATCTGTCTTGCATATTGTTTTTCATGGCTGGAGGCATTAATGCCACAACTGCTCCCAGGAGCACAGATGTCCAGGAACATCCCCCACTCCTTGTGCTGCTTTCTCTAAACATTAATGGTTAAACCACCACATAAAATCATGGCTTGCAGCTGACCTGGAAAGCAAAGTTTATGAAACATTTATTTGCTGCTCTGACATCTGGAGGGAGATGCATCATTTAGGTCATGAATTTTTCTGTTTGGATCCAAGCTGATTGCTCACCCTGCCACACTCCACCCCCTGCTCCCCTGCACCTTGCAGCACACAACTAAGTTTAGAAAGAGGAGAGGCTGGTCCTTAGAAAGGCTTGGAAAGTAAAGTGTTTCCTTTTATTTTTCAAGCAGCAGGAAACAAGACTGTTCACCAGAAGAGAAAAGGTAAGGAATGAACGTTTGCAGAGTGAGGAGTCTATGGGAAGGAAATAAAATACCGTATATTTATGAGTAAAATGACAATGTGTCCTTTTGAACCTCGCAGGCAGAGGAATCTGAACTGAGTTAATCAATCACCAGACTATTGATAGGTTTAAAATAAGTCTTATCAGTAAGCAGGTGGCAAAGGAGGCAGAGGGAGAGCAAGACACACCAGTCCACCTTGTCCAAACCACCCAGGATGCATCCAGCTAATTTAAATCCACATAGCAACATCCTGCTCAATACAGCTAAACTGAATTCCTCAGGCTAAAGATATTGTTTGTCCAACTTTTATTATCCTTGCTTATAAAATTGAAGGATTTGACTTGCTGTGGTCAGTGTCACTGTGAGACGTTCTCTCTTTGGCAGCAATGCACTCTCAGCCCCCATAAATGTTATGGGAAAACTGCAAGGGTGTTTGCAAAAGAAAGGGTGAAAACTGCCAAGAAAAGTCAAATCCCATCCACTTCTGCCTATTACACTGCTTCCCAAGACAGAATCCCCTCAAGGAAGATACTGTGTGAAAACAGGAGCTGCTTCTCTCTCTGACAGAGGGCGGATTGACAGATGCTGTATTTATTTTTAAAAAATGCCTAACTAAGCATCATTAGTCACCCATCATCCATATTTCTCTCCCTAAATGAGAGTGCACAAAGTTACAGTCTCCAGAAAAAGCAATTACAATATTAATTGCAACTAAATGACAACTAGGAGAAAGAAAAAAAGAATCAACTGGTTTAAGGAGTTCTCTTAGATCCTGATTAAGAAAACAACTTCAGCACTGAAAACCACCAATCACCAATATAATCTTTAGATGTTTAAATGAGCTCCCTGGAAGGCACTGCAAGGTGCAAAATCCTTCTAGGAATACATTTCAGTAGGAATGAACATGCAGGTTTTTGAGTCTGAGTCACAGGGTTTGAGCAGAAAATAGGATCCTGGAGGTGGGGACCAGACATGTGCACAGCCAGGCTGGTGATCCAGGGAGTTCTGCTGGAATCCTGCCACTGAAATCCATGGAGATTTAATTTCTACCCTACTCTTGGGTCTGTGCTCCCTTCCATGCAAAGTCTCACTGAAATACTACATGACTCTTGCCATTAAAATCCCATGGACTCACAGAAATCATGGTTGGGAGGGACTTCAGGAGGTCACAATTTCCCCATTTAAAGTAAAGCTCTTCCTGCTGGGTTAAGTAAAGTGCAGCTTCTTTCTAATTAAATTGTGAAAATCTCCAAGGATGGAGGTTCTGCAGCTCCCGGGGCAGTTGGCTGCACAGCTCTGGAGAAAATTTGAAGAAAAGGCTCCCCATCCTTTCCTAAACTGGAGATCTCAATAACGAGATCCAATTCTATACCACCAATATTTCCTTTGTGAGTTTCCCTTCTCAAACATTTCTATGGTCTCCCATCCTCAGAACAACACCAAATATTTATCCCAATTTTTTAGCTGCAAAATACACCCTGAAATATGTTCCTACAAACACCAAGACTGATGTGATATTGTATTTTAACTACACTGACTGTTTCTTAGGCTTTGCTGTTATTTTTTTTTTTTTTCCTCCTGACAAAGCAGCACCTACTAAAAACTGGAATAATTCTAAAACAGCCTGGGGAAAAAAGGAAAAAAAATAATAATTTTGAAATATTTCCAGGTATTTCCCATTTCAGACCAGCCTCTTAGATCACCAAGGCCTGCTTAAAAGTTGTCTTCAAAAAGAAATGCCAAGAACCAAAATGAGCCTCAGGAAGGTCCAGGTATCCATAATTTCTTTCCAAAGACTGCCAACGCCTAATTCCTCTCCCTGCTGGGTTAAACGACACCTGGTTGAACACAATTTCTGGGACACAGTGCAGCTGGGAGAATTTCAGTATTTTTGCAGGAGCTGTGTGCTATTTGCTGTTGGCTTGGAAAAAAATAAGTGTAAAATCTGTTTCATATCCCATCACTGTCATATATCACCCAAATGAAGATGTCATTAGAAGGAGCCAAATAAGAGCTGTATTCTACTTCTTAAAACTTCTCTCTTTGCCTTCAGATGTGGCAAATTCAAGTTTCTGACTCCAATTAAGCAGCTTCATCTCCATGCTTCAGCCCAGGAAACAAATAGGTAGAAGGGGCTACCATATGTTTGGGGTTTCAGTTCATTAAATCCTTGATCGTGCAAAACTTTTTGAGAGCTACTACCCTATAAAATTCATACAAAGCCATAGTTTGTGTTGTTTGGAAGAATCTTATTAAACATTCCCTCCAAAGAAATATTCCAGCCTTTTGAGAATCAGCATGACACTGCCATGAATTATTCACGCAAGGCTCTGCAAGATGGGCAAGTTTCCTGCCAAGACGTGCACAGTGAGGGGTGGCATAAAGCTGAAATTGGAATGTGGAGAGAACTGATGGGAAAGATTTCAAAGATCATCTCTTTTGGACAAAAAAAAAACAAAAACAAAAAAAAAAAAAAAAGAAAAAAAGGCACAAAACACAACTTCAGACCTTTAACCTTGCTCCTTTCACAGAGCTTCATAAATGTCCTGTTTCACATCCACTCCCAAATTCCTCAATTTCCCCTCAATTTTAGGCTGTGCTTATACACAGATGCTTGTTAAATGAAGCCAAAGGGTGAGGGAGATCTGATTTCTGAGAGACTCTGGCAAAATTTATTCCAGGGTTTCTCAATGAGGCTGAATCTCAGGAAACTCTGCTGAGGTTTCTTTTGTCAACTTCATGTCCCAGGTGTGTGTGCCAACCCCAGAACCCCCCGAACCCTGGGCTGGTCCCTGCAGGAAAAAAGGGGAAATTCTGCCCCTCCCAGGTGAGCCCCACCTGCAGAGCTGCCCCAGCCCTGCCCAGCCCAGGGAGGAGCTGGAGCTGCTGGAGGAGCCCAGAGGAGCTCCAGGGGGATCAGAGGATGGAGCAGCTCTGCTGGCAGGAAAGGCTGGCACAGCTGGGATTGTTCCCCTGGGCAGGAGAAGCTTTGGAGTGAGCCCAGTGTGGATTTCCAGGGTCTGAAGGGGCTGCAGGAAACCTGGAGAGAGACAAATGACAAGGGATGGAGGGACAGGACACAGGGAATGGGTTTAAACTGCCAGAGGGCAGGGCTGGATGGGATATTGGGAATAAATCCTTCTCTGGGAGGGTGGGCAGGTCCTGGTACAGCTGTGGCTGCCCTGGATCCCTGGCAGTGCCCAAGGTTGGACACTGGGGCTGGAGCAGCCTGGGACAGTGGGAGGTGTCCCTGCCATCCCATGATTGGGATTTAAGGTCCCTGCCATCCCAAACCATCCCACGACTCATGGAGACACTTCCTGATGACTCCACAGGGCTCCTCCTAAATCACCTCAGCCATGCAGATGGAGAACCAGAAACCCAATCAGGCCTAAACCCCAAATCCAATCAAATTAGTTGAGCCTAATGCAGAAACTGACAACTAGAAAGAACCAAATGAAAATTATACTCCAAAACTATTATTTTTTTAGACTGATACGTCCAGGTTTAGATGCTGATGCAAATGAATCAGGGTTTACTTTGTGCCCCCAAATGAACTTCACTGAATAACTGATGAAAGGCACATTTTAAATAATACAAGAGGCAGGAGGAGGTTTGACCATCACTAATGCAGAGCAACCCAGCACCACCTCTCTTTGTTTTGGTGGTATTTGCACAAGGGGAGAAACAGCTCTGTAAGCACAGGGAGTTGATGTGAGTGATTGCTGAGCACATTTTAATAATTAATTCCACAAATAAGTGAAGTCTATTTTCATTTCACCTTAGACAGCATTGCTGTCTCCGTGAAGGAAACTGCCAACTCTTCTGTTACTGTACCCAACACTGACGCTTTGGAAACATTACAGGAACAGCAGGAAAGTAATGAAAAAAATATAGAGAGAGTGCTGAAACTTCTGAGTTATCCAAAGTGCTCCTGAAGATCCTGCAGATAATCTTTAGGGAATAATTCAAACAGCTTTGTTGTATAAAGTTACATTAAATGACTGAACATCACGCTGTGATTGAAAAGTCATGCTCAAAAATGCTGATCAGTTTGATTGGACATGGAACCTGTTCCAAGGCCTGTAAAGAACAGCTTAGTAAAGAAAAACAGAATGGCTAAAGCCACCAAAGTGATCATGCTTGCATGTTCCAAACAGCAATGTAATGGAGTTATTTATCTGTGAAGGAACTGCTAAGACGATCGGGGGAAAAAAAGAGTTTGGAAACCTCTGTTTTCCTTCAGCTCAGATAAAGCTGGTTTGCCTGTATTTTGACTTCTCAGAAGTTTCTGTACAGGCCTTTGGCATCATGGCTAAAACCACAACAGTGCTTTGCAAAGCCCTGACGTGTCCTCATTTTGGTCAAGAAGGATTTCGTGCCCACAGAGTAGCTGAGGTGCACACTTCTGAACAGATAATGTTTCTACATTTTCCCAGCTTCTTCCCAAAAAATAAGAGTTTGGAACTCACAATTTCCAGACATGGGCCCTTTTCTTTGAGATGTATGTTTTTTTTTCCTCCTCCTTTCTCCCAAAGGAAGTGGAGTTCATGTTGGGAAATTGCACATATTTGGGGGAAAAGCTTCTTCACCAGAGCAAGTCCTGCTTCCAGAGGGAAGGGAGTCCACTTCTGGAAGAAATTAAAGTATTTTCACCAATTTCACTTTTCAATTCAAGTGTGTAAAGTATGAGGTCACTAATTTAATCACTCTGATACCTGAGAATTCATGGTCCTATTCCAGTTTCAAAAGAAGAGTCTCTGTGGACAGGAGAAAAGCTGCATTTTCTTACAAGATCTTTGCATTTGGAGCCAAAAGGACTTAGAAACTGACTTATTATTATTCTGTCAGGTAAAGATATTATTCCTGCCACTCTGAAATATGCACTTTAAATACTCAGATTGTACTGGGGACTCTTGTCCTCTTTCTGAGCTAAGACCTTTGGCATTTCTCTGAGATCAATCCACGTAAGGAAAGGATGTTATAAAGGTGTTACTGGGCACTCCCAGCCTGAAGTATATTCTGCAAATACATCTCCTGGTTCTGTAAATAAGGTTGCTACATATAATCCCACAGGTTCCAGTATTATGTGTACATAATAAAGCTGCAGATCTTATTCAATTTCCAGGTATTTTGTGAGGAGAGCTACTGGCATATCCTCAAGGGCCAAATATTTCATTCAAAGGCAAGGAGATATTATCATACTCTGAATAGATATAGTAGTTAGCTTGTACAGCATCTCATAAAAGGGTAATTTGCAGACTTGAAGAAAAAAAAAAGCTGCTTTAAGGAACACAGGGAATATTTATGTAGCTACACAAATTACTTGGTTGAGTATTATTCCAGAGACTTATTTTAGAAACTGAAATTACTCCTTACAATGTAACTTTTGCCATTATTATTATCTCTTGCACTTAAAGATATTAAATCCTTGCCTTGAAGTTTGGCTCTTGAACAGGCAATTATGATTAAAGCATTTCATCTTCTTGGCCCCTTAATACATCACAGCAACTAGCCAAATTCCTCACAAAGGCTGCAATAAATGGAGCTGGCCCAGGCAGCCTCAGTGCAGCGCAGCAAATCCAACCACAAGGTGAGAACATCCTTGTTTTTCTTCCAGTGACAACATCCCTGCTGCTTAAATGTTCATTTTTGGATCTCAAGCAGCACCTTGCAAATAGCAGATCAATCAAGTTATCTGGAAAATGAAGTGATTTTCCCATTTCTCAAACCAATAGTGAAAATAAACTTAATTATTAATGTGCAGAAAACAGGTTTTCCTCACACTTAGTCCAAATTGCTCAGGGTGGTGGTTTCATTCCTCCTCTGTTTCCCTGACTCTCAAAAGAGCATGGAAAATATTATCCCAAAGGTTGTATCATTGGGAAACTGGAATTAGAGCTCAGTGAATACAAGATTGAAATGCTGCTGCTCACACAGGGAGGCAGAGGGGCTGCAGGAGACTCTGTGTTAATATGTTCACTTTAATAATCAAGTTAATGAAGGCCATTGCTTCAGACACGATGTGCCTATCACGGTTGTATCTTATCTATCTTTCATACATTTAGTCAATATACAATGATGCTGAACACATCTGGGCAAACACAGCTAATTTTTTACCCTGAAAGCTAATCAATAATATTTCCTTTCACAGGTCTCAGTTAACTCTTGGAAACAAGGGGCTGGCAACACATAACTGGTGCTTCTCCCTGCCTGACATCTGGGGGTTCTAAATCCATATTAAGATTATTGCTGAGCCTCGTGGTGACACCTCTGCATCATGCAAAGTCCCATGAGTTGATCTGAAAATATTATTGGAAAGATATTGTCTCTGCATGAGGCATTTTAGAAAGTTGGGATGACCCAAACTGGTTTTTGATCAGCTTCCAGTGTATCACCACCCAGGAGACAGCAGGATCAGTCCAACCACACACAGGCAGCAGAAAAAAACACCAAAATCTTCAGCCTCCAGGGCAAGCAGGAAAAGGCTCTCCAAAAATACCCCTAATTTGTATAGCAGCATGGATTGGGAATCTGTGTCCTGGGCTGCAAATCCTCTCAGACCATAGAGGTGAAACAGCCCAAAATTCAGGCGGTGTCATTATTTTATCAGTGCCACAGCATCCACGGGATGCTGGAGAACACAACTTGGGGAAATGACAGGACTGAAACCCAACAAACTAAAGCTGCCTTCACACCTTCCCCCTCACTGCTGTTGTGTTGGCCACAAACAGGAATTGCAGGACAGAGATCCCACTGGAATTCTTCTGTGAAGAACATGAAACAATGCCATCAAGTGATAATGACTGGAGCAGGACCATGAAATAATGACCACCATGAAATAATGACCACCATGAAATAATGACCATCTCCTAGGGAAAACAGACAGCAGAAATGATAACCAGTAGAGAAGGAAACAGAAGGAATATATTCATGGATAAATGAGAGCTGTGGCTGGAGCCTTTGAGCTGAGCTCACGTCCCTGGGTGTGCTTTGATCAGCAGCATCCCAGCCCTGGGAGTCTTTGCTCTGTCTCTTTTTAGTGCCACATTTCTTTCTCTGCTTTTTCCTGGCTGAAGTAGATCATGAGTTTGATCATTCCAGCACAGCAGAGACCCCTGGCCCATCCCAGCAAGCAGCAGAGGAGCCGTGGTGGGACATGCTGCTGATGGCCAGGACACAGACAATCCTCACTCCCGTTCTCCAATTTATAGCTCTAAAATGTCACAGTTCCACCAGACACCACAGAGATGCTGCAGGACTGACATTCCTTAGAAATTCCTTTCCTGATGATCAATGCACCCTGTGAAATAATTATATTTTATTCATTCCTCTGGGTTGTAATTCTCCCTAAGGATGAAAGAACCCCAAACAAACAAACAACACTAAAACATTTTGCATGATCAAAGTTCTATATTAAGTTCCTGATAATTTCCTCCTACGTCACTCAAGTGGAAACCAGAATTCTTATATAAAATTACAGCTCCTTGGAATTCACAGCCATTTGCCAGCTAATGTATTATAGCACAGATGAAAAACAACCTGACAGCACTCAAAATATGCACATATTACAATAACAAAGACTTCATTAGAAACCCATAAAAAAGTCCTTTCTTTATGTTTCACAAGAAGTGGGATGTGTGCTCACTGATCCCATGTCTGCCCAGTTGTGGAAATTACATTTGGAAACATTAAGAGTTAAAGAATACATTTTCTCTTTTTTAGGACTTGGAAACTGAGGAAAATCTGTCAGCTGATCAGTGAATATTTCTTTTGTCCACAGTAACCCAAAATGACCATTATTTGACAAAATACTCTCCAAAAATAACTCTGAATGTTGCTGGTCTCATTGGGAAATGCTGTAGTTGCAAAGGAGCTGACTTTTGGCAGAGGTTTCTTTAATGTTAAGAACAAAGAAACACTCATTAAAAAATGAAGCCAACAAACCAACCACTGTTAGATAATTAAAAGAACGCTTGTTTTCTTAATTTTAACACTAAAGAGCTACAGAGCACACTAAGAAAAACATTATAATAAGATTTGTAGGGTGGTGAGAAGTCAGAAAAAGAACAAAGGTGTTTGAAAATGGCTTTGGATTAAAAAGTGGTATTATCCTGCCAGTTGTATCCCATTGAGTTGGATCCTGTGGATTAAAAGTTAACTTAGAAATCTGACTTGGCTCCACCTAAGTCAATAGAATTCCATTTACTTGCTGGTGAAATATTGATAATCAGGCTCATTAACTTGAAATTAGAAGAAATTGATTTACCAAGCAGGAGGAGGATCCAAACCAGACTCCCAGTCCTTGGAACCCTCCTCAGAGAATTTTCCCACTCGAAGGAAATTCAAGGAACCCAACAAATACTATGAAAAAAGTGAGGAAACTTCAAAGGATAATTTCCCTGGAGAGGGAGAAAAATGGAATTTGGAAGGAAGGGAAAGAAAGAGTCAAAGGAGAGTGTGACAAAGTGAATTTTTGGAAGCCAGCATGTTCTGGATGCTGCAGCAGATGCAAACCCAGCACAGCAAAGGTTTGGCAAAGCCTTTAGGAGCCATTCCCTCATTCAGAGATCCACATTTCAACCTTTCTGCTGCTCCCAGGGACCTCCACCTCACAGAGTGGTTTTTACTCCTAGCTAGGTGTAGGAAATAAATATTGGCCTCGTTTGTGAGAAATATCAATATCAAATTTCAGCTGCCGAGGAATGAAATGAAAGGTTAAAATCTTAACCTGGGGGAAAATGGGAAAATGGAGTGGGAAAGTTGTACTGCAAACATTGCAGCCTGGAGTTTTCCCCCACTGAATGATTTGATGGACTTCATTTAGGCTTCTTTTTCTAAAAAATGGATTTAAATGCCAAACAGAAATTGTCATTTAAACCCCGAAAATCAGATCTTAAATACAAAGTCAAACTATACTTTAAAAATATAGGGTTTTAACAGGGAAATTTGTCGAAAGCAGCTTTATTCCCACCACAGCATTTATTTCCACATTTCCTTAACTCCTGGTGGGAAATCAGGGTGGGAGTACCCAAGAAGATCCAGCTGCTCTGCAGCCTCCAGAAGCTCTTCCACACTCAGTTCCTACGGGACTATAGGATTTTAATGTCTTTTTTTTCCCATAAAGGCATTGGCAGTCTCTTTGAAACACAAACAATTTTCAGACCCAACGTTAAGGTGCGAAGTGTATTGGTAAGGCACAATTCAAGCCCCCAAAATCCAACAACAATTTCATTCAGAAGATCCAATTAAAGGGGAAGAACAGGGCAGATATTGTCTTCACTAATTTTGTCAATTAAATAAGAAATTATTCTGGAAAAATATAGAAACAGCACAAGGTTTTGATGGTTGCTTTAGAACCGTGAAGCTCATGAGCTTTTGAAGAAAAAATAAAATGAATAAAACCTTTCCTCCGTGGCTTAAGCAGACTCCAGTTTTGTATGGCGGATTGCAAAACCTTTCATCATTCTGGTGAATTTCCCCTGAATTTCCACATGTCCTTGTGAACTGCAGACACAAAACCAGGGCAGCAGCAGCATCCCCTCAAGGAGTTCCCTGTGCCAGAGTGAGGGATTCTCCCCAGCCCTGCTCAGCATTCTCCTGTTGCTCCTCAGGATAAGATCTCCTCTCCTGCCTGCACCAGCTCCATCCATTATTCCTGGATAGATGACCTTACATTTGGTGCTATCAAACACATATTGATTGCACGCTCATCTGACAGCCTTGTAATTACTCAGGTCAGCCCATTTACCCTCTTTAAATAATGGCAGAGCACCAGCTTTCTTCCAGCCATTGGAACTTCCCCTGCAAGCCAGGACTTATTAAAAATAAACATTAACGATCCAAAGAGTAGCTCAGATGGCTCTTAAAAATTTTAGGTGCCAGTTAGGCAGACTTACTGATTTAACAGAGTCTGGTGAGAGGAGCTGCTGTTTAACTGCCTCTTAATCACTGCTGGGAGATAAATTATTCCATCCTGTGAGGCAGCAGCATCACCTTCCTCCCTCCCAGGGACAGGACAGAGGCACCAGCAGCCCTGAGTCCTCCTGAAAATGGGCTGGTGCACTTTTGTTCACTCCTATCACACTTAAAGAACATTATTTAATAAGTTTAAACTCACTGCTCATACATTTTTTTCATGTTCTCCCTTCTCAGTCTTATCCAACTCCTCACTTCCATTCCCTGCCATGGGCTCCTGATCACCCCATTTGCCATTTACAGAGTATTTTGCCAGGGACATGAGGAGGGTGGAGGAATCAGGGGACTTTGGTTGTTTTCCTCAATGTGAAATTGGATCTTCTGAAGAACAGTAAATAGAGATTTTTTTTTTCTCCCCTGTTAGCATAAGCCAGGCACAATCAAAGTGAGCAGCCACTAATTTTCCATGCATTGATGAATTACTCTCTTGCTGTGGAGATGGGATCTAATCTAGAGCTCCATGCTGCTGGATGGGACGCACCTTGAATTAGGGAAATATCAGCCACAATTTTTAGGAAACACTCTGGGCAATCTCCCACCAGCTGCTCCAGACCTTCTGTGATGGCTTCCCAAAAATTCCCGCAAAGACCAGCTCCTTCCACCCTGCAAAAAGTGAAGACCATCCTGTGGGGTTTATTTCCTATCAGCCATGGAAGTGAGTGCCCCACCAAGTGCCCCACCCCAGATTCCAGCTAGCAGAAAGCTGCCCTGGAACGCTGATGGCTCATTTGTATTAATTGCCTGGGACTGACAGGCTGCTCCCTGTGCCATTTCCCTGGGCCTGCTTCCTACTTGCTGCTCCCAAAAGGGCACAAGGAGTCACTAATTGTTATATTCAATACTGTCTCTTTCCTGCAAGCAATACCAATTTAATTAAATTTACATGGTTTTAAGTGACCAGCTACAACTCCTTTCATCTGTTTATACAGGTCACTAGAATTGATAAATCTCCATTTCATTGCTGCCATCTTCTTTTAAGTGCTCCCTTATTCCCCTCCTGACCTTTTAAAGCTGTTTTCTACCCTTCCTGCCCATCTGAGACTGGTTGAAATAGAGGTTCTCTCTTTCTCTAGGAGGCAGGACAGCAATCCATAAACCCCCAATCCCATTGTACACCATCACTGCCAGGGGATTTTCCTTAATACTGAGTATGAAGTGTCTTTGAAGAGAAACTTTTCTCTTAAGGTTTTTAAGCATTTTTACAAAAGGTCTCTGGCCCCTTTTCCCTCACCTGTACAGGGAGATTGTCTCCAGAGTGCCCCATCAGCCCTGGAGATGTGTTTGATACGGAGCAGACTGATTATCCCACTGCTCCATATGTGCTCAGTCAGAGACACAACTCAAAGCAGCCAAAAGGCAAATCTGGCCCAGTTTCTCCTCTTTCCCTCTGGGGAGAATTCAATCAAGAATTGATTAATGCTTGAATTCTCATCAAGAATTAATAAGTTCCTGATGTGGTGAAAATGAATAGTCTCAGGGAAGCAGCTAAGCTTGTTGTTTTGTACGGGGGAAGAGAAAAAAATTCCATTTATTTGGTAACTGATGCAGTGGTGAAGTTAGAGAGGGGTAATTCTGAATTGCCTGTCTCCTTATGACATTTTAATAACCTAATGAATGGATTGACTGAAGGTTGACTCTCAACTCTCAGAGATGACTTGGGGTGCTCCCACCACTTCCCTCAAACTTAGGTGCAATTCTCAAACTCCACACAAACACATCAGGTGGGAAGCACAGGGGGTGTAGCAGCCTAACATCACCCCCACAGAAAAGCCATTTCCTTGTCCCCAAAAAGATGTCCCTAAAGGCTAAAAGCAAGAAAAGCACAAAGTCAGTCCTTCCTCATCAACGTATCAGTACAGAGAATAAAATGAGACTCAGCAGGTACTAATAGTGGTAAAGGTAAGAAATATTTAGTAACATTTTTTATACTTCCTTTGAAGGGCTGGAGAGCTAAAATACCTTAAAAAAAAAAGAAAGAAAAACCCATGATGCTCTAAGACTAATTGAACCAATAATCAAAGGCTGTCTCTAATTCCTGGACCAGGAGGTCAATTACAGAAATAAATCTGACAGCAGATAGATGGGAACAGTGTGCAATTACCAGTTAAAGACTTGATAATTATGGCAAGAATTAGTCTGCATTTTCAGTGGCAGCAAAACCCATCCATTCTTTGCAGTTATTATCTGAATTGGAAGAAGAAATGGGTTCAGCTCTGTCTCAGGCTGACACAAAGCTCCAGGTACAACAGGAATTGAGAAGTGGCTGATGAGCCCATGGAGTTGGAAATTTCCTTAACTGCAAACTTCAATGGCAGATGAGAAAGAAAAATTAATATTCAGCAAGGAGAGGTATGGAGAAACTTAAACTCTGATAGAATAGGACTGAGAAGCACATATTTTTATGAGGTTTGCCAAAATCAGCCCAAATATGGGCTTTTCAAATACTCAAGTGCTCAATCTTGAAAGGCAGAGTCAATGAGAGAGTAACAATCCTGAATATTTAAAGAATTAGCACATTGTTTTCCATTCCCCCATGGCATTATCTAGTCAAAAGGAAGAGGTTTTGTAACTATTTATTTTTAAAAAAAGTGTGATCTGCAAAATCTGCAAAAATCCTAATAAATTAGACTGAACTTGATGACCTTTATTCCTTGAGGTAGGTTGAACTTGTATTTCTTCCTTATTGAAATAATCTGAAAGCACAGCACCTAAATTCTTCCTCTTATTCTTAATTCTGTCCTTCTGGGACTCCAGGAGCTGGGAAGTTCAGAACAGCTGGATCCAGGTAAAGGCAAGGAGATGCTGCTGCCCTGGGAGAGTGAAAACCTTGGCAGGAGAGTGACTGAGCCCAGCAGAGGAAAACAACACGCTCAGAAAAATGACAAAAACCTGGCAGCTAAGAGGCCTTGGGACAGGAAATAATTTGCAGCCTTGGAGTCATAAAACATACACTAAAAAAAGGAAAGAGGTTTTGGGTTTTCAGTAAATATTTTCCAAGAAACCAATCAGTAAATTTTAAGTTCTCAACAACTAATGGTTGCAGGAAATAAAACAAAGAAAATACTTCCAGGAGACAATTTCCTCCTCAACTCATCCTGATGAGGTAACAATGAAAATGAGTGGCTTTAGCAGCTTCCATGGTGTTCCCCCACCCCTCAGTATTCCAGAGCTATTCCCACTCCATTTGTCACTGCCACTTCCACATCCCACTGCTGACACTCCTCTCTGCAGCAACTCTTTTTCCTCAAGAATTTTTTTTAAATTAGGTGAATTACTGTGTCAAATGATCTGATTTCACTGCATTTTATGTAAATTTATTTACTTAGTGGCCTCTGGGCTCCATGCTGAGCTTGGAAAATGTACTTTTCAAAATGATAAATAATTAACCAGAGCTCCTGCACCACTGGAAGTTGTTACTCTGCTCTCATTTTAAATAGTCCAGGAATATTTTTTTAATGCATGTTTCATATAAATTGCCACTTAGAGGAAAATAAATGCTCGGAACTTCGACTGCCTTTAGTCATAAAGGCTTACACATAGCAAGGTGATTTTTATTAGAAAGCACATTAATGCTTTTCATTATTTAATAAATAATCATGCAAAGAACTCATTTCAAAATAGCAGCAGCCTCATGTTTCCAGCTCCCTACAGAGATGCACAGGAGGGAGCAGTACCAGCAATTCCCACGTTAAATCCCACCTCAGGACCAGGCTCAGACAGGTCCCACAGCAGTAACACACTGGGGAGGGCCTGAACTCCTGCCCAGGTCTTCTCTTCATCACACTGAGGAGCAAATGGGAATTTATTTGGACAAAAAAAGTGATTTTTTTTTTTTTTTTGAAGTACCAAAAAGGCTGGAAGCTCAGATACCCCCATCCATGCTAAATTCAAAATCCCAGGTGCAGCTGTCAATGAGGAGTGGCAAAACCAGTGCAGAGTTTCCCCATTCCAAAGCTGGGGAAATTACTTCTCGGCCACAAAGGTAATTCCATCCCAAACTGGAAGGAAAAGCTGATTTGCCACCAGGGTAAGAAGCAAAGAGGTTCATCCTGTACCTCATTTCCTGCGGGAGGAGCAATTAGGAATGACCCAGTTCTGCTCCTGTGCCAGCCAGAGATGCCCCTCGCTCTCACTTCTCCTCACATCCCAGGTGAAGCACATGCACCAAAACCATCCATTTTTAGAGTTTTAAGTCAATAAAAATACTGCAAACAAGTTTTAGGACTCCCAAACAAAACCATGTGGTAAAAGCAAAAGATCCCCACCCAAACTCAGGGTACTGCTGCGTGTTTTCAGGTTTGAGATATTCCTGCCCCAATGTTCCAAACAAATGGTGAAGAACATGCTGCAGCCCCGGGCTCGGAGGGATATGAAGCATAAAAGTACAAACTCTACAGAAAAAGTAAAACCTGAAATGCAAAGAATGGTGTTTTTCGTACAGAAATGCCCATTTGTACATCCAGGGCATGGGGTGGGGCATCTCTCCTGGGTGGGTTTAGCCACATCATGTGGGCTTCAAGCACGGTAAAAACAACACCCAGGTCTTGTTAAATGAGGCTTGGAAATGTGCAGAGCTCAGACATTTCAGCAGAGTGAAATGCTGGCGTTTCCCTGGGGGACTCCTCTGCGTTCCCAGCTGATGAGCAGATGCTGAAGTGGAAAAGTGATGACATTTCCTTGTGAGACCGAGGAACAGAGTGGAATGTTTGAGCATTAGAAGGAATGCTCTGCCCCCAAACCAGGTCTAATAATGACAATTTTGTCCCAAAAGCAAAACATCAAATCTTTTCAAAATGATACCTAATTAACCAGAGCTCCTGCACCCGTGGAAGTTGTTACTTCACTCTCATTATAAATAGCCCAGGAATATTTTTTAAATGCATGTTTCATATAAATTGAATTTTTTCCCGTATTTTATCCTTAAACTTCTGTGACATCTGCTCCCACACACCTGCTGGTGGCAGCAGCACTTTTATTCTCACTCCAGTGAAGCACATGATTGTAGGACTTTCTCCTTGCCATTATGCTACTGGGAAAAGTGTAAATCGCATTATTCCAGGATATGAATTATAATAAAACCTTCTTGGGATGCCCTTGATGCCTCCCTGAAAGGTGAATGCCTGTTAGCACAGGCCTGCATTCCCACTGAGGTTATTCAATTCTTTGCAGGTGAAGAATGCATTAAAAAAGTCCTGAAGCCTTCCTGCTGAAGTGAAGCAGCTAAAAACATGTGACAAAAAAAAAAAAAAAAATTTCTTTCACTGAAATACAGTGAAATACACTCAGAATAGCACAGAATATTTCAATGAAATACACTCAGAACAGCTCAGAAGCCACATCAGCATTGATGGTGATGCTCTTGAGTATCAACCAGATCTTTCACATTCCTGCTAAATACATTCAAAATGGATTTTTCAGCAATATCAGCTGCCACAGATTTGTCTGCTATCTTTTATTAAGTCCTCAGTTTGGATTCCAGGAATCAGGAATGTGAATTTCTGTTCACCTGCAGAACCTTCCCATGGGCAGACAGAGTAGAATTAATCCTAGAACAGAGCACTGGTGATGGGGAGAGGGCAGGGAGTAATGAAAGAACCAAGGGATTTTCCTTGGCAAACAAAGCCCATTTGCTAAATTCCTGTAAAATAAATACATATAGATTTCAGACTTGAAGCACAAATGTAGTTTTCCCTTAAAAATAATACAAAAAAAGGTATTATTTGGTTTGTGTGAGCCTGGATATTGATAAATTACCAATATTCTGGTGATCTTTAGTGAAGAGGAGTAGAAACTCTGAGTGCTGGGAGATTTTGTGCTGCTAGCAGGGTGTGTAAAGCCTGTGAGAGATGTTAACAATATTCAGAGTGATAGTTTGGCCCAGGAGAGGATCTCGTGGAATCAATGAGGAATTAAATTCAGGCTGTTTGCAGGTCAGGTTCATCCTGCTTTGGTGTCATATCTACAGGGCTGATGATCCGTGGTGTCCAAAAATCCCTGTGAAAGCCAAGGGCAGCTAAACCTTGGTGTGAAACAAAAAAGAACAAAACCCACGTCACAACCTGGAGAGGGCTGTGAGTCACAATTAAATCAGATTCCCAGCAAATAAACAGTGTAAAGTGAGAAAATAATCAAACAAAACCCCCAAATCAAACAAAAGAAACTTGCTGATTGCAGCCAAGGCTTTTGAAGATTACATCAAGTCAAACTTTTATTAGCAAAGTTGTATTTCATGTAAAATGAAAATATCTTTTCAAACCATACGTGCACATCTGCGTGGTACAAACAGCAACTACAGTACAACACGTTTCTCTAAACTTTAATCAATGCACACTAACATTTAGCTCCCAAAAAAGTAACATTGTGATGGTGACACCACATTTGCTTTGATCTTTTTCTCATGAAATTACAAAGTCTCTTGTTTAAAGTCAGAACCATAATAATAAAAAATGAACAGACAGAATGCTTTGGCTCAAACCCCTCGAGGGGCTCCTGCCTGAAAACAGAACAAATCAGTGCAGATCGCTTGAGATTTGACATGAGAGATCCAGAGCTGCAATGTAAACATGTCCTGCTACTCCAGCATGGTTTGTAACTTTATTTTTTTTTGACAGAAATGCAGCTGAGGGTGTGATCCATTGGCAAACAAAGGGAATTCTCCATGAAGAATTCCCTTTCTGTCTATCTGTTCTTACAGGTAAGCAAAATAACCTAAATACACTTCTCATCTGCAAAATCATGGCTGTGAAAAACGATGCTGAGGTTTCCTCTCGAAAGCTCAAGGAGCAGTGAATTTTATTCTAACTTTTCTTTAAAAAATGTGGAATCACTGCTTAAAATTCCCACCTTTTTTTTTTTTTTAATATATATATATAGAAAGATTGTGCTACTATTTGTTTTCATGTCAAAAATAATATTGGCCGTAAAACTTTGATGAAAACCTCTCGTGCACTGGATTGAAGCCATTCAGCCAATGGAAGCAGTTCCCAGGAAAAGAGCTACTCACTGGAATTTGTGTAACATCAACACAGCAGAACAAATATCAATCATTACATGATTTGCTAATCCATTTAAGATGTGACTTACAACAAACGTTTTTAAAATTTTTTATACATGAACACACAATTTTATCCAGAGGGGAGAAGTAAATTTTCTGATTTGATTCCTAATTCTGCTCTTCCTAAAAATCCAGCCCCAGCAGGGCTTTGATGCCCAGTGCTGTACTTTTATCATGCTGGAGTGTAGAGCCATGAGGATTTCTGAAAATTGGATCCCCTAATTTTGACAGAGAGGGAAGCTGGGGCTGTTCCTGCAAATTCTTGATAATGCTATTAAATTTTTATATAGATGTGTGTATATATACATATATGCATGTGTGTGTGTGTGTATGTGTGTGTATATATATATATAAATAAGAGAAAAATTATCACTATTATTCGGCTCTGGGAATCCAAACAGCTCCCTTGGAAGAAAGGACAGAGGGATTTTTCCCCATTATTTAGGAAGAGCTGATTTTATTTGTTTAATGTTATGCAAAGTCAAAACTGCACAACTTTTTCAGCAAGATCCCTCTCTCTCTTCTTCCAGAGGCTTCTTAAATCCCCAAACCTGGATCTGTGGGGCAGGGAAATGCCTCCTCCCTGATGTGTGGAATTACATCCTGGCTTGCCTTGGATATCAAGTCTGAAAGTGCCATTTCCCCTCTCCCACTTCTTCTGAGGCAAAATGTGTCAGAACCAAAGGGAGCCAACCACAGCCTGGGATGGGATAATTAATAATTCCCTGTTCTGCTCCCATGGCTGGACTCCCTCCTCCCAGCAGGCAGGCTGCAATTCCCTGCTCAGTGTTAATTAATGGAATCCCCACTGATTTCCTGGAGCTGATTTTAATAAACACTCCTGGCCAGAGAAAGAAAAAAAAAATCCAAAAACTTCCCCAAAAAAACAGTTCAAATATTTAATGCTCAATGCACTATTTCAGAATAGGGTGTGATTTTTGGGGCTGTCCTGTGCAGGGGCAGAAGTTGGATTTTGATGACCCTGTGGATCCCTTCCAACTCAGGAAGTTCTGTAACTGCAGAGCAGTTGGTGACACTTTTTCTGAGCTACATGGTCACACTTCCTCTCACCTGGCACAGATCAAGACAAAAACACAGCCCAGCTCCTTGCAATGACAAAAAAAAACTCCTCAGGAAAACCTCAGCTTGCTCTGTTAATTTACTTTTGAAAAAAAATCTCTAAAAAAACATCACTAACCTGCACTTTCCAGGGTACCTTTACAGCAGAAAAAAACCCAGTGTGGGAGAAAAAGGAAAATAAATGACTGGGGAAGAGGAAACAGCTCAGGTGAGTGAGATTTTCTGGGAGTTTGAGCCTCTTGATAAATATTCACTGGGCATCTTTCTCAAAACCCGTGTTCAAAAATCCAGGTTCCATTGCACATCTTTTCCTCCCTGTTTGATTTTTAGGTCCTGAGGCATCGTGGAACACCAACATAAAGATTTAAGGCTGTGAATTAAAATCTGAGTGGAAAAAGCAGCACATCACAAACACCTCTTAGCAGCGACAGAGCAGGAGCTGCATGGGGGATTTATATCCATTATTGGATAATTTGGCACTCACTAATATGGTCTGAAATTGAACAAAAGAATTGAATATTGTTTAACAGAGGCATTTTCTGGGATGAGGGGTCTGGTTTATCTGCAGTGCTCCACAGGAAAATGTGATGGGTGTGTTCAGGCACAGCCCCTCCAGCCCAAAGTGAGGATTTAGGGGAGACCACCCCCATTTTATTCCCTAATTTTCAAAGAGCTTTGATCACTGCAGACGATTCCCAAAAGAAACACATTAAAACCAGCCCAAAGCAAGCAGTAGGTTGTCACAAGCCTAATCAGTTCTTAGATTTTATCTGGTTTGGGCTGCAGCAGACATGAGTCAGCAGATAAAGATGCTGCTGGGAAATGTCTCTGTTGATGAGATGCCAATTTTCACATTTCTCTAATTCTAATTCTCTGTCTTCTTTGGAAAATTACTTTTTTTTCCCCCCAAAAAAACCTAAAAGGCTTTTGGACCTTTTCAGTGTTTGGATTGAGTGAAGTACAGAAAACAGAACTTTGTAAGTAATAAAAAGTGAATAATGTGGGTCACTGCTATGGGATGGGATAATTTTTGATTGAGGGCAGATTTCCACTCACTGTTTTATATTCATAGCTTGAATGGGGCTTTTAGGGTGGCTGTTTGGGCTTTGCTTTTCCTAAATAGAGGTTACATAAAAAGCCCTTAAAAGCTCCAATTAAAACCCCAGAAAGAGGCACAGATAAGCAGAAGCTTGAACACCAAAAGCTTCCAGAAGCTGCCAAGCTTTGAGGAGCAGCCCCAGCCTGGGGGGAGCTGCGTGGGATCCACAGCCCTTCCACTGGGAAAAATCTGCATTTCCCTGGGCTTAACTGCAGCCCTTGCTGGAAACTCAGAACCACGTGAGTAATTCTTGCTTCCTCTCTTTATTCCACTGAAATCATGGGGGAGCCATTTGGGGATATTTGCCTAATTGGTATCAGGATGCCAAACAGCTTTTAGGATCTATTCCTCCTGCAGGAACTACTGAAAAACTTTTATAACGGGAGTGACAGAAGAAATGAAGCCATGTTGATGCTCTACTCAAACAAGCAGATTCAAAAATACAAATGCTGTTAAAAAGAGATTCAGGAGATTCCAATACAAAAAAGACCAAAAAAATGTGCTGTACAGCTCGGCTGAGTTAGTCTTGGAGAGGCAAAGAACCAGATTTAAACCAGCATTCAGTCAACAAAATAGGAAAACAAACTCTACTATAATATTTTCTCTTTGCTCTTTCTTTTGTTTTTTGTTTATTTAACAGTGATTAGGCTGAAAAGAAATGAACTCTTGAAATTCAGGTAGGTCTAGTTTAGGTGCTGCTTGAATGGTGAGAGGTTTGGATGATTACTATACGCACTGAAAACTAATTTTGCTGGTCCAAATCCATATTGAGAAGCAAATCTACTCATTCCTACACAGCTATACAGACCCATGCTAGCAACATGTCTCAGTTCAAAATAAAACCAGGCTGTTCTGGACTTGTGTCAATATTAATATCATATGTACAACGTCTCCATGAAATGTTGGCTAGCTCACAAATATACAGATATGAGACAGACACCAAGGAGTTTGCTTAGAAATGCAGCTTGCAGCTGGGAAAAATTAAAAGTCTTTTGAATGATGGTGGATGGGAACCCTGTTTTGCCTTGCCACAGGAAAGAGCTGCAGCTTAACTTATTTAAGGAAATAGTGCCAGCTACTGGGCAGCAGCTTCACCCACACTCTCCTGTGGGTAAAAAAGCTGCATTTCTAAGTATTGGTAATGGAAGTCAGCTGTAACCACTAAAACATTTTTTTTTTTTAATATCATACACAAAGAGGTTTAATTCTTTAGGAAAAAAATTATACAATATATAGAATATATTTCTCTGGTATTTTAAATTGTAATTTTCTTCCTTGTGTCACTTTGCAGAGTAACGTGGTTTTGTTGGTGCCACAACCTTGAGGTTATAACCAAGGCCATGAGGGAATTTTGCACACACACCTGTGACAACAGGCATACAGGGCAGAAATACTACACAGAGAAACATATTCCAAGCCTAAGAAACACCTGGAGCAGCAGTTAAGGACACAGATGTACCACCAGAGCAAACTCTGGTTTGCTCAGACTAACACATCGTGTAGAAAAAAAAAGAATTACTCCGTTTTATTGAGAAGAAAACACATAGAAATTAGGATGGAAAAAAATAATCTTTTAGTGGCAGTGACTCGTTTTTGTATTACCTGGATGTCAGGATTCTCCTGACTGGCTCACTGGCACCCTGCTCCCCAGCACAGGAGGTAACTGTGGGAGCTGGCCAGGATGAACACCACAATTAAACACCAATCGTTTTAGGCGTGCAGAGGAAAAGTCGCCGTAGAACTCCCAGTGCTTTCCACTGATCCTTTCTCCTTAGATCCAGAATAAGCTCCAATAAATGAACCATCTTCATTGAACATGCCATGCTCCCCTTCTCCATAATCTACCAGACTATCAGCACTTCCAGTGGCTTTAATGTCCCCGTTAAGTGACTGGAGGCTGCCTTTCAGCGGCTTTTCATCGCTGTCACTACAAAATAAAGAGATGCCTTTCCAAAAATCTGCCTTGCACTGGCAAGGAGGGACACTGCTCTTGGCTTGGGAATGGGAGAGTGAGGGACCCATGGGTGGTAGAGTGAGGATGATCCCTCCTCCTCACACACCTGAGCTCCCCCACACGGGATTTTGTCATGATTCCAATGAATTAATTGGTAAATGGGCATTATCAATACCCATCTATTTGGGTTTTTTCCCTTTTTGCCTTGGGCAGACAGAATGGACAGAAAGGGAGAGGGAAGGAAAAAGGAATGCTGGAAAGGATTGAGGGTTCTGTTCCAGCCACCAGGGCTGATGTCAAGTCTTTGGACTTCTCATTTTACAAAACACTGGACAACATTCAGGGCCTATTTGTTTCATTTTCCTTTTGAGGTGGGTGAATGAAGTGGTATCACTTCAGTGGGTCACATCTCACTGCTTTGGAAGCATTCCTGTGAGTTTGTATGACCAATAAAGGTGCTTTTCCCCCTTTTTTCTGCTGTTATTTTATTTTACCAGAGTAAAACTGGAGTTTGCCTCTGCTAAGGGGGAGCAACTGGGAAAAAACCAAAGTAGAATCAATATCTGCACCTGCAGTCTCTGTCCAGTAAAAATTCCAGGGAAAAGGGGAAGAACTGGGGAAAACCAAAGCAGAATGACTGTCTGCAGCTGCAGACCCTATTCAGTGAAAATTCCTTGAAAAAGGACAGGCCCGCCACAAAAATTCTGGGAAAAAAGAGAAATTTCACTGGCCATTACTCCTAATGGCTCTACAGAAGAGGAACAAGAACAGAACATTTGGGGGGATTGGGAAAATATTAAAAAATATAGAAAAAAACCTTAAATTAGGCCTCCGGATTAGGGACATAATTACTCAAGTTCAGCCCTTGCTGTTAATGCCAGCTCAGTTTCAAATCTTTGGCAATTTTATCTAAGCAGGGACAGAGAAATGAACCCGTGCTTCATTTCTTCAGGATGGACTCAATATGTGGATAAACAACACAGAAAAAAAAAAAATCACTACTTTCCTGCACAGGGCATTTCTCCTCAGCAAAAAAGACAAGTTTGGATTCCAGGGGGAAAGGAGGGGGTCAAAGTTATTAACCTCAGGGCTTTCTTACCTTTCTAAATATTTGTCCCATTAGAAAGCATTAAAAATTAAATAAAGATGAAATTATGCAGAAAAAAAAAAAAGCCCTACTCCAGTACAAATAATGTAGTATATATAGGTGGGATTTCAACAGCAGTTTTATGCCCTTAAGGGCAGCAACACCAGTTTTCCAGTATGGTTCTTATAATTATGTATTTTCCTTCACATCACAATTACATATTGCTAGAAGTTTTAGTTATTTTAAAGCAGCCAAAGTGGTTATTTCAATTCTCCTACAGGGATTTCTGTAGAGAGATGTTTGGTTTTTTAATATTTTTTACCATATTCCAAACTTTTCTTTGTTTTCTTCCCCACAGTTCCCCATATTACATTATTTGGGTCTGAGTTTCAAAAACCCACTGAAGACATAGAATTCAATCTATTGACTTCAGTGGGCTTTTTAGCAGCACCCTAGATTATCATATATATTTACATTATTCATACAATGCTAATTAAAAAAAAAAAAGCAAACAAAAAAGTGAAAAATAACCACCAATACATCAACATTTCCTTATATCCCAGCTTGGATGGATTGAAATATACTGGATATACCTTTATATTCCTACTCTTATCCACTCCTATGAGGTTTGCTTTGAAAACGAAAAACAGCATTAATTGCATGCCATAAAAATGTCCCGAATAATGATGGCATTTGGAAACAAACAAAACCCCAAGAAACACAAAGGCTTGTGAAAGCAGGTCCTATTTACCTATATTCCCCAAAGATTTCATCTTTTATTGATTGAGCTTCGGGATCTGGATGCAAATCTTCTTTTTCTTTCACTGTACAAATAAAATAAAGGACAGATCTCTATGTTGTGTTCTGCCATGGATTTTTCTTTTCCCAGGGGCAATGGGAAAACCATCTGCACTCACCTCCAGCCTGGCCTGGGGCTGGAGTTTGGGACCATTCCCTAATTGATTATAAGTAGGTATTTATAGACTCATGGAATGGTTTGGGTTGGAAGGGACCTTAAATCCCATCCAAAACCACCAGGAACCCCTTCCACCATCCCAGGGTGCTCCAAGCCCTGCCCAACCTGGCACTGAATATTTTCAGAGATGGAGCATCCACCACCTCTTTGGACAACCAGATTTCCACTTCAATACAATTACCTAAATCCTTCCTCACTGCTTGGATAGTGACAGAGGTAATTTTTAGCAAAATATTCCACTATTAAGCTGCCTGTGGAAGTTCTATCTGTGTGTCTAGCAGCAGGTCCCAGGTGGAAAGCAGGCAGAGTCCTGCCAGCAAGGATCTTGCTGGATTAAATGCTGGAATATTCCAGGAGTGCTGGGAAAGGCCTTTGCAGGCTCTGTGACCAGCACACAGCACAGCTCTACTTACATTCATTAAAACCCCTTCCGTGGATATTTATCAAAAGCTACAAATCCTAATTGGATGTTTGTGCTCGCGGCCTTGCGGCCCCCAGAGAGAAACCTCTGAAGGATGTTAGTTATTAACATGTGAACATAGGGAAAGGACAATAAATCCATTTACCTGAATATTTGCCTCCTTTATTTCTTCTGACAAAGCAAATTGTCAGCAGCAGCAGGGTGAGCAAGGCGATGGCGCACATCAGCCCGATGAACCAGCCCTGGGTGGAAATCCCCTCGTAAATGCCGGCGTAGGCTTGGGGAGATGGCAGAGGAGCAAAAAATCAATCAGAGGGAAAGGGCAGCACCCCACAATAACACAAACACGTCATGTTCCTCTCTGGACCTTAATGGACTCAGTCTATCGCTACTGATGGTGCTCAACTTCAGCATGAGGCCGGAATGTGTCCATAGTGTGACATTTGGGACTGGAGGGGAGTGTGAGGGTGACAAGGGACAACACAGACACTTGGCAAGGTGGCTCTGAGAGAGCAGTTGACTCGCAGGATTAGCACCACACAGGAAAGTTGAGCACAGCGCTGTTAAACCTCCCATGCAAAAGGAGTTTTGCGAAAGAGAGAGAGGTAAAAGTGCCCCAGTACATGCAAATCACCAAACTGGCCACTTAAGGGCTTTATCCCAGCTGCCCTCTCCCATTGCACAGGTTTGTGAAGGTTTGGGATTGTCCCAGGCTGTTGTAAAGCACAGGGCTCAGCCAAGAGCCTGGGATGTGTTTGTGCTGCCATGGGATTCAACTGCAAGGGCCAACCTCAACCCCAGAGCACGGAACGATGAGTTGGGGACACTCACACGGCACAGGAACCTCAGCATGGATTCACATGGAAAAACAAACGTTCAGCACCTCGAAGGGCTTCGTGTCTCACCTCTCCCCCTGGTCTCAATTACATCTTCAAAAATGCTATTGTTATCCACCCAGTTCTTAGTCACTAGGCGGATTGTGTACTCAGTGCCAGGCTCAAGGGCCTCGCTGGGCTGAAACTTTGGGGTGGGCTTTACTGCGTCTGAAATCCTGCCGCTGCCTTTACCTACGGAATGCACACATTCAAGGCATAGGGATTAATGGCATTCGTGGACAAGAAGCCTAGGAAATGCACAGTTACAAAGAACAGACAAATACAATGTGTAATTTTAAACATTTGGCACCAGGCAATCTGATTTTCCAAAGCAAAAAAAAAAAAAATACCCCTGAACATTCCCTCTGTTTGATTTTTAGTCTTCCATCAGATGAATCAACAGCAGTCCAGAGTAATCCTGATGTTTGTACAACTTTCCCAGGATGAAAGTTAATATTGATGGGGGATTATGGATCTGCTTTAACTAATGCCTGCTTAAAAAATTACAACTTGCAAACGGGCTTGCTTTGTGTGGAAAATCTAGGGTTTGATGCTTCTCCCATTGAACTGAACTCAGCAGGGAGGCACAGGCAGCTTGTTAGCTGGATATGGATCCTTACATGTCTCCCAGAAAAAATTAACAGTAGGATTTGTGCTTGCTTCTCTGCTGACAGTGATTTCTGTGTCCTTTTAAATTCCACAATGCCCGCACAAAGCACTGGTTTAGAAACAACTCAACAATTTGCCTTTAAATGGACATTTAGGCATTTAAGTGTTGCTGATGAGTTTAATATTTGATTAGGAGAAGGTAAATTCCACTAGTTCTGGTTATGGAACCTTGTTATTTGCAAAACACCTCTGTAGCCGGGTCTGCATTCAGATTGTGGGCATTAAATAAGATTTTTCAGAACAGCTTTTGTGGAAAGCAGGATATTACAGCAGTTGACAATCACTGCCTGGACATGAACAATGTGTTCAGCAAATTCAGAACTGTGTGTGACATGGAGGGATCTTCTACAACATGGAAGTGTCCCTGTCCTCGATGGCAGGAGAGAAATTTTGGGAGGGCTGCACTTAATAAAAATAATTCTTGAATTGTTCTTAGTTGCCTGATTTGCCTGTTTTGTCCAAAGCCATCTAAAAGCACAAAGTATAATCTGAAAACTACTCGGCCAATTAGCACTGACAGGGGAACAATGCTCATTAATACTCTAACTAGTAAATAAGCAAAGCAAGAAGCTGCTGGAGATTAAGGCCAAGTTGACAGCTGAAGGGAAAAAAAAAAAGAAAAAAGATTAAGATAAATCCAAGCACAGTCAAAGCAGCAGTTCAGGATAAGTTTTTCAAGGCAACTCTCCATGTATTACAATAAGCAGTTAAATGAGCAGACCACTGGGACCAGAGAGAAACATCCAGCTGAAACACTGCTGATACTGAAGCACAGCTCATTAGTATAAATTAATCCATCTATGGGTAATTTTTGCTAAATGAAGTATGTGAAACCCAGCTATAGTTTTTAATCAAACCGAAAATTAGGCAACAGGATAACACAGGTACATTTTAATTACATGCTCTAAAATCAAGGCATCAGAAAAATGGGAATATTATCCATAAAGGAAGAGGAATGAGCACGAACCTTCAACCCAGTATCTGTTAAATACCACTAACACTTGTGCATGACATGGTAACTACATGACCCAAAGTGTTCACAGCACCAACCTCCTAAGGAAAAATTTCTCCTGAATTCCTGGGAAGCAAATCCTAAACCTTGAGCTCCTGGCAGGTGGTTTGTGGTTCATATTCTTAAACCAGCTCTACCAGTCCCTCTCTGCCCCTTATTTATTCCAGCCTGTTTATGAACCATCAGCTCTTTAGAAAAGCAGAAAGAGGGAAGTGAGATGGTTGAAAAAATCCCTTTTTCTGTCTTCTTATTGCTCAGCTCTCTGTGATGCTGCAGCTGCCCTGGCACATGGAGCAGCTTAGGACTGGGATGGACCTTTTGGGATGAGGATGAGCCCAGCCTAACCTGGCACTGGGGATTTACCAACAGCTCTCCATTTAGCATCTTCTATCCTAAACCACTCATTTTTCCCTTTAAAACTCAGAACAGGTGTCCAATGCTGGGGGATTACAAGTTTTGTTTTTTTTTCCCATGCCATTTCTTCCTGATTTGTGTGACACAGCCAACAGGGGCCCTACAGAGAAGAAACTTTGCTAATGGGGACAAGTTGGTGGCTGGAATAGAAAAAACAATGTGAGCTCCTGAAAAATAAAGGCAAAGATACACAGATAAGGCAAAGCTCCACATTCTGGAAGGCCAGGAACATCCTGAAAGCTGCAGGAATTATCTGCAGAAAATTGAAAGCGGTTGGGTTGGGTTTTTAATCTCCAATAAGGGAGAAAGGAGCATTAGTAATAAAGGCATATCACCAGCACTTCTCATCTTCCCCCACTATTTATCAGCCACACCATGGGACTTGCATGAACATTAAACACTGAACTGCAATTTTACAATATTCCTACCGGGCTCCAAGATTTATGAGGAGAACAGAACACACATTTTTTATAGAAGCTTATGGTATAAAGGGAAAAACAATAGAAACCACCCCCGAAGATTTTCCAGAGTGTTCTCCAAAAGTTAGCACATCTGTTATAAGATATATTTCTATAAAAAATCCTGGCAGTCTGAGAGCTAAATACTAATTGTGGGCAGCATCTTAATTTATAACCATACCTGTCTAAATACATCTGCTGCAATAAATGCAAAGCTGAACTTCCATTAATTTTCCACTGCTGCCTTGCTGTTAAAAATGTATAAATATGCAGCACAAGTATCCTTCATTTTCAGGGCTTTTCAGTGCAGGAGGTAATTCATGTTAAATTTGGATTATTTTATACTAGAGAAATTAGCCAACCTGTTGCACATAAAATTTATTGAGAAAAATTTACAGGTGAGGTGGTGATCAAGAAATTAGCATCGATTTCATTTGATTTTCTTGATTGTGAGCTAAAAAATAGGGTTTGCTGCTAACAGCATCAGTAGTTGTATACAGGAAATGTATTTTATTATTCATTTTATACCATGTCCATGGCAAAAGAAAGCTGAACCCACATGTTGTGCTCCAAATGGTTACTCTGGTCCTGAATGACAGGAGCCTCTCCCTAAGATTTTGCAAAAGCCTTTGGGAATTACGTGCCAACAGCCACTGGAATATAATGAAATTGGTGAACTTTTATTTCCTGGCTTCTCTGGAGAATAAACCTACAACTGTGTGGCTTCATGTGGATGAATTTCTCATTAATGCTTGGATTTCTGGACACACAATGATAATTCTCAACATGTAATATGTGTTTGGTAATCCCTGAGCAACACTGGTGACAAGATGAAAAGGAGCTTTGTGTTAAAGAAGGGCTGCTACATTAAATTAATCTTTTCACTTCTGGAAGAACATTATTTTGTGTTCTGTTTCTGAGGGCTAATGATCTTGGGGAAATTGACATTTTCAAGGGGAAAATTAATTAGTTTGGAGGTCATTTAAGACATACTGCCTGAAAATATGAAGACAGTGATTATTGTCATTTTCTTAGGACAACATATCTTCTTCTGTGGAATGAAACTAAGATTAAATCACAGAAATCAAGCTGTTATTTATTTTGCAGTACAATCCAAATCCCCTTTTGCTCAGGTTAAGAATCATTTTATCAAGAAATGATAAAGATCTTAGGTTGCCTATAAGGGTTTCATTTCTGAGTTATTTTCCCTGTACAGATTTGTTTTCAGTGGTACTACACAAATACTCACATACATTAAATAAGGAAATTCCTTCTTTCTAATTCCAGACAACAATACCAGGGACAACTGCAAATAAATTAAAGCAACTGCAATGATGGAGATCAAGTTAAAAAAAAAAAAAAAATAGTGAATGAATCCAGAGCTGCCACCTCAACATCTCCACTTTCCTGGCAGATTGCATTGTGAAATTCTGAAATACCTCTGGCAAAGGCTGAATTGCAGCAGTGGAAGTTTCCAGAGCCTTAAAATGAACAACGAAAGCTTTATGGGTTTATTATTAAACTGGAACAGAGTGGTTATAGAATCACTGAATCAACCCCCAAAGAAACGTGGAGGGCTCCATCACGGAGTTTCATTTCAGAGGGCACCACATTTTATACCTGCCATTTACGTGGGTCATTTGAAATTATTAACTTTGACTTCTGAAATCACTCCCCTCCTTCAAAAAGAGAGATTGTTTTAATTTTGAGCAATTGCCTCGCTCCCCAAACCACAGCTTAAAACCCCAAGGAGGTCACTGGAAAGAGTGATTTTTAAGTTTTTTTTTTTTCAGCCTATCATGTTTAGGTGAAAAATATCTGAACAATTTAGCCAGCAAATAATGACACAGAACTCTAATGGCATCTCAGTGACAGATGCAGTGCCCTAATTTAGGGTGGCTTGAGAAGCAGCAAGGAGCACACATAAATCACAGAACTGAACCTTTGCAGCTTTCATTAATTATACTGCTCTAGTCTAAGAATATTTCACAAGAATCAGGTGTTGCCACCGCTAGAACAGAGTTTAGGAAAGTAGAGAATGAGAACAAAATGAATGTCAGCATCTCTAAACCATGACAAGGTTATTTCAAGGAGTCAAAACACATTATTCTGGTTGCCCAATGAAGGCCAGAAAAGGCAGCTAATGAGGGGAAAATAGGGTATTTTTATCTTGGAAAACGAAGAGATATTTTTCTTTTCTTAATGAGGAATAAATCATGGTGATTAATAGTTGCTACCAAGTGAGTACCTGTATCCTACAGTGAGACTGGAGGCCAAAAGAGAGTTGAGAAAGAGTTTTACTACTTGGGAAAACAAATAGCAGTTCCTGACTGGATGTGGAACTGGGACATGAAGGTTTAAAACACATTTTTCCTGTTTTACCAATAACTGAAAAGAATTCTGCAACTTAGAAATCCAACAGCACTTCGGCAATTTTTCTATTTTCCATCAACATTGCTGCACACTGTTATCTTTGCTAAAAATGATGCAGTCAGGACTGTTTTGCTTATCACATTCTCTTTCTCCTTCCCCGGGGTAAGTGCACAGCAATGGTTTCTGATTAATAGCAAGGAGCTGCTCCTCAGTGCTGTGGAGTTCTCAGACTTGCTGAGCACAGTACATTTTATTTCATTTCAGCTGAAAGTGAAAGATGAGCTATCATAGAGTGCTTGGGATTTTCCTTTAAATCACTGAACATCAGTGTTTCAGCACAGGGTGTAAGTGGCACACAAACACTCACTCCTGGTCTCTGATAAAATAATCATAAATAATGGAGCAAATGCAGTCAACTTGATGTTTATCTGGATTTTCCATGTCAAACTGCTGACCCTAATGTTGCTAGCAGTCCCCTATCTTCATGCATGAGCAGAATTTGTTTTTATAATATTACTGAGAACAGATTATCTGCATCTTCAATTTTCTGTTCGTGCCTGAATGCAATTCACTTATTCCAGCACGGCTTAAGGAGTTGATAGGTGGGAACAGAAACAGGTCTGCACAGCAAAATGAAACAGATGAGCTCTGCTTCCCTGAAGAACACCATGGCCACATTAAAAACTCCATTGACTGCTCTCATGGCAAGGAAAACAAACATACTTCCCCTAATTACAAAGGAAACACCAAGCCTGGATTATTCCCCATGGATTTTTCTATTACAGAAAAGCAGAGTAATGCAGAGTCCCCAGGCAGGTGCAAAGGAGAGCTCCTTATTGCACAAACCAGCCCTTTTAAAGCAGCTAGGCTGGTATCAGCTGCATTCTGTCAAAGCACAACAAATGTAATTCAACCAACCATAAACCACAATGTGAGCACGTCGTGGCTCTATAACTTGTTTTCCTACCTCCAATTCAAGCTGAGTCACTTTCCTCCCTCCAATTCAAGCTGAGTTACTTTCCCACAGTCCTTCCTTAGCTGAAGCAGCAGGACTAGCCATGATTTTACAAGGGTAACAAGGTCCTAATTTCATACGGTTTTACCAATTTTCCTGCTATTCTCAGAGCTCCTCCACACCGAAGCGGACTTTGTGGACTTACTGCCTTGGGCCAGCGTCAGCCCCTCCTCGGTGGCCGCCTTCCCGCAGCCCTTGGCCGTGCAGGCTTTGATGTAGAACTTGTACTTGGTGCTGGGGCTGAGCCCCGCCAGGCGCCAGCTCAGCGCCGAGTGGTTGGCGATGCTCACGTTGCTCACGGCGCCCACCTCGTGCGTCTCGTTGACTGCAAGGGAAAAACACCTCGGTCAGAGCCATGGAAAGGTGTCCTGAGCACCCCAGGAGGGAGCAGTCGGCAGGGAGAGGGGAGGAGGAAGGCTGGGGGAGTGTAGGCGCCCTTGCTGTTGGTGTTAAATGGGATTTATGTCCTCCGTGCCCATCTCTGATGGTTCAGGGAGCTATCGCTGCTCTTGAAAAGTTCTCTGATTGCACATATGCACAGCCTGAGAGGGAGGTAAGAAGGACTGTCTCCTAGATCATGAAATATCCATTAATTGCTTCTTGCTTTGATTCCAAACATCTGCAAACTTTTACCGGCAGCTCAGAGGGTGGTTGGTGTGCTGTGAGCTGCTCTGGCTCCTCAGAGCTGGCAGCTGAAGGAGGGATTGTGAGAAAATTGAGAGGATCTTATAAATACACAGAAATAGCTGAAGGGATGTGTCAGAAGATGGACCAGACTGTGCTTGGTGGTGCCCAGCAATGGGCAGGAACTGATGCCCAGAAGATCCACCTGGACACGAGGAAGAACTTCCCCGTGGAGTGACAGAGCACTGGAACATATCCCCAGTGAATTCACCCTCACTGGGGATATTCCAGAGCCATCTGGACACACTCCTGTGCTGTGGGCTGACCGAGATGACTCTGTGTTCCCTTCCAAACTCAACCAGTCTAGAATCCTGTAAATAGATCCACTCTCTGCCCATAATCAGCAAAACCAAAATGAAGATCCAGATGCAAAGGCATCTGAGCAGTTCTGCTACCAGCAGAGAGAAGTGTAAAGTACATGGGTGATTTTTTTTTTTTTTTTATAATTAGGGCACAGACTCATCCTTTTCCGCCCTCAAGGAACAGGTAAAATACACTGAATTATCACACCACACAAATGGTGTTGTGGCAGTCTGGGCTAAGTACTGGATCTTACCTGAGGTTGTTTGTTTCTCATTTCTTTCCTAGGCAGAAAGAAAGAATTCCCCTGGTATTTGGTTGTTTTCAGTGTGATTACTCAACACCATGACTCAGGTGGTCCTTTGTGTTTCTGCTGAGGAACCTTAGCGGGGAGAAACCCCCTGATATAATGTGCAAATCTACATTAATGTGGCTTCATAGAGTGCTCTCATCACAATTCACTTTGTATTAAATTAGTGTCACTCCAGTAAAATGCACCTAGAATTTATGGGCCTTTTTAGCCACTACATTAGGTGTCATTTGCCAATATGAAATAATTGAATCAGCCCATAAATGTGGGACAGGGAATGGCAGCAATGGGAGCTTCCATGGGGAAAAAAAAATGCATGGAAAACTGCAGGCTGCCCTCCAGCAGCCTCTGTGCACATCACAACTGGGAATTTTCCTTAATTATGAACTCAAAGCAAACAAGGCACATACTTATCTGGTACTGCAGAATGTAGCCAGTGAGGTGGCCATTGGCTTTCTTGGGAAGTCCCCAGGACAGAGTGACTGAGTCCTTGTCAAAGTTCAGGATCCTGAGAAAACGTGGCTGTTCAGGGACTGGAAGACACAGGGATGAGCTTTCAGAGGAGAGTGAACAGGTCTGTCCCTACAAATCTTTGTTAAATGAGGATATAATGTAGCTCAATGCCCACAGCTCCCCTTTTGAGAGAAGGGTTCTACAAATAGTGGAGTTTTTACTATCCCCTTAAATAAGGAAATCAACTCACTTTGTCCCAAGGACAATTTCAATTTATGACCCTCCATCCCATATTTTCCTCTTGTCTTACCTCCTTCTGGAGTTTCAAACACCACGGGGGAGCTCTCAGGGCCATCTCCTCTGGAGTTGAAAGCCAAAACTGTCAAGTGGAATTCACTGAAGGGCTCCAGGCCAGGAATCATCCCAGAGTTCCTGTCTCCTACGAACGTCAGGAAGTGTTTCTCTGGGTGATGCCTCTTTCCATCCAGCATGCTTCTTGTTCTCCACCAGCTGACCTGCGAGGAGATTGGGATTTCTATAACAAATTATATTGTATATGGGGATGAGCATGATCATCATCTCTCTCACCTTCCAAAAACAAAAGACTGAAATCAGCAATCATTGCAATAATTTGATAATTTATTCAACTACATACAAATACTGATAGAGAGATTTGTAACCTTGTAGCCTCTTAAGTGCCCACGAACTCTGTCCCTCGGTATCCCAAACCAGAAGACTTTGACCAGGGTGCTGTTCACAACCTCCACCGACACGCCTGAAGGAGCAGCATCTGGAACTGTAAAAACAAAAGCCCCAGGTGTTAAAAACACTTCCAAAACCACAGATTCACACTGTTCACAGCTCCAGGGCTTGGCTTTCCAGCTCTAGCTGTGCCACTTCATGCAATCTCACTGTGGGCAAGCAAAAAGCCATTCCACCTGCATCCAGTGGGTGGAATGGGACAATAAACATTATTTTTCTGTATTTTTCTGCTGAGGGTTGAGATACATGTGTACTGGGACACATGAATTTCTGCACCAGTATTTATGATTTCCTGTTTCAAGCAATGCTTACAGCAGTGAGAAGAATAAAAAAATTATTAACACAGCACTCAAGAAGGCAATCATAATTTTTTTTTTATAATCAATTTCATTTTACAACTCAGCTCATTAAACAGTAGGATTTTAATCACTGCATAACACAGAGAGCTATTACAGTGCCTGAAAAAAGGAGGCCTTGATCCATTGACAACTAAATTGCGAGGAAGATTTTCCACTGGTAGATGCAAAATTAGACTCATCACAGAGAGACAAAAAAAATAAACACACTGTGGAGTTTCTATCTCCTCATTCTCACTATTTGCCACCTCTTCTGCACCACCAGACCTTCCTGTTCCCACCTCTGGGTGGGCAGAGGGGATTCTCCTGTCTGACACGACCGAGTCCATTTCCAGCACTGACACTCTGCCTGGGAGCCATGGAAAACCAAGGGGCAGAAACCCAGGCTGGAGAAGATGACACATTCTTCAGGGACTCATGGGCAAGGTAACACCAGCACACGTGGAAACGTGGCTTTGCCTGCAAATTCACTCAAACACTCAGTGCCTGCGAGTTTGTCCTTAATTGTCCAAGTATTTAACTTCTGACAGCATTAAACTGTTGGGTCAAGCCTCAGAGAGCCCAAAGATTTTTTCCTTACCAAGTACAACCTGACTGCTACACTTCAGAGACTTCTCATGGACTGTGGCCTTCAAACAAGTACCCAGACTCAGCCAACAACGGAGATTAATGAGAGCACAAGTGACCTTTCCAAAAAAACCCCTCACACTCCAGCAGGCTGGCATCCAGACACCCAGCACGGGTCACGTCCACGCCTCATGGAGCCCATCAGGCTGAGCCCTGGAACTCCAGCAGCTTTGGGCTGCCCAATCCATCACTCCACCCCTGAGCGTTCTGCAGCATGAGAAACCCCCATTTTTACAGGCAAGTTCCTGCCACTCACTGTCCTCTCCTGAATATCCAATGGTGATGTTTGGTTCCGGGCCAGATCCCAAATTATTCACGGCCTGGACTTTGATCTCGTAGGGCACAAAGGTGGGCACGTTCCGCACGCTCAGGGAGTGCTTCTTCACCAGCTCCTCGTTCCAGTCGGTCTCCACACCCCGCTGCCTCCAGCTGACCTTGTACTCCAGCCCCGGCCCGTTCCTCTCCATGGGCTTCAGTGGCTGGGGAAAAGTTAAAAGAGATCTTGTCTGCCTTTGCTGCAATCACAAACCAGCAGCCCAAGGGGAGGGGGATGGTTTTGGAATGTGTGATACAACACTGGGATAGAAAAAGGGCAAAACCCCCAATCTTTGAGGTTTTGAGGGGGATGGTTTTGGAATGTGTGATACAACACTGAGATAGAAAAAGGGCAAAACCCCCAATCTTTCAGGTTTTGCTGTCCTTTTAATTTTAGGATGATTGGAACAACATCGTGACTTCAAGATAAAGGAGGATGAAAGGCTTGCATTAAAATCCAGATTAATTTCTGTCTCCTACGCACATCAGGTTTTGTTTTGCCACAGGTTTTCCTGTGTGAGGTGAAACCACACGCCTTCAGCACTACTGAATTGCATAGTTTGGCATAAGGCTGTGTGTGCCTTTTAGCAGAGATAAAATTTGCATTTAATCCTAGAATTTTATGTAGCACAGCAAGTTGGGTCATTAAAATTTAGATTTGTTCTAACTACACACCAAATGGTTGAAATTACGCCTGGACATTTAATGTGCAACTGCTGGGCCACTCTGCTTTTACCAATCAGCTGGAGAATTCATCCCAGCAGGGTTTCTGGCTAATTAACATGAATTTATAAAATATTAGGAGATGTATAGCAATAGCTTGTCATGAGACATCCTCAAGTTGAGTTTGTTTCTCTGAAAATGCTCTACTTTAATTAAGAAAATTAAATAATCACCTACCCTACCAAAAAAGCTAAACACTGGAACAGCTGTGGGTGTTTCCCACCATATAGGCTGTCTTTAATAATATTTAAATATAGTCAAATATGAAATATATAATAGCTGGTTTGTATCCAAGAGGTGTGACAGGAAATAGCATCAAATACCAGTTGAAAATTATTCCCCTTTGATGCTCCTCATGCACGTGGAGACTTAAATTCGGGGGATCTGCAAAAATTTCCACTGATCTGCTCTGCTGTGAGAACCTTTGGGATGTCTGAGGCAAAGGAATTGGGAGATTGGGAGATTTCTCACAGGCACCACCTCCACAGCAGACCCCAGGGAATGGGATTTCCAAGAGAAGCTGGAGAAGTAAAAGTTTCCTCCTAAAAAGCTGATTTCTTGTATAGAGTTAAATTGCAGCACTGCTTGACTTTTATTTTGAGCTCCCTTAAGGCTGCAAATCCTTGGCTGAAAATCCCAGTCACTAAAGCTCAGCTGGTCTCTTAATCCAAAATAGGCAGATTGACATCATTCTGCAGCCTTTGTCTGTCAGAAATAGCCTGTGCAGTGCCCAGCAGTTCCTCTGAAAAGCACACAGGAAATGCCATGAATAAATGAATATCCTGTTTAACAACATTTTAATGATTCAACAAGATTTAACCAAGCTTTTCCATCCCATTCTCTCCTTTCAGTCTCAGCTTTCACTTCCACTTTTGCCCTGTCTGAGCAGTGATTATGAAGTTTCTGGTTCTCAAAGGTGCGTTGGCCATCCCAGTATTTCCCAGTAAACATACTGGGTACTAAAACTCTGTGTTTTGTGGATTCATTAAAGTTGGAAAGGACCTCCAAGATCAAATCCAACTTTTTCTGAGAGGCAGAATTCTTCTCTCCTGACTCTGGGCTAAAAATCCCATTCCAAATCCAAGCCCATGGATCTTGAGGGCCATCTCCTTTTGGACGCAATTCTACCCCAAACCATGACTTCCCACTGGGAAAACATTTATTGTTCTTTGCTGGGAGCAGCAGATTGAGGAGTAAATCTCATGCAAGTTGTGTGTAATTCCAGCCTCAACAAAAACCTGCTTCCCTCCACAGTTGTGGATATTTGTGCTAAATGAAGGAATACATAACTCCACTGCTGGCACAGAAGCTTGAGGCTTAAAACCCAGGAAATCTAAAGTCTGGAAACCATCCTCAAGACTTTTACATAATTCCTTTGATGCACATCACAGGCTTTGGAGTTTATCCACATTTCTTCAGTTCATGGTGTAAAAATTCAAGCTCTCATTCTCTTGGGCAAGGGATCTGTGGTGTTTTTAAACTTCCAGGCTGGAAGGACAGAAGCCATGAGCCACCCATCTCCTCCCTGGGCCTGCCTGGTAATTTTAATTGCAGAGCAGGATAAAACCACAATTATTTGAATTAGTTTCTTGCATAAAAGAGGCAGAGAAGAGCAAATTTTGGTGAATTCTCACTATGCTTTACTGGAATTCCATATTTTTTTAATATCTTCTGAAGTCAGACATAAAAAACCAGTCTTTTGAAATAAAAATGATACTGGGGTTGAAAATGCAGAATATACACAAGTCAAATTCACCTTTCAAAAGAATAAAGGATCATTCCTATAGGATTTGCTAATGTTGCCTTACCTCCCATTTCATCACCATTTCATTGGGTTCAGAAGCTTCAACTCGGATATTCTCTGGGTTTTTATCTGGAGCTGAAACCACACAGGTGACAAGGTTAGTCTGCACATCCCATTTATTTGCATTTAGCGTTTAAATGCCAGAAAGGATGGGAAATTCCTCTATTAGTGACAGACTCTTAGACAAAAATTGTTCATGAGATGAACGACTTGAATCAGCCAAGCTGATGGGACCCAAGTATATCATTTATGAAGTTTGGATTCCTAAGTGCCCCTGTTGGTTGGAGCCATCAGCTAACATGGAACTGTGACTTTTAGATTTGAAAGCACCAGATGTGGGGGGATTATGAGGAAGAGATTTTTCTCCCTGTGGGGATAGCAAACAGAAGGTGCATCATTAGAGGTGCACACACAGCTGGAAAGCTGAAGAGGGACCTGAAATTGGTGCAAATGGGGAAAAAAAAGAGAGAAAATGCCAAGGAATGCAAATGCTGTGCTGAACAGTTGGCCTCTAAAATTACTTTCAGGGAGACAACATTTTCTGCCCCAGTGAATGCTCTGTAAATGGAGATTTTTGACAAGATTAGTGCTCCTAAAAGGCTCCCTGTAAACCCAGCCCTTCACCAGGAGCTGTTTGTCCATGGAGGTATGCAAAGGGTGGAAAATCAACAGAGTGAGGTGCTGGAGGTGTAGGAAAACTCAGCAGCGTGGACTCCTCCCTTTGGCATCCTCGGGAATTTATGCAGCGCAGCAAGTTGGGTCATTAAAATTTAAATTTCTTCTAACTGCACATCAAATGCTCAAAACAATACTTGGACATTTGATGTGCAACTGCTGGGCTGCTCTTTTTTACCAATCACTGAAGAATTCACCCCAGAAGGGTTCCCATCTCATTAATATCTACAATATCAGAATATGACTTGTCACGAGATATCCTCCAGCTGATTTTACCTCTCTGAAAATGCACTGCTTTAGTTAATACAGTCCATTTAAATGGTCTCCTGCCCCACCAAAATTACTTTTTGTGGGGTTATTCCAGTCCACCAAACCAGCTGGGGGTAATTCCCACCACAGGACCTACTTTTAATAATCCCTGAGGCTGCCACTGAGCAGCGCAAGCTACCCTGGTCCCTCCACACCCTCTGGAGCATGGGAGGGCACAGATATTTCAAAAAAAAGCACTGAAAATACTAATATTTAGGAAACCAGAGCCAGGTTTACCAGCTGGAGGGGTTGCATAGCGCAGGGATGGTGTGCTGGGCTGGCTCCTGCCCACGGCGTTGACGGACACCACGCGGAACTGGTAATTCACATACGGGGCCAGGGACAGCAGGGCTGTGGTGTCGTTCCCTGGCACTCTGCTGAGCTCCTGCCACCTCTCCGGCTCCCAGCGGTTCTCTTCAAACTCTATAATTGACTCTGGGCAGGAAAAAGGACAAAAAACAAAGAAAAAAAGATTAAAAAAATAACTTAGCGTGAACACCGCGGGTGGAAATGTACTGCCATAGTAAAAGTGATTAAACCTGGCTATCAGCAGGGTTTGTGTCCTGTGACAACCAGGATGTGCCAGAATTCTGAACAGCCCCAAAAAGTTGTGCTGGAAACCTCTTCCTACCATTAACAGGGCTGTTATGGCTGGCCCCAGCTTTCCAGGAGAGTCGAACACTCCGGTTTTGGTTTTCTGAGAGCTGGAGGTCTTCTGGTGGGTCAGGAACATCTGAGAAATAAAGAAGTGTTGTGAGCACAGCAAGGTATCTCTGTCCTGGCATTTTCCAGAGGGTTGGAACAGCATAGTCAGTGAAGATGGTGGTGAAATGTGGATATTCTCAGTTCAGTCAGAGAAAAAAGAGAAATATTCCTGCCAGGCTAAGCCTGGGAAGAAGTCCAAGAGGAATGTAAACAATCAATTATCTTACTTTCTGTTCATATTGTTTATAGATATGTTCTGCCACATTGACCTGAGTCCAGTGTGCCAGTCAGGTGAAATGTGTTTACTCTAAGACCAATGGAATTAATGTTCACAATGTTCTCTATAAAAGAGAACTTCTCTCTATAAAAGAGAGAAGTGCTTTTGAATAAATGCTCAGTTTGCCTTCTGAAATTGCACGAGTCATTTCATCCATCCATGGCTCAACAGCATCAGTGAAACACCTCCTGATTTCAAGATGGACAGCGTCTGGAAAGTGGGAATTGCCTAAAAAAAATCCCAAATCTTTTGGCTGATTTTTCCCTTATAAACAAAAAATCCTTCTAGAATCCGTCTCCCTTTCTCTGCATTATTGTGCTTGCAGCAACAGATTTTTTTTTTCCAAATCAGCCCCAAGATCTGCTGAATCATTAATGGGTGCCAGCATCATGTGGATTTACCCTGTGACAAATGGGAATGGGAGAAGGTGACTCAGCTCTGGCAGCCCCTGAACTTGGCCTCTGAGGGTGTGAGGGAAAGGAGAATATTCATCATCCCTGCCATGGGGATCTACATTCATGGGCAACTGGAAATTCACCACCTGCCAGCCCAACTAATGTTGTCCCAACTAAACTTTTAACTGACAATGTCATTTATTACAGAAAAACTAGTAATTTCCACCACCACAACTGTCTTTGTCATTGTGAAAAAAATTCACTGTGTTCATACTGATTTTTTAAAAATTACAATACTGAAATTTTATCTAAGGCTACATCAAGAAATGGAAATGTTTATGTTTGGATTATTTTTCATTTTCTTTTTATTTCTTGCCCTATTTGTCTTGTAGCTGGGAAAATATCAGGAAAGCACAGTTTAATCTGCAGCCATGTTTCTGCTCTATCTTCGGAGTACAGCTGATTAAAATTCAATATATTAATTTCAAGATGGTGATGGTGCATCTTAAATATTCTCACCCCTCTACCAAACAAATACTTAGAATTATTCTAATTGAATCTTTATTTTACTCTTAGTTGCCCCTAATCTGATGTCTCTGTTTAGTTCTTCAGTCAGCCCACCAGTCCTTGACTGCAAAATCCTGAATTTTTCACTTGGAAAATAAGATGGAGTTAATTCACCAAGACCTTTCTCATATGCAATAACCAAGGGAAAAGAGCACAAAACTGTTTTTCTTCTTCTGCAAAGCACCTTTTTAAAAAGCAATAAAATGCTTTATGAAATTTTCATAAGTGAAGTAACGAATAATCTGCAAACATTTTGAATTATACAGCACTGAAGGACACAGCACCATAAATAACGTGCACAACATCTTTCTAATTTACTATTTACTGAAAAATATTACTCCTTTAAAGTGGAAAAACATCTTGAAGGGCAGATTGACTTATTTCTTGCTGCAATCACTGCCAGCAATAAAAAACAATGTAAAATGAAGCAAAAATAAATGTAATTAAAATGATGCAAAGCTGTTAGAGAATCATTAAATCACAAAATGGGTTGGAAAAAACCTTAAAGATTATCTAATTTCAGCCCCCTGCCATGGGCAGGGACACTTTCACTTAGACCAGGCTGGCCAAAATTGTGACCACAAAGCAGAATTTTGGCTGCTGCCCTTGGACACAGCACTCCACAAGTTAATTCCAACTCTTAATTCCAAGGGTTCCTTCAGGTGGTGAGGATGCTCTCAGAAGGACAAGCTTCAGACCCAGGGGGTCAAGGCTCTTCTCTGCTCCTTGCCCCTGGACAATCATTCATGCTCAGGTTGACAGATAGAATTAATTCCTTTTAGGTGCTTAACTCACACTGATCTTCTGAAGATATGCACATCCAAATATTGGTCTGATGGCCTTCAAAAAACAGTCCAATTCTTGTGAAGGACTGGCCAAGGACTTCAAAGCAGCAGCAGAAACATTCTTAGTATGCTCTCACACCTTCCAGCCTGGGCAATTCCTGCAGCCACTGAACTGAGGCAAAAATGCTGCCTCATCTTACTACACCAACAATGAAAATAAATCGAGTTTGTGTCAGCATCACCATTCCCAGAGATAAGGGACAGCACAGCTGAGCTTAAGGACTGAGAGGCTCTGTGAAATTGGGTTATTGAGGCTCTGTGAAAAGAAGCAAAGAAGTGCTGCAGTGGCAATTCCTGCTGCAAGGAAAATCAGCCTTACCCAGAACAATCAGCTGTGTCTCAGCCTCAGCAGAGTCCAGGGCAGTGCTGGCCACACACCTGTAAACCCCCTGATCCTCCAGGAGAACACTGGATATGAACAGGGTATCCCTGTCCAGAATTATCCTGCAGGGCAAAAAAAAATAAATAAAACAAACAAAAAAAAAGGTAATAAGGACGAGAAAAATATGTAAGATGACACACAAATGTTGTTCTCTGAAAAACTGTTCATAATAGAACTTGGCATGTTCATTAAATTGGCACACTGAACCTACCACATTAAAATGGGATTGTGGCTCTGCTCTACACTGTGCTGAGGAGTTTTATTTGTATTTTGTGGCAATTTAGCCTCTGTGGCTGGAGGCTGGCCTGTCAATCCTGCTCTGAAAAGAAGCTCATTGAGATGCACTGGATGAGCATCTGGGCCATAGGATTTTGGCACGTCATTAATGAGACAAATATATGGGGTTTATGATGGAATTTTTGAAAGGTTGAGGGAAACTGAGCATTCCCAAGGCATTTGTGTCATGTCAAAAACACCAGGGAAGCTGCCAAGGATCCAAGGCCATGGGCTCCGTGGCAGACACGGAGTTTCCATGGCACTGCCTCACCATCCTACGAGGGCTCAGTGGGGTTTTCAGCCTCCCCAGTATTTAGGAAATCATCTCTTTCCCGTGGTAATTAATAAAGACATCTGTTTCCCCCTATGGGACCACTCTGTGGAATAAAGGCTGAGCTCCAGCCCCCTGAGGTCAATGAACACCCAAAAATAGGGCAAAATTCAGCCTGCAAATCCTAAACTCATATGTAGGAAAGATTCATGGCAGAATCCCTGAAACCTGTTTGCCATCATTTCAACATTGCAAAGACTTTGCTTTGGCCAAATAAGTGCAAACTATAAGAAAATACTGGTTCCACTGAAGTGGAGAAACAACCTGCACTGGGGTCAGGGTTGTGTTCTTGGGTCGGGCCAACATTTATATTATACATATATATATATATATATATAATGTATATAATAATATATAACTTTATATGCTGCTATGATGGCAACAGAGTTAATAAACCCAAACCCATTTGGCTCAAAACTCACACTGCTGCATTTATATTTAGATGTGTATAAAATGCAGATCTACGCCTGTATCGCATAAAGAATTCTTTGCAGACATAAATTTGCATTTCAAGCTATTAAGGCTCATGTTTAATGGAGCTCCAGCTCCAGCACCACACCAGATTATCCAGCTGAGATCAAGAACAGCCTTGTTCCTTCCCCACTCACCTGCCACCTTCCGTGCTGTTGACTGGCAGCTCATCTCCATCCTTCCTCCAGGATAATTTAAAACTGTGTTTCAAGTGGGAATCATACTCAGCCTGGCATTTCAATAAAATGGAATGTGATTTCAGCACTCGGGGGTTCTTCGGAGTAACAACAAGTTTTGTAGCATCTGATTGATCACAGAAAAACACTTTGATTAGGTGAGAGAGGGGCTATTATATCAAATTTTCTCCAAGCACTTCATCTACACAAATCAACTTCAGGAGCAAAAATCATGTCTATTTTTGTCATATATACAAACATTTCAAGTCAAGGATGGTGGGGTTTGAAATAGATATTTGCCAGGATTTCTTTTTTTTTTTTTTTATCTTCAAACATTTTTTTATCTTCAAACATTTTTTTTTCTTGAAACATTTTTTAGTGTGCTCCAAACCAAAGAGCTCCAGAAAAAAAAAAATTCACAAAAAATAAAAAAGGTACAGGTGAAAATCCTTGTTAGCAGCTTGTCATGAAATGGATGATAAAAAAAAAAAGGTTTGAATATGATTTTTATGTCTAATTGCCATTTGAAATAAGCTTTGGCAATGATCCAAGAAAAATTACAAGCCTATTAAAGTCAAGTGAGAAAAAATTATTGCAATCAAGTTTGTTCTTTTAATTGACTATAATCTGAATGCAGAAACAGATGAATAAGTAAGAAGAAAACGCTAAGCTGAATTTATTTTTGCAGTGAAATGTTGCTCTGTGAGATTTTCATTGTACATTTTCATGTTTATTACCACTGTAAAATTCCCAAAGCCAAGGGAGTGGGTGGAAATGGAACACAAAGAATGGGCTTTTTCCTCAAGTTTGTCACAGCAAACCTACATCAGAGAGCTTTGCTAATTGAGTATTTAAGTGTTTGGTTTTTAGGTTTTTTTTTTTTCTTTTTTTTCTTTTTTTTTTGAGCTGCAGCACAAGGGATGGATCTCAAATTTCAAAGTAAACGCATCTGAGGATTTTTATTTGCTCTGTTTAAAAATATTTATCAACAAACAGGCAAAACCCAGTGCAAAGTCCTTCAACCAGCAGCACCCTGCAACGTGTTTGGTGCCCACTGTGGGAGTTATCCAGTTTGGGATGTGCATTCTGATCAACAGATCAGGAAGGAATTTTAGGGAAAGGAATCCCACAGCTCAGGGGGAAGCAGGAACACATCTGGATCAACAAAGACCCCACCAAGCTCAGGAGCACAGGGAAGGCTCCCAAGGGTCAGCCAAGAGCTGAGTGTAACAGGGCAGTGACAAAAAGGAGGCAAAATCCTTTCAAGTTAATATGTAAATGCAAATTTTTGGTGGCTTGTGCAGCTTCTGCAAGAATCCAGAAGAAAATGAGCAGCATGTGAGAAATCCAGCTGAAAAGTTGGGACTGTTTTAAAGGCTCATATATATATATATATGAGGCCTGTGACAATTTTAGGTTGTAATATCCAGAGAATTCCTAAAGTCACAGGACTGAATATTCACTACTTCCTGAAAAACATAAAATCTTAGCATAAAATACATAAAAATTGTCATAAAATCTTAGCAACTGTGAAAGATTTTTTTCTTTTCTCACCCCTTATATCCAGATTAGCAGTGATTGCTCTTTTCCCCACAGAATTTGAAGCCCAGCAGGCGTAGGACCCCGAATCCTCCTTCTTCGCATCCCTGATCTCCAGGGTGCCGTTCTTGTTTAACTCGTAGTGAAACGTTGAAAGGGGCTCTATGCTGTCATCTTTAGTCCTAAAGGTGATAAAAACAGGCCTGGGTTACTGCAGGAAGAGTTAGTTCATGGTTAGGGGTTATTGCAGGGGAATTTTAGGACTCGGTTTTGCCACTGAGAAATTAAAGTCAGGATTAGTGAGAGTCCTGCACACCAAACCCACAGAGACAGAGCCTAAAAAGTTCTTTAAAATACTCTGTCTTTAATCTACAGCTGCCACCTGCAATTTTATTGCACCTGTCAGCTGCTGTGACAATCCTGTGATTTCCAAACCTATGGAAACATGTCCAGGTAAATGTGTTCTGTAAGTCACTGTGTTTCCACCTCAACAGTGTGCCCAAACTTGAAGGGTTGCCAGCATTAAACTGATGAAGCTGCAGCAGGATTTGGCTATAAACAGCATGGTTTTGCTTAATGTATAGCCTGGCATTTGTCTCAAACAGGTAATGGGGACTTCCAGGAAATCTTTTTTTTCCAAACCAATTCTTCAGAATTCTTGAAAGAGCATTTAAACACAGAGAATTTAAATTATATCCAGTTTTGTTGCACATTTATATTCTTAGCTCTGTAGAAATAGTAGGTAGCAGACTTTTCAAACTTGTTTCACATGAAAAAAAAACAACAATTCCCAGTATCTTACCATCTGACATCTGCTGCAGGTGAGGCAAAGATGTCACAGTGCAGGAAGGCGCTGTAACCCACGACCGTGGCGTAGTTTTCCTCATCTGGGGTCAGTATCAGGGGGGCAATATCTGCAGCAGAGAATTCAGGGTGAGCAGCACTGCATTTCAGAACTAGGAACATAAATATTGGCCCTGCATCCTGCCTTTTTCCAGCAAGGGTGAGAGGCTGGGGTGTTTAATGGGAATTTCACAGGTGTTTGGAAGAGTTGCAGTGAGCAGCTGAGCTCTCAGAAGCTTCACTGACAGACATAACAGGGGTTTACTGCTGGACATGTCAGAAATTGAAACATCCAGGAGAGAAAATAGACCCAGTTCTGCTGCCTCTGGAGATGTTTTTTATTGACAAAATTACCCTCACTCCCTTTCTTCAAGGAACAGAATGAGCATCACAACTGAAATAAAGATTAAAAATACACTTAATAATTCAAAACCAGTTTTGTGGTCACAATTCAGTCCACAGTGGTTTCACTGTGTCTGAATTCAAGTTTTTGAGCACAACCACAACCATGTTTTTAAAAGATATCAAAGCTCAGGGGTGCCTGTGCTAAGCACATAACACTGCCCATGATAAAAACTGTGGCATCAATCTGGACATTTCTTAAAATCTGGGGCCAGTTCAAAGGAATCATGAGATGCTCATGACAAGGCAAAGAAACCATAGAAGCCAAAGGAACCATGAGATGGTGACAAGCCCCAGGCTGCTCTGAGGATTCAGCTTGGGTTGTTGATGTGCTCTCTGGGAGGGGACAGCCCGGGGTGTCGGAGTCCAGCACATCCCTCTGGCTGCCCTGGCTGGCTCCAGACCCTGGCAAGGGCTCAGAGACCTTGGCATGAAGTCAAAAACACCTGTGGCTTCGATTTTAGCCTGTGGAAAAAACTGCCAATTTTGTATGAGGAATTATAAGCCTCAAGGGTTTTTGTAGTGTGACATTTGAATTAACACAGGCTATCTACAGGAATAGTAGAATTTTGGGATTTCTAGAATGGGGTTCAAGGGGGTACAAGATGGATGAACTTGGGCGTGTCCTGACCATCTTTCCCTTTCGCTTGTCCTCCATGTCTTTGTGTGATGGTGGCACTTTTCTTTTGGTTCAAGGTAGAGATTCACAGTCTAACACAGGTGATGGGAATTGGTAATAAATTTTAAACACAGACACAGAGTTTCGAGTCTATAAGGTGGGAGCTGCCCAAGGCTCACAGCAGACTGCCATGGGCTCCTTGCTAGGCAGAGCTCAGCAGGTCAGAGAATGTTCAGATAAGAAGAAATAAACAACCTTGAAAGCACAATCGGAGCATTCCAGGCTCCTTCTTTGGCTGTGTCAGGCCAGGGAAGCAAAGACTCTTTTCAATCTCTTGGGGCCACCCTGACCATCAGAACCCCGAGAGAAATGGACACAGGGGACTCACTGAGGACGTTGACGTTGGCACTGGCCAGGATGGTGCCGTGCTTGTTGGTGGCCTCGCACTGGAACACGGCGCTGTCCTGCAGCTGCAGGTTGGTCAGGCTGATCTCCCTGGTGGAGACTCTCCCTCGGAAGGTCCTGCCTGGAAAACACCAGATTGTGTCAGGAGCTGGAGGAACACCGTGACTGGGGAGCTCCCAGGCTCTCCTCACTGCTCGGAAGCCAAAGGAAAGAACATCTTGAGGTTCCAACCAAGACTGTGCAAAGAGTCGGTGAGTTCCAGGGCTCTGCCTTTGCCAGCAGTCCCATGACCTGAGGAGTGTACTCCAGAGCACCTAATTCCAGTAAATTCACCTCAGAGACTTTGTGAAATGATAATAATGATACTGCTACATCAGTGCTCCCCAGCCACCTGGGCTTACTCAGAAGCACAAAGGAGCCCTCGAGCTGTTCCAGATCCCCAAAAGATGGGAGAGTTACAGGGCAGCACCTCAAAGGTACCACAGCTCCACATGTGCAATGTTCACCACCACCCTCTTCAAGAATCCTATTTAAATATTAGTTTATTTAAGTAAATAAACAATTCATATCTAAAGGGGTGCCACACCAAACATCACTCAGCGTGTTAGGACTTGTGGGTCCCCCCAAAGTGGGTGCTACAGAGACACCCCACCTGGGCAGGGCCTGGAGGAGCAGCCTGGCCCTGCACGTACCATCGATGGGCATCCCGTTGAGCTTCCACTGGATGCTGGGCTCGGGGTTCCCGATGGCCTCGCACAGCAGCACCAGGTTTGCCCCCACGCTGTAGACCCCACCTTCGGGCTTCTTCAGCCACTGGGGAGGCTCTGGGGAAAGAGACACAGCAGGGATCAGCTGATGCCTTTTGGGACTACCTAAGAACACAGGCCAGACAGAATTAAGGGAATAAAAAGTTCTATTTATCACAGGGCCTTCAGGTACATTTAGGACAGCCCCAGGGCTACACCCAAAAATAGATGATGGGTCACAATTTTCACATTTTGATAAGTTTGGTTCATTTGCATGTTGGGGGTGAATCTCCCAATTCCAGCTGCAGGTAATGAAGTCACTGACCCCAGGTTTGCTCCCCCAACTCACTTTTGTTCCCATCTCTCTGGCCTGAGGCACTGAGGTGTCCTTGATTGCCAGGCCTGGAGAGGAATTGTTGTGTCTGCCCCAAATGGGGAAGCAGCAGCTCACACTGTGTGTGGAGTTTGGAGTTACACCCTAAAGAACTGCAGGAGTACAAACAGATGAAAAATATCAAAGCTGAAATCCTGAGGCACCACAGCCACAGCTCAGCGTGTGCCTCTGCTGTTGCTGGGATTCTCCAGGAGATGGCAAACGCCACCAACACTTCCCAGCCACTGCTCACAGCCCATCCATCCCGCGGCTGAGCTGGATTCCTTGTATTTCCCACGTAAAGGAAAGGTAAAATTAGCATCAGCACACGCCAGTCCTGTCCTGGTGGGGCTGAGCTGGATTCTTTCTATTTCCCACGTAAATGGAAGGCAAAATTAGCATCAGCACAGGCCAGTCCTGTCCTGGTGGGTGTCAGGCAGGGTGGGGGAACAGACAGCCTTCATCCAAATGGGAAACGAGTGGACAGGGAAAGGAGAGGCTGGGAAGGAGGGAATGGGTCGACATTTCCACAAGGACCCTCAGATGTGAGTGTGAGCTATGATTTAAGGTAAGGCTATTGCATCAAGACAAACAAGGTGGGAATATCCATCCAGCTCGAATTCCCTTCTCCAGTCACCAGCAAGTGGCTCCCATCACCTTCCCTGGGAGCTGCCAGAGCTCTGAGACAGCACTGATCCACCTCTGATCCACCTGCCCCTCTCCCTGTGCTGAGGAAATGCACCATCACCTTGATTTTCTGTTTCCCCATGGTGCATTCAGACCAGAGACTGATCCACAACACATTTAGGAATGGTAAAACATTCTCTCATCGCTGGGGATGAGCAGTGTGGGTGCCACAGGGTGGTGGTAGAGGAGCAGCCATGCGTTGCTGCATTCCCCATCCTCTCCTTCCCCAGCTGTTCCAGAAAAGCTCTGGGAAAACTCTGCTCTCCAGAGCAGCCCCTGAGCACCAGGTACCCAAACCTCGTGTGGAACAGACCTCCATAATGAGGGAAGGGAAATGAAGGGGAGAAAAAGGGAATTTATCTCATAAATGCTTAATTCTGACTGAACGCCGGTCCCCGAGCCCTCAGTGGGCAGCCTCAACACAAAACACAGCCTTGAATTCATCATTTCCCCTTGAAAGGCACCAAACTTAGAGATTTTAACACCAAACCTGCCTCTGCCTCTTCTGCAAGTGCTGGGAAGATCATGGGGCCTCTTTCCCTATTAAAGAGGTGAGCTAATGTAGGGAAAACATGAGGATTCATTAGTTAATGCTCATAAAATGCTTTGAAGATTAACGGAGCTGCTGCCTGCTAATACAGCAACAGATGCTATCAGTGAGATATGCTAAAGCAAAACACCATGGCTTATATTCACACAGATATTTAAAAAAAACACCCCTAAAGTGGGGTGCACTTCCACACCCAGACCAGCATTCCCACAGGAGAGCACCCAGGAATTGTTTCATTAAGTCAAATTCAAACCACTAAAGCTTATTTAAAATGATAAAATCATCCCACTTCCTTCACACAGCAGGGATTTTTCTACCAACATCCTCACTCTGTGCTTCTTCCCATCCCACAGTGACATGACCACATCTGTTAAGCTTCCTGGTATTTGGCTCCAGGGAAAAACTCTGCAAACACCAGAATATTTGGGGTTTGCAGATCTTTTCCCTTCTCTTTCATATTTTTCCTCTAAATCTGCCACAAACCCGGATGGGTATTTCCTCAGTTTGGAGACACCATGCATAGGCTGAATAAAAACCACCTGAAGGCTCTCTTCCTATCTCCATCTGTGCCCAAACTCTGGAGCTGTGAGCTGATATTTGATGTCTCTGCTCTCCTTTCTGAGCACTGGAATTGCTGTGGGTGCTCCAAGGAAGTGAAGAGGCTGTGAAGTCAGAGGCAATAAGATTTTGCCAGGTGTGAAATGCAATTTCACAGAAAGGCTGAAGAACCTCTTTTCCACGTGGCAGATGTGCTACACTGCTTAAAATACACAAAATATAACAAAATATTCACAAATTTTTAGCAACTACAAAATCCAGGGTTTGGATAATCAAATAGTTAATCTGGAATGGCAAATATTTCATCATTTATTCTTCCTGGTAAGAGTTATCGACTTGCTCTTCCTGACTGATTCATGTCTTTATGGGAAATACTGACAGAACCAGAAATGAAAGGGATCAAAAATGGGCATCTCCAGCAGAGCAGGATCATCTGCAGCTAAAATACTCACAAAGGATCCAAACCTTCCCCTCAGCCTCTCCCACTGTGTTTTCCCCATGAGCAGAACAATTTTGGGACATCTAATCTGCTTCTGCCTTGCTGCAGTTTAACTCTCCCTTGGCTTCCATCACCCCCAGGGAACTTGGTAGAGAATTTTTCATTCCTCTGAAGGCTGTTGTGCATCCCCCAGACGTAATTTCTCCTAAATTAAAGATACCTGTATTTTTTATCCCAAATGCCATGATTTTGAGCCCTGTGACCACCTCTGCCACCTTCTCCTGACCTGAAGAAGGTGAAGTTGTAAATCTGCTTACTTGAGGTGAGGCCTTCTCAGTTCTCAGCAGTCTCTTACAACAACACTTTTCCTTCCATTTTCCAGGATGATTTTTACCTTTTCTGCCAGACTAACACTTCCCAGAGGTGCTTCTCTTGCCATCCAGTGGATGCTGGATAAACCCAAGGAGGCATTTCTCAGCCTGTGCTGATGAAGCCAATCAGTGATTCCTGCTGAGAACTGCTCTGTGCTTGTGCTTACTGAAGCCATCCTTTTTATCCCACACTTCCCCAATTTGTCAAGTTCTCTCCAAATTTTCCTCCCAAAGGCTGGGAATCCATCCCACCCCAGGGCCAGCAGCAGCTGCTGTTGCCACCTTGGGCTCTGCATCCCTCTTGGAGCAATTTTCCAGTGAAACAGAAAGCATGAGCCTGATTAAAACACCCAGTTCTGCTTCTGCTTCCCATTAATTTAATCTCTTTTCTTTTGCTCTGGATGAGTAATGAAAGTATTACGAGACATAACTGCAAAGCCCTTAGCTATTACATTATTACTATAATTAATCATTATATTGTAACAATTATTTCTATTAAACCCCGCCTAGAAGCATCAGTCGAGATCAAAGTAACTTTAGATCATTATGATCCTGCAAGATCTGGAGGTTATATTTTCATTTTCTTTCAGGTTTGGTGAACTACAGACAACAACCAAATAAACACTTGAAGTCAAAACAATTTGTGGGCTTGCTTTGCTATTTTTTGAAAAAATAATTCTCTCTCATTTTAATAACAACAGTGGGGTTTTTGTGTCTGCTCAGGTATTCCAGGCTACATCTTCCCTTGCAAAGAGAGATTAAAATGCTCAAACAGTCAAGCAATTTGCTTGCTGCATATTTTCATATGCTTGGTAATGATTACCTGAATCTTTGCCCTCGGACTTGGCAGGATTAGGAAGTGGGCTGCATGCAAATATCATTAAAACTGGTATTTAGAAGGATGGGGTGTTGGTTTGAGGTCTCAAATACCAAAATGTAGAACACAAAACATGGCACAGTGACAGAAAAATCCTAATTTACACCCCAGCCCACCACTGAGGATGGCTGGAGGTTAATAACAGATAATTTTTCTTCCATTTTTAATTTTCTTCTCCCTGCATGCATCCTGTGAGAAGAACCTGTCAGGTGTGAGGAGCCCAACAGCAGCACGAGCTCCCTGAAGCCTCCTGAAATTAATGCTCAGGATGTGCCCTTGGGTGTGCTCACAGGAGCTGCTGCAGGAATGATGAATGTGTCCCTCTCTGATTAACTGCAGCGACATTTGCTGCTCAGGAATTGCAGAATACAGCAGAGTTTGGGCTCAGGTTTACCTTGATATCTTGGATGTGAGGTGACTCCTAATAGGAAGAATCCCTGCTGCTAAAGGAGACACCTTTAGTTACACACATGGAAAATGGATTTAATAGCAATTGGAAAAAGATTTTTTTACATTGCAATGGCTGGAGTGGGATTTTTTTCCTGCTTTTTCTCTTTTTCTAAGTTCTTGTTTATTAATAAGCAGGAATAACAATTTGCCAGGAAGTTTTCCTTCCTCTGAAAACTGTGGGAGGAGAAGGTCAATATTCTAAACTGCAAAATTAATGCTGTTTCTCTGGTATTTTAGTTTTTGCAGCTCCTGCAATTTCTTTGAAGGAAATCGATTTTTGCAGCCGAGAAAATCATAGCCAGATTGTTAAAATATTCTGCTACAGCAGAGATGCTCCAAACCATCTGGAAGGATTTCTAGGAGTCAGCACTTCCCCTCCACCACAGCTGAGAACTTGCCATGCCTCGGCCACGCTCCCAGCAAGGGACAAGGCTGGGTGGAGGGAGTGGAGAGGACTCAGCAGCCACTGGGAGAAAATACTTTCCTCTGCTGAGCAAATACAGAGCAGGGAGCTCAAAATGCTTTTCTCCCATCAGCAATGTGGTGTCCACAGAGGGATGAGAAGCCCTGATGAAAATTAATCACTTGGAATGTCCTAACAGGGTAAAACTGCCAGGGATTTATTTTATTTTTTAAGTGCAGAGCGGAGTTTGGAGCATTTTTCATCAGGCTAATGTTTTCAGCAAGTTTTCCAGCTGGGCCACAGGATTCTCAGTTTGTAGCTATTTATGGGCAGGGAAAGTGGCAGAGGGAGAGTTTTTGGCTCTGCAATGACTCCTCAGAGCTCTGCTGGCTCCTGGAAAAGGGCATCTCCACCTGATGCACACCTCGGGGTCTGAGGAGGAGGAGAAGGGAAAGAGAAGCCTTGGGTACTCAGTGAGGTGACAAAAAGGGTCACATTTCCATTTCTTTAACTGCTAAAAAATAGTAGAAAGCATCTCTTTTACTTTGTTTCACAGGTTTTATGATACTTTTTCAGGGATTCCAGAAAACACTCCCAGCTCAGGTTGTTCCTACACAAAAATCAAAGGAACAGGTGAAGGAGGCAAGGCGTGGTACCTTGGCTGCTCACTGAATTTTCACTGCCCTCCCTAAAAGCCCACTTTTGGTGGAAACCAAAGAAAGGCACTTGAGCTAAATGACCCTCTGATCCAGCCCAGTGTAGCCACTTTCACAGTTTTTAAGAACAAAAAGAATAATTAGATCTTTCTTCTGACCTTCAGCTTAGTAGAAGACGTTTCATCAACATCTCTGCTTGACTCCCCCCCATCTTTAGAGTATTGAACCTGCTCACATATTTATATTGTTCCCTGCTTTTTAAGGCCTTCATGGTTCAGAGGAAAAAAGCCAAAAAGGATTATTTACATTTTTTGTTGCTGTTGTTTTAGATTTTAGGTTACCAGTTTACCTTGTGCAAACCTCCCCAAATCCAAGAGGCTGGCACCAATTGGTGGAGTTTCCTGAGTCATATTCACAAAGAGCCTCCTTCACTTCCCTTTTCCCACCTTTTAGTTCCCAAACAATAATTTTAGTAAAGAGTACTGAGCACCTTCCACACGCACGTGGAACTCGTGCCTGGCCCTGCCCATGGGGTTGCTGGCCGTGCACTGGTACGTCCCCTCATCAGCTGCTGTCACTTGGTCAATCTTCAGCATCTTCCCAAAATTCTCTGTCTCTGGCTCATCCTTGGGCATGTTTTCCGTGACCTTGACCCAGCTGAGATGAGGAGTTGGGCTGAGAACAAAGGAGAAAATAAAGAAGATTTTGAGTTGAATGCGAGAAGCTGCTGTGATGCTTCACGTGTCAAAGCTGCTGTTCACACCCAGGGTTTGGGAGGTGCTTTTAGAGGATTTTGAGCTTTTACAGCTTTGAAAAGTCTGGGGATACCTAAGGGTTATTCTATACAGCTGCTCTGCTGCTCTTTGTTCTGCACTACCCCTGTGAGTGGGATTTTCACCAGGGTAAAGCTGCATTCCTTGGATGTGCCTTGGCATGGACGGCGGGAACGGGGCTGGAGCTCATTCCCTCCTGCCCCAAAAGGGCACCTGGGGACAGCCAGGAGGGCCAGACTCCATTGCAGTGCCACTTGGGAGGTGGCTGAAATGCTCTTCCCGCCACTAGAAAGAGCCAGAAGTGACAGAAAGCTGGGGACAGACGTTGTTGGTGGCCCTGACACCGCACAGGACACGAGGCCATCGCGCCAGAGCCGCCTCCTCCCGTGCCCATCTGTCCCCGTGGCTCCGTGCCCAGGCAGGGGACACAAAACCGCAGGTGCCCAACAATTCTGGTGTTCCACCAGCTCTGCAAATATCCCATTATTCCCTCCCAGATCCCACTCTTGTCCCAAAGCCAGCTCCGAGGCCATGCCCTCCTGCCGCTGCCACTGCTCAGGGTATAAATCTTCCCAAAAATGACAGGCTGGAAATGTCCCTAATTCCCTATTTTGCAGTCTGGTGCCCCTGATCTGAGTTCCTTGAAATCCACTTCCATGGTCTGTGGACATTTGGCAGGATGGATTGGCAGAGATGTAGGCAAAGCTGAATGTTTTTATGCTCAAAATGGGAATTTTAGCAAAGAAAAAGAATGTTTTATTCTAAAAGTTGCATTTTTGAAGGATTTCAATGAAAAGATGTGCTTGGTGATAAGACAAAAAAGTACTTTGTGTTCTTTCAAAAGTGACTGCTTAAAAAAAAAAAAACCCTTTTTGTTCAAAAAATTAATTATTTAAAGAGTTTTCTGGGAATTTTTGAGTGAAACAAAAATATTTATTTCTTTTTACCTTTTTCTAAAGGGACAGAAAGACTTTTCTGGCTTTCTCTTCTTGTATCTGATATTCATGCTTGCACATCAAAATTCATATTTGAGTATTCCCAAGGTGATTTCCCTATTAAAACCCCTTGAAAACCCTCTAAAATCAGAGTTGTGGCTTTGGGGAGGTTTGTGGGCTGGCAGATTCGCTTGGTGGGGAGTGAATTAGAGAAGGAAATGTTGCAAGAGGGAAGCAAAACTCACTGCAGATACCTGGAGCGAATCCAACAGAGACAAGTAATTCACCTCCTTTCAGGAATGCCAACTCAACTCCTTGCCAGCTTCCACCAGCAATGCCCTTTCAAGCCAATATGGAAAAACAAAATGCCCTAAACATGTGCAGGCAGATAAATATCCTGACTTTGGAATTTTATGGAGGGAGTATAATTGCAGAGCCTTTAATAGGAATTATCTCAGTGTCTGCAGAGTCTGCAGCTCCACGGCCAGCACGAGGGGTTGGTGATTTCGAGCTCTGCTCTACACAAAGCTCTGTCCCAGCCAAACCAGAAGGGGTTTTGCTTTCCCTGGGGATTTAGTGGGTGCACAGATTCTCTGTTTCTCTGGTGGCAGCTCGACTTTTGCAGTGACAGGCACATGGGACAACCTGGGGAAGTGGAAGAGCAAAGCAGAGCTCGTGGCTGAGTGAGCTGAGAAGGAAATCACAGCTCCTTGTGAGGATGGAGCTCAACATTTACTTCCCAGCCCCTTTCCTTACTTACTCTCATTTTGTCCTGTGTTATTTACAAGGAGTTTGTCAGACTAAGTGATACATTACAAGGGTTTCTCAGCTTATTAGTATTTAGCACATTATGTTACAAATGTTTTAAAGCTGATCATCTAAAATTACCATTCATAGGTCCTACTACATCTTCCATAGTTCTATTTATCTAAAATACTTAAGTCTTTTTTACAAAATCACCTTTTAAAACTTATTTCTAGTTCCATATCTCTCTCAACAATGTCTGTCTTATTGTATAATATTTTAAAATCAGCATTTCTTATCTCAAAATTTGTATACAAATACATGGTTAATGAACTTTTTGTCAACAAATTCAACGAACTTTTGTCAACAAACTTTTTCTCTACAAATTCATTACCCATAAAAATTTTCCTGATTCCCCATCATAAAGCAGCTATTTTAACCCTTCCCTGTATTATCCTTTAACCACCTGAAGGGATTCAGCAAGGTAGAGAGAGGTTATTTAAAAGAGCTTGAAGTGACAGGAAAAAGGGGAATGGCTTCAAACTGAGAGATGGTTTAGAGGGGATTTAGAAGGTTTTTTAGGAAAAAACTCCTCCCTGTGAGGGTGGGCAGGCCTGGCACAGGGTGCCCAGAGAATCTGGGGCTGCCCTTGGATCTCTGGTTTGAGGTTTGGCCTTTGCTGCTGGATTGATCAGGATCACACTAATACAGCTGACACAGCCATGGATTTGCTCCTCAATATCCTGTCCTTTGTGAGGACACCGTGGAATGAACATTCTTTATGGAAACTTTGAGTGCTGGGGAATGGACACCAAAACCAGCCAGGGTCACATTCACACCTCAGCCAGCACCTCCCGCTGTGACTGAGATTGATGATTTCCCTTCAATGGCCCAACCATTCCTTAAAGGATGTCTTGTGTAACATCACTCAGGAGCTTTGTTTTTAAAATAAACTGAGATCTTACACCTGGAAAATCTTAAATTCTGAGCATTGAAGCAAAACTGAATTGGCAAAACCAGAAAAAAAAAAAAAAACAACAAAAACATTATGGGTTGTGAACAAAAGCATTGAAGTTGATGCTGATATTATTTAGTTTCTTGACATCTCAAAAGTAGCACTACTGAAAAAATTCAATTTTTTTCAATAGAAAAATTTAAAATATTTCCATACTTATCACACTGTGGTTTTAATTATTTGTTTATAAGCTACAGCAATACCCAACACACCAGTGTTGCCTGCACTTTGCAGCTTTACAGGTACAGCAAGCTCTGCACAGGAGCTGCATTTAAAACTGTTGCATAATTTGTAATATCCCGTTTTCTTTGCTCATTTGTCCCTCCAAAGGTGGTTAAGTTGGTGCAGCATTTCCATTACTCACAGCCCTTCAGCAATACACTCGAGGAGCAGGACACCTCCCTTGATGACAGTGACTGATGAGCTACTGCCAGCAGATTCAGGAGGGATCAGCAGTTTGGGCTTCCTTTCCTTGATAAAATTTGCTGCAAGATAAAATAAAACAGAAGTGAAGTGAGAAATCTTAGATATTCTTCAATAATGCCACAAACATCACTGCTGCCAGAAGGTTTCTGACAGCCATTTGTGTGCTTTCTTTTTTGTTTATCCACTCTGAGACTAATCCAGGAGCCTTTATTTCCCCTGATAACAGCCAGAAGGGAGGTACAGAGATATCAACAGGCAGCAGTGCTGGGAAACTCCTTCTCCTACACTTTTATATCCAGTTTTCCAAGCACTGGCCCTTCCTATCACCCCTCAGACAGCCTGATGCTCTCAATTCCTGATCTTTAGGTCCACTTCTCCTTTCTTAGCTCCTTTCTCCTGCACTGGCTCCATCATCTTGTAAGCCTCAGGTGAATCCCCATCTTTCCTGACTTGAGCATCCCACAGAATTGTCCATTTTGTTCCAATTATTAAATCTACAGTAATGGAGATACAATTTGTAAGGAAGACTGTAAAAATAATAAAACAAGATTGACCTGCATTTGATTCCAACAGCCCATTTGTTCCAGCCTGCCAAAAAAGGGCTTTAGGATGAAAAATGCAGGGTTCAGTGGCTTCCCAGTTATCAGTATCATAACAATTAGCACACTAATGAATCAGTCCCCAAATGGTGCTACTTCTTTAAAAAAATAGCCAGTTATGGATGATTTGGTAAAAGACCACATAGATCTCCTGAACCATTTTCTCATTTTTAATTTTAATTTCCCCTTGCTTTGTATCTCTGCAGATCAGTGTCACAAGTGCTCTGAGCTGCAGCAGGACACGTTAGTGCCTCTGGACACACTCACACATTTCCCATCTGCCCTCCACCTCCTGCTGCCAAAGGCTGCCAGGGCCCCTTCCCAGCAAGAGTTCAGACATCCCTTGGAGGGAAAAAATGCTTCTGGAGTGACAGCCACGGTGCACAAGCCCTGCCTGTGCTGCTCCCAGGGCTCAGCACCACAGGCAAAGTCAGGAGAGTGATGAGTGCTCTGAGTTATCCATCCCAAAACACTCCAGGGTAACAGGATAACCTCCTTTTCAGAAACCTCAAGTGCTTGTCTGGCAAAAAAAATCTCCTAGAGGAGGTTAAAATTGGGCATTAAAAAAAAAGGGAGTCTTAAAAGGCGTAGAAATGAAGAGTGAAAAGCTACAGAGTCAAAATTTCATAGATTAGAAACAAAAGGAACCAGGTGGAGAATTGCAGGAATAGGCACCTGCTGCCTTCAGGATATTTTCAGGATCTGCTCCACAGAAAGGGGCAGGCAAAGCAGTGGGAGATGGGAATGCACAGGATGAGAAGGGCTGTTCTGAAGTGTCACCTCTGCTGGTGACACACAGAGCACCACAGAGACACAGCCACCTCCCATCTAGAGCGAGGTGATGGGGACAGCCAACACAGGGCACCCAAACTCCATAAATCCACCCTGAGCTCATCCTGCAGCAATGCAGCCCCAGGGTGACCCCTGGGACATGAATTCATGGTGTCAAACCTTGGCTGTCTCATCTCTGAGTTCTCTTCACTGCCAGAAAAAAGATTTGGAGCATCCAGCTCTGGCTCCTGCTCTGAATTGATAACACAGGAAACCCAGGACATCAATGTCCTCACTTCCACTCCCTTACAAAGCTCCTTTCTTGAGTAAAAAAACTGCCTTTCTCATTAAAAACCCTGCAGAATGCTCTCAGAAACTACAAGATGAGCAAATTGTGCTCCCTGGACTGCTTAAATCCATCCCATCACAATCAGGAGGCTTTTGTGATGTGTTTTTGAGCAGCTCCCATTTCACCTCAGCTGGTGGAGTCTCAGTTCAAAGGCTAAAAACAGATGTATTCAACTCACCCTTGGTAACAGCAGCGTTAGGTGAGCCTGAGTCATTAGCATGCTTTACTGAAATAAATAAAAATGACAACCAAACAAACATGCAGGGTTGAGACAGAATCAAAAGAAACCATAAATCAACCAAAACAAAACCATGCCCCTCCCCACCCCCCAATTTTTGCCCCAAAAGAAAGAAAGAATGAAAAATATAAAAGAAAGCAACAGATGAGCAACAGAGTTTTGAAAATACAATGAAAATGCTCCAAAGATTTGTGTTATTCTAAAAAATACTTCATGGGTGATATAATCAGCATTTCATCCTTGCTATCTATAATAATAAAAATCACTAAGTATCCACAAAGAGAAATGTTATAAAATGTTATCCATTCTCTTGATTCTTATTGCTTATTTTTGTTCTGTTTATTTTTAATGCAGTCCCACACCAGGCACTTGGCACAGAGTGGAGTGGGCAATGTCCAGCCGAGTGTACAGAACCCTTTCAGTTCATGCCTCTCATCTTTTCCTGGCCCAAGTCCTGTGGCTTTGATGACAAGATGGACACACTGAAGTGGGTTTTTGGGCCACTTCCAGGGCTACCAGCAGCCAAAACCCATCTTGTTTTTCTCTAATCTCTGTGTGCATGTGTGAGGGACTGAACCCATTTGAAAAGCCATGGAGAGCAACATTTAATTTGGGTGTTTTTCTCACAATTATTACCCCAAGATACGGTCTAAGCAAGCATTAAACACACAAAGCCACTATTAATCCTTTATCTTTTGATCCCAACAAGAAAACTCTCAAAAATCACATATCAAACATGAGGGTTTCATTCATGAAGACAAAATTCTGCTTGGTTTTCTGGGCTGTGTATGCCCAAAAGATCAGAGATTTTAACAAACAACTGAAATCCTACATTCCCCACACATCATTTCATCAAGGAACTGGAAACACCTCTTGTGTTTCTGATGCTCCAGGCTGCCTGGAAAAACCTGGAAAACATCATCCTTCCAACCTCACTGCTGAGGCTGGACCAAAGCAGGCCTTGCTCAGGGAAGAGGCAGCCACAAAGTCCCCAAAACCCAGCCAAGTCCCATTGCTGGGGACCTGCTGGACTCAAGAGCAGCAGATTTCCCTAATGCATCCTTGGCTTTCACTATGGGGACAGCAGGAGGGAGGACAGGGCACTTTTGGGGTCTGACACTGATGCCTTAGGATTTCAACTTTTCTATTTTTCAGATCCTGTATTGCTTTAGTCTATAACTCTGAACTCCATATTCAGTGGCAGCTTCTGTCTTCACATTTTGGGCAGACACAACAATTCCTCTCCAGGCCTGGCAATCAAGGACACCTGACTGCCTCAGGCCCCGAGAAATGGAAAAAACAGTGAAGATGGGAGGCAAACTTGGGGTAAAAGACTTCATTAGCTGAAGCTGTAATTGGAGGATTTATCCCTGATATGTAAATGGACCAAACTTATAATTGTCTGAAACACTCATGACGATTGTCCAGCTTGGGTGTGCCTTCTGACTGCCCAAGGTGTGCCTTTAATAAATACCCATTTTACTCTCTAAGTCTTGTCCAGCCTCTGTTCTAGGCAGCCATCCCAAGGCATCAGTTCCTGGTGACCTGTCAGAGTCCAGCACATCCCTCTGGCTGCCCTGGCTGCCCCCAGACCCTGGCAGGGGCTCAGAGACCTTGGCAAGAAGTCAAAAACACCTGTGGCTTCGATTTTAACCTGTGAGAGAAGCTGCCAACTTTGTATGAGGAATTACAAGCCACAAGGGTTTGAGTAGTGTAATAGGTGAATTGACACAGGGTGAAAAAAGTAGAATTTTGGGATTTTTAGGATGTGATTCAGAGGGACAAGATGGAGGGATTTGGGCGTGTCCTGACCTCCTTCTCCTTCTTCTTGCCCTCCATGTCTTGCTGTGATGGTGACACTTTTCTGTTGGTTTAACCAACCATCTGACATAGGTGATAGTTATTGGCACATTATTGTAAATATAATACACGTAATTTCGGATATAAAATGTAGACACTGCCCAGCAGGGCAGGCAAACTGCCGTGGCTTCTTTACTAGATGGACCTCAGCAGGTGAGAGAAAGAATGTTATAGATTTGAAAATTTGTCTTTAAGCATTCCAGACTTGTTCTTTGGCTGCACAGGCTGGGGAACAAGGACTTTTACACTCTTGGGGTCAGCCCAGCATTGAAACCCCAACAGCGACCCAGATGGGACAGGAGAAACTGATGCCATGGGATGGCTGCCTAGAACACAGGCCAGAGCAAGGAGCTTTTCTCAGTGAAATGTATCCCCAGGAACGAGATCAATAATGCAGGAAATAAACTCAGCAAGGTGCCCTTTGTTGAGAGAGCCAGGGGCACACATCTGCACACCCTGCTGCCTGGGGAGCTCAGAACAGCAGCAAAGCAAGAGCTCAGCCCCACACTCACAGCGGGAAACCTTCAGCGTCATCGGCATCTTCTGCACGATGGTCCTGAGCCTCGGGAAGGCTGCAAAGCAGCAGTAGTCACTCCTGCTGTCACTCTCCTCCACGTTGGCAAAGTAGAGATCTCCCTTCAGGCTCATGGAGACCCTTTCATCCTGTGGGATGTGCTGCAAATCTGGCAAGGAAAAGGAATTGTGAGGTGGGAACAACACGGGGCTGTTTCACCAAATGTTCGCCTCATGTGCTTCCTTCCAGATACAGAGAATGAAACTCTGAAGCAAAAGAGGCAGAAAATCCAGCAGAACACATGGGTTATTTAACCAATATTCAGTTTACAAGAGATAAAAAAGATTTAACTATATCTATATCTCTATATCTCTATATCTATATCTATCTCTCTCTCTCTCTCGCTCTCTCTCTCTCTCTCTCTCTCTCTCTCTCTCTCTCTCTCTATATATATATATATATATATATATGATATAATAATTTCTATCTATATAACTGGTAAGGAAAAATTGATAATTAAAAACAGAGTTATTTTGCTTCCCCGAAAGCCAGAAATTCCTGCAGAAACCAAATGCTGCAGACTAACAGGACAGAAACCCACCAGGAGCTAATTATATAAACCTGGTGGATTATTTTCCCCTTAGTATCATAAATCAATCATCAATTTATGGAAAGAGGAAAACTGTGATGATAACATATTGACATGTGATATCCTCTCTCCTTTAAATGCAGGACTCCTCATCACTGATAGACTCAGCAATATATAAATTATTTGGTATCTTGTATTTCATGAGATGCTGTGTCAATGTACTCAGCAATTTAACTTTGGATCATGTCAAACCAGATCTCCACCCTCCATTTTTTAATTTTCTTCTTCAATATCCAGATATTTCTCCCAAGAACTTCTACATTTACAATCCCTGCCCATGACAAATCTGCAATGAAGCTGCTTTGAAAGACAAATACTTTGAGCCCCCTTGTATGAATTGTGCAAAAATCATTTACTCACCAATATTCATCCAGTAGATATGCAAAGGGGGGATGCCTTTTGGGGGGTTGCAGTGCAGGATCACAGAATCCCCATGCTCCACATCCAGAGGCTCGATTTTTTCTTTGGGGAATTTTGGTACACCTGCACAAAGAAGCAAAGATGTTTCCTCATTATTGGTACCTTTTGAAATTTTGCCTTTTGCTTTCCCCTTGATACAGTTTTAATAAAATATTTACTTTCATTTCATTCTTTGCATTCTCTACCTCTAATACCAATTTTAATTTACACAGAGGCGCAGAGTAATGGTGAGTTTTACTCAGAGTAGGAAATCCCTGCGTTCTGTAACACTCAGAACAGGAATCCCTTCATTCACAAAGTTCTTGGAGCATCCTATCCAAAGCCAGGCACTGAATGGGGATGTTTAACACTTGTTTGTGATGTCCTGTGCTTTGCTTTGGCTTTATTTTAACACAATTCTTTTCAAGCACTTTCTTTAGCTCCTTTGTGCTGTCTGGAAGGGACCACTCAAGGCCAAAGGGTCCCTAAGGACAAGCCTGGCACCGAGGGCTGTGCACTGGTGGGGCCCCAGCTGCTCCCAGTGATGCCTCAGGTTTCAGCTTTTGTATTTTTCAGGTTCTGTGCTGCTTTAGTGTGTGGGTCTGAGTTTCATATTATGGGATGCTGAGCTCTCTGCACAGAGCAGGAGACAAAACAATTCCTGCTCCAGCTGGGCACCAAGGACAAATGATCCAAATCTCAGCCCGGGAGCACAAACACCGTGGGCTGGAGAGAGAAAAACAAGCAGGGTGGGACTGCCTGGGCTAAAGCTGGAATGGGACAATGAACTCCAAGGTGCCAATGGAGCAGAACTGATCCCAGGGAGAGCCCCCGGGAGCGCTCGTGCATTTTGGGGCCATTTTGGGTCATTTGGGTGCAGCCCTGGCTGAGCTCTGGTGCTGCCCAAGGTGGATCCATGGAGAAGATCCTTTAATAAATCCCTGATTTATTCTGTGACTCTGCCCAGCCTTTGCTCTAGGGAAGGCATCAGCAGGAGATCAGAAACCAGCCTGGGAGTGTGGAATGTTCTGGAAGCCTTGAATGGTTCCTAAGGACTCACTGCAAGTCCCTGCAGGTGAGGACAGACATCAGGCTCCTGTCTGGAGCTTTCCCAGCTCTCCTGCAGCTCCAGGATCAGGGGAAGGCTGGTGTGAAGCCTCTGTTGCCTCCTCAGGCATGGAAGATCAGCCTGGATTCCTGCAGGCTCGGGGTGCAGGGATAGGCTTGGCACAAAGCTCACAGGGCTGTACCAGGGCTGCCCTAGCTGGGCTTAAATACAGGATAAATGGTTAATGGATCAATGTTTCATCACCCACAGCACCTGATGCCAGCATTTTATTCAAAGCCTGATCTGTGCTTGGCACACCTGGAGAAATTTGGATGCCCAAAATGCCACTGGAGCTGATGTGGGAAAATGGGAGTAGAGCTGGGCTGGAGCCCACCCCAGACCAAAGGAGGCTCAGCTTGGAGATGAGCCCAGAGAAATCAGCCTGTAAAATGGAACCACTCCTTGAAGGAACTGAGCTAAGGCAGTTTCAGGGCTGACGTCGCCTCCTGCTTTCAATTCAGGCAAGTTCAAACTGGCCAAAGTTTCACTTCACACCAGCATCAACCAGCAAAATGAGCAGCAATTAAACAGCAAAGGATGGAGAACGTCCTGGCTGTGCAGAGTCAAGCTGGCACAGCCAACGTCACCTCCCTGGTGCCCACACCACGACAGGGAGCTCTGAGAGCAGCTCCACATCTTGAGACACCAGGGGTCCAGCAGGGAATTTGTAACATCCCAGTGGAGGAGGCAGAGGAAAGGAGAGGGGGAGGAATGCAGGAATGGGACTCTGAGGACACTTCACACATCTCAGGATTAGTAAACATGAAAAGAAGCAGTCACTCCAGTGCTGGCTGCCTGAATGCAGACTCTGCAGAGATTTTATCTCCAGGAGGGTTATTAATAGGTTGGGAATTCTTAGGAGAGGCAAAATGCAGCTAATGAGCATCACCCACTCTGTAGGTGAAATTCAGGTAAAAAAAAAAAAAAAAAAAAAGAGCTGCATATTCATATCCAGTACCTTCAGTAAGCTGCACTCTTCAAGCCCTGGGAAATACATCTGCTGACTGCAGAGGTGGAATATTTTCCAGCAGGAAAAAGCCAATTCCTTGATCTAAAGCTTATTTATTCCCCAAAGCACGTCACTCACAAAAAAACTTGAAATAAGCTGGATCAGGGAAGGATAAAGGGATTTCTGACCAAACCAATGAGATCAGCAAATGGACTAATATGGGGTCACTTATTTAGGACATTGGAACCCCTTGTTCAAACCCATTTTTTGCCTCATTTAGCAGAACTCAATCTGGGTTTCTGATATCCCAGCTAGGTGCCATAACCACTGGGCTCCTCAGTGAATTCCTCTGGCCAGTAATTACAGAATTATACAGAAATTTACTGAGTCCCACCAGGAGACAGTGACAAGTCACAGTCCTGGTGTCATTAGCTGGCAGCACAGACATCCATCTCCAATGTGGGGCCCAGATGTTGGCAGCTGGACTTCACTGGGGGAAGCAGCAATTTCACCCCAAATGTCCTCCACCTCCAACAAGTACTTGCACCACAGGTGATCAGGGCATTTGGGTCCTTCCACACTGGTTTTTTGTTGATTAGTTAACCATGAAAATAATTGAAAAGCTTTGATTTTCATCCTCATAATGGATGAATTTGACTGGTTTAATCCTTGAAGCTTTGCAAGAGATGAAAACTCATGATAAATTCCTGAGCCAAACCCTCTGACAAGCATAATTTTTTTGCTGGGGTCCCACTGGTCTCAAAGACTAGAAAAAAATACTTGCTTCTGAATTCACATTTATTCAAAATAAAAAGCTTCTGTCACATTAGACTTCGCCTTTTGCACATCAATCTTCAGGACATCTATGCAGGCAGTATTTTGGATATTTTTGCAGAGCTCCTATGCTCCAATTAGAGGACATTCCAGAATCAATCACCACTGATTTGTGGTTGATCACAGAAACTATCACAGCTGAGTTCAACTCCACAGCATCGCACAAAATAAATTGTGCCATGGAAGTGTTTGATATTGTACAGAGTTCAGGGCAGCACATGGCCACTGAAAAACCCAGCTGGTGTCTCTGCAGAATGGCAGTGACACTGTTCCATCAATATTCCATGGAATCCCCACACAGGGATGTGATGGGAGGGGATCCAGCACAGCTCCCAGTGCTGCTTCCCAAACACCCAGAGCAGAGGGATTTAGGGACTCTGAGAAAGCCCCAGGAGGGCTCTCACCACACACAAATCATGGGGTGTGAGTGGGACAGTCACAGGGAAGATGGAAATCTGCACTCCCAACTCCAGCTATGGAGAATCTCCTAAAACCCTCGAATAGCTCTTCAAACACTCCTGGGAAAGGCTTTGCTGACCAAGGCTGTGCTCCAAACCAGAACTGAAGTGCTCTGACAGAGTGTGAACCATGGAAACAGAAGATTATCAGTGGCCAGTCATTTGTGCAAGGAGCCAGGATCTGTTTAATCCCTGGGGTGACTCAAAGTTCAGTGACTGAGCTGTGCTTGAGACCAGGCTGAAGCACCAAATTTTTTTTTTTTTTTTGGGGGGGGGGGGGGGGGGTGCTGGGAAAACATCCACAAAGGAGCCAGAGTCTCTCCTCCTCATCCCTTCAGAAAATGCAGCTTCTCAACCTAAAGCAAACAGGAGAGAGACCAATAGAGTGCAATAGAAAGGCTTAATTTGAGTTTAGCAGAAATATTCAGAAATACAGCGAGCAGAGCTGGGAACTCCAGTCCCCAGAATTGCTCCAGATTTACTCAGAGATCCATTTAGGACACCTTGTCCTACAGCTCAGTTTTTGTCCTATTTGTCCTACTGCTGATTACAGTGACTTCACACTGAAACTGCATCAATTATGGTAATTTATTCCAGTTTATGTGAGAATGGAGCCCATTCCATCAGGTACTTTGTATGTTTTGGGGTCAAAGTGTTGAGAAATTGAAGAAAGGAAAAGCATTTCTTCAGATAACATGTCCTTGGGATCCCTGTGTCATGTTTCTACCAGTATCAGGTGTAAAATGGGAGTGAATTCAGGATGATAAATCAGCAATTAGCAAATAAATAGTGAAATTCTTGTAGAAAAGCATCACTGTAACCCAGGTCTGGTTTTATAACCTTCCCTGTGGATTCTACTGAAGATATGTTGGGATAAAGGAGAGTTTAGCCTGATCCATCATGGGTAGCCTCATATTTTTCCTTGCAAATAAACCCTTAAAGGATGTAACAGTGAGGCAAAGCAGAAATAGTCAAGAAATTTCTATAACCTCAAAATTTCCAGCTCCTTAGACACTTAAATTAGCATCTAATTATGATTTTTCATACAGATTTCTATCTTGTGCAGCAAACAGTCCAACATTTTAAGGAATCTGAACCATGACTTCCAGTCCCTGATGTTGAGCTGCCCTGAGTGAAGCTTGGGAAGCTTCCAGAGCTCATCTCCGTGCCTCAATTGATATTCTGATCCATGGAGCAGGAGCAGTAGTTAAATCTGTAATTTCCATTGCAGCTTTTCAACTGTTTATGAGATGTGACCCTGCTTGTTTATGGATTTTTTAATTGCTGCCTTAAATTGAAAAAGTTAGCAAAGCCTGGCTGTCAGGAAGAGCATGGCTGGGAGTCCTCTCACACCTGAAGATGTGGAATGGAATCAGTGACAGCTTTTTTCTGTGTCAGTCTCTGTTATCCTTTTCAAAATGATGGCCACAGGCAAGAATCAGAGTGTGCCCAATGATTTAGGTGGCCAGAGGTGAAGGTCACTGGCTTAGGAAGCAAGAGGGTTAAATTTCATCCCCATCACCTGCAAAGTCTCAGTGAATTGCTCTCTTTTGTTTTATCTTCCATAAAGGCTGCATCGAAGCCTTCACAAATCTGAGACCTCCTACTCAGCACAGTATCTTTTACTGATTTCAGGATATTCACACCTGAGTGTTTGAATATTAACTCAGGGCTGGCTTTCTTCGGGAATTCTTGCACTAAAATCACATCAGAGCACAGCCTGCCACGGGAAAATTTTACATGCAGCCAATTTTTCCATCCTCAGGTCTCTGGTCTTTTGGAGCAGCAGCTTTAGAAATACCAAGCATAAATCTTAACTCAGTCTGCTGTGAAGAGTCTTTTACAGCACAGTTAATTAAAGAAGTTTAAACTGTACTTCTTCTCCTTCCTCTGGCATTGGGCCTGCTCACTAATTCAAGCAGCAGATTCCCGAAATGCTGGAGGAGGGGAGCTGAAGTCTGTGTTCTCACCATTTAAATTCATTTTCATGCTGAATGTATCTTGTAACAATCTGGCCTTTGTTAGTGCTGCAAACACGTCGAGATCCTCAGAGCCCATTCTTCCTCCTCTCCTTAATGTCATCCTACATAGGGGAGGTGGGGTATTTTCATTATGTAGGTGAGATTTAATGATCATTTCTGCTGACATTTCTATTGCTTCCCTGGAATGACTACTGTGAGTAAACACTCTTTTGTTCTCCTTTTCAGCAGCAGCCTTACAGCCCCGGTATTCTGCTTCTGCAGTGGAAATGTAATTTATGAAAGAAACTGTCCTGCTCTGCCTCACTGGGGTTTTCTTCCCTTCCCTGGCACGGTGACTTTGCCAAGGAGCTTTACATCTGACTTGAATACAGCTGGCACAGCCCTGCCACCTCTGCATCATTATCATGAATGCACGGAGTGATCTCACATGTACCAGTCTGTGCTCCAAAACCTGGGGGTGAATAGAGGTGATTTATCCCCAGCCCTGCTCTGATTTACAGCAGATCTGTGCACCAGCAGCTCTTTCACTGGGGCACAATTGTAGAGCACTTTAGAAAATCAAAGGTGCTTCTCCTCCTCTCTGAATCCTGATTTAATTTGCAGCTTTTACATTGCACCAGTAAATGAAAGAACTGATGGCAGAAGAGTTCTAATAACAGCAAATGTGCTTCAAAAGATGTGTGAGTTGGGTAAATCCCTCTAATACATTATCTGTACCATGTCTTTTTCTTGCTGGGTTTAGGAATTTGCATATGTTAGCAATAAAATTCCTCTTGCTTTTGATAACAGCCATGTTTGTAACCTCTCCAGAAATTTGTTACCATCCACTCCCAATATATTTAATATCTACTTAAGCTACTCTAGACTGTTCTTCATTAAAAGCAAAAAAATCTCCTCTCTGAATACAGATCCAATAATCCCAAATACAGACATCAACTCCTTGTTTTCCATCTTTTTTAGTTCAGTAGCAATGGAGTATCACAACATTCTGCTGCTGGAGGTACAAACATGACACTGGGCACTTTAACTCCTCTCACATGTAATGAGTTTGAGAAATTTTGCTGAAGAGAAGTTGTATTAACCCCACTGCCTTGGCCAGACTCCAAAGTGAAAAACCATGTCCTGTCTGGAGTTAAACTGCATCACTCTCCTGTCCTGCCTGAAACTCCAGCTGCCATCAGCTGCCCTGTCCTACCTGTGGAGCCTGAGGTTCAATAAACCTCAGCTTAGTGTCCCAAAGCTTTCTCCAATTCTCCTCTGCTCTGGAAAGCTCTTCCTGAAAACAGCTGCAAGGTGGTGGAGACTAAACCACAGAGCAACACCTGGAATGCTGCTAATTCCTCACCCACCACCAAGCTCTGGCATCGGGGATTACTGTGTGGCACACTGCAACATAAAATAGATTTCCCAGTGGAAAAGAAATCCATAAATCTGGATGGAAGGAAATGAAGTGTGTCATTTATGAGGAGCACTCATAAAATACATTTACATGGCATCCTCAGCAGCTCCCTCCCAGGAACGCTCCCAGCCCTTGCAAGGTCTTGTTTTCCATGTGCCCACAGCACCACGACTCTCCCAGCCCTGGCTATGGCTGGAATGTTTCTCAGGATTATTTCCTGTGCTGAAGACAGGACAAAAATGTTTATTCGCGTTTCTCATAGCCCATTTCCTCTGCACTGATCTGCCAGAAGTGTTTTTTGTACAAAAGCAGCCACCTCCTGTCACTGTGGGGCTGAGAAGGCTGTAGATGCATCCCCTGCCACATGGATTCCACCTGAGCGTGGAACTGTCAGATATTTCATAACAAAATATTGTAGGAGCTTGGAAATGCAGGATCTAATCTGAAAAAATCCACTGTACTGCTGCTTTTCTCCATCTCTGCCACTGAACTGTTTCAGCTTTGGGACACAGGTGAATGCTGAACCTGGCTGGGCTGGGTTAAGGGTTGGACTTGATGATTTTTAAGAGCTTTTTGCCAACTTTAATGATTCTTTGATTCTTTCCATAAATTTCATGCCACTTCTATAAACCTGGTCCTTAATCCCTCATTTCCCCCTCTGTCCTTCCTCCGTGCTAATAGTGGAAGCACAAATTTCTAGGATCAGTAATTTTCCCTGCTTTATTTTTAAGCTTGTTTTCCATTTGGTTCCAGGGCTTCATTCTTCTCCCCATCAGTATTTATCCCAATCCCTGAATGCTGCTGACATCAGATTAATGAACTCACAGCTGATCAAATCACTTCCCCTGGAGTTTTCAAACATTTGCATCCGTTGCTATTTTGCAGTAATAACCTGTGGGAGTTAATAGTTCAGTGGTCTGAAATCCTGCATCCAGATTTGGTTTCTGTCCTCAAAACCAGGAATTAAATTAAATTATTCCAAGAAGAAAATACCACTTTCTACTTTGAATGTGCACTGAATAACAAACAACTCGTGTTTTGCCATGCACAACCTTAGCGAGCTGCTTCTTTCCCATTAATTTTGAGGATAGTTCTCATTTTAATAATAAAAGTAATAACTACAAATTCAAACCAAAAATAAAGCCCTTACTTGGAACAATCAGCTCAATTTCCTCTGACATGGCAGTTCCCAGCACGTTGGAGGCAAAGCAGCGATATTTCCCTTGGAAATTGTTGATGATTCCCCGGTTTTGGATCACAAAAGTTCCAGAGTTGTTAGATGTAACTATCCTCGGGTCAGATGATAAATTAAAGGGTTTTCCATCCTTAGTCCAGTTAAAGCTGGAAAGGAAAAGAAATGTTACAGTGGACAGGCCCCAGGACAGCATTTTGGTATTAATGAGGGGTAAATATCGGGCCAAGAGGGTTATTTAGCAAATAAAAGGAAAAAATATATTTATATATTTTTTAAAATTTATATATTTATTTTAATTTCTTTATTAAAATTATATATATTTATATATATCTAATTTTTATTTAGATATTTAGCAAAATAAAAGGAAAAAACTGGATGTAAGAGGAGAGAGCTGAATGGCAGAATGACCACTGTGCTCCTCTGCCTCGTGCTGCCCCTCGGGCACATCCCTCCTTCTACACTCTCTGCTTTTCTTGGCTGTGACATGGGACAAGAGCACAGAGCTGGAGCAGGGGCAGGGACAGACAGAGCCCCTGGGAAAGCACCGACAGCACCTGCAGCTCTGCAAAGCCTGTGGCTGCCGTGGAATTGCTGATTTGGAACGGAAAAGATCCACAAGAGCTTTTCCCACCCTCCCCCATGGCTGATCAGAAGAAACTGAGGTGATTCCATTGAGGTTCTCCTTGCCATAAATCCATTTGTAGTTTTGATGCTGCTGGGGGCTGATTTTGATAAATGCTGTACCTGCAATTCTCAGATGGATTGAAATTTGCCTAAACTGATTTAAAATCAGACAGCTGGGAATTACAGTGTATCATCAATTCAGTGGCAGATGTACCTTTCTTTTTGGTTTTAAGAGAACAAATAATTAACAACAGAACCATTCTTTTGGTACTTCACTGGTCTTGGCAAAACTGCCTTGCTCCATGACGGAGGGAATATGGGATCCTTGCTCCATGATGGGAGGAATATGGGATCCCCTCACCTAACAGCCACTATCACATCATTTAAATACACCAGGAAACTTTTCACTGATGCACTGACAAACAGTGGAACAAAGGGAATTTGTTATCATGCTACAAATCCCCATTCAGAGCTCAATTAAATATTACCAAATTGCCTTGATCTAGATAAAAGAATGTCTTTTAAAGTTTAAATTGTATTGCAAAGAAAGGAGAAGGGAAGGATTAAAGGGAAAAAAATATATTCAAACCAGCTATTAATTTAGCCCAAACACCATTCAGTGGTGAAAGCCTCTGGAGGAGTTTATACTGTGTTATTACTACACTCTTGTTAATCACATTTTCATTAAAAATCTTTGTCTTTTCCACACTGGTGTAAAATGCACAGAGCTTATCTTTGGATATTTATCTGAAGAACTCCTTGTGTGTCTATCTGTCCATCACCATGGCCCTGCTGATGTTAGGTACAGACAAGATATCTGATAAAATGCAAATGTGGTGTTTGAATACACAGTTTAATGTGTTTGGGATTTTTTAGGGTTGCTGTGGAAGAGGCAGAGGAACAGCTGGGAACTTTGATTACCATGACACTGCCCAGACAAGAATATTTTTTTTTTTTAAACCACGGGGTTTTTGGCACGTGCCAGAGAAATGAAACATCCCCCAGCGAGGAAAACCATGTTGATACCTATTCACAGGGTGAGGGGAAGTGATGGAGCAACAAAAGCTGAATGGAAAGCCAAACCTTAACCCCGCTGAGGATGATGAGCAGGATTTTGTGCAGCAGCTCCTGACAGACACAACACTGCCCAGCAAAGGTTAAAAGCAAGCTCAGCTTCTGTTTGCTTCTCCAAGCAGTACTCACGTGGGCTGGGGGTTTCCTCTGGCTTCACATTTAATGGTGAAGTCCTCGTCAAAGGGGTAGGCAACCTGGGTGTGGGATTGCTCCGTGATGGTTGGAAGCTGGGAAACTGAGCACAAAGAGGAATTGGGTTAAAACAACATCCCAGCCAAACTGGGCTCCCCTTGAGTGGAGAGGGACAATGGCAGGATTGCATTATTCCTGCAGAGAGCGAGGCTTGCCTTGGGAAAAAATGATCATCTCCTCCCTGGCAGGCACAATACCCTCTGGCCACTGCCACTGCCCCCGTGGCCAAAGAAAGGCCTGGCAGAGGGACAGTGCCCACCCTCATTCCCTCCAAACCCGCCCGGGGCAGAGGGGAGCTGGGACCACGCCAGAGCTCAAGCCAAAGCACGGGGCTGTGGCAAATTTATTCATAGGTGAGGTCAGTCACTGGATTTAATCCAATTAAATACCAAACTGCTGCTCCATCCTGGCTAAAATTGCCAGGAAAACCCATGGACTGCAAGGCTGCTTTCATATCTGCCCCAGGGTGCAGCTGCACGGTCACGCTCCGAGGCTGCACCAACTTTTCGTTTTTTCTGAGGGAATTAAAGTGTTGCAAAAGCCTGTGTAACAGAGGAAAGAGAATGCTCCCTGCAGTGGAGCTGGGATAATAGGATCACCCCATTGTTACAAACAGCCAGGAAGAGAATTAAAATGCTCTTTGGGTGCTGCTTTAAGTCCAGGGAGCTGAAAGCTGGAGTGAAATGTGGTGTCTTGTCATCTCATATGGTCTCAAAGCTGAACACTTCCAAGCCCACCAGCTCCACTGATCAGAAATAAACTTTTTATTATAATATAAAATGCTTCATTACAGCTAATTAAGGGTTAGGTGGTTCCCTGGGGTAGGTTTATAAAAGCAGTGGATGCCCAGAGAGTTTGTCCTGTGCTTTACAGTCGCAGCTCCACTTTGGTTTTATTGAAACACAAAGAGCCACTGCTGTTCCTTCCTGAAAAAAAAACCCCAAAAACCTCTACTTCCCAATGCAAATATGGATAGTTTTACAGAAATATCCTATAAACCTGCTTGGTTGGGTTCCTCTTTGCAGCCATGGCTATTGGCAGGCTCCAGAGTGCTAAGAGCTCATGGCAGATCCACAGGATGTCCTGAAACTGGCCCATGTCCTACTCTGAAAAGTAGGAGAGACCCTGAAAAGTGCCTAAATTTATTCTTCCTTAGGTTTACTTCTTTATTTTTCCCCACCATAATTAATAAACCCTAATAATTAGTAAACCCTAATATTGTTGAGTTTTTTTGGTTTGTTTGTTTGTGGGTTTTTTTTGGTTTTTTTTGGTTTTTTTTTTGCAACAGGAACAAAAAAGCAAAATGCAGTTTTCGACCCTCCTGGTCCATTTTGTCTGAAAAATACAAAGCTGGGGAGGTTTGGGCTGTACTCCAGGCAGAGGGGCCCTCAGGCTTTCCTTGGATTGTTCCCTGTGAGCCTCATCCCATATTTTACACGTGTCCTGGAAGCTCATGATCCATGTAAAACAAGCAGTTTGAATTCCTCCCAGCCAGCGAGGGATGCAGGAGCTGCTCCCCAGGGCAGGGCACAGAGTGTGAAATCCTCCTCTGGGGACCAGCACTGGCCCTGAGACATCCACCTGCTCCTCCCCAGGCTGGAATGGCAGCTTGCACCACATGCAAGGAGGGATATAAGCACATCAAACAAGCTTCAGGGGCATTCAGAGCCAAAATGAGGAATTGAAGTGAAGGACAAACCCAAACCCTCGGAGCTAACACCAGAGAGATGTTATTAGACAACTTTACTGCTCCATTTAAGCAGGCCCAAACAGGACAGCTTAGTTTTTGATCAGACCTGAATTTCCCAAAGGCCACATTGTGGCGAGATTAAATTCCAACTGGAACACAACTGGAAAGGAAGATTTAGTATTTTTCCTTCAGGGATAGCTGCAAAGGAATGCCAAACAAAACAGCAAAGTGCACAGCAAATAGCTACAACTCACCTGATAATGGTATTTCAATAGCTGCTGCCAAACTCAATACAAAGAAAAACAGGCATATGGTGATGCCTTTTGTGCTTAATAGCATCTCCATCACTCTTCTGTAAACAAGGAGTCCAAACAGAATGAGAGATACCTTATGCTTCCGCTCACTGTCACTTCAAATCAGGCACAGGGTTGTGAGAGTGGGAGTCTGGTGAGAAGAAAAAACAGTAATATTAGCCTGCAAGATCAACCTGGGTCTGACACAGTTATAAAATTAAAGCAGTGCTTCAGGTTTGCAGCTAAATTGCACTAAATGGTTCATTTTCCTCTCGCCCCATCCCCTGGCTTCAGGAACAACCTCTATTTCAATTCTAACAAAGAAACACATGCACAAAAGTACAGCTCTGTTGTAGCACAGAAATATAATTTTTTTTTTGCCATTTGGCAATTAAAAGTAGGGATGGTTTAGAATATGGTGTATTTGTAATCATTCCAGTTCATAAATTTTTCTAATGAGAGTTGTGTAAGTTGGAAAGTAATGTAACAGATCTAATGAGAGAAATTTGGTACACTAATGACCTTGTTCATAAATCTCATCTGTCTTTTATCTTTCATTTATGCTCAAAGAAGGACACAATCTCATTTAGTTCATTACTAGGAACCAGAACATGAAACCTTTGCTTTTTCCCCACAGTCCCAGAACTACTCTGAGTGGGTTTTGCACATTCCACTGGCCATCCTTAGGTTCTGAATTACAAGGTAAAAATGTTATGTAGCTGCAAAAAAGAGACAGATCCTGCTCTAAAGAGAATTGAAGTGAAATTCACAGAGAAGTAAAAGAGAGAATTCTGATTTAGATGAAAATATAGGAAGAAATCCTCCCCTGTGAGGGTGGGCAGGTCCTGGCACAGGGTGTCCAGAGCAACTGGGGCTGCCCCTGGATCCCTGGCAGTGCCCAAGGCCAGGCTGGACACTGAGGCTTGGAGCAGCCTGGGACAGTGGGAGGTGTCCCTGAAATAGGCAGAGGGGGGAGAAGATTATTTTTAAGGCCCTTTCCAACCCAAAGCTATATACTATATATATAAAACTATATAATAAATAAATAAATAAATAAATAAATAAATAAATAAATAAAATTATATTAAAACTATACAAATAAATAAACAATAAAAACTATTAAAATAAATAAATAAGTACACAAATAAATAAGTATATATATATATATATATATATATGCATGATATATATATAAAACTACATACTATATATAAAATTAAATTCTGAATTCTGGGATTCTGGGGTTCTGCAAAAGTGGGTGCACAGAGGAGAATACCAGTCACCAACTTCATCCACGACCCCTGAGTGAATTCTTAACCAGCACAAGCTGTGCTTACCCATGCACCCTCTAACAGGGCCAAGGGACATCAGTCCCGGGAGAATTCAGACCTCAGTGTCAGGATAGCTGTGAAAGAACAATTCTGAAGACAAGGCCACTGTGCAGGAGCCAGAGCCCAGCAGGCAGCCAGGGTGGCACAGCCTGGCCAGCTCAGCTCCATGGCAGAGCTCACCAGGGCAGCCCTGCCTCACACACAGCCCTTGGATCTTTGCACATCCCAGCCCCTTAATCCAGGGATCAGAAAAGCAATCCTGGGATCACAGGGGGGACAGCAGGAGGGGGCTCTGCGGATGGTTGTGCTTGCCCAGTACAGCTGGAGCAGAGGCAGAGCTCAGCCTCATCCTCCACCCATTTCTCCTCATGGCTGCTTTCCCCTACAAACAGATTATTTTTCCTCCAGCACATTCCCTCTCACATCAGCTCCAGGATGAGCACAGCTCCTGCTGTGGCCCTCCCTCCAGGATGAGTTGTGCTCACACCAGCCCACAGAAACTTCCTGGAAGTTCACATCTGTGAGACCAAAATCCTCGGCTGAGGATTGCAATTGGCCAGCGAGGGGCAAGCGACAGACACCATAATCACATAAGCCTCATTTGTTTAGAAATGAGGTTAAAAACCAGATGTCTTTTAAGTATCTTAGGCCTGGAGTATTTGCCTGTGGAAGAAGCTGACTAATCTGCTTAGTGCCCCGCTCTGCAGAAGGGCACTGGAGGGGACAGGGACAGGGGACAAGCTCAGCTGGCACCCCCAGGCTATCCTGGGTGTAAATCAGCCAGAATCAGGCAACACCACTAGTTCTGTTTGTGGCAGCTATTCCCTCAGCTTGAGTTCTCCTGGCTCTGCCTTTTGAGCAGTGGAGCTTTCCAAAGCTCAGCCTGCCCAAACCTGGGCTGTGTGACAGCACAGGGGACACGCAGGACACGCAGCAGCCCCAGCCAGCAGCCACCTGATGGCTGCTGTCACTGCAGGATGCTCTGCCCCTCCTCACCTGCTCCTGGCACACGCTCAGCCCCAGATCTGTGTCATGGCAGTAAAACAGATGCTCTGACAGAAAACCCTCTGGATGCAGAATTGCAATTTAGGCTCGTAAAAACCTGAGCAGCCTCGCTGCCTGCAGATGGTACGTTGGTGGCAGCTCAAGCCTCCTCTCCCCCATCTGCTGACAGCTCAGGGGACAGGAGCAGGCAGGTCAGGATGCCAGCCAGAGGCAGGGCAGCTGGCATTACAGGAGGTGTGCAGCTTGCTAAGGTCACAGCAAGTTTTGTTTTAGATGAGTGTCACAAAGCATTGTATAAATTCAGATTAAATCCAAGAAAAAACACCAGAGCACAGCTCAATTCTTTAACCAAACCAATTAGCTCACACCTTATTTTATTTTTTTTTTTTTTAATGAAGTGCCACAGCAGAGCAGCAACGTTCCAAGCAAGCAGGATATCCTTCATCATGTGGCACAGCCCGACTTGCCTCTGCAGGCTGCTGTAATTAGCCGGCCTGTCTAGCACCTCATTCCTGTTCCCTGGCTGGAATACTAATGCTGGGGGCTGACAGCAGCACAGGGGGACCAGCAGTGATGGGCTGGTGCACACCCAGCAGATAATTCCACTTGGGAACCTCCCTGCAGCTGCCTTGGAGCTGGGCTGGCTCATTGGGAGGGGATGCCACGAGGTGCAGTCCTGGGGTGATGGGAATCGAGCAAGAGGCTCTTTGCAGAGATATTTACCTTGTGACAGCCTCCCAGCAAGATAAACCTCGTGCTCCCATGTCTCTTATCCCTGGTGGAGTAGCAGAGGCTGATTTTGGAATGCCAACACCTCACACATCTCCCCTGACGTGCCCCACTTGCTGCTCCCTCCTCTGTGCCCTGCTCTGCTGCCCAGCAGGTTCATCCTCCCTGCAGGGACCTGGGCCAAGCTCTTCACCTTTTTAAGGTGACATTTAGGCAGGGCTGCCAAGCTTTGGATGTTTAGGATGCCTGTCACGCTGTCCTCAGGTGAAACTGCAGAGATCCTGATTAAATCCCCAACCTTCCCTCTCACCTCCAGCACCCAAAACACCCCGAGCCCCTTCCTTAATGAGCAACATGCCCCCGACAGCCCATCCATCCTCCTTCAGACACAGCCACGCACCCAAACTCCAGGCAGCACAATCTCTCACTCCAGAGATGATTAAACTCCAAAGCCAAACTTCCCAACGTCTGCCAGCTCCCAGCAAATGAACAATTTTGCTGCCTAAGTAATTTGGAGAAATGACTGAGGGAGCTGTGCAGGCACTTGGCAGCCGTGGGCAGGTTTTGGTCTCGCTGGTGCCAAAGCACAGCTCTGTCCTTGGGGTAGGACAGTGCCAGGGACCCACTTACAAAATCCTGACCTTGGGAAAAACATCAGCCCTGCTCTCCAAGCTGGGTCAGGCCCAGAATCCTGATTTTCACAGAATTACAGGATGGGTGGGGTTGGAAGGGGCTTGAAAATCATCTTCTCCCAGCCCCTGCCATGGCAGGGACACCTTCCATGTCCCAGGCTGCTCCAGTCCAGTGTCCAACCTGGCCTTGAACAATTCCAGGGATCCAGGGGCAGCCCCAGCTGCTCTGAGAACCCTGTGCTAAGGCTGCCCACCCTCCCAGGGAAGGATTCCATCCCAATCTCCCATCCATCTCTGCCCTCAGGCAGTGGGAAGCCATTCCCTGTGTCCCGTCCCTCCACATCCTTGTCCAAAATCCCTCTCCAGCCTTCTTGCAACCCCCCTGCAGGTACTGGAAAAATTTATAAGGTCTTCCCCTTATAAAGCCTTCTCTTCTCCTTTTCCCCAGGAATTCCACATCCTCCTTTGCTCTCACTGCAGCACCACTTGCACCAGGGATGGGGGAACCAGATTCCCAGGAAAACCTTTCTTCTGCACCACAAATGAACATGGATTGCTACAGCAAATGTTCCATTTGCAACCCCTCCTCGTCCTTCTTCTTCCCCCCTCTTCCTTCTCTTTCTGACTTTCTATTTGCTTTTCTCTGCCTCAGGCTTAAGTCAAGTAATTTGAATTCACTGCAAATACTTATCTGTAGTTCCTTACCTGCAATTCATTATTTACTGTGCTGTTCAGTTAATAGTAAATACTGATTGCTCTAAGGACAGCTCATTTGTTTGTTTAATGAGCTGCCTTTAACTTACACTGAGCAAATCTTTCAAACTATCAGTATTTCCAAGGAGCAATGGAGTTCCAGATTCTTTTATTATATCCCCTTGCTTCCAGAAGGATGCCATAAAAATATTGGACAACCAAACAAGAAAAAAAGATTAAATTTCCATTTATCTCATCAACCTAGTGAACAATTTTCCCTGCATGTAATTACTGCATTAAAACTGCTCATAAATAGGAGCAGGATGACAGCCAAAATTCACAGATTACTGGTCTACCGCTTCCAAGAGAAATTATAATGCACTACTAAATATGGCATCAACCTCAGCTCTTTGCTTCCCTCTTCAAATATTCCTTGTTTAAGTCCTATACAGTTCAAATCTTGAGGAAAGCAGTGGATCCCCACAGCTTAACACTGGTGCATCCCTTGGCTAAGCTTTTCATTAGCTAGAACCAGGTTTAATTTCTCAGTGACAAGGAGGTGACAGGACTGGTAAATATTTGTAATTAGAAATTACAGCCTCCCATGTGGCCCCAGTTATGGAACAAAAGGAAAAAAAATATGTGGGGAAAAAATGATTTTTGGTAGGAAGAAATAAAAGTTTGGTTGTTTAATGATTCCACATGGAATTGTTAATTTTTAAACCCTAGATACTGAAAATTTTAAACTTTCTGTATAGAAAAACATGGTCCCTCAAGAAAACACTACAATTAACCTGAAGCTATAGAGAAGACTTCCAAAATTAAATAATAAAATTAAGATTATAAGTGCATAGTTTAAATAGAAGTGTGTAATATCACATAATAGAAAACTTAAAGTTTTAAAATACAATAATATATATAACTAAAATAGAAGTTTTAAAACAGTAACTAGTCCCTCTTCTTCACCTTCTTCTTCACCTTCTTCTTCATAAGTTTAAGTAGAATTTTATAATTAAACAAAAAAGTCCACATTACGAGACATAAGTAATTAGTTATTAAGTTAAAAGTAACAGTGTAATTTCTCAATTAAATAGTTTTTCCTTAAAAAATCTTACAGAAATAAATACAAAGCCATTTTACAGCTTGTGAATAAAACACCATAAAACTCACAATTTATGAGTTCGGAGCTTCTCCACACCTCACTGAGCTCCCTGCTTCACCAATTAGCTGGGAAATGTGGAGATTCTGCTGCATTTCTGCTGTAAATGCACTGCTCTGGGGGACCCCAGCACATCCCTCTGGCTGCCCTGGCTGTCCCCAGACCCTGGCACAAAGTCACAAACACCTGTGGCTTCAATTTTAGCCCGTGGAAAAAGCTGCCAACTCTGTGTGAGGAATTACAAACCACAAGGGTTTGAGTAGTGTGGGAGTTGAGTTAACACAGGGTGAAAAAGTAGAATTTTGGGGTTTTTTAGAGTAGGGTTCAGGGGATACAAGATGGAGGGATTTGGGTGTGTCCTGACCTTCTTCTCCTTCTCCTTGCCCTCCATGCCTTGCTGTGCTGGTGACACTTTTCTGTTGGTTTAAGGCACAGACACACTGCCCAACAGAAATGACAGATATTGGCACGTTATTGCAAACATGGCACAGGTAGTTTTTGGTATAAAATGCAAACACCGCCCTGAGGGCAGACAGAATGCCATGGCCGAGCTGCTGGCCAGAGCTCAGCAGGGCAGAGAGAGAATGTTCTGGAGAAGGGAAAATAAAGAACCTTGAGAAGCTGATCCTGCACATTCCAGACTCCTTCTTTGGCTGCTCTCACGGGTTGGGAGAACGAGGATTTTACACTCCTGGGGTCATCCCAGCACTGTAGACCCTGGGATTGCTCCAGCACCAGTTTTTATGCAGCTATAGACCTTTTTTTCCAACTGGAAAGCCCCCAAGGTGCAGAGTCACTCAGGAGTTTGGAAGAGAAGGAATATTCATAAAGACCCCATTTTAGTTCAGTGCTAGCCACTGCTTTTCCCCTACAAGCTTTTTGACATCCCAGTGTAAGTACCAGGGAGAGGATAACCTTCACTTGACTCTTCCCCAGTCACCTATTTTGGGATGTTTTCAGTTCTTAAATAAGTAGTCCATGCATATGCTGGAGGTGATTAAAATAATCACCCAAATCAGAAAGCTGCTCTTCCTTCCATGGCAAAGTATTTCCAAACCCACTGCAGCACACAACAGGCACAGAGATATTTTTGGTTTAGATGCAGTTCCACTCTCGGGAGGTTTAGTGAGAAAAGTCCATGCATTATTTATCTTGCCAAGGACTTCATAAACATTATCAGACAGCACATGTAAAGGAAAAGTTTTCAGTCTAGTTACACAACTTCAGCATCATTTCACTAAATTTATGTGTTTCAACCATGATTGCAACTATTGCATCTTCCCAATTTTGTAATCCATCAGTCTCCCAGATGCCAAAAAAACCCCACCACTTTAAAAATTGAATGTATATAATCAACAAAGAAATACATATGCAAGCCTGTAGCACAATGCAGCAGTGAAACATTCAATTCAATAAAGAGCACAATAGAATTAATTTCCCTGGGCAGAAGTTTTAAGGAATAAACAAGGTATTGAGAGTGGAATTAAAAGTACCATGCTGAAATTTTAGACTGTATTCCTTCACTGGACTATAAAATGTACTTTTCATGATTCCTGTACAAGTCACCATAAAATAAGGGTCTGGCTTTACATATGTATATTTACAGATGTAAGAGCAGCTAATCCCCCCACTGTGTCTGGTTTATCCCCTGCACCTGAAGGCTTGGCCACACATCATTCCTTTTTTAACCAATGGAAACACAGGAATTATTCCAGCACGAGGAGATAACGCTGTAGCAGAGGAATGCCATGACCTACAAACACACAGTGACCATCATCCTCCCTGCTGGTCACAAACCAGCCCAGATCTGAGCTTTGCAGACACACCTGAAAGCACAGCCTGCTCAAAATTCCACTGTTGTCTGAGGCTTTTGCCATTCTGCATTTCCTTGAGATGCTACATCTCCTAAACGAGTTTAGCACATTTCTGGCTGAAACTAGTTTTATATTAATTGAGATTTTCAACAGCCATTAGCATTTCAGCTCATAGGTCAAGCATGAAGCAGAAAGCAGAGGACAGCAGCAGGTGGGGTGGGTGATGGGGATGAAGCTGTGGCAGCCAGGCACGAAGGAAGGGCAGGAAAAGAAAGGAAAGCAGGCTGCAGTTTGTGCTCAGATGAGACTGCCAATGACAGCCTCTGCCAACAGAGGCGATGCAAATTCTCCGAAATTTCAACACGAATTTGCGAATGTGCCTGCTTCTTTTGCACTCTCATCCTGCCTCTTTCAAAACACATAATAATGGGAAAATCATGAGTTTTCTGCTGTTAATACAAACAAATATGAGCTGTAGTAAAGCAACATCTCCTTGAAGCAGCCCTGCCTCACCTGGAAAGGCTCTCCTGGAGCCCAGCCCATGCCACAGCCAGTCTGAGGCACTGCAGCTCCTGCTTGGAGCCCAGCCTTGGCACACACAGAGCCAGGAGAGCTCCAGGGCCTGGCAAAGGTGGGCAGGGAGGTGCCAGGCAGAGCCCTACCAGGCCTGGGGCTGATGAGATTGTTCAGTCAGCAGAAAGCTCAGGGAGAGCAGCACAAAACACACTCCAAAGGCACAGCCGAGGATTCTGCCACGGGAGGAGACCTGCATCCTCTCAGGTGGCAAAGGAGGGGGAAAATTTACACACCCAGCCCCTGATGGGCTCCAGTCCAAGCACAGGAGCCATCCCAGTGCCAGGAAAATCCCCTGAGAATGGCAGAAACCACTGCAGGGCACCGAGGGCTCCACGTGGTGATCCCACAGGTGGGTTTGTGTTTGCTGGAGAGCTCCCTGTGCTGCTAAGAAGTGACATCAACAGGGGGAAAAATGGGATTTAATTGCAAATAAATTACCTCTAGAAATAGCAGAAAACAGCTATTATTCCCACTCAATCCATTAAGGATCGTCTTTGCCTGCTGCATCCCAGGCAGGTGAACTCACTCAGATGTACAAGGCTGGCAATACTGTCAGATATCAAAACCCCTAAATCTGAGCTCCCTGCTTCATCTGTGCCAGGAAAAAATGCACACTCACAGAGCTTTTCTGCCTCAGGGACTCAGGAGATGCTCAGTGGATTCCCAACACCTTGAGAGAAAAATCCTGGCAGGCTTCACACAAAAAATCTTAAAGAAAAACTGACCCCAAAAGCGCAGCAAATCTCCTCTCTCAGTTTTACCCTGCATCTCAGCACAATAGCACTGAAAGTCACTGGGACTTGGCGTGTTCCTAATTTAAATTGCAGCCAGTGACTCGTGACCAGGGAGAGTTTCACAGCAGGCAGGCTCTGAACTCTCTGCCTGACTCTGATTCTCCTCCTTCAGTGTAATAACAGAGATTAGCTCTTTCAGCTTCCTGGAGGATCTCCCCACACTTGCATTTCCTGATAAATCAAGGCCATTAAGCTTCCAACATTTTCCACATTGCCAGAGATACAAGGGATTACTTGGGGAAAAAAAAAATCGAGAGAAATGTAGTGATTTCACACAGACCCTGCATGAGAGCGTTTAAGGGTACAAGTGAAACAATCCACATCACTCTGAAGTCCTCATGTGCCTGTGTGGACAGCCAGCAGCATCCTTAAATTTCAGAATCTTGATCTGATTCTACCAGGATCCAGTGGAACTCGCAGTCTGCCAAGGGAGGAGCACCACAGGAACTGATTTATGGCAATAATTGTAGGATTTGGCCCGGTTTGTGCATTAGGAATCTGAGTAGCTGAGCAAACAGGATGGCATTAAAGATTCATGGATAATTCATCCTGATTCTGCACTTCCTGCTTTCCCTGTTTTCACCTGGAATCTCCTTTTTCCATGAAGAACTTCACAGCTCAACAAAACCCCTAATAAGGCTAAATAAAAACACACATTCAGCAGCCCACCCACCAGGGGAAACACTCCTGGTTCACCTGCATTTTTTAGGAGCTCGTTTTCAGAGACTCATGAGGAAGATGGGACAAATTTTTCTCAGGATCTCCAGAGAGGAAAGAGCTCAGAATCATACCAGGAGTACCTGCGACATTCTCCTCAGTAGCATAATACTGCCATTTATCTGGTCATCATTTTGTTCCTACACCTTCTGTTAATGGAAATGTTTCTTGGCAAAGCTTTCAGGGAAATCAAGTTGTTGATAAGGTGAGGATTATTTCTGAGCACAGCAGCAATTTTCTGCACTTGCTCTGGTAGTTTTACCATTGTAAGGGAAAAGCATCATTCAAAACACTCCAAACCCCAATGATTTTCTAGCTGCAACAGTTGCTTTTCTCCATTAATACCTTTTTTTTTTTCCTAAGGCACTAAATCAAAACATCCATCAACCACACTGAAGACAGCTGGCTGACAATATATTGAATATATCTACTGTAGCTGTGAAAGAAAGGGAAGAGACTCTGTAATTCTGCTTCTCTCTCCTCGGGATCCACATTCATCATCCCTTCCAGCACTGTCAGTGCCTGCACTACCTTCAGGTGATCACAGGAGACATTTCCTCAGGCACACCACAAGCCCTGGGTGCATTTTAAGGCACAGTTGATCTTTAGAGGTACAATTTGACTCCAGCTAGGTGGCTGAGCAGAAAACAATGAGGAAGCAACACAGGCAGCAAAACACACTGTTCAAACAGCCCAAAAGCCTTGGAAAACCAGGATTGCTTGGAAAAATATGATTTACCTGTTTACTCAGTAGCCAGGGGAAAATGTTTTGAAGGAAATTGAGCAAAACTAAATCTATTCCCTCAGCTCCTGAGGGGTTGGTAAAAATATCTCCCAAGTCCACACAAGAATGTTTAGAAAGAACCTAGAGGAAATGCCCACTAACTGGAGGGCAATTTAGCCTGCTGCTCCTTTATTTTTGGTTTTTGCTTTCCATAGGAGCAGCAAAATCCACTCACCTGAACCCCACCACTGAATATGAAATCTTTGTTTCAAAAGCTGGAGCTGCTGCTGGTTCCCCATGATGTGACTTTCTGAGCACTGAGCACAAACCCACCGTTATCATCCCCCACTTTTGGAAAAAACTCCTCTCCACCTTGCTGGAAATGAAAGTAAATAAAATCAAATTAGAAATACAGCGAGCAAATATCAGGAGTGGAGAGTTCTGCCTGAACAATTAAAATCTGCTGAAATGATGTAAAACTGCACGAGGAAGCTTCAAGTTGAATGTCAAACAGGCAGCACCAGGATTTCACTGCCCATCCTGTCCACAGCACCAGGTTCTTCAGAACAAGGGTGGCTTTTGCCCCCCCTGCAGAAGTGCTGCTCTAATCAATGATTTGCACAGTGGGAGATGTGCTTCCCATGCCACATGCATGAAAAGTGTGTTATAAACTTCATCCAGAGCTTCTACAGATGAAAATTGTGTTACAGACTTCATCCAGAGCTTCTAGAGCATCACAGACATTGCTCTGCCATCTTCTTAAAAAAAAATAAAATAAAGAAGAATTTGTCTATAAATTGTCAAATTGTTTATATCTCATTTGTGTCATATCATGGATAAACTTAATGTCCTCTAATCATTATCTCACAAAAACTAATTATGTTCCTTGTAAAGACTAAGCAGAAAGTGGTTAAAAACTCCTAAAAAAATCATAGAGAGGAGTCAGTTATTCACAAGGCCTTTCATGCTCTGGTCTCTCAAATACCTCTGACTGAACTTCTGCTCCTTCACGCTTCCCTGTTGCCCTGATTTTTAAAAGCGTTAAGTTTTCTTTTATAGTTCTTCTGAAAGTTTTAAAGTTCTCATAAAACTTATTTAGCCTTCTGATAATGTTTATATATTTGAGAGTCAGAGTTCCCACACCATTTCATGTATAAATAGAATAGTTTACACATTTCTCTGTAGGTGGGGAGAAATAATTGATTGATCTGTGGACCAGTGTGGTTGGAGAGGTGGTAATTCCATCCTCCAATCCACAGTCACCTTTGGAATTCTATAAATACCAGATGTTTGAATAAAACTGGGTCTTTTTTTTTTTTTTTTTTAACTTACCAAGCTTCTGTGTATTCATTTTGTGTCCAATAGCAACACTTCCCTGCAGCCCTGAGCATGGCAGAGACTGATGGATTCACTCTTGATGGATCTGAGCATTTCCAAGAGCTCTGCTGGCACAAACCATGCATGGACACCTCGCGCTCCTTTCTCCTGCCCAGCCCACCTGTTGGTCAAACAACATTTCTCATGGAGCCTGAGGGATGCTCTGAGGTGCTCCCTAAAAAGGGGATTGCGTTATTATAAATAACATTTCATGTTCAATAAAAGGCAGGGAGCCTTTAGAAGTCCAGGACACAACGTGGCAGATGCAGAAGGTGCAAAGGGAACTCAGCAGGGCACAAGACAGGTTTTACTAAGGAGCTGGAAAACCTTTGAGTTTCAAGACTGAAATATATGAATTGCTATGAATTTATGAGGTTAAAATTATCTGGAAAAGCCATGCATGTATAAATCCAGAATCTAAGATGATGTGTCCTTTTTTACTCCTTATTCCAAGATAATCTCATGTAGTTTATGCCCTGAACCTCTCCTTTAGTTCCCTGAAGGTAGAAAAGAGCTGATTCTGTACCTACCAAACTCTGATTTATTCTACATGGCAGAAAAGCCTTCCTCATGAGACCCTGTACACCTCAAATACAGGCAGCAGGTTTTCTTGACATTCTCCTCTGTAAAACTCCCAGAGCTTGAAGAATCCTGTTTTTCCAGACAGGCAGAGAAGGAGCTCATGGCCACTGAAGACACCAAAATGCAGAAATGAAACCCATTCTGCAATTACAGCACAAGCCCTTGGAGCTTTCCCCTCCACTCTCATTTTCCTCCCTTTATTTAGCTGAAGTTATTTAGAGGCCAGATCTCTGTTTAAGCAGCTGCTGCCACAACTAGTTGGCCCAAGCAGCTTTTTTAATTAAATATTTGCTGCTGTGAGAGTTTTCTCTCCCCTCCCTGCTCTCCTTGTGGACAACATTTGTTCTTGCAAAGATAAGAGGAATCAGCCTCCACCTTCGCCTGCAAGGCCTCCTGCACTCCAAGCCCCTGCAATGGTGTGAAATCCCCACAAAAATTCATTTCTGTGATAGGCATCACGACATTTTCCTATCAAGGACAACCATCAGCAATGAGGAAAAGAAATAAAGCTTGCTGGGATTTAATAATGATTATTAAATTATGTCATTTACATAACTAGACCTTAGTACTAACTATGGCATATCTCTTTTATGGCATGGTAAATTGGCAGAGCACTTCATAAAGAGATTTTTGGGTTTTTTTTCCCTTCTCTCCTACCAATTACAGAGGAGTAGATCAGGTAAATGATATCACAACCCATACTAAGCAGGTTTACACAGAGGCAGGAAATAGAGGTGAGTTTCATGACGTGAATGAGAGAATTCTTGAGAAATACAGATTTCAAACAGGTTTCTTACACATTTGTTGCTCTCAGAATTTTTTCCTAGTCAGCAGTCAGGTCCAGCAGTGCCTCTGGGATGTTCTATGGTATTCCCAAGCAGGATCAGGGAAGCACTGGGTTTACTCTGCCATAGGTGTGTTCAGAATTGTTCCCTCTGTTCCTCCCAGCAGGAAACCCTGGGAACAGCATTAAAGGCAATGGCTTGACCCAATGCCAGCAAAGGCTTGACTTGCTTGGGGAAAAGCTCCAAGTGATGTTTCATACAGCAGAGGTGCCTTGATTCATTTTTACCTGGTCCAGGTGTGCCTGAGATTCTCACCTGTTTCCATCCTGGAAACAGCAGAGCCAAGTCAGTGTGAGAAAAAAACCCAAACTCTTCATTGGAGCCAGTTTGACACTGGAGGTAAAAAAGGGAAGCAAGAAATTTTTGCTTTTTGAGCAAAGCTGTTTCAACAGCTGGTACAGACACTCAGGGTCCCCCTCCATGCAGAAATGAGGAAGCAGCAAGGGATGAGCTCCCTGTTGTGGGAATCCAGGGCATCCCTCTGGCTGTCCTGGCAGGTCTGGGACCCTGGCAGGGGTCAGGAACCCCCCTGGACAGAGCCCCCAGAGACACTGTCTCTGATCTCTGTCCATGGAAAAGAGTTTTCAATCTTACAGGATGAATTACCAGCTCTCAGTGTTTGATATGAGTAATAATTAAGTGTGGCACGGGTGCAAAAGTAAAATTTTAGGATTCTAGATAAGGGGTCCAAAGGGGACAAGATGGAGGAAATTGGGTGTGTCTTGTCCTTTTTCTCCTTCTTCATGCCCTCCATGTTTCACTGTGGTGTTGGCATTTTTCTGTTGGTTTAGGCTGGGGACACACTGTCCAACGTAGGGGACAGATATTGGCACGTTATTGTAAATCCAGCACAGGTAGTTTGTGGTATTTAATGTTTGTACCATCCCACTGAGGGCAGAGCCCCACACGCTGCCCTGCAGGACAGAGCTGCGGCAGGGCAGCAGAACATGTTAGAGATAAACAGAATAAACAACCTTGAAACCAGCACAGACCAATTATGGCTTCTGCTTTGGCAGCGGGGCTGACAGACAGAGACTTTCTACAATCTCAGAATCATCAATACCACAGATTCCGACACCCAGTGAGGGTGGGGAGAGGCTGGGATGGGATTCCCAGAGCAGCTGGGGCTGCCCCTGGATCCCTGGAAGTGCCCAAGGCCAGACACAAATCAGGGCTTGGAGCAGCAGTGGAAGGTGTCCCTGCATGGCAGGGGTGGATGTTTTAAGACAAAAGCCAAGCCCAAACCAGTCCATGATTCCATGAGGCTGAAAGGATAAAAGTGCTGAGCAGCAGCAGCACAGAGGAGCTCAGGATTTGGAGAAATGGAGGTGGAGAGAGGGATGTTTCAGGAAAAAGGAGGCAGCAGGAGGAGCACAGAAGGAAATAAGAGCAAGACCAGAGGAGGCTGATGCAGCAGCACCAGGCTGGGAGCAGCTGCTGCTCCACGTCTGTGAGCGAAGGGCACATCCTGGGAGAGGGATGGATCTGGCAAAATCTGGGAATGCAGCTGGGCAGGGATCAGTGCTGAGCAGAGACAGGCAGCACAGGGATGTGGGAGAATTTGTGAGGCTGGAAAAGGAACTCACTGGGGAAGAAATGAAAGAGAGTCTGAGTCTCAATCCCCGAGCAGGGAACTGGGGAGCCTGTGATGGCAGTGGCAGTCTGGGGGGATCAGAGAGCAAAGCAGCAAAATCTGCATTTGAGAGCATTCCAAACCTGCCTGAACTCCCCAAGCTGGAGCCACAGAGGGAATTTATTTCAAAAAGAAAAACCAGTATCATATCACCAAGCAATTTTAAAAAAATATATATAAAAAAGATGTATTAAGGCAGAAAAGACTGTACAAACTGTTCAGTACCTGGGCACAGGAGGACTCAGCCCTTACTTACTCCAGTCTGCACCAGGCTGTATCCTCTGAGGACAGCACAGATGCTCCTGACAGACATCAGCTTCACTGGCAAAGAAAAAAATAAAAATCTCTTCTTCTGTTTCCATGGGAAACCTGTCAGATTCCACTCATGCACCACAACACCTCGCTGCCTTTCCAGGAACAGAAGCAACTGGTGAAGAAAAACAGGGCTGGGGCCACTCTCTGTTACCTTTCTCAGGAAGATCTTTCTTGGAGGGATTTATTAATATGATTTACATGTTTATAAACATCACCAAAGGACTGCAATGCTGTGTGCTTCCTGGGAGGAGCAGCAAACAGCAGTGTCCCCATTCCCTCTGCTTCCCTCACATCCTCTCACCACAAAGTCACTGGCACACTCCTGGGCATCAGGCAGGTAAATCCAAGTCTAATAAATGCTTCCAGAGGAGGATCTGCCTCTTAAGTTCTTGAGGGGAAACACACAAACCACAAAAAGAAAACCCAAAACCCACTCTGAGATTCTCAAATTACCCCTGGAGATTGGGCTCACAGATTACTGGTGGTATTTAATGTGAGCAGAGCATCCAAATCCCTGGAAGTGCTGGTCCCCATCATCCCTGACAGCACACAGAGATCTTTCAGATCAGTGCAGGAATCAGGGAAGCTTGAGAACTGTTCTAAAATGCCCCTTACATTATGGAGCAGCCAGAAAATGAAAAATTAAAGAATGAAGTCTCCAGGTGGGCTTTCACCCCCAGGAAACCTCTCCAAAATCCAAGCACTGTCAGGCTGAACTCACCAAAGCAAAGCCAAACACGACTCCTCCTTTGGAGGTAATGCCTTCAGCAGCTCCTAATCCAGGTACACATGGAGTTTGTGTTTCCTAATTGTGTCTGCTTTTCTTTTGTAATACCAGCATTTCTAATTTTGCAACTTTGGCTTTATTAGAGTGAAAGTTGTTTCCATTCTCAACGTGGCTAATGTTTAAATGGGCTCCCAGAAGCTTGTTGGGCACAAAGGATGCCACTTTCACACTCAGAGAAATCAGTGTTTTCAACAAATACTTTAAGCTTCTATAATCCAGGACAAGTTTGGGCATCCCAAGCGTCTGGGAGCGGCTCTCACCTGCTGCAAAAGCAGCTCCAGGGCGGCTGAGAGGAATCTGTAGGTGAGGAGGAGCCATCCCAGGAGCTCGATGCTGTCTCTGGCACCACCTCTCCCTATCCAAAGGGACAATCCAGGATTCCACAGAAGATCCAGGCTGGTGCAAAGTGTGGCTCATCTGTTGCTGGTGGAGAAGCATTGGCAGGGGCTGCCCAGGGAGGTTTGAGTGCCCATCCCTGGAGGTGTCACCTGGAGGTGGCACTGAGCGCTCTGGGGACAGGGTGGGGATGGGGCACAGCCGGGACTCGGTGATCCTGGAGGGCTTTTCCAAGCTCAGTGATCCTGTGGCTGCTGTGTAGATGGGAATGGGGTCACAGAACACATCCCTGAGCCTCACCCAGCGCCTGCTGCTGAGCCCCACACCCCAAAATATTCAGCTCAAACACATACCTGCACTCTGGGCTGACATGTGTTGTTGAAAAGCCCCTGAGCAGCAATTCAACCACAAGCATTGAGAGGGTGGCTTTAATTTCACTGGAAATCTGTCAGCTCCTCTGCCCCAGCTCCTCAGGGATCACAGGCTGCAGTGTCACCTGCAGGGAGGAACGACACCAACCTGACCCCAAAGCCACCCCAGCTCCCCGGCAGGTGCCAGAGCCAGGATGCCACGATCACCCACTCCAACAGCTCTGCCTGGGAACGTTTCACTAATCCTGAAGCACAAAAAGGCTTCAAATATCTGTCAGTCAGGCTGCTCCCCGCTGGCCTCCCCGCAGCCCTCGCAGCCTTGCTGGGAGGATTGTTATTGAGATCACCAGCGCTGCCAACGCGCTGAGGAAAATTAAACCCCAGCCGTGGAAACAATAGCTATTACAAAGTGTGTAACCAGCAGGAGATGGAATGAATGGCTGTAATTCCAAGGCGTAGAAAGCTTTTTAAAAATGTCTTTAATCTCATCCATACTTCTTTAATATTTTGCTGCCTAATCGTGGCGTTTTATAGCCGGGCCGTAATTTCAGTGAGGTACAAACTTGTGGAGCACAATGTCAAGCTATGTGGTAGAGTCAAGTAAACATTTGTAGTAATTATATGCCCAGGAGATTTCATCACCTCGCAGAATTAACAAGCAGCTCAGTAAATTACATATCACTCCATCTGCAATTGCTGCATCTCCACAAAGAGCTCAGCTCCATCTCCAGCAGCCCTGACACGACGTGTCAGAGCACAGTGCAAACCTGTCAGCCTGACACTGTGCGCTCCCATCAGCCACCACCTCACCTCACAAAGCTCCTTTTCAAAGCTTGGGAGCACAGTTCTCCTTCCAGAGGAAAAAACACAGCCCTGTCCAAGAAAAAGAGGCAGTTTGCTCAAATCTTGTGATTCACGCTAAAATTTGTTTCCACTTTGGACTCGCCACCGAGCAAGGTTCAGAGGGATGAGCTCGAGGTAGTGGAGATCAAATGGGTGTCTGGGAACACTGGAATGCTCCAAGCTCAGGAGAGGCAGCAGCAGCCAGGTTCTCACTGCACACATATGTTCCAAAAGCTCTGCACAAAGCTCATTAAGCACCCTGACAATCATCCTGATGGAGCAGGAGCCAACAGCTACTGCCTCTCCTGTTGGAAACTCAAGGAATGAGAATGGCTCTGAAGATTTCCAAGGCAGAAAATGCAGATTGCTTTTAAATGTCTCTTACTCACCTCCCCCAGCCATGCCAGGGTTACCAGGCAGAGCGATTACAAACAAGCTCCTCGATTAGGAATTTGAGCACAGCAATAAATTGCCCAAGCAGCTGCTGCACTCTGGCTCAGAGATGAGTGCCCTTTAGCGTTTGCTAAAGTGATTTCCTACAAAATCCCTGCCATTTGTCAGGCCACTACCTGGAAGGTGGAATACACTTACAGGACTCGCAGATTCATCACCGGCTAATTCTGTTCTCTGAACAGCACAGAGCAAAAAGGAGACAATGCTCAGCCATCAGCTTCCTTCATGTCTCACATCAGTTTTAAAGACAGTGGTTACCACCTTCCACAGAGAATCACAGAAGGGTTTGGGTTGGAAAGGACCTTAAAATCCATCCAGTTCCACCCCTGCCATGGCAGGAACACCTCCCACTGTCCCAGGTGCTCCAAGCCCTGTCCAGCCTGGCTTTGGGCACTGCCAGGGATCCAGGGGCAGCCACAGCTGCTCTGGGCACCTGTGCCAGGGCCTCCCTAGGAAGAATTTTTTTCCTAATATCCCATCCAAACCTATTTTCCTTCAGTCTGAAGTCATTCCCTCCAGTCCTGTCCCTGCAGGCCCTCGCAGAAGTCCCTCTCCAGCCCTCTTGGAGCCCATTTAGGCACTGAAAGGCACAGTTAGGTCATCCCAAAGCCTTCTCTGGTCTGAGCAATCCCAATTCTCTCAGCCTTTCCTCCCAGCTGAGCTGCTGCACCCCTCACATGCAGCACACCCAAACCTCCCAGCCCTGGGGCTCCCCTCCAACCCTCCAGGGATGAGCTGAGCCCAGCCTTGGCTTTGCACCATCTGACCTCTAAAGGGACAGGAGCTAAAAGGGACACAGGCAGGGATGTGAACAAGCTGTAACACCAGCGAGCTCCTTTCTGACACAGGAGTTTATCTGTTCATTTATTTCATCTCCCTGGCAAATTTAATCCTGCTCCTAACTTTTCTCCTTGCAGGAGCGATGTGCTGGAACCACATCTCTGAGCACAGTCAACATTAGCACTCGAGCATTGTTTTCTTTCCCTAAGTGACTAATTTATATTGTGCATTCTCTAATACCACAGCCATCTGCCAAAAGGTGTTCAAACCATCCACATTGCAACAGACTCTATTAATATGTATTAGAAATCACATTACAGTTGACATAAGCCATTTCTGTACATGTATATGAAAAATACGACTATTATGTTTAAAACTTTCAACTAATCATGCATCACTGGTTTTCTCCCTCTGAGTTTATAATTTAAATCTTTAAATGTTTCATAGCAGCCTCATCAAGCCAACATTTCTGATGGCTGAGGAGCTGAGACAGCCCATTAGAGTAACAACGAGAAAAGGAAAAAAGAAAACAAATATGAGCCTGGTTCTGGAGAGGGAAAAAGAGAAATTATTTATAGATGGCAATAAAGTAATAATAATTAAGAAATAATGTGTATCTGCTTCCTTCATTGTTTCCTATGACATTGGTCACGGCGCAGGGATGGGTGTGACATAAATCTGTCCAGAAGGACATGGATGGCCAGCAGACAGAGCAGCTGTGACAGATGACATGCCCAGAACAGACAATCAGAGGTGACTTTGTACAAACCAGCACAGGACCAGTCCTGCTGAAAGCTGTCTGAACATCAGACCCCATCCAGCTCCCCAGTCCAGCTCTGCCTTCTGCAGAGCACAAGAAACATTCCCTAATTTCTATTTCACTCAAAATTTCAGGGCTTTTTCATTTCAATTTCAGCACAGCTCATTGAAAACCTTGGGAATCAGCAGGCTGACAGCTCTGAGCAGCTGAAGCCCAGAGCAGGGGCACAAAGTCCCCAATCCCTGCAGGACACCTCCTCCAGGCACCTGACATGATGGGGACCAGCACTTCCAGGGATTTGGATGCTCTGCTCACATTAAATACCACCAGTAGTAATCTGTGAGCCCAATCTCCGGGGGCAATTTGAGAATCCCTGAGTGGGTTTTGGGTTTGCTTTTTGTGGTTTGTGTATTTCCCCTCAAGAACTTAAGAGGCAGATCCTCCTCTGGAAGCATTTATTAGACTTGCTGAGCGTTTTCCCACCTGAATTACCTTTTGTGAATATTAATCACTGTCATTACAAGGTTCATTGTCTGTCAAACACTCACCTCCATTAGCACACATCCCCCCCAACCAAAGAAACAAATTAAAACAAAATTAAAACAAGATTAAAACAGGTCAGGAGAGAAAACAAGGAATACAAAACTGGATGCCATTTCATAAAGTCTTTTTTCCCAGAGATTCAGATCCCTTCCCCCCTTGCCACATTCCTCATTTCCAAACTATTCCAACCACCTTTTCCTATAAATGTCTTCCAGAACAACTCTCCAAGAAGGGTGTAGTGCTCCTCTCCATGAGGTGGATAAAAACCTCTGGATTCTCTCCTGAGTCCAAATTTTCATCCTAACCCTTCTTGCAGAGTCACTGAATAAAGCACCAACTACTGGAATCCAAAGTGCTGCCAATGAATTATTGCATTTAGAGTTGAAATATTAGCTGGGAAAGGGGATGAGCACAACAGAAACAAGTTTTTCTAAGGAGTTGGAAAACCTTTGAGTTTCAAGATTGAAGTGTATTAATTGCTATGAATTTATGAGGTTAAAATTATCTGGAAAAGTCATGCGTGTATAAATCCAGAATCTGAGATCAAGATGCTTCCTTCTTTACTCCTTATTCCAAAATAATCTCATGTAGTTTATGCTCTGCTTCCTTTGGTGACTTGGTACCTATTGAATTTTCCAAAGTTGTTCATTGCCCTTAGCAAAAAATCCAGTCCAGTGAGGAATTCTGACAGCTGCATTCAGGTTTGATGAATAAAATACATACCAAAAATTCCAATCCTCCATTTTCTTTGCAGTATTAGTTGAAGCAATTTACAGAACTGAAATACTGCAAGGAAACAAATCTCAAATGAACATGTGCTAAAGAACCTGCACCCCAAAAATCCTGGAGTCACAGCCAAGGGCAACATCCTCTGAATGCTAAAAAAAAAACAACAACAAAAAAAAAAAACAAAACAAAACAAACAAACAAACAAAAAAAAAACAACAAAAAAACCCCATACAAACAAGAATAAGAACAAAACTCCACCCCAAAAAAGTCCCACCAAAACAAAATAAACAACAAATGAACAATCAAAAAAATCCACCAAAAGCAAACCCCAACTCCTTTCAAATGTATTTCGTTGCAGATATTGATGCTCTTTTCCTTGAATGCATGCAAAAATGGAGATAACACATTGGAAATGCATTTTGAACCACAAAACATCAGCTGATGTTCATGTGGGTTTCAGATCCATTGTGTAAGGAGCAGATTTTAATTTCTCCCCAGCATCCCTCCAGACAGACAGGTAATACTGTGATTCATTTTCATCCATCAGAATAATGTTTAAATATTAAAAACACTCATTTCCAAGTTCATTTAAATTATTAACACTTGATTATCTATTAATTGATTGTATTATTTTTTCATCAAGTGCTGGAGTTTGTCCCTAGGATTGGTGCTATTCCAGCTCCTCCCTCCACCCTGAATTCACCCATGCCCTGCTGCTCCTGGTTGTAAACACAACACCCAGGGGTGAGAAATCAGCCTTTGTGTCAGAAATCTGCATTTTGTTGAAGTTTTTTTATATGAAATGAAAATATTTTTCATTCTATCACTTGTTTAGCCTTTTTTTTTTAACTCCTCATGGCCAAAGTGCGGCCCAGCAGAGAAGAGCATCACCTCCCCAGGTGTCTGCTGCACTGCAGGCCTGCCTTTGCACAAACCTAACAGTTCGCTGATATGATTTCTTTATTATACCTATACATTAATATACTATTTAAAGAAGATACTAAAACTACTTTCTCTAACTACCAAATCTAACTCACAACTCCTGACCCTCTCTGAGAGCCCAGCCCCAGTGGGGTTGGATTGGCCATCAGCTCAAACAATCCTCACCAGAATCCAACCAAGCAACACCCCAGGTAAACAATTCTCCAAACACATTCCACATGGGAAAACAAGGAGCAGAAATAGAAATTGTGTTCTCTTTCTTTCCTCTGTGCTCCTCTATGAAAAAACCCTAAGAGAGAGAAGAATGTGCCTGCCACACCCATCCATCAGCAGGACAGCCCCAGGAGCTGCTGAGCCATGGAAGGAGCCACAAGCAAAGCTCTGGTGCCCTTCACACTCAGCAGCTAAAAGGGTACAAGTGGAGAGCAGGGAGAAGAGTTTTTGAGTTCCAGCACATCAAAGGCTTAGTGACATTGAAGTAATAAGAAATAATGAATATTTAACTCCCAGCTCATATTAAAAAAGCTATTAATGTTTTATTTTGTCATCCATAATGAAACAAGGAATTGGGCCAGTGGTTCTTAATGATATCTGTGGTGCACAAGGAAAATTGCTGGGCCAAAAGCAAGGCAGGAGTGGGGAGCTGAGGGTCATGGCAGCCTGGGCTTGGGCTCTGGCAGCCTCAGCCACAAACCAGCACTTCTCTGGAGTCTGGGGGAATTTGGGAAGGCAGAACAGGAGCTCAGGGCAGGATGATGTGGATTACAAATTTCAAATCTGACCCTGTCACTGCAGCCCTTCCCTTTCCCAAATCACTGTGGTATCTTTAATTAAAGAGATGGTTTTGGAAATTCTCAGAAATTCAAATTCCAGCTTTGACAGAATTTACATATGATCTTAGTGGACTTTTCTGTGTCATGATGCTCCTTCTTCCGTCTCTTGGACACCTGCTCGTGTTCATACCATTATCAGGATGGGACCTGTGTGCAATGAATGTAATCCCTGGAATTCCCATGGATACACAGGTCTATTCTAATAACAGTACATTAAACCATAGCCTTAAAGCACCATGTAAGCCTTACTTTGAGCTGCATTTGTCCTGAATTTGCCAGGAAATTCAGACTTTTAATTACAAACAAAAGGATGCTTGAATCAGCCTTGTCAACCACTCAGTTGTTAACCAGTTCACAACTGTGACACGGAGGTGTAAAAGACTTGACAGCACCTGTGATCCTGTACAAATGATTAATTTAACTATGCAAATAAGATGAGTAAGTGCCCAGGGTACTCAGCGAGGTGAAATGAATGGACTCTACACTTTGGAAGACCTGAGCAGGGCACACATCTGCTCCTCACTCAGCTCCCAGCCTCCACGGGCTGCCCAGTGCAGCTGAGGTGACACCAGGAGACAGGAGGACACCAGTGGCAATCACTGCCACTGGGGCTCCTCACACTCTGCTGCACCCAGGGGTCTGGGGGAGGACCCACAGAGGAGCTCCAGCCACAGCTCCAGCCTGGAGGGACGGACAGGGGCAATAAAACAGCTGAGAGAAAATCCAGGGTTGTCCCTCCTGCAGCAGTCAGTGACAATGACAATGACACAGGGCTCTCCCAGTGATCCCTTCCTCCTGGAAGAGGTCTGACAGGCAGGATAAAGGCACAGTGGCAGGACTCATCCTCCTCACAGTGCAGCGTCCCCTCCCCTCCAATTCCTCAGCCACGGAGTAAAAACCCTCCCTATTCCTCATTGCAGGACCCAGACAACAAAACTCCATCCATCATCCATCCATCATCCATCCATCCACCATCATCCATCCATCCATCCATCCATCCATCCACCATCATCCATCCATCCATCCATCCATCCATCCACCATCATCCATCCATCCATCATCCATCCATCCATCCATCCATCCATCCATCCCTCCATCATCCATCCATCATCCATCCATCCATCCATCCATCCATCCATCCATCCATCCATCCATCATCCATCCATTTCACGGCTTCCCTGGGGAGCAGCAGTGCTCCAGCGCAGGAGACACAACTGCTGCTTATCCCAAGTGTCAGGGATGAGTAGGGAAAAGGTTAAATATTCCTGCTTTGGGTTCTCTCCAGTTGAAACCAGCCACTAATCCCTAATAATTTAATTTATTTGTATTATAGGACCAGGGAGTCAATATTTGAGTTAGATTATTGCACAAAATAATTTGTAATATTTCTTCTAAATCTGGTTCTTTTTCATTCCTTAATGCTAAAGCACCTTTATTTCATGAGATACCTGGAGCCTAATTAATATTTCATGCTTATTGGGCTCAGCCTCACAATAATCAGTTCCTAAACCCAGCTTCCCCAGGACTCTGCTTGGAGTATTTAATCTTTTGGTATCTGTAGTGCAGCCCTGATTTGCAATGAATTTACCTCAAGCTGATTTCTTTCTATTCTCATACCTGAACCCTTCTTGTTAATTAAAAGAGAAAAATCAGTGTATTTTTGTCTATGCAGTTGGGGTGTTTATTTCCTCTCCTCCTTCTCACGTTCTTCCTCTGCACTTTTTGCCTTCAAGGCACAAAGTACTGAGTGATTTCCAGACACAGAGTTCCTGAATTTAATCTAAATTAAGCCCCACATCCAATTTGATAGCAAATCCTTGCAACTGAAGTATTCACACTTGGTAAATACTGCATGATTGTAATTACAAAGCTAAAAATCATAACATGAAAGTGTTGATTAATGCTTCAATGCTGATTTCCCAGCGTTCTGTACATGGAATCCATCTGATTCATCCTATATGTGATTGCTCTGTTTGGCCTCAGGCTAAAAAATCAAATTTTTCAAACTATTTCTTCCCACTATAAATGTTTCTGCTGGGAAAATTGGCCACTTTCTTTCTTTCTTTCTATCTCATTTAAAGGTCTTTGAATTCAAGCCATACAGCCAATAAATACATTTTGAATTCATTATGTTCTGGGAACACCAAGGTGGTTTTTACTGCAGCAGACATCATCCCTGAGTGGGAATTGTGATTCTGGGAAGTTGAGTTGCTAAATTTCAAAGGATTCTCCTATAGGAAGGATCAACAAATAGCCATTTTTTCTTTTCCTAGCTGAAAACAGCCTTTTCACCTGCTAGTGAGAAATAAAATTACAGCTGGAAATGCACCATTCCTGTGCCTAAACACTCTGAGAAAGATGGCTGAACCAGAGATACATTCAGATTTGTTTCCAAGCCTAAGACAGAATAAAATCACCTTTCTGGAGCTGCAGGAGAATCTTTCCAACCTTCCCTCCTGGGAAAGAGCTGGATTCCCTTGGCCTCCTTTTCCAGGAACCAGCTCTGAGTATGAGGCTGAGCTTTCCACCCTGCCAGAGCAAATCTGGGCAGCTTCAACCCATCCCAAATGCTGCTCCTGGGAGGGGTTTGGGACCCTGCACTGCTCATAATTAACATCCCCTCGGAGCTGGAGCATCCCTGCTGACATCCCCACCACGAGATGCAGAATTTTAATATTAAACAGCCACAGGGAGGGAAAAAATAGGGAGGGAATTGGAGGAAAATTCTTAAATTTTGGTGCCTGAATAGGGATCAACTCTAGTCTGAAAATATCAGTTTGGACAGTTATGGACAGGGCTCTCAGAGCTCAGTGTCAGCTCAGACAGATGAGCTGAATATTCACAAATTCCCCACCCACCACTCAGAAATTACTTTCCTTTAGCCCAGCAACCAGCAGCTCTGCTGGCAAACTGTGGGGGAAAATAAGATCCCACCTAAGCAGAGCTTTTCCTGTACTTATTCCATGGATTCTGGGCAGAGTGTGCAGTGAGAGGGTGAGGAACCCATGCTTTCATCAAATTTCTTTTTTTTTGCAGCTGAAAAAGCCTGCACAAGGAGGACTAAAGCTTCTTTTATGGAAGCAGGAGTGGAAAAAATCCCAATCACCCCAATGGTCATGGAAAATAAGGTGAATTCTATCAGAAAAGTCAAATCCATAGGCACTAAAATTCCCCCTCAGTGGTATTTGCCAGGCCTTCCACAGATAGATGGGAAAAATTCATTGATCTAATGCACAAAATTATTGTCATTAATATGAAAACCTAAACATGCCAATGTGGGGCATTCTGGAGCTTTATCCTCCTGATATTCCTGTGAATATTTATCCTGTTATTTCTTTAGAGAAATGTCAGCAGAGGAC